>NC_054861.1:1811810-2415747 GCF_016861865.1 Aspergillus puulaauensis | reverse complement strand
ACCATCAGGGGCTGGTGTCTCTGTGTCCCCTTTATTTGAGCCACTCAGACTCACGGGCCTCGAAGATGCGACTGAACCGACACCACCACGTTTTGCACGCCCGAACCAACAAGGAAACCCATGCCTAAGACTAAACCCTCCCGGCGGTAACCGCTCCTCGTCCGTTGCGCTGACAGGATCCTCATTTGATACACCAGTGCTGAAGGTGTAGGTTGTAAGTGGTACAATTAGCGGGTGAAATACGTCGGTAGAGAAGGTTACTAGTGGTGGGCGATCAGGGTACGACGGGGGGAACCGTATCTGGAATCGTAGGATCGCAGAAGCATAGGGGCCTGAGGATGAAGACGGTTAATTCTACAATTTAGAGTGTAGTTGGCAGGAACTGCAACGTACCGGACCGAACAAAGATCACGCAGGCCCAGAGCGACGGATCACTTGGATTGAGGCTCACATAGACTCCAGGGGGGGCTGCATGCTTGAGGCTTGCACTGGGGTAACGATTAGCACGGACGTGTGGAGTTTCTCCCGAGCAATTGGTGACTCACTGTTCCTGAAGCAGCTGATATCTCCGAAGAGAAGCGATTTTGGGCAGTCGCGTCGTTGACATGGCGCCAATCGAGGGTAAAGGAGCATTGACTAGACGCAGAGTGTGCCAGAGTCTGGAGGTGCTGATGTTGATCTCAGGAGACGATTCGGAGAAGCTCCAGCCTCCAAGAGATCCAAGCTTGGGTGTGGGGCTTGACCCGCCGATAAGCGGTAACGCTTTTCTCTACAAACATACTCTACAGCATTCTCATGACGGGGTGCATGGGATATTATTGATATTATTCGTTGTCTAATACACTGTCAAGTCAGCATGATGTTATGTCATTATTATTTCTCTCTAGTAAGCGTCTAAAACCTAAAGTTTGACACTCAACCCCGGTAAATAGAGGGATGAAACTATTTATAATATAAGTCTTGCGCTGTCATTTCAAAGAAAACTATATCGAGACTTTTTTGTCCCCCAGAGAGTAAGATTTTAGAAATCATCATTAACTCCAGTATATATATTTAGCCTCTATATTCTATTATCCTTGCCCAACTCATCAAATCCAAGAATCACCATACCCTCCCCAACGCCTTCATAGATCCCACCGGCCACCCCTTCCAACCACCATGATGCAGTCCCAGAAACCGCATCGCCCGGTTTCCCATCATACATATTCAAAACTGTGGAGCCCAAATTCACGCCGCCACGGCCAACCATCTCAGCGACGTACAAAGTAAGAGACGTCACACGCTCTCTAACCCTGTGAGTGCGGTCATACTGATACATGTGAAATATAACCTCCTTGATATATGGCATGAGAAACTGCAGGAGCAGACAGAAATAGATGATGCCAGTGGCCAGCGATCGATGAATATAGGAGCGTTGCGCAGGATAAGGGGGCGAGTCCGTATGAGACGAGGACAGCGGAGTCAACGACGACTTCAGCTTCTCAGGTAAACTACCGCGAAGTGTTGCGGCTTCCTCGCTACTTAGGTCCTCTGGTAGTGCAGAGAGCAGGTATGCCATGGAGTTAAGGTAAAGCGAGCGAACTAAACGGCTCTCGCAATGCGGCTGCTGCGCCTCGTACCCGGCATGGCGGAGGAGGTTGAGCGCTATCGCCAATATACATTCATAATTTAGTTGGTGATTCGAACGATTTCATGCTTATTGAGCTGCTGGTTAGTTCAAGGAATAGGGTAGCAATTCTTACCGGGATTCACCCTATTCCACCGCAGGCCAGAGCCCACTTCATGGTTTACCGGCACTCCTATTGCCAGAACATCCCTATTGACCCCGGTGTCCTCGGAGCCGAAGGAATCATCGGAATTTCGCGCTGTACTTGTGCTCCCCGAGGAAGAAGGGCGCGGCGTGCTATTCCCCGTGTTGAATGGCGTTGTTCGAGATGACAGGGCACTGCTGGTTTCTGTCCTAACCATTGGGTACCGTGAAGATGTAAAACGCCGTTTGATCACGGTGGGAATGAACGGTGGGAAGAGGGAGAATGGATGCGGGCACTCGGAAGTGTCGTCCACTTGGACTGATTCGGCCATCATTTCCAGAAAAAAAGGCCTTTCTGAGGATCCAGAGACAGAAAGCACAGATAAAGGTTTCGGCCAGCAGATTCTAGGTTTTGGAGAGGGCTCCGTACTTGGTAGATTGAGACTGAACTTCAAGAGGTGGTCTGGAGGGAAACAGGCTGACGCTGATAAGCGGGCTGTTTTCCGAGAGGTGGGCAGGGTTCACCCCGCTATGGCGATTAGCATGATCACAAGAAGTCTTCCTATAGATAGGAGATGTAGAGTCTAGAATCTGGTGTCAAAGCTGTTGGGGAAGGAAAAACCGTTGCGGCAAAGACTTGGCCTGCATTTCACATGTCAGAACTTAGTGGGCCGTGTCTGGCGCCTAGGAGGGGCGAAGAATCGTGATAGACACCCGGATTGCGCTCGGGGTCTAGAAGAGGAAAGGGACATTTCGTATGATAAAATGTCATGCTTGCGCCCTTCGTCTTATTGCAGCCAATCGGAATGTCTCTGTTGGGGGGTTTTACGTACTTTACGCCCTTCGATCAGCTTCACCATTCCTTAGCCAAGGGTGTTGGCAAGAGAAACGGTTATAAATAAGACACCCGTCCCCAAATACAGTCGTAGGTGAAAAATGCAAAAATGGAAATGAAAAAAATTGAATACAGCTAAACTCCATATTTTCTATCTACAATTTGGAATCTTTTTACTACTCCCGAACACTACTGCCATATAGCTCCGCTCACAGTCCAGTTCTATCCGCGGCGCCAAAGTGAAGACCCGGTACGGGAGCCGCATCAGGCATCGCCGCATCGGGTTGTTTCGACGTGGGGATCGGGATCGGAGCAGTTGGGCCACTGGTTACTCCCGTTGTGTCCATGTGTTCAATGTTCTCGAGGCCTCCTACGCCGCCATCGTTAGCCTCAAAAGTCATGTCTTGCAAGCTATCCAATGGAAGCTCCTCCTCGTAACGGTTATTTAAATGTTGCAGGAACTCAGGGTCAAAGCCCATCTGCACAAATGGGTCGACAGACGTGCTCAGCGGTGTCGAGAAAGACGATACCCCGGCTGACGCGCTACTGCCCCAGTCGACCGATAACCCGGAGGGCCGTGTAGCCGAGTACACTCCACTGCCTGAAAAGCTGCCAGCCGAGCTTCCAGGAACGCTTGGGGCAGCAGAAGATCGGCCCGTGCTCGGGATAGCGGGGCTCTGGATTCCAGAGCTGGAGTATCCTGGCCCGTATGACTGACGAGCACACATTGGAGGTCGCCGAAGACCTTCGTGAGATGCAAAAGGTTTCTGCATTTCCAAGTTGGAAAACTGAGCATGTTCAAAGCCCGGCGCAGGCTCAAGACCATTATCGCGTTTAAGAATATTCAACCAGAAGGGGTTATCAGCACAGGTCTGGTTCCATGGATCATCGGATCCATATACTACTTGTCGCCCTTGATCTTGAATCATCTTGTCGGTTGGCCTGACGCCAGTTGAGATGTTCTCTTGGATGAAGGCGCCGAGCTCCGCTTTTAGGCGATCAAAACAATTGGCGTCTTCTGGAATCGTCAAACTAGGCGCTCTATTGTTGTATTCCGAGAGCTTGAACGGATCAAGAGTGCTGCGTTCATGACCAATGAGATATGGTGGCATAGCGTTCTCGACAAGGCTTTGCACAACGGGTTCGAAACCCCAGTCACCCTGCCATTGAACCATGTCGGCACCGTTCTTGAAGTGGGTAGCGAGGTGATCCGCTCTACCCTTCCAGGTCGTCAAAGTGATTCCGCAGAAACCACATCTGGATATGATTTCAGTGGTATGACTTCGCCATTGATCCATGGAAGGATCGAAGCGCACGTTATGCATCAATCGGAGATGTTGGTTGAGATGGTCTTTCCGATAGAACGTTCGCTCAGCTGAAGACTTCTCTGCACAGCTGCTATAGTTGTGTGCCTCAAGATGGTCATTGTCTGGGTTGACAGCCATACAGAATACACAGCGATTAGCACCGTTCAAGAAGGCCACGCCCCCATGTGGTGCACAAGTCCATTTCTCAAGAGCCAAGTGAAGGGACTTCTCATGGCGCTGCCAGTCATACTTAGTCTGGAAAGAGTCGGCACAGAAAGTACACTGGTAGATCCGGACAGCACCCTTTGCCTTCTGTTGAGCAAAGGTATTTGCAGATGTAGACGGCTTGCGACGGCGACGTCGTTCTTTCCGGTCCATCGAGCCGAATGAGCCGAGGGAGGAACGATGAGAAAATGCAGAAGCAAAAGAGAGGTCAGACAAAGAAGAACGACTTGCTGAATGACTGGTTTCATGGCTGCTAACTAGGGAAGACGCGTCGAAGACATTCGAGTTGGCATGGCTTGAGTCATTGCTAGACCCAGTCCTCCGAGACTGAGAGCGCACGTGACCGGACTGTGCCCCCTGACGTACTTCGAGGGATGTGTCCTTCAAAGCTCGCAAAATGTTGGAGATGGCAGCCGGTTCGTTTTCAGGGGGAGAGTACTTCCAACGTTCCAACGGAGTCAGGAGCGTGTGATCAACCTCTGGTTGTCTGGGGATTTCAATCGCGCCCGGGACGGGCGAACTGCTTCGAGGCGCAGGTCGGACTTTACCACGCCGTCTAGCATTGGCGAGCCAATTGGTGATCTGAGTCCGTCTCAGTCCTGTCCGTAACTTCAATTCCTCCTTCTCTTCTTCGTTGGGGTAAGGGTGGTCGCTGTGCTCGTTGAGCCAACCCTTGAGGATCCGGACCGACTCTCGCGAGAGCCGCGAGCTGCTTTTTCTTGCGCGGGCGTCCACGTCTTCTGATATGCCAGAAAAGGACTTGAGCGCCTTTTTGCCCGTCAGGCCACCGGTGGGAATATCGATGTTCTCAGAAATTGGATGCAGTGTGTCCATTCCCGGGAATTTGGGCATTGTCTGGGTGAAGCTACATTCCCGATACAGAGAAATGCAGCAAGTGCAACCACCCGTTTTTTGCATCACACCGCGTTTCGCCATGAAGCAGTCTAGCCCCATGTTCCGGCAGAAGTCGCATGGTTCTTTGGCACGGCCCATGGGATAAATGCCCTCTGGGTCAGGAGTATCAGCCATGAATCCCTGGGAGACATTTTGGTTCGGGAGGAAATTTGGCAATTCATGCGACTGTTCTTTCACAAGAGCCTGATAGTTTTCCTCAGCATCGTTCTCATCAATTTCGATTGTGTCAGAGGCAACATCGTCGTCCCGTATGTGGGAACCGGATGCAGCCTCATCAAAATCGAAGAACTCCATCTCCAAGACTACTTAGGAACGTAGTAAAGACTTTTGGCATATATCACAGAAGCCGTGGCGGCCGAGGTGGCCTCGAACGAGCAGAACAGCGAGTCAAGATGGTTGAAGAAGACTGTGCAGCAGAAGGGAATAGAGAAATGGAATGTCGATGGATGGATGGGGGACGGAGGATGGGAGGGGTGGATATCAAAAGAGGGCCATATTTTTCGTCTGGGGTATGAAAAGCATGCCGGATAGGGTGGAAAGTGGAAACACTGGAAAGACTGGGTCCTGCTAGCGTTGTCTTTCTACCAGCTTCCAGGATCCCAGCGTCTTCGTATCTTTCGGTCGGACTTCCTCTGTCTGTGCAGAAGGCCAGAGTCGCTCACGCGGCCTCCTGCGGCTTTGACCGAAAGGTCAGAGTCATTTTGTGCTTCCTCGTGGCTAGTTTCAAGGGTTCGGCCCATCAGATTGCGAGAAATGAGACCCCCTGCTCGGACTTGACCCATGGATAGGCGCGATGGAGGCTCGTTGGTGGTCGTGGAGGGGAGCATGTTCAGCACTAACAGAACTGCACGCCCTTCCTTTGACAGCGCCATTCCTATCCGGGTTAGCTCCTCAGCCCAATGAATCATCTCCAAACGATATCGGAGTCCTTCTCCCCAGTCCTAGTTAAGACCTAGGAGTTATCAAACTACCAAGTCTTGTTTCAAATTAGGGCCAGCCTCGCAATTACTCTATTAATACTCGTCATGCTCGCCCTTCATTACAGACCGACAGATTCGCCTGGCGTCGAAGCGTTGATCACTTGGGCTGTGCTTGATGACAGCACTCCTCGCCATGGGCTCGCGTTGAATACGATGAAGATGACACCTGCTCGCTATGGTTATCCCTAACACAGTCTAGCTCCCGTCAGGTCGGTTGGAATTGTGCATCATCCTTCATGCGCCCTCTACCTTGTGAGAAATATTTAGGAGCGAGCCTTGGATGACGAAGAAAATGGCGCTACTGAGGCTGTCTCCTCTTTACTAGTGCTTATTATTATTCTCGGATCTCCAGATACTGATAGCGACGCCTTCCCCGGATACTTCGACCGTGTCTCCAGTGAAGCTCTGGCTATCCAACAATGGGGGCTTGCCATTTGCTGCCATTCACCATTTCGTGTTGGAATATGAGATGAGAAAAGTACGCTTCCTCTCTTGAAATTTTACATAGGAAGGACGTATTACTCTTCACTCCATGTTCCCTGTTGTTATATGCAAGGATATATTTGCTCTGGTCCCTATCAGTCTCACTCTCGCCGTGTTAATGTGATCATTTCCCAGGGAAGCCAGTGTACAGAAGCGTGCGCCAAAAGAATTGACCCTATTTTCCAACATCACCCTTACTTCAGCCTGCGAAGGTTTGGATACTGAAGAGTCTGATTTGTCTCTGGAAATATGTACACAGCTGTTCAAAATCCATACTTCTTATTGAACTCGTCCGCCACCTTTTTCGTTGCTTTGATAATTTCAACGCACCCTGGCGAGTCTGAGTGACAACAGATGGATACATCATAGTCCTTGATAGGGAGCGGTACTATAGTCCCATCAACGCTCGTCACAGACTGCTCTTCAAGTTGCTGCCGAACATGTTTTTCAACATCTGCAGGATTCCACGGCTTCTTCTTCCGATCAATCACGAGCATCCCCCTAGAATCGTATTTGACATCGCCATAGAATTCAGCCCGAAATTCGATCCCCAAGTCATTGGCAGCCTTTTCCATATTTGTCCCAGGTAACCCAAAGACAGGGACCCCCTTAGGAATTCCCAGCATGACAGCCTTTGCTACCTCATAATCCCTGCACATCATTCCATAAAGAACACCGTGCGGTTTGACATGATTGAGGCGGACCCCCTCGCGATCCAAGAAACCTTGGAGAGCACCAACTTGATAGATAGTAATTGCGGTGAGTTCATCCGGAGATAGCTTCATTTCGCGTCGTCCAAACCCTTGAATGTCAGGCAGACCAGGATGTGCTCCCACCAAAATATTGTGAGCTTTGCAGTTCCGTACTGTCTCCAACATGATCAGAGGGTCACCAGCGTGAAAACCACAGGCGATGTTAGCGATGTCGATCAAGGGAAGCAACTCAAGATCTGGGCCACAAGCCCAGTTCCCGTACTGTTCACCGATCGCGTTAGCTTTCTGTTCGACTGGCGTTTCTGGAGAACCATTTAACGGAGTTGAAGACATACCGCTTCTCCCATATCGCAGTTAACTAGCGCTTTTTTCGTGATCGGAGCCATGATGACTGTTGAAGCTTCCACTAAACTCCGTCCTTTAGTCCGATTGCAAGGTCCAGTCTGGTTACTTATAATCGGAGCTTGGACTCCTCCCGAACCGTGGAACCATGGTATGGGGAACTCTTCAGAGCTTGGGGCGGGGTGGGGGAATCGGGAGAATGTCCCTATCATCTCATGCAGATCTCTCCGTTGAGCCGAAATCCCGATATTTTCGGCGTCATCGTGCAATCACAGATGTTCTAATGTCCGGATGCGTTATCGATGGCTAAATTTCCAACCTCATGGAAGACGAAGTTGAAGCTTCTTCCCCGCACGCATACGAGCAAGTGAGGGGCTCCCAAGATAAGAGGACCGATGACCGACCTCTTATAAGTAGCAACGTGCGAGGATGCTAGAGCTCGTTAGGTCCTACGTAATATACCGACTATGGAGTCTCTCAAAACACTTCTAATTGCAAACCGCGGAGAGATTGCTGTGCGGATTCTGCAAACTGCAAGGTACCGACACAGCCCTTTCTCTCGGCAGTCAGTGCTAATGCTCTGAAAGGAAGCTTAATATCCGAACTATTGCAATATATACCGAGCCAGATGCTGCCTCAACTCATGTCCATTTAGCGGACGAAGCAATTCTCCTCTCTGGGGTGCCGTCAAAGGCGTATATCGATGGGTTAGTACAGTAGACCATCGCTTTATTGAGTCAAAACCTGACGGGGAAGAACAGAGACCAGATTATTGAAATTGCAAAGAAAAAGCGCGCCGATGCTATCATACCTGGATATGGGTTCCTGTCGGAGAACTCTAATTTCGCAAGAGACGTCTCCAGCGCTGGCTTGGTCTTCGTTGGTCCATCCCCAGAGAGCATTGAAGCATTCGGGCTCAAGCACACTGCACGAGAGCTGGCTACAAAAGCCGGTGTCCCCATTGTTCCCGGCTCACAGGGGCTGATTACAAGCGAAGATGAAGCTGTAACCGTTTCCCAAAACTTGGGCTTTCCTGTAAATTTCCCTTCAACGTCTGCTCAACGTGAAACCATACTCACTCTTAGTAGGTTATGCTCAAGGCGACTGCAGGTGGCGGTGGAATGGGCCTTCTCACATGTAATACAGAGAAAGAGGTCCGTGAATCGTTTCAAACTGTACAATCTAGGGGTGAAGCTCTGTTTAAGAACGCCGGGCTCTTTATCGAACGTTATTACCCGTCTAGCCACCACATCGAAGTCCAGGTCTTCGGAAACGGCCATGGTAAAGCCATTTCCATCGGCGAAAGGGAGTGTTCCATCCAGAGAAGACATCAGAAAGTGATCGAGGAATGCCCGAGTCCCTTCGTCACCAGGAATCCAGATCTCAGGAAAGGTCTATGTGATGCCGCTGTCCGTCTCGCAGAATCAATTCATTACGGTTCTGCCGGCACCATCGAATATCTCGTGGATGATGAATCAGGAGCATTTTTCTTCCTAGAGATGAATACACGCCTTCAGGTTGAGCATGGAATCACAGAGTTATGCTACGACGTTGATTTGGTAGAGCTCATGTTGAAGCAAGCAAATGCCCAGTTGTCGGGGGGAAAGGGACTCGAGGCAGAGTCCCTCTCAAATATTCCGGTAGCTGCGCCTAAAGGCGCCGCTATTGAGGCTAGAGTATACGCAGAAAACCCGGTCAAGGACTTTGCACCGTGTCCCGGAACATTACAAGACGTACAGTGGAAGGAAATTCCAGGCTCTCGAATCGATACCTGGGTTTACAGGGGTATCAAAGTGTCCGCAAACTATGGTATGTATCTCTGTACAGGCGATATACATAGCTGGATAATATCTTACAGAGACTAGATCCGCTTATTGCAAAGGTCATGTATCATGGACCGACGAGGCACCAGGCCATTGAAGGATTGAAAGAGATCCTAACCGGTTCCCGGATTTGCGGCCCTCCAACCAACCTCGGGTTTCTGGCAGAGATCCTTGCAAACAAGGGTTTCAACTCCGGGTCTACGCTGACTAGATTCTTGGACAATTTCGAGTACAATTTATCGGCGATCGATGTCGTCTCCGGTGGCGCTTACACGCTCATTCAAGACTGGCCTGGCCGTCCGACCATCGGAAAAGGCTTTTGTCATTCCGGACCAATGGATTCGGTTGCTTTTCGAATTGCCAATGCGCTTGTTGGTAATCCTGTCGGGCTCGAGGGCCTGGAAATCACTCTAAGCGGACCAGAACTACGTTTCTTAGGACCGGCATTCGTTTCACTATGTGGTGCACCAATTGATGCAACGCTCGACGACGCCCCCGTGCCTATGTGGTCAGGAATAAAAATATCAGCTGGTCAGCGCTTGAAGATCGGTAAAACCACGGGTAATGGCTGCAGAGCTTATCTAGCTGTCTTTGGTGGGTTCCTCAACATTGCTGAGTGGTTCGGCTCAAAGGCTACTGCACCAATGGTCGGTGTTGGTGGCTACCAAGGCCGACAACTTACGTCTGGAGATTATCTCGTTATTGAAAGCCAACTCCCAAAATTGGATACGGAGTTGTCTTTGCCCAAGCAGCTCATCCCGCAGTATCCTAGCAGCTGGGAACTCATGTCAATGCCGGGGCCATACGATGAAGGATATTTTACTCCCGAGAGCATTGACATGCTCTACGACGCTGAATGGACCATTTCCCATAACGCTGCGAGAGGTGGGATACGTCTTCTTGGACCCAAACCCAACTGGTCCCGTTCAGACGGAGGCGAGGGTGGTGCTCACCCTTCCAATCTGATTGAGTATGGATACGCAATCGGGTCTCTTAATTGGACCGGTGACGACCCAGTGATCTTTCCGCAAGATGCACCGGACCTTGGTGGCTTTGTTAGCAGTCATACGATTGTGAAAGGGGATATGTGGAAGCTGGGCCAGGTCAAGGCTGGAGACACTTTGAAATTCAGGGCCACCTCTTTGAAAGATGCTGTCTCGAAACGCAATGATCTGGAAAATTTTATTACTGGCATTGTAGAATGTTGCCAAAAGGGTGCCGCCTTTGGTACTATTACTCCTTTGAGCACTTCTTTACCTCCAGCTATGACAGCATCGACGCGAGGATCTGGTATTGTTCACCAGATTCCAGAGAAAGGAAACCAACCGCTCGTTTCATATCGGCAGGTAAGAGATGCAGATGCTACTTAACAGCGATACCGACTGACTAAAATTCTTCCAGGCCGGGGATGATTATCTGTTGATTGACTATGGAACCGGCGCATTCGATCTAAACCACCGCTACAGAGTCACCGCACTGAAAAAGGTCCTAACCGAAGCAACAGGCGAGATCACATTTTCAAACGGATTGACCTCTATGGTCGGCTGCGGAAATTGTAAGCCCTAAACTATCAGAGACCTAATACGCTTGCAGCTAATCATCATACTTCTTAGCCCTAATGCTCTATTATGACGGCACCAAGATACCCCAACAAAGCCTAATTAACTACCTTTGTACCATTGAAACCCAACTTGGCGATTTGAGCCGCGCAAAGATGCGCAGCCGCCTCTTCAAACTGCCGCTCACCTTCGAAAGCAAGCGACAAAATGACGCTATAAAGCGGTACATGGAGACCCAGCGGCCCTACGCCGCCTATTTGCCAGACAACATGGATTTCGTCGCACGCAACAACGCGTTCACTCGCAAGGAATTCGAAAACATATACCTCACTGCCAACTTCATGGTTATAGCTGTTGGGTTTTTCACGGCCCTCCCGCTCTCCCTTCCCGTTGACCCGCGCCAGCGCATGAACTGTCCCAAGATGAACCCGAGCCGCGTTTTCACGCCCGCCGGCCAGGTATCTTGGGGCGGTAGCTGTCTTGCTATATATACCGTTGATTCCCCAGGTGGGTATCAAATGACCGGCCTGACCATACCGGGTGTGGACATCCTCGGTTCAAAGCATGGCTATACACCCCAAAAGCCCTGGCTCTTTGAGGACTTTGACCAGATCACATTTTACCAAGTTAGTGAGGAGGAATATGAGCGCCAGCTCGCGATATTCCAGAGCGGCCGGTATGAGTATGAATGGGAGGAAGTTGAATTCGATATGGCCGAGCATAATCGACTGCTCAGCGAGACCAAGGACGAAGTAAAGAGTATCCGGGCACGGCAGCGCAAAGCGCAAGCTGATATGGATGCGTTTGAGAATGAGATGTTAGAGAAATGGGCGAAGGAAAAGGCCGAGAGGGGTGTTCCGATGGATACAGTTGATGCTTTGCTAAGAGGTTCGTTTGTCTCAATTCTTCCCGTCTTTTTATATCTATTAAATGCAAGATACTAAATGAGGATATAGACCCAGAAATCAGCACCATCGAGGCACCGCTAAACGCCAACGTCTGGAAAGTCGAAGTCAAAGAGGGCGACAAGTTAGAAAAGGATCAAATTGTCGTGGTCCTCGAGGCGATGAAGCTTGAGATTGCGGTCCGGACCGAATCAATCGCTGTCGGAGCTGTTGTCGAGAAAATCATAGCTCAGCAGGGTGATTCTATTGAGGCCGGAAAGCCCTTAATGCTGGTGCGGAAGGCTGAGAATTAAGATGCTGTTATCCTTTTTGGAATTTGTTTCAGGTGAATGTATATTACAGCTTATTCGCTGTCGACAGGCTCCCGATAGGAAATCAATGACTACTTTGCCTGGAACTCACACGTGCAGAGAGTAGACATAGTAAACATCCAAGACTACCACCAGAAACTAACACTAATCCCTGCCTTCAGTCCACGGACATAATGCCACCATCCCACTGGAATATACAGAGACTCGCCCTCTTTCAGGACGGTCTCAACATACTCCGCCTGCTGGAAGCCAGGCCACATAGCCTCCCACTGCTCCGACTCGGCGGGAGAGAGTTCGATGGAAGCCAAGTCAACCTGGGACGTATTCGACATATCAATCATCCGTGCCGCGGAGCCATCACCGTCTGAACCAGGCGGACCAGAGTTGCTGCCTCTTCTCTCGGACGCGACGGGCTCCATGCCTCGAGGGTAGATCTGGGAGGCGGGCGTATGAGGCGAGTAAAGACGGATGTATTTGGAACCTGTTACTTGCACAAGTATGTTGTGGTATGGGTCATGGTGGAGAGGAGATATTGTCCAAGAGGGGCCGATCCAGGTGTTTATGATCGGGTCCCTTGGTTGGCAGAAAGTAAGGGGTGAGCCTCCATCAACAGCAGCTTCACCATCGTCACCGTCGCCGTCGCCGTGCGCCTGGTGGCTGCCCAACTTCTTCTGCCGTTCAGATTCCCATTCCTGACGTTTCTTCAGGTACACCGGTGTTCCCTTTTCCGGCGCTGGAGGGGTAATATAACAGAAGTCAGGGATAGCGATATCGTTCCGCAAAGCCGGGATCTGGCCGAGGAGATCATGCTGCGCTAAATACCCTGTTTGGTCGGTGTCTTCTTTGTCTTGATCCTGCGAGTTCGACGGCGACGGTTCCCTCCAGATGTACTTCTCAATGAACTCCTTGAACTCCATAATCCGCTGCCCCCATCCTTCATCCGTGTATGACCTGCCAATCTCCACGGGAACTAGCCTGCGGCCACCGAACGTCCTATCAAGCCAGTAATCGCGCGATACCCATGGTCGTGTTGACACCGCGGGCCAGTGCTCCACCGCATCTGTAATGATCAGGGGAGTCTTCACATCTTGTATATGGTCTTCCATGTAGTCAAATCCTGGGTCCGAAACACGGGTAATTGGATGTTTAAGGGTCGGCGCAGAGACGGCATCGGGGGGTAAGAACGGAGAGAGCTTCCGTCTTTTCGAAGCGCGGGATGAGTAGTCTGACTGCTCATCATCAGTGTCAAGAGTGTGAGGTTTTGTAGCTTCTTGTAGAGCAGATAGAAGAGATTCAACCGAGTCCTCACGAAGAGGCGCGCCGGTCATAATCAATGCTTTGTCGAGAAGATGAATGACTGGCGGGAGCCAGGCAGCGTTGGAGTCGACCCTGGGTCCATCGCCTGTAGATTTATTGAGGGACTCAATCAACTGAGAAATGAGAGAATACCCGTCCTTCCCGCATTTATCCCTGCGCTGATTTATGAGCCCGAGATTATCGCAGATGCTGAGACAAGCTTTGAGAATGCTCGAGTCGGTGTAGAGCCTTCGCCAGCAGGTTTCGACATCTTTAAAAGGGAAAACACGTAGGTGCGCGTCGGACAGCTGAAGCGTTTCGTCTGTGTTGTTGAATAGATTATCACGGAGGATGTCAAGGTCTCTGTGAAAGCACTGAATAATCGGGTCGTCCGAAGCGGGATTTACTATTGCGGAGAGCGTGGCGGCGAGGACGTTTTGGAGGACCATCGTCTCTAGATAGGTAAGTGGGATGGAATGAAGAAGAGGGAGGAGTTGAAGGAAAAGTCAAGGAGGGGAAAAGGTGATAAAGATGTGTTGTCCCGTCATCTTGGACTGCAGCGTGGCAGCGTGAAAGTAGGTGGTCGCATTTACTACTCATGTGAAGTTTTGTTAGAAGACAAGAAAGTTTGGTGTTACAGATTGTGTTATAATCCGCCCACCAAAGGCAAAACATGAAATTGGGCTTAATAGCACGACATTAAATACCTAATTATTCCTCACTTGTGGTACAAATGGAGTTTATTTTACACTATATATACAGATAAATATTATACAGATGCCTTAATCCAAAAGCTGCATTACAAGCCTTGGAATCTGCTGGACATTCTCCCCCCGCATAGCACTTACGGGAATCGCAAATATCTTCTCCCTCCAACCACTTTCATACCCTCCTGGGTGTTCATGTTCGCCCTGTTCGACTCCGCGAAGGTAATCCTGAAGTGTCCTGAATCGCCCTTGGGTTTCGGGGAGATCGCACTTCGTGGCCACAACAAACCATGGTTTTGTATGTATAGCCGGAAGCAAAAGCTCTGGAAGATTGTCTTTCGACCGTGCCAGCTCGGTTTTATGTTCGGTCTGTAGTTCAGGTAGGCCATGCCGTGGCGGATTCCAAGTCAGATCGTCCTCGCTCTCGCCGTGGGAAGCTGGCTCCATCTCGCGCAGCTCTTCATATTTTTTAAGTTCATTCCACAGTTCTTGCAACTCCTCGATGGGGTTACCAGCACTAAGATCCACCACAAAGGCAAGGATTCCTGCTCGCTCAATATGTCGCAAGAACCCTAAGCCTAAGCCACGGTCCAAATGAGCATCCTTGATCAACCCCGGGATGTCTGCCATTGTGAACCTCTTTCGCGGGGCTTTCCCTTCGAGTTCAACCAAGGGCCGCCCTTTGTCGTTGTCGATAACCACGGTCCCGATATTGGGCTCAAGCGTAGTGAAGGCCCAGTTCCCGACGCGAGTCCGACTGTTCGTCATGGAGCGAAGCAAGGTACTCTTCCCAGCGTTGGGTTTGCCGACCAATCCAACGTCTGCAAGCAGCTTCAATTCAAATTCCAATTCCAAACGCTTAGCACCCTCTCCACGCGAAGCAAACCGGGGTCGAGGATGGTCACGAGAAACCCAATGTGGGTTTCCCAAGCCTCCAGCACCCCCGGCCGCTAGTAAAATCGGCTTATCCATATGTCTCGACAGATCAAGGTATATAGGCGCTTCCGGCTCAAGCGCAGCAATGCTTTGCCTCCGCGGCGGATTCTTTGGAAACACAGTCATCAGGAAATCCGACGGGTTCGCACCAGGATAAAGGACCCAGCGATCGTGACGAACAGGCGTAATGCCAAGTTCCTCCAATTCCTCGTCATTTGACGCTTTCTTCATCAGTTTCTGCCGTCGCTTTTCCGCAGCAACGGGGTCATGTCGGTCTACCTCACGCACGACCGTACCCACAGGAACCTGTATGAGAACATCTTCACCGCGCTTTCCACCCTTACTTTTCCCCTGGCCATTCTTTCCTCGGGTTGCCTTGATTATTCCGCCCCGAGCAAGTTTGTGCAGGCTGGTCATCCCTTCGATGGCCTGTATGTAAACGCCTCCGCCGCTGCCGCCGTCACCGCCATTCGGAGGTCCGTCTGGAATGTACTTTTCTCGCTGAAAGGAGACACAGCCGTGACCTCCGGAACCGGCGTAGATTGTTGAGCGACATCTGTCTTGGAAGATGAACCGCGAATAGTCTTCGGGAGAGGGGTTGAGGTGTGATGGAGATTCGTCGACTGTGGCCTGGTCTATCGGCTCATTGGATTCGATGTCCGTAGTGTATCGGCGGTAGCTTATCTTGAATGCGCCTGGCCTCTGCGCTGTATACCGGAAACAAGCGCTTCGCTGCGACAACAAGCTGGTCAAGCTTCGGAGGCTCGTTCGTTGTGTCGCCATTATAGTAGCTGATGCTAGGTGTCGCTCATCCTGGAGCAGTATCTGAATTCACACAACAGTTCAATTAAAGGACATCGGCAAGCTGAGAACCGAAATTCTCATCTTTCTTTGGATAATTGTTTGTCGTGTCGATTCTATGACGCTCAAAGCACCGCAGGCTTTTTGACATCATGTGACCTTATCGTGGTATCTCCACGTGACGATAACAATGTTTATCTGCTTCCTGTCTGCACCATACTCTACCACTACCACATACTTCTTGAAGCCCAAGTAACAAGTCGAGCCGTGCTTATCTACACCGCTAGTATTAGAACTAGACCTCCGATTGTGTTGCTGCCCAAGATGTCCCCAACCAACACAATGGCAACTCCCAGCCACGCCCATTCGGCGACAGAGGCAGGCAGTGCCAGAGGTCCAGAGCCAGCCATGAGCTGTAAGTTAGCTTCTAGTGCTGACACAAATCTAACTATACCGTCCAGCAAACGTTTCAAACTAAGCTTCGCCTCAATGTATCAGCCTACGTCATGATGCAGTCCAGACTCGTGGCCATCTCTTTCGCCCGGCCGCCGAAAAGTCGGTAAAACCAGCCTGAGACGGCCTGTTGAGTCAGATGCGACGAGGAGCATCGCTGTATCCACGGTGTGCGGTGTATACATGATTACGGTTGGGTATTCGCCCTCCACGTAGGTAAATATATCTTTGTGAGGCTGCGCTGCTAGGGCTGTTCACGACACCGCTCGATGTGTATGGATTAGCGCAGGGCAACAGAGACATGCATTTTGACCTGACAGTACCAAGCTGTGGACACCTGTTGCAGCAAGTGAGTACCTGCGCGGCTAGAAAGCACCCTTTTCGCTTGGTATTATTTACAAACAGTCGATACCAGCGAGGGTGATGGTCATACGACGCCTACAGGGCGATGGCTGTTAGCCCTTCCAACAGAAGTAAGATACGCTGCTCTGTTATGGAATAGTGTGGAATCTGCATGAGACCTCCCAAGCCAACGGATCAGTGAGGCGACCTCCAATACCATTGAACAGGAGCGATGGAAACAATAATGATGATAATAATTTCCTCACACTTCATCAAAGAAGGGTCTGGAACAATTCATTGAAACTTGAAAGCATAATCCGAGCTTCAGCTGTGGCCACTTTTTCACCAATGCGCTCTGTTGTCTGCAGGTCTAGACCTCGACGCCTTCGTAGATCGGAAATATGAGACATATCAGAATTTCTCCGATAGCAAAAACAGACACAGCGGGAAATAGAATTCACTAGACAGAAGCCACTGCGCCCAAATCGATCCGACACTCTGGGGATCGCAAACTTTGGCTCCGAGCACAGCGATTCCGATCTATCCGTCATGCAGCCCCCCTAAAGCAACAGGCGACACTCTTCAGCAGTCAAATTCCAAATAATAGGACTTATTTCATGGAGCACTAGTACGTATCTTGTAAAACAGGTACCACTACATAACTTTCCGTAGCCCCGATGTAAGATTCTCCCATCATCAAAACGTCGGCCAATAATACTTCTTCCCAGGTGATTTGAACTTGGCCGCCGACACCGAAACCGGAAACGCTGAGCAGGGGCTAAAATAGGAGGAGGGGCACGCCAAAAAAACTCAAAAGTACAACTGAAAAATTATCCGTACGGAGGTAGAAGGGAGGAAAAAGGCAAATCCATACATAGTGATGTACTAAGTCGGGCGAGGGGAATGGAGAGGCAGAGCTAATGTGAGGTACTGGTACTTTTGCTCTGCCAGCCAACCTTAAAGTTTGGAGATCTCAGACACATTAGCCTGGTACTTATTACGTACTTACTGCGTGGGCGCAAGTCTCCGGTGTATGGAGTCGGCGGGGATCGAAACACTCCATAGTCCATACCCATCACTGCGTCAGAGTAGTACACCGTGGTAACAATTCCTCGACAACTATACAGAGCAGTCTGATTGAGTGATTATTATTGCATTCATTCTATCCAATGCAGCGACGCATCATTTGAGTGGCAACCTCTACATGGGTACACAGTACATAGGTGCTCCGTACGTTGGAAGGCCAATTTAAAGCAGTTGTCGCCGATATTGAGATCTCGTTGGTTAGTGAGACTAGACAGCGCCACTATTAGTATATGGGCTGCGTCGAGCACATCACGGCAGTTTTCTTTAAGACATAGGACAGAGCCTTTCGAACTGCTCGCTTCGTCTCACCTCCCCCGGGTGCGGCAAAAGTTTACTCATCTGGGCTTTCAGTAGGTTTTGAGCACCTGACGGAAATTCTTTGACTGTAGAAAAGCGACGATCGAGGGTTCCAGTTACTAGAGGTATTTATATGACCCTCCTTTATGCAGCAGTTGCTTTCATTGAGCGACATTGTATGATATCATAGAAGGCTATAGTTAGTATCTGGATATATTAGTCGCACAAGTTGCCTCTGCGAATTCCTATACTGGCTTGGATGTCGCTGTCAGTGAATTCACCGGCTTTCACCTATAAGACATTAATAGGTTGGCCCATCGGATCTCATGTTCTGTGGGCTCTGTCAAATATATGTTGTACGACAGGAATATATGTGCAGTGCTACTGGGTACCAAAGAATTTAAAGTGGCAGTACCCACGAACGACACGTTCGCTTTTTAGGGAATGTACCACCGGACCAGGGCGATAGAACATGTATCTGTCTCAGCACGAATTAATCGCGCGTAGATACGTAATGTTCGCTCTTTTGACAGGATACAAGGTCGAACGTCTTTTGCCAGCATTCTGGCACGGCATGTTTCGAGTCAGGTTGCATGATCCAGTTCATAACAAATGACAGGACCTCTAGCAAGGGCAAATTAAAACGTGCCCTGCCCCCAAGCAAAGTCTGGTAGACCCAATGACATGCATTGAACAAAGTGTTGGTTCTGACGCTAACCGTTTCATGATAGGCTTCTCCATATCATCGGTTGACAGGCCTCGGGTAATCGGGTTAAATTAAAGATCATAGTCATCAGAATGTCATGGAACAGTCGCGGTGTCAACTCTCAACACGTCCCGTTCGTAATTCTATCCCGTCCCTAGCATGTCAGAGATTAGTACCAGCCTCGTCAGCATGGCTTCGCGCGAATTTGCGAATTCGTGCCTCGTGGTTCCATAATCCACCCTGAAGGTCTCACCGTATATCGATCCATCCACCTGCTCACTATCCTTGCGTGAATCATACCTGTTAGTGCGTCAAAGTACGAGTGCTTTCGAGTACTTTCTAAATGCCGGCGGAAGTCGACCCAACCCTTGTACATGCGTACAAGTTGGCGCAATCCACAGCCCAAAATCAGCCTTGGGAGTCTGACGATCATACTCCCTGCAACCCTAGATGTAAAACTGTTATGATGATCATATCGTGGTCAAGTTACTCGAGGCAGGCTTGGCTGGTTCAATAGCCATATTCATGCATAGTTTCACATGTCGATTGACCGACAATTGATTTAGGTTGCGACGGACGATGACTCGAGCGTCCTCTTCCCGCTTCTGGCAAGGCACGGGAAGGCTCCTGGGCTGTGTACACGGCTCCAGGAGTAATCCTAGCCCAGGTAAATGCATAATGGTAATCAATCAGGCGGCAGTCGGCTTGACGCATTGAGATCATATACCAATAAGAGCAGCCATGTTCGCTTCGATGAGGATGATGTCGAATGATTGCGCTTGTTTGAATCTTTCGGTGCAACGATTGCATGGAAGTAGGCTCCATTATTTGTCTGTCCATTTTGTCAGAATTTTGCTCGGCCCATCGATTGACAGGTGCCCCACGTTCAGAGGGGACAGACTACAGATTGGACAAAGAATAAAAAAATTCCAAGGCTTGAGCAGAAAAAGAAATTAACGTAGGTCCGGAAGTTGACGGGGATCTCCGGAAGGAAGTACGACCTTGTGACCGAAGTACGTACGTTCTGCGTTGTTGAAAGACGCCAGTTGCCCGTCTACAGGGATCTCCGGTGGCCAACGGTGATCCCAAATTCCCAGAGGACATGCCAGGAAAATTTCCAAAGGTTCCAAGTGGGCGGACGCGGACAAATAAGAATTGAATATTCGTGCAGTTCCTCACATGACCTGAAGAGGCACAGATATTCCGGTAGTCTCCAGCTCCTGGCATGGAAAGCCGGGAATCGCTACCGAAGAATGAGCACTAGCACTAGCAAGCTAGGCTCAAACCGGTCAATGAAAGATCTGCGATTGCGAACGACAAGTTAGCGCCAGCATCTAGGAGATGGAAAATGGACGCAGGCTGGATTGAAGATTGTGATGGGCTGGCTGAACTGT
Source organism: Aspergillus puulaauensis (assembly GCF_016861865.1). Lineage (NCBI taxonomy): Eukaryota > Fungi > Ascomycota > Eurotiomycetes > Eurotiales > Aspergillaceae > Aspergillus > Aspergillus puulaauensis. Next base: position 2,395,581 of record NC_054861.1, on the reverse strand, counting down.
GACAGAAAGTCAAAGCAGCTGCGACCTGAACTACGGTTGGCCAGCGATATCCGTCACCGCGGCACCGGCTCATGCATTCCGATGGGTCGGCGCCGTGGTCGGGGAGGGCTCCGCAAGGTACTAGATTGCTTTCTAGTTTCTACATTCCACATTCCCATCCACTATCCAGGTTTGCCACCAGGGGAATCGTCACAGAGGCAGGCGGATACTCTTGTCGCCCCGAGTCAGCAATGATGACATCTCATTTTCGACATTATTGAGCCAAGTACCGGCCCAAGCTCGTCCCAGGAGAATTGCAGTCTCCACGCGGAAGAAAAAGTAAAGACGAGGATGCTAGGAGATTTTCCTCCCCACCCGCCAACCCCTCCACTTATCACAGTCGTCACAGCCGTCACAGCCAAATTAACTTTTCAAGAGATCGCAAAGTACGAACTTATCGGCATTAAGAGTATTACAGAGAGCATTCCTTGGGTTGCCTCTTGAAAGTACGGTGGATGCGGACCTTTTCGCGCCCATGCGGACCTTTTGGTGTGTGACGGTGTGACAGCCCCGAGCTCTCAGCTGTCACCCGACTCACCCGACTTTCCAGTCAGCGATCAAGGCAGGCCGCCGTTCTTTGACTCCTTGAGTCCGGGGAACGATTCCGTCTCCGTGTGGACCAGAAACAGAAACCATCGTACAATGGACCATGGTTCAGTCGGTGGAGCGAGACTCGGGGACTGAATACCTTTACAGACCAAGGGGCAATCCCTACATGGTCCTTTCAGCTGGAGTTGTCCCGAATGTACCGAATGATTCCAGAAAAAATGGCCCCGCTGGCAAAACAACTGCTCCAGCACTCCTCATTCGACGAGAGCGGAAATAGTTCAGGTCAAGGAGCGTCCAAATAATTTTCACAACAAATATACGGTGTAAGTGCGCGCGGCTGTGGCGGCCAAGTGTCGATTATTTTCTTTCCAAGTCCAACTCAAAACATTTTCAAAGTGCCCAGCAAGGCGCTCAGGGTATGACGAGAGGCGTGAATGGCCGTTTATCGCATGCTGAATGGTCGCTTTGCTTTCAGTACAAGGGTCTCTGTCATCTATAGGCGAGGTGCAACTCCGACCCGACAGTTCGGCACTGTGGGCTGCATATTGAAGGCGATCCTTGATCCACTCGATACGCTATCTTCATCCATGAACCTTTGAGAGTTGCGTCACGACTCACGACTCACAAGTAGCTTGCGCTTTGTACTGGTTGCGGGGCGAGAGTTGGGAATCGGACAAATCTCGCCAAAACCCACAAAGCAGCTGGTGAGTCGGGGATTCATGGTGTGCGGGCTAAGACAAAAAGGAACGAGCCCCCAGTAATTCGGATGTCATGAGGCGATGCCAAACCAGCACAGAGTATTGTAGCTGTCCAACACGGTGTTGGATTATACGTCCCCCGAAGGCTGCCAGCGACTCGGTTGTTTTGTTCGCAGGGTTTCCGTGTGCTACTCATCAAGTGTACGGACTACGGTGTCAACCTGCCATTCTTTGTCCCGTCGATGAGTGATATCGGAGTTTTTCTCGAATCGGGGGATTGTCAGCGGGGCAGGAAGTAGGAAACATGTCAAGAGGGGATAACCCAACCGAGCTATCAATCTGGAGATGCCCGGGCTCTTTCCGCTGTTACCTCCGTACTCTGTATAACAGTTCCATTCACTCGTGCTTCATACGACATACGCGTTTGCTTGTCCCGCTAGAAACCAAGCACGGACATCATGATATGTGGCAGCGCTCGAGTAATTTTCCTTGCATGCTCTTGGCCATCCGTTAAAATAAACAACAATCAGGACTCGGGAGTTGGAGACGCGATGAGGGGCAGTCATATTACCCCTCTCTCACCGCACATTTGATTTCGGGTTGCTGCAAGGCAGACAAGGACGTAGGCTCAAGCATCTCCTAATCATTACGCAGGCTGTGGTTGGAGAGATGCAAGCACAAATGTCAAGCTGCCTGCTGATTGTGTTTCTGCCCAAACCAGCAGGATTTGCACCCCGGACGGACCTATGAGCTGGGGTCGGAGCGAAATAAACACGCGCCGACCATGCAGGCCGTAGAAAACCGGCCAGGATCCTGACAGATGTTGCCACCTCGCCAATCCTCATCCTTGAAGTTATTGTCTGCAGTCTGCACCCAACGTTTGCTTCTCAGTTCTCACCGCTTGCGGCCGGCGGTGTTTCCTCTGCAGCGACTCGCCATCGCCTTCTACCGACATTATTCGCGATGACTCGTCTCATCCTCCCGATATGCATTCTACCGGCACCGCCCCGACGAGGTTCCAATCGCTGTTTGCCTTGCTCGTCTTTATTCTTGAAACACTTGATCGTCAACAGGGAGCGAACCATAAAACAGAGCACGAGTTGGTCAATGCTCACATGATAGGTAACCATGCATACTGGTGCAAATCTACGCTTCGCTTCCATCATTTTCTTGCCCGATTCCGCATTCTCCGACTGGATTTCATGACGAACACGACGACACTGGTATCTCGAGATGGGGCGCCTAAATACTGTTGTGATTAATGGGGTCAATCTACTAACTAATAAACTTCGTCTGTCATCGCTAAGCGGTCTCGTGGCCGTGGATCATACTGCGGGCCACCCCGTTCGCAGGCCAAGGAACCTTTCGGCACTTCTTGGTAGTCCACCGACTGTCAACACCATATGCATACAAGGCACACGTTGTTAATCCACAGTGCGTCAGCGGAGTGAAGCGAACGTGTTCGAATTCTAGAGGCCTCAACACTGCTTCATTATTGCCCTTTTTCGGGAAACAGTCATAGCCACAACGCCTTTGAAGTCCAAGGTAGGAGAAAAATGCCCTAGGGCACTTGGTAGGTACCGTTGAGCAGCCCTGCCCTTTCAAGTAGCTTTTCCCGCCATAGAATGAAGCGTCCTAGCAATCCGAGCTTTTTGTTGCCCGAGACAAGCACTGCCTTTAGTGCCGTGCCGAGCATTCTTACATGAGTTATTCTGCTACATCGGAGATGGCTCCGCCAAGGGTCATCAATTTATTACCACAATTTACCTCCGCTCTGATACCATCCCCGTCAAAATAGACCAGTATCATGGCACTTTCCTTGTCGTTTTAGTCTCCGACCTGACCCTTTCGTTTTAGGGTTCTGTTGGGAGGCAGACGGGTCCAATGGTCAGTCGGGCCTATCAGACGCATACTTCGGAGGAGGTCCGCTCGATGGGAGCTGTCTGTAATGATCAAGAGATCACCTGCAGGCTTGAGTTGCAGCGCCCACCCTTCGATCCTCCTTCTGCCCCTCTTCTTCTTCAACCTCGTTCGGCTCGCGTGGCTCCAGATCTGGATTGCGCTAAGCTATGCACTATGGACCCATAGACCATGGATCTTACTCCGTACTCCATATCACCGTTATCACGTCGTCACATTTAGCGCCATTGCAACATCATTGGAACAATTTTCCACGTCTTCTCGGCTTACGGGGGGCGGGGGGGTTTTTCCAAATAATCATATGAGTCATTAGCCCTGGTCGCCCATATTCAGAGCGTGGCAGCCGCGGGTCTACTTGCATGGAGCAATGCAACAACCACCTGGCAAAGTAGCGTCGGGTCACGGGCCCTATGCCTAACTATCTACTAGTATCGACTGACTACTCCGTAAAAACCATTCTGGAAAATGACGTCAAGCATTTCCAGCCTTTTACCGTGATCGGTGCCTGGTATGGGGCCCCAGGACCCGGCAGTTGCCAGTTGCCAGTTATGCACAAGCACTTTTATCCGTAGTGGTGGCTGTCAGTCAGGGATGGTATCTTCAGAGATCATAATCATTTCAATATTGAAAATATCTTCCACGGTCCGACGGCAAATGAGGAACAGGGGAGAGGGGTTGGCATGATTATTCCAATCATCCCTGCTGGTTATCTTGTCGACGCCGCAATACTGCCTCGCCTCCTCGCGTCGATAGGTCGGTCTGCTCCGCATCCAGGTTGAGATCTTCCAGGTACCGTATTGCTCTTACGACTGTGTAAGACGGACCAGGGACCGGGGCAAAAGCCAATTGGGCTGGGATTACTCCCGTTCCCAAGCACATCTGATTGAGCGTCAAGAACAGCTCACGACTCACGACTCACGACTCACGACTCACGACTCACGAGTACTCTGGTGTCAAGGTTCGCTTACCCCTTTTGAAATGGTCAGAACGCTAGACGTCAATCAATCTTTCTCCCCGATCAGCCCGTTTGCGGCCCACTCGAGGCAAAGTGACGAAATGGCCCCCGTCACGAAGGTTTAGTGCGTTTTCTGGCCCTCACCGCAGGCGCTCTCCCACTCCGTAGGGGTTGAGGTGAAACGGGCACAGCTCTCGACTGCTCACTTCCTGCCTGTATCAGACCCACTTCATTCCAATTGCTCGCCTTCTGTCTCTGCCTCCTGTTTCTGATCGTCACCTGTTTGTTTCCTCCTGACCCAGCTTACCGAATTTCTGGTCCCCGTTTTTTACTGTCACCAGAGGCGAGCTGTATCGCATACGGATACACCGCATCTTCCTTTCCCCCCTTTCTCTCCTGATTCCTGAACAACGCCTTTGCCTCCTCGCTGTCTTTGTTTGCTTCTAATATTAATTACGAATTGCAGCTCGAGGGCAAAATCTTGGAAATGTCATCATTCCTCAGGTCACAAGCGCATCCAAGGTGGAGGAAGAGCTGTCCCCTTTCCACAGCCAATTTTTGATGATATCTCTAAGAATCGGCCGTCCCCAGTCCCGGAAAAGCATGATAGTAATGAATTGCGTTTGCACGGCTCATAAGTAATAGTCGAACACTCTTCATTTCAAGGACTGCCCCTTGTGGAACGGGAGAAGGGAGGCGGAAGGCGGAAGAGCGTCCCTTTTTTCCTTGGAACGGCGCTCCAAGTGGGCTGGTGGTGTGAGATCTATCATCTCGCTGGAGTCGCACTAAAACCAAACTTCTGGAAAGCCGATCGTCCTTACAGCCCTTGTTAGCGCGCTTCTAAGTCCTCACCTTGACTCTTCCCCGGAGCCGGCACTCAGGGCCAGGATGGGTCCGCTGTTCTACCGGTCAATCTGCGCCGGCGGCTCCAGTTCCCCTTCGCCCTCCCATTCGTGATTCCTCTCTCTCTTCCTCAGTCTTCTTGTGATTCGGTTTCCGACCTCTCCCTCCCTCTTTTTACGCATCCTCGCTCCCTTTCTTACTCATCCCAGGTGACCTGACAGGCCCCGGCTCTTGCAGTGCCAGTGACTCGTTGCATCTCTGATCTGAGCCGGATTCATCCCACTCGTCTTGAGAATAGTCCTTTCGCATTGCCTCCATTCGGAGGAAATCAGATCACCCACGTATGATCATTTTTTTTTTACCTGCTGTAGGATTCCTGACATCGAATCTACACGTAGCCTGCTCCGTAATATCCGACTGATCGGGCTGCTCTTCTCGCCCCAACGATCCCGCCTTCCCGTTCTTTGTTGCACCTGTTGTGTAAGCTGTAGCCTCTTGCTTTCAACCAATATCCGGAGGTATCTGCTCTCAGGTACCTGCTAGGTCAGGTCATCCCATTGTCAAGGCGCAAAGGGTATACCCAACCGACCCGACTCGGTACGAAGTCAATGAAATGACCTATAGACGTCGTGGATGCTTGGTCCGTCCTCTATCCTCTGCTCAACCGCCTATTGGCTCCACCCCTTTTCAGGCTCCGGTTTCTGTCTCCAGCCTCAGGTCTATTCCTTTTTATTTTATTTTTTACCCATTATTTATTTTATTTTATTTTATTTCCCTGTTCCCCGTCTGTCGTACCCCATTATTTGCTGGGTGGGTTTCTGCATAGCCAGTCGGGTTTTCGCGATTCACCCATCTCTCGTTCTCTCTCTCCACCCAGTCTATCTGAAAACGTCGGTCCCAAGAAATCAAAATAATAATTATTTTAATAAAAAAAAAAGTCCAATCAGACTAGGTCAGAAAAACAGACAGAGAGAGACAAAGATGTGGATCCCTGATATTCCTCAACTGTTTGCTGCCGACTGCATCCTGCAACCTGGGCTTTGTACAGCTGTAACCAAAATGGGCTCCATCGTCTTCCCATGGAGAATGGAGATGTTCACTCGACCGTTAACTGTCGTCTGCTCCCTGGAGCTTCATTTAATAATCCTCCTTCCCGTCCTTGTTTGAAATTCCCCTCCCATACTTTCCTCCTTAACATTGCCTTCCAAGTTCCCACTCAAATACTCTCCCTTTCTTCCTCGGATCTTCCAATCCTTATTATACTTGCTCTCCTACTCATACCACCCATACTTAGCGCCTTCCCTTTCAACCGTTCAACTCTCAATTCTACTGTTACTGCGGCTTAATCGACTATCCTGTCCCTACGTGTTGGCAACCTAATCATCCAGGTCACTTGCTCTCTGACGAATTTCCAAATCGGGGCATTTCCCAACCCAATTGAATAAAGTTTTCTCTGGTTGTGTTGCCCTTGCAGTCGTCACACAGTCTCGCATTTCCCGGCCAAACAGCATATGGGAAATTAGGTCACCAAAGAAACAAACTCTGAGGTGCCTTTGCAAGATCGACCTGGAACAAGGGAAGACATGCCGAAAGCCCCTTGACAAAAGCTCCCTTTCGATATAACGATCATTCCTCGGCTCTCTATCATCGAACTTTGAAACCAGTAGCACATTCCGGCCACTTGCTTGCTCGCTTGCTCTCTTCTCGCAAGGCTGAGGCAAGACATTTCATTTCTTCTTCCCCTTGAGTCACTAAGGAACCCAACGAGTCAGTCGACTTCAAAACCAACAGACACAATGTTCAAGCGACCAGCATTTCTGCAGAGCCGGCGCAATGAGAAGCGCGAGGGTGATTGGTCAGCGTTTCCTATACGCCAGCTTTTTGTACTAGGTGAGTACATCGATATAGCGCCACATCATAACCTCGACTTGCGTGCGGTTTTTTCTTTTCTTTTCTTTTCTTTTTTTTTTTTTTTGCGCCCAACCCCGATAGAATCCTGCATCTAGCTGGGTTCTATTGGCAATGATCCTTGTATCCTTTTTACCTGTGAAATTTTCGTGTATCATATTTTCATTGTTGAGGTTCGGGTAGCGACATGCGACTAACTGTTACACAAGCACTTTGCCGCATCTGCGAGCCAATCGCGTTCATGTCAATTTTCCCATATGTCTATCACATGGTGGAATCGTTCAACGTCGCAGACGATGATGGCAAGATTGCCCTTTACGCCGGTTTAATCACCTCCTCATTTACTTTCGCCGAATTCTCAGCTGGTATGTTCTGGGGCCGGATGAGCGACAAGATTGGTAGGAAGCCGGTACTAGTCATGGGCCTGATTGGAACGGCCATTAGTATGGTCGTGTTTGGATTCGCTCCCAATTTGGCGACAGCTATGATTGCTCGCTCCTTGGGCGGGCTGTTGAACGGAAACATTGGGGTTCTGCAGACGACTGTCGCCGAGATCGTCACGGTCAAAGAGCATCAACCACGCGCCTACTCGATCATGCCGTTCGTCTGGTGTTTGGGGTCCATCATTGGACCGGCGATGGGCGGTGCGTTGTCACAGCCATGCGACAATTATCCCACATTATTCTCGAAAGGGACCGTGTTCGAAAAGTTTCCATTTCTGCTGCCCAACTTAGTCTGTGTTGTCGTGCTGGTGTCTGGGGTTGTGGTTGGGTTGCTGTTCCTGGAGGAGACTCATCCGGAAAAGAAGTATCGTCGTGACCGAGGTTTGGAACTGGGCAACTGGCTGATTGGCAGATGCTGGGGTTCGGGCGTGCAGGACGCGGATGTCAAAGCGGATTCAGCCGGTTGTGACGATGAAGAGATGGCCCCGCCAGCTTACCGGAGCACAGAATCCTCCCCTCGTTTGGGTCCAGTGAAGGATGAGGTCGATACTCTTTCCGGAGATGACGACATTGAGAGGCAGATGGGCCGACGGTCAAGTGGTACACCAAAGGCCTTTACGAGACAAGTTGTTTTCAACATCATCGCATATGGAATCCTTGCATAGTAAGTCTTTTCCACAATTACCCGATGCAACCCTTGGGTCACTCGGACCAGGGTGCGCACGCCTGTTTGTCCAGGCTGTATGCTAACATGTCAATAGCCATAGCGTCTCGTTTGACCAGCTAATGCCCGTCTTCCTGAGCACCCCGAAGAGTGACGCAAATGTTGCCCTGCCATTCAAGTTTACGGGTGGCCTAGGACTAACAACCAAAACAATTGGACTGATGCTTGCAGTGCAAGGCGTATACTCCATGATCGCGCAGCTCTGGCTATTTCCCTTCGTCGTTCGTCACTTTGGGACCCTACGCACATTTCGCTTCGTGCTTCTCGTTTGGCCGCCGCTTTACTTGCTAGTCCCATATCTGATTCTCCTACCCGAGAAGCTTCAAATGACGGCCGCATATGTCGCCCTGATCTGCAAGATCACCTTCCATGTCATCGCCTTCCCCTCCACCGCAATTCTGCTTGCCAACGCAGCGCCCTCATCGAAGGTTCTTGGATCAATCAATGGTGCTGCCGCCTCGACAGCCAGTCTGAGCCGTGCCTTTGGACCGAGTGTAACCGGATTCCTCCACTCCAAGGGCCTTGACAGCGGTTACTCCGTGATCTCATGGTGGGCTTGTGGTATTGTGTGCACCATTGGTGCCATTCAGAGCTTCTGGATGGAGGAGCCCGAGCCACGCAAGGACCTTGATGAGAAGAACCCTGAGCCAAACACGTCTCACTCTAGCAGGAACGCCATGCGGGGCTCCTTCACGACGGACAAAGAAGATGGCACCGCCGAGGAAGTGCGGAGACTACTCTCCTCAGCGCGCACCAGCGTCGATGAATTCGAAATCCCCAGTATGGGATTAAGTGCCACCGACTCGAGGCCTGCGCGTGAGTAATCTAATCTACTCGCTTGCAGAGGCTGCGGGTCAGCGGCATACTATTTACTCTTTATCTTCATGAACGTCATTTTACATTTCTCTCCGTCTTACCTATACCCGACGACCACATCATTGTTTTTTCCCACTTGCTTCCTGATTTCACTTTACTGTTTTCTGCTTTCAGCTTCATTTATTTTGTTTTTTCCTTTGCTCGCTTCCTTTGATGACGCCCGTGAGCCATATTCTATTCGTCTTTTTCTCTTCTCGCTTTTGGTTTTTTAAGATCATGATTCAAGACTGGGTGGCGCTTATATTACATAGACTGGATGCATGCATGTGTTGGGTATCAAAAAGCATCATATCATGAGGAGGATATCTGTTCTAATCATTCTGGGAGGAATCATTTCGAGGCAATTTTTCAGTGGGGGTCGGTCTTTTCATTATTCAAGTTCCATGCATCCTGGAGGCTCTTTTCTCATTTTCAGTTATATCTCAGTGTTTATGCGGCTATCTATATACCATTCTCATAACCCCAATTTCATAGATGGAGGAAGCCCCTACCTCTCTTCATCGCCTTCTACGCTTTCTTTTGAAACATCCGTGCTAGGATAATGTAGTTGAGGGTAGACCCCGGCGTGGCCCTGCCACCTTTCCCCGCCTTATTCTGATGAATCGCTCTCGTCCACAAACAGCCGAGTATTTCCTTCATCGACAGTGCGGGGTTGCCCGATAGCGATTCGATACTAAGACAACCCCGTATTTTATCACAGCATCATGGACACCCGGGTCAGCGACAAGGAAACAACTTGGACCTTCTGAATGAGTTTTCATGATAGCAAGGGAACGAAATAAGATCTGATATCGAGATCAAATGCAGGTGACTGACTCGATCCCGTCGTCGGTGGGATGGGAATCCATTCCTTATCAATGGCCAATCATATGCCTTATTTCTTACGCAGTCACGTGCGGTGACTCCGTAATTTCCGGTACTGTGACATCCATGGAGATCAGCCTGGCTCAAGTTGGAGATGTTGACTCTCCAGTGCTTCGGATCTTGAGGACTTTGAGGGGGCTCTATCTTGGTGTTTACTTTTTGATACTGTCGTTTTCGTTTTTTTGGACTTTCTTGACTTGGCCGATGGGGCCTTGAGTGAGCTCTGACCGAGGTTCTACTTACTACATTTCACCCCCACGCATAGGTATCTTACTCGAGATTACACGTCCCAGCTTTCGCGGAGGTCCTCCCAAAAATCCACTGACACTGTCGCAATCTGCCTGGTTGGTGTCGTTTCTTGGCTACTTCATCTCTCTCTCTATCTCTTTTTTTTTTTCACCCGATTCCTGGTACCTCGACCACGTTCCCCTGCTTAACGTGCCTCTGCTGGTGTGTTGCGGATTGCTTCCGTCATGCGCTGCGATTGCGCTCCGCATTGCCGACAGAATCGCCCTCTGCCTTGACCATCGTCTCGGAGACTTTAACCAATTACTATAAATAAAAAGTGAACTTCGCGATAGTACTACATACAGTACGGCGACTAACTCGCCAGTTTCGAACTCAATCCCTGCAGGACAACAAAGCATCCCATCGCCTATATGAGTGCTGCTGACCTGTTTCCCGATCACCCAGGGTATACCACGACAGCGTTTTCGTTTACATTCACTCTATAGAAAGAGAACCCACAGGCGAGACATGGTGGGACATTTGCGCAACTGGTCCGCACGCCTTCCACCGTTATGTTAAATCCTACCTCCCCGATCTCGCCAACGGCCGTTGGAAGAAAACGACCACACCGCATAACTGAGCCCGTCGCCGCTCCGCACGATATATCGTCGCAACCCCAACAACAGCCGATGAACGATGGTGCAGCCGCAGCCGCAGCCACCGCTCCTACTTCTTCGGCGAGTTCCTCTTCCTTTCGCAATGTGTCCGCTTGTAACCGCTGCCGGCAGCGGAAGAACCGCTGTGACCAGCGACTTCCACGATGCCAGGCCTGTGAGAAGGCCGGGGTCCGATGTGTCGGATACGACCCGATAACGAAGCGGGAAATCCCACGCAGCTATGTGTATTTTCTTGAGTCGCGGGTTACATATCTTGAAAGGGCCTTGATCGACAACGGGATCGAGTTTAATGCGGCGGCGGCTTTTGATGAGGCGGAAGCTGTCAGATTGGAAGCGGGCTATGATTCCACGCAACAAGCACACGCGGTTCCTCCGAACGGGTCATCGGCTGCTGAAGGGTCTATGCGCGACGGAAATGACAATCCGGTGCCAGTAAAGAGGGAAAAGAATGGATCTGCTCTTGGGTTGGAGAAGGTCTCGCGAGGCGGCCAAGGCCCGGGGCGCAGCCAGGATACGGATAAAGAAGATAACTGGCGGATACAAAACCTCGTTTCGAATATTGGGATGGTCTCGGTGCAAGGAACTTCGGATCCACGGTATCTGGGGTCCACTTCGGGCATCTCCTTTGCGCGGGTTGTGTTTGCTGCCGTAAAGAGTTCGGTACCTGGGAATACATCGGAGCGTGGTCCAATGCGCCCTAAGGAGCGCTTACCACACAGCGCTACGGGAACTGAAGGGAGCACCACGCGAGACTCATTCTTCGGGTTACAAACTCGGCCAATGATGAAGTGTGCAGCGTTCCCTGATAGGGAACTGGCTGAGAGGCTAGCTGACCTTTATTTTGAGCATGCGAATCCGCAGATACCCATCGTCCACCGCACTGACTTTATGGAACTGCTTGATCGTACCTATGGAATTGACGAGAAAAACCGTTCGCCTCGCAGTCTATACATTCTCAACATCGTCTTTGCGATTGGCGCCGGTATCATATTCGAGGACAAGCCAGCAGATGATCAGAAAGATGGTCGAGACCATTCCCCGTCCGCAACCAAGAGACAACGTCTATCGAGTCATCAATACCAGCCAGAAGAATATCATGCTTCTGCGATTGTCCACCTAGAGTCATTCTTGTCGACTTCTTCAACCACTGACGGTTTCGGTGCTCTAGAAGAACTCCAAGCAGTCCTTCTCCTTGCCAGTTTCGCTCTACTCCGTCCTGTAGCACCTGGCCTCTGGTATATTGTCGGGGTTGCGATGCGCCTTGCGGTTGATCTTGGGCTTCATTACGAAGACGGAACTGGCATCGATGGCCCTGGAAATGTCAATATAAATCGTACGCATGACAAAAGCAGTGACAAAGGGAAGCACCGCATCGACGTTCACGAGCGAGGCCGTCGAGAATGGGTGCGTGATTTTCGCCGACGACTATGGTGGTGTTGCTACAGCTTCGACCGCCTCGTCAGTTGCTGCGTCGGCCGTCCATTTGGCATTAGCGATCAGGCCATAAGCACCGAATTCCCATCCATCTTGGAAGACAAATATATCACTAAATCTGGGATAATGAAGGCGCCGGAAGGCTCCCCGAGTTATAAACATTCTGCTTTCCACTATTTTAAGCTGCGCCTGCTCCAGTCGGAGATTCAGGACGTCCTGCAGCACCAGCAGGCACGATTCGCCCGGCAGAGAGTCCCACATGCCGCCAAGAGCTTCATGCGCGCCGACGTCGTGTCACCCTTCCTCCAAGGATTCGACACCTTCCGCTCGTGGAGGAGAGACGTTGACCGGCGGCTGCTGGAATGGAAACAGAGCGCACCGGCACCCCAGGAGAATGGCGTGCGGTTCCCACTTGAGTTCCTGGAGTTGAACTATTGGCAAGCAGTTATCATGCTATATCAGCAGAGCCTCACTGTTCCTGCTGAATTAGTGGATGAGCTCTCCCCTGCCGAGGATGTCTCCAGCCCGTCGTTTTCGCAGGTAGATGAGGAGGACGAGGATGATATCTATTACAAGGTTGCTGAAGCCGGGCAAAAAGTAATTCGGATATACCGCCAAATGCATCGTGTGCGCCTCGTCAATTATACTTATTTGGCAACGCACCACATTTTTATGGCAGGTAAGGACACGCCGCTTCTTGTAGGTTATTTGTTTTGCTCACGGTCTATCTTTTAGGTATCTCATTCTTGTATGCAATTTGGCACTCGCCTTACGTGCGCAGTCGTCTGGTATGTTTGTCATATCATTTTTTTTTTTTTTTAGCAGATGTTAACAGCCGCTAATATTTGCAGACACCCGACGAGGTGGATTTCACTGTCCTTGCGGCGACGTCTGTACTTGGAGATTTGATGCATAAGTGTCCTCCCGCAGAAGCCTGTCGTGACGCGTTTGAGCGTATGAGCAAAGCAACGGTTGAAATGTGTCTCTCGACAACCGGTTTTGGGCCACAAGTTGATTTAAGCCGGATACCGACAACTAACTTCGGGTCTAAACAGTCAAGTGCGACACATTCCCGGTCAAGACAATACGCAAGACAACAAGCAGACCAACGACAGCGACATAACGTAGCCCGGCGACAGATTCAAATGAGACAATCTCGACCCGTTCCTAGATTTGATATGAACCTTGACGATCTCTTTGGCGATAATGGACAGGGCAGCAGCGGCCTGGGAAAGCAGGTACAGCAGCCACCTTACCCTATCCCCGAGACTTCGGATCCAAACTTCGCGCGACCAAATATCCAGCGCAATCCTTCCATGGAATATTATGGTGGTTTTGAGAATGCCGTCTCGCCACAGGCACAGCAACCACCACAACAACAATACTACTACGGCAACTCGCCCCAGCAAAGCGCTTCTCCAAATAGCGTCGGTGCGACCACCGGCCTTCCACAGTTCCAACCCACAGACCAAGAACACCCCGGTAGCGTGGGCCTCGATTACCTAGACTACGACCCAGCAAGCATCGAGCGTCAGATGTCGATGGGCTCTGACGAAAACTCCGAATACAAATATCAGGTGCCGTCGTTGGGCGATGCTGGGCAAAATATTGGCATCGATCTTGGATTCGGCATGGCAGTTGACTTCCAGCATGACTGGAGCGAAAACGCGAATTATGATTTACTTGAAGGGTATTTCTTTGGTGGCGGAACAGGACCGGGGTATTCGGGGATATAAATTTTCTCATCTAACCTCTCTCCTTATTTCTTATTTTTTGGGTCCAAGGAAAAGAACGGTTATTGGGATCTTGGGTCTATAAAAGGACTAGGTGAAACGATTAACGAAGTCATTCACTGTTGCATATTACCTACTCACTATATATATATTTCTGTATTTGTCTAATACTGTGAATGTTAATGGATGGACGATGGTCTGTATAAACATAGTAGTACACTTGAGGTTACAGTGAGCCTCGAGAGAAACAAGCCCAACCGTTGAAAATGGCTTTTTCTTCAGTATAAAGGCCAGGCTAAGACGAGGCCAAGATGATGCAAATTGGGCAGCAAGCGTGAATCTGCGGGCGGCTTTGCGGCTTTTCGGTTTGTTGGCGGGCAGATCGACCACCTCCAACATTCACTTTGCAGCTCCAGGATCCAGGTCAGGTTCCTTTAGGCTCTTTCTGCCCTGTGGCTGACTGCGCACCTGGCTTTCGAGTAACTCGTTAATTCATTATTATTCTCTCCCCCTTCTAATCTTATCTACCGCAGAATCAATTTGTCGGGTTGCGGCTGAAAGCCAAACAAACACCCGGCGGTAGACAACCTGTAGTAGTTCTCGTCTGGTGATCCGTGATCGATCGTCCGCCCATCCGTTCGTTGGTCTCCCTCCCCTCCACGCTAAGCGGGAAAAAAAAAAGTGCACGGGGTCGGAGTCTGATCAGGTCCACTACTGTGCTCTGCCCTTCGCAGCTGGGCTCGGGTTAGACCAAGGTACAGCTTCGCTTGTGTGTCTTACGTTCCTTCAACGCCCCGGTTCCTGCGTCTGTCTGTCGCCTAGGTACCGCTGTCGAGTTTTCCACGATCTGCCTGTCCGCCCCGCGAATCCGGCTCCTGCGTGCCATTGTGTTACCACCGTTCGACCGGTTGAGGTTCTCGATTACCTACGGAAAGGAAAGGAAAGGGAAAGGAGAGGGAAAGGAGAGGGAAAGGAGAGGTTTGAGTCGGGCGGTATTGTGTGCTGGACGACGAGAGCGCTACACCGTTGCCATAAACAAAGGACTGGAATAAACAACGACCAGCTCTGCTCCTTGACGTCGTTATACCGGGAGACACAACGCCCCTTATTCCTGGTATTTCAGCCATCTGTTTTCAGGAGGGTAAAAAAAAAAGAGAATATCTCCAGCTGACCTGTGGAAATTTATAGAGCGAAAAACAAAAACTGTCCCGTCCCTAACCGTTCCAACGGTCGAACCCCTTCGAAGCTATTCACTGTCGCATTCCGCTCTTTCACCCGCCTCCACTTCCTCTCGCGACCGTCGCAGAGCCACGATTATTCGTTTTAAGACCTAGCTGCCCTCTCGTCAGGTCATGTACAGCAGGAGTAGACGTATACCAGGCTACAGTGGTACCTCCTCTTTTACCGTCCCCGAGACACAGTTCATTTCCGGGCTGCTTGCTCTTTCAAAATGGTCAAGCTAGACGTGCGAAGAGACTATTATGCAGACCTGGGTCTCACGCATAGTGCAGATTCTGAGGATATCAAAAAACAGTTCAGGAAATTAGGTGAGGAAAACAGGATGGAGAAAATAGTTATAAGAACGCGCATCTGACGTTGGTTAGCTCTTAAATATCACCCAGATCGGAACCCAGGAAGAGAGGTGGAATCCAACGCAAAGTTCCAGGCGATTCAAGCAGCGCACGAGATCTTGATTGATCCACACCAGCGGCTGAAATACGACACCGATCGACTTCGAAATGGTTACTATGGGCCTACCAGACCGAGCGCTGCTCGAAAAGACCCGACGGCGGGCTTCCCCTCCGCCAAACCGAATACAAAGGCGCCCTTCTCCGAACGTCCAAAGTCCTTCCACCATGGTCCTTCCTCAGGTGCTCAGCGGTACGCTAGTTATGCACGGGCTGCACCGAAGCAGCCGTGGGAGAAGATGCGCGACGAAACGCAGACCCGCGCGGATGCATATCGAGGGTTCCAGGAGATGAAAGGAAACGGTATGCCCGGATGGTCCTCTTTTGATCCTCGCACTGGACGATCAGGACAGCCCGGGGCGGCACCCAGACCGACTGGCACAGCAAACGGATCTGCGAGACCGAAATCCGCATACGAGAAAATGTACACAGGCGCGAAACCTACGGCCGCTGAGTCTGCCCATGCTCAATCCCAATCTGCGAAGAAGAAGCAAGGCTTTGCTCCAAGAGCTGCAGGTGGTGATGAACCGATGGCCGCAAACACAGCTTCTTATAGGAATGCCTCCCGATTTGATCGTTTCGGTGCGGCACCGTCTCCGACTGCGAGGAAGCCTGCCGCTGGTTTCCCTAGCGGTACTGAGAATAATATGAGTACTCCGGAATATGAGAGGGCGAGGAGCACGTACGCCACAGCTGGAGGCGAAAAGACCTTCTTCTCTAGTTCTATGCTTGGGCGCTCCGACAGCGCGCGCGCGTCCCCTAAGAATCCCAATTCGCGTCCGCACACCAACCCCCCGAGCCCCGACCCGCAAGAGAATGGGCGACACCGAAGCGTAAGTCCAGATAGAACGCGAAATTATGACTCGACTAGCTCTAGTGACCTCAGCGAGGACGAGGTTACGTTCAAACCCAAGGCAGTGCCTAAGAGTAGGCTTCGACAACAACAGAAATTCGCCAACTTTCATAAAACCAACGGATGGTTTGGGGCTGCAGCGCACGATTCTGACTCTGCGAGCTCAGCGAGGAATAACTCCGACACGCCGGTGTTCGCTAAGAAAGCCGACTTCTCGTTTGGAGCCAAGAAGTTCCCTCAGAACGGAGCTTTCAAGAGCAATAGCCATGATGACCTACGAAAATCTAGTCGCAGAGAGCCGTTTGGCTATTCCCAAGATACATCGAACTCCAATTACCGTGGACGTGCATCGGAAAGAAACAGTCCGCCGGCCGCCACGGATAGCATCCCTAAACGAGAGTCGTCCAACCCGGAATCGGCCTCTCAACAGCAAGCACCATTTTCATCAGAAAACTTCTTAAGTGCCGACTGGACGGCAGCGTTCCAGTTCAAGAACTTTTCAGATGCTCTGCCGACTAATGATGGTGCTCAGCGGCAGCCAAATTCCCAGCGCACCCGGAGCCCTCGAAAGCAAACCAGACCACCGAATAGGGTACGGCCTACTCCGCAGCAAGCCAGCGTCGCAACGGAAGCTGAGGAGGCTGAGTCAACTGTCGGAGGACGTGAAAGCCAGGCACCTGATGTGGGCGGGGAGGCCATGGACCTTGACGACGAAACTCCAGCCAAAACTGCCCAGCCATCACCGGCGCCTCAGAGGCCGAATAGCAGCAGAGAGAAGACAGCGCCATCTCCGTCAAGACCACGGCCAAACTCAAAGTCTGGTGGGAACAAAGAAGCCTCAGCAAATCCTCTGAACATGAATATCTTGGGCGGTGTATTCCCTTTCACCACCACGAATAGCGGTGGCCTGGAAGATCTGAAGGATATATCCTCCACTCTTCCGTTCGAGTCCCAGCCCAAGGCACCAAAGACAACTATGGACGACACACATCCTCGAAAGCTGATCTGCCCCAATCCTCCCAAGCGCCCTGAACCTCCACAGCCTGTCCCGATTAGCGCGGGATCAAAACAAATGGCCATACCGCGAATGGCGTTAGACCGGTATATCGCCGAAATAAACACTTATGTTCGTGAGTGGGAAACATTTGACGGTCAAATGGTCGGCCATTTCCTCTCCCGCCACAAGAGTAATTTAACGGAGATGGCACCCAACTGGCTCGGCGCAATTGGAGACTCGACACGTCCAGGTGATGATGAGAATTCTGGCGATGACAGCGATGACGATGCAGGCCCTACAGCTCGACGAGGTTTCACGTCGTACAAGAACGCACTGGTGCAGGATGAGAAGGTGATGAAGCATTGGGAAGTTGCGCGCGAGAGACACCTAGAGTGTATGCTGAAGTACGGGCAGATGAGGGAATGGGTTCGTGCTGGGGGTAAGGTGCTCTAGGAAGGTGAAGTTGGCTCTTTATTTCTTTCTTTTTCATTTGCATATGGGATGGCGCTGGGAAGTTACGCAATATATCTCTATACCTAGGGTTGGTTATGTTCTTTTGGGTGTATCATATCTCGGGGTTCTACTGGGGATGAGGCATAGATTAGATGTCCATGATTGTCCACTGCATATTTAATGAAACTCGCTTATTCTCCCGTTTTATATGGAGTCATAATCGGCAGGTTCGGATATTAGCCCCCAAGCTAATAACGCGAACAGCATACATCTAAATAAGGAAGAAGGTTTAATGCTATCTTTGCCCTAAAGAACAAGTATCAGATTTAGTACTGGAGGTCCAAATGGGGAACTTTACTGAATTCACTGTATTATCAGTGTTGATTTTTATTATGACCATATTCTAGATGCGCTAGGGACGATTGCAACTAATGTGAAATAGACAAGTTGACAATATCGTTTGCAAGTAGTGCGCTGCTGTTCTGGAGCCTGGGTTACGGCTGGGAATCCAGTTGTTGTGACCCCGGTAGTGGGGCTCTTATGATTTCCCCAGACCGCTGTAAATAGCCTGGACTATAGAACATAGCATCCATCTATTCAGTAATCCATAAAAGCTGATTTGATATCTTGTATAGCCCTAGAGCCAGCCCTACCCCTAAGCCCTAGAACCGCCGATACCGGCAGTCCGGTCCCAAATCAGGAAAGTGGCGGCCTCTGTTAGATCCGGCCACCCTAGCCCCGCCGTGGGGGTTATTACTTACCATACCGATATCTACTATGGACAAAGGCAGTAAAGTACAGCGGGGTACAGTACAGTTACGTTGAGTCACGGGCAGAGGCAAAAGTATATGGTCGCCGTCATCCGCAACTCCCCTCTCTTTCTTTTTTTGGCTTTTGGTCTTTGACGGTCGCGAAGGTTTCGCTGCTGCTCCAATCACTTCCGAGTGATTTATTTTTGTTCTATTTCGCAAGTCTTGCTGGTCAATTGCTGTACGTCTTCTGGTTCCTGCGCTCTTTTGTCTTCCTGCTGGGCTCTGGCGGGGTCAATCAGTTTCTTTTCTGGAGGCGCTCAGGCTAATCGCAAATTATCTGCAGATTCGATCCCGAATACGTCTTGTCAATTAGCTTCAAATTGGCATCGATTGTTTCATCATGACTGTTACAATTGTTCTTGGTAGCCAGTGGGGCGATGAAGGTGGGTTATTCTTAGAGCCGGTCCGGGGAAAGAAAGACATATGTTAATTTAGAGAACAGGAAAGGGGAAGATCACGGACATGCTGTCGCAGCAAGCGACGCTCTGCTGTCGTGCTGCTGGCGGTCACAGTAAGTTCACCGTCCTCCGCGCACAGCGCATATTCTAACCCGCGGAACCAGACGCTGGGCACACCATCGTCCACGGCAACACGACCTACGACTTCCACATCCTGCCTTCCGGTCTTGTCTCAGAGCGTTGCATTAACCTTATAGGTGCCGGAACCGTTGTCCACGTTCCTAGTTTCTTCAAGGAACTGCTGGCGCTCGAGGGCAAGGGTTTGAAGGGTGCTGCGGCCCGCGCTTTCATCTCGGACCGCGCCCACGTCTGTTTCGATTTGCATTCCGTTGTCGATGGGTTGGAGGAGAAGGGTCTTGGTGGCCGGAAGGTGGGAACCACTGGTAAGGGAATCGGACCTTGCTACGCCGACAAGGCCGCAAGGAGAGGTGTGCGTGTCGGGGAGATCTTGGATGAGGAAGTCTTTGAGCGAAAGCTAAGGACTCTTCACTCTGGATATACGGCACGATTCGGGGAGCTGAACTACGATGTTGAGGACGAGATCAATCGGTTCAAGGAGTACCGTAAGCAACTCGTCCCCCACATCGTCGACCAATTGGCCTTCTTCAACAAGCACAAGGATTCGCCCAACACCCTGGTTGAGGGCGCGAATGCCCTCTTGCTCGACCTCGACCACGGAACTTACCCCTTCGTGACCTCCTCATCTACCGGTCTGGGTGGCGCCGTGCAAGCGCTGTCTCTCAACCCTACAAGCATCAAGTCCATCATTGGTGTTGTGAAAGCCTACACCACACGCGTCGGTTCCGGTCCTTTCCCTAGCGAGCAGCTTAACGCAGATGGCGAGAAGCTCCAGAGTGTTGGCAGGGAATTCGGTGTCACGACTGGTCGTAAGCGCCGTTGCGGCTGGTTCGATCTTGTCCTCCTCCGCTATTCCCAAGCAATCAACCATTACACCGCTCTGAACCTCACGAAACTCGACGTCCTCGATGACTTCGACGAGATCAAGGTCGGTGTTGCCTATACTCTTCCCGACGGCACTCGCTCAGAGAACACCATCCCGGCCGATCCCGCGGTCCTCGACAAAGTTCAGGTCGAGTACATCTCGCTGCCCGGCTGGAAGAGCAACACCATGGGTGTCAAGAAATACGAAGAGCTGCCTGTCAATGCTCGCAAGTACATCGAGTACATCGAGCGTGAACTAGGTGGCGTTCCTGTGAAATGGATCGGCACTGGTCCTGCTCGTGACGACATGATTTGCCGTGAGTAGACGGAATCTACTAACTACAACGTACGATCTAGGTACCTCTCTAGATGACGATGAAAAGGGGGACGACAAAGAATTAAAAAGAAATAGAGTTTCCCACTTAGAGAGGACGGGAACGGCATGATATCTTCATCCAGTTAATTTGCTATTTGTTTTTTACTTAGATTCTCTGTGAGAGTTTTTTTTTCGAGTTTTCAATAAACCTTGTATATTTTCCTCCACGTCTACTAGTGACCTCTCTGTTTTTATACTTCGCGTCGATGATTTAAACGACTACTTTGAGGGTAGGGCATTTGGATAGAACTTGAGCCTTTGTATCTTCACTCTACTTTCGTTCTACCAAAGTTCGAATTGTGTACCAACACGATCAGCCTAACTATTCACGTGGAGCAACAATATAAGGGAAGTTAATCATCAATTAATAACACAGGAGGAAAAGAATCCTATCTATAATACATCCAACACATCCGTAGCGTACAAGGTATGGTTAACTCGAAGTTATATCCCTAACCAACACCCTTTCAGAATAAGTAAGTAGGTATCGTAAGTAGTAGTAAGCCAAAGCAAAACAGTTAAGTATAAAATTACAAGAATAAGGGAAGTCGAACCGAACCATCAAGAACAAATCGAGGCACCCGAAGTGATTGCGAGAAAGGGAAGGAGAGAGGTGAGTAATTTCCGAATAATATAAACGCCGCCCAATGCATCTGAGTTTGGGATTGCTGGTTTCTGGGGTCGTCAAACGCCTTTTTTTCGCCGTCGTGCTTGCGAGAGGGAGAGAGAAGTTGTCTTTTCAAAGAAGTAGAGGCGGGGTTTCATGGTACGTAGGTTGATTATTAGAGGACAGCTTAGGCGGGTGTCTAAGTGCTACCTCCTAACAGTTGGGAGATACTTGGTGGTACCGAGAACTTCGAGGGCTAGCTGTATGGTTTAAGCCCACTCATCCCTCCGTTGGTGGAGCCACTCGCCAATGTTCTCGCGCTCACGGCGCTCACCACGTCCACGGCCGGAGCCACGATCACGGCCACCACCGAAGGATTCGCGACGACCACCGGAGGATTCGCGACGGCCACCAAATGAGTCACGACGGTCACGGCCACCACCGAAGGAATCACGACCGTGACCACGACCGCGAGCGAAATCACGGCCACCGCGGGGATTGGTGCGGCGATGAGTGCGGACGACAAAACCATCCTCCTGGTCAAGACCTAAAATCTGGGACCTATACTCACTCATCGATGGTGTAGAGCGGAGGCCGAAACCATGGACTGAGAGGTCTTGGATAGCGGTGCTCAACATCCGCTTGTTCTTGAAAATTCCAGACAAAGTCGCAAGTATGGCCGAGATTGTCTCCTCTTTGGCTTCTGGCAAAAGTTGAGCAGTGGCCGACTTGACTTGCATCAAGGTGGATAGAGCCTCGGGGGTCACTTCGGCCTCGTCCAACATGTTGAGGCCAGCGGTAGTGAGGGTTGTGTTGTCCACGTGGACGGGAATATCCCGCATCATGCGATCGAATGCACCCTTTTCCCCTTGATGGAGGAAAATCCATCCTTCGCCCGTCCTACCGGCGCGAGCCGTTCGGCCCAGACGATGGATGTAGGTATCACGATCTCTTGGCGTACCGATTTGGATAACGTGGGTTACGCCGGGGAAATCCATACCACGGGAAGTGACGTCGGATGAGAAAAGGATACCCGATTTACACCTTCGAAATTTGTTCGAAACTCGTGTTCTTTCGGCCTGTGACAGGCGCGAATGAATCTCGCCTCGGAATAACGGATCGAGAGGGTTACCGCTTCGCGGTGTTTCGGGGTCAATCAGCAGGTGCCTAAATATTTCATATGCAGTACTCGTATGTTTGGTGGAGTTCAAGTACACAATCGCCTTGAATGGGGGGACTCTGTCCAAATTAAGCTTAACCAATTCTAAGAGAGCCGGCATAGCGTTTTCGAGGCCATTTAGGATCACTGTCTTTTGCGGAACAGAAAGATGCGTTGGAATCTCATTGTCGTTGACGGTTTTGATAAACTTGAAATCAGGCTTCATGGTGTTGCGAACCATACCCACAACTTCTGGGGCTACAGTGGCAGAGAACATGAGCGTCTGACGGTCGACTTCCTTTGGGTCCGGAAGCAGATTTTGGATTTCCATAAGTTCGGGAGCAAACCCTTGGTCCAGCAAGCGATCAGCCTCATCCAGAACAAGTGAAGATAGCTTTGGGGCCGTCACGCCACTGACGTGGTTGGATAGCAGATCCCGAAGTCTACCGGGGGTTGCAACTAGGATGTGACAGCCCTCTGCATAGACTCGCCGCAAAGCGTCCCGTTTCTGAGTGCCTCCCACCGCTTTCTGTACAATCAATCCAAGTCTGGAAGCGAGGGGTGCAGCCTGGTCTGCAATCTGTTCGGCCAATTCTCGCGTGGGAGAAATGATGATTGATCTAATATCAATAGTTCCAACCTTCCGGCCGCGACGGATAATCGATTTATTCAAAGAACGATCCTTGGCAAGCCTCTCCAGGACAGGAACAAGGAAAGCAAGTGTTTTACCAGTACCAGTCTTGGCTTGGGCCAACCTTTTGAGTTTTCAAATTAGTACGGTTGAATTTAAAGGGGAAGAGGGAGGAGTTTGGGAAGGGCAAACAAACAAGTCGCCGCCATTTACGGATTCAGGAATTGTCAATCGTTGAACTTCCGTCATATTCTCCAGGCGCAAATGTGATGTGATACAGTCGATTAATGGACGTGAAACTGTTCCATCCTCTGCTAACTTCCGAAACGAAGTTGATTGCCCGGGCTGGTCCAGATCAAATTTCTCGGTGGCATCTTTCTCAACAGAAATCGCCGATGACGAGAATCTAAAAGGAGACGAATGAAACAGCGATTTTGGCGCGTACGATGGCCCCGTAATTGATGAATAGAGCGATTGGAGGCGCTGAGGAGTTGGTCTCGCCGACAACGTTCGGGGAGAGGATCGCAGCGCGTGGCTCACAGCGGAGCGACGAAAGGCAACCAACATGGTTGGTAAGATAGAGGAGATATATGCAAGATATCCCAAATAAGAAGATGCAGAGAAACAACAAACGACGAAAAAGGTTAATCCAAACAAGGTTGGGAAGAAGCACGGCTGATGGCAA
This sequence comes from Aspergillus puulaauensis, assembly GCF_016861865.1. Taxonomy (NCBI): domain Eukaryota; kingdom Fungi; phylum Ascomycota; class Eurotiomycetes; order Eurotiales; family Aspergillaceae; genus Aspergillus; species Aspergillus puulaauensis. The sequence continues at coordinate 2,372,029 of NC_054861.1, read as the reverse complement.
CGGAGAGAAAAAACCAGACGGAACTTCTTATCTACGAAAATATCAACTGGCAGAAAAGTCGCGGATTTCCCTGGAAGGCGGCGAGGCTCATGGTGATTGGCCATCGCACGCTGACTACACAGGGAGACCTGGAGTTAACTAAGATCTAGGCGAAATTAGGGGGCGAGATCTGTTTATGGAGTATTCCCATTGACCATTGTGGTTCTGTGCCCTGACAAGGTTAATTTCAACATCATGGTGTTGTTGAGAACCTTAGCAGGAACTGAGTACTACAGTATTGCGCCTGACGGGGCCGGTCCGCTCGGAGGCGTTGCTGCCTCAGGCATAAAATCGCGCCAGTTGAGGCTCCAGACTCATGTTTGCTATACAGTTTACATCTACTACTACTAGGGAGTAGGAAGTACTTAGACACCGTATAAGGATTCGGGCTTCTCTAGGCGCCTCTCGAGGAATTCAGGAATCATCTTCCGATCGGGAATGGCGGGTTGTTGGGCTTTGACTAGAGTTCGTAACCCGACATAAAGTCGCTTTTTAATTCTCCGACGACTGCCAATCGTGGCTGCGTGGGCTCTGTATCTGATGTCTCATTATCAATCAATTTGATGTCACCCGACAATCGATGCACAACCCGAAGGGGAAAGAGCAGAGGGAGCTTTTTCTTCACCGATTGCTCGGGTTTCTAGTTCATAGTGACCTCACCAGCGCCGAGGGCGTTGTCTCCTCCTTCAAGCAATACCCCCGAGCCCCAGATGGAGTTCATCCTCGGTTCTTTCACCAAGAAGGTGTCTTCTTGCGGCGCCATCACGCAAACGATCATACTGATGCCCCGTTTACCGAGATCCTTGTTATTTTATGCCAGTTAATCCTGCATTATCTTCCGTTGCTGCGCGCCACAGTACCGTTTTCGGAATCAACTCCAGACGTAACCACTGGGCCACCCGTTTGAGATCTGCTGTGCTGGCTCCCATTCTCGAGAATGTTCTCGAGGTGGGATCATGCTTTATAATCCGCAGTCTGAGTCTGCACATTTTGGCTCTGCCCCGCTCTATTCTTGAGCATGCCGAGGAACTTATAAAGCCAAAACATTTCATGCCAACGGGAGGTTTGCTGTCTGATATCATCAACTTACATCTATCTCTAGACCTAATTTTTACAGGCCTCTCATTGCTTTTGCATATCCTTGACACCTCTAACCACAATGGCCACGAATAAAGCTCTCATCTTCAAGAAAATCCCCGAGGGATACCCTGTTCCCGGAGAACACCTCGGCGTTGAGTCTGTCTCGTACGATGCAAACGCTGCGGCACCTGCGGACGGCGTTTTTTTGCAGTCGCTTTACACCAGCTTCGACCCCTACATGCGAGGTCGTATGCGCAGCGCTGAAGTCAAATCTTATGCTCCTCCCTTCTTTCTCAACAAGCCTATTGAAAGCGCAACTATCGCCAAGGTTGTCCGATCCAACAATGCTTCCTACAAGGAAGGCGACCTTATCATTGGACGCCTACCTATTCAAGACTATGTCTCGGTAGGCGCCGATGAATTGTCTCGAATCCGCCCCCTCGAAAACCCGCTGGGTATCCAAGACATCAGAGTCTTTTTGGGTGCACTAGGTATGCCGGGCTTGACGGCCTACTCCTCGCTCTATGAGATTGGCCAGCCAAAGAAGGGAGAGACGATCTTCGTCTCCGCCGCCAGCGGTGCTGTCGGTCAGTTGGTCGGCCAACTTGCCAAGCACGAGGGACTCAAGGTCATCGGTAGTGTAGGATCGGACGAGAAGCTCGACTACATTATCAAGGACCTAGGGTTTGACGGAGGGTTCAACTATAAGAAGGAAAAGCCTGCAGATGCTCTAGCTCGCCTAGCCCCTAACGGGATCGACATCTATTACGAGAACGTCGGGGGAGAGCATTTGGAAGCGGCCCTGGAAGCGATCAACAACTTTGGCCGCGTCGTCGTCTGCGGTATGATCTCTCAGTACAACAGCGCACCATATCCGATAAAGAACATCAGTTTTGTGCTTACAAAGCGTCTGACTATGCGCGGATTTATTGTCGGCGATGCTGGAATGGGAGACAAGTACACCAAGGAGCATCAGGAGAATGTGCAGAAATGGATCAAGGATGGCTCATTTAAGACCCTCATCCACGAAACGGAGGGCATTGATAACGCGGCGGAAGGGCTAGTCGGTATTTTCCACGGAAAGAACTTGGGCAAAGCTGTCTTGAAGTTTTAATGAGGAACGATAATCATGACAAGTTGGCTTGTATGGGTTTGGGCGTTTTTCAATAGGATAGGTGCTGCTTGAGGCACAATACTATCCGTAACATCCTGCGGGTTATCTCTCACCCTCGGCAATTGAAGAATGATGCCAACATATTGTATTTGAGACTGGTAGCATCTTTTAAACGGACCCTTATTTGTGATTAAACATCGTGAAAGGGCGCAAATGGCGTCGCTCCCTCAAGTAGGGCCCTCTCTTAAGTATAAATGCAGATATGCAGAACACAGCTCTCATCTCGTGGCTCGTGCCATCGCATGAACGATTGCCGACAGTCGGCCAAATTCGGCTGGGCGGAGGGTCGCCAGCCAATCACCTGATCCCTAATGTGATGACTGCATCCCGAGCGGACTCCCGAGGTTCCAGCGGAACTTCGACTTCACGACTGTATCTTCTGTTCTGTGTCTCCCAGTGCGCTGAATCGCGAAAAGAAGTCATTTTTTTCTGCGTCAACACCAGAATTTTCACAATGGCTTCTCTCATGCGCCAGTCTTGCCTCTCTGCCTTCCGGGCGCCGCTGGCGACCCGGAATGCCGCTGGGGTCTCCCAGGTCGTCGCCTTTCACGCCTCCGCGAAGAAGCAGATCCTGCCTCCTGAGCCTCGTGAGTGCGCCAGAATTGATTGTTACTTTCTTGGATCTCTTAAGATTTGGAGGATTTCATGGGCAAAGCCCGAGATGATGCGGGTGTTAAGAATGATGCTAACTAATTGCAATATAGAATCCATCCACGGAACACGTACGTTAAACCTTCACACCTATCCTCGCGAACCCGGGATATGCAATTTGAAAGAGGGGGAAATTGAATACTTGAATCGTATCTCTGGATAGAAGGACATGCGGAATATTTCGAGAAGCACCTCGGTTTTTGGACGGATATTAACCAGCCTTTTACGCAGTGAATGACCCGGCTCCTATCCCTACGCCTCACCCTTCGCACGGCAGCTACCACTGGACTTTTGAGAGGTGCGCCCAATCCACACAGAATTCGCAACGAATACTCGGAACTTTGCTAATATCGTCAAATAGAGCGGTCGCTGTTGGTCTGATCCCTCTTACCATCGCTCCTTTCGCTGCCGGCTCCCTCAACCCCACGACGGATGCTATTCTCTGCTCGCTCATCATCCTTCACTCGCACGTTGGATTCCAGTATGTGTCTCAGCGGCTTCAAATCCACAATGTGAAGATCTAACACCTCTACAGGGCTTCCATCATTGATTACTTCCCCGCACGCCGTGTCCCCAAGACCGCTTCATTCCTGAACTGGCTTCTGCGTGGTTTCACTCTTACCACGGCTGTTGGTCTGTACGAACTTGAAACAAACGATGTCGGTCTGACAGAGACTGTTAAGCGGATCTGGAAGGCATAGACAGGACATGTTTGGTTTCTTTCTTTTACCCATTTTCATTTCCGTCACTTTATATCAGAGTTGTTTTCTATGTTAGGGCGTCTGCCTTTGTATATTTTATTTCATTTTTTATCGGTAGCCCAACTCAGGATAGACCTGGATCTCACTGAGCTTGAAAATATGACTATTTCCGGATACTCCCCTTCCATCTATAACCCACTGGGTATCTCCAACGTCTAACGTTTAAACATCGATGCCAAATGGCATTCAATTAATCCTCTTCTTCTGATTCCCCCTCGCCTTCCTCTCCTCCTAACAGATCATCATCATCTGCCTTCGCCATGACCTTCTCAATAACCTTCAATGTCGTCTTCAACGGCAACCCAATAACATTATCCGCACTCCCATCAATCTTTTCCACCAAAATACTCCCCAGCCCCTGCATCCCATACCCCCCCGCCTTATCAACCCCTTCCCGCGTCCGCACATAAGCCAAAATCAACTCATCCGTCACCTCGCCATCAAACTTGACATTTGTCTCCTCAACCGCTGTCTCAATCGCATACCCAGGATCCCGCGCACTATCCAGCGGCGCCATCGCTACAATTGCCGTGTAGACTTTATGTGTCTTCGTATCCCTTAAACTCTTGAGCATGGCAATATGATGCGCTTCCGAGCGCGGTTTTTCCAATATATTACCCGACTGCGGCTCCACGACAATCGTATCTGCCGCTAAGATGAGCGCGGGCTCGCCCTTCTCCTCGTTGAGGATCTCGCGCGCGTACACATCTTGCGCCTTTTGCGTGGCTGTTGCTAGGACATATTCAAAGGGTTGCAGGCTGTGGGGGAGGTCTTCGGCGAAGTCGGACGGGATGATTTCGATGTTAGGCAGGCCCAGGTAGGAGATTATTTGGCGGCGGCGCGGGGATTGTGAGGCAAGGACTACGCGCTTGGTGCGAAGATCCTGGAGCACGGGGAGAGGGAGAGGCGGGGGTGGTGGGAGTTGGCGTTTTGAAGGGGCGGGTGTTGGAGTTGTGGCTTCGTAGGCGGGGGGTAGGTCGTCCGAGGTGGAGAGGAGCGGTTCTTTTTTATCGTCGGGCATGGTGAGTTGGTCTGTTCCCTTGGGTGTTTCAGAAATGGCGGTAGATTTCTAAGTACGTAGGTGGAAAGCTGCGAACGAGGGGCAGATCTTGGTATCCGAGGCGTTCCTAGATCTGACTCGCCTTGAAGATTCGGTGGGCGGTGAGGCTGGGCACCTGGGGCTCATGTAGGTATTGCTTGACAATAGTTCTGAAGGAATGCTTCCATCCTATGTCAGGCTAAATTTATATTCCATAGGCTGGGTCTCGTTGAGAAATTGCCGCTTCGGTCAAGCCATGGTATATATGTACCCAAGTACCTGACGATACGTAATAACCACCGTAGTAGCAGATCTGGGTAGAGCCACGGCCATAATACACGAAGCAAGGGATAACAATAGCAGATACTCGGAGCTAGTGCCTTTCTCTCCAGAACAGGCTATTAACGCTGCAATTGCGGCTGATAAGGAGAGATTTATAGATATACTGGAGGTATTTACTCATCAGTACAGCGCCCAGGCTTGTCTTGATCACCAGATCTTCGTGGATTTGTTTCGAAACAGACGCATTCCTGGCCTGGCAGTTGATGGAGAAGCATGAGCACTCGAGCACTCGTATATAGGTAAGCGAAAGCTTCTTAGTTGGCGACTTGAACCAGACGGCCCAGACTCAAACATAAGTATTCGTGCTCCATGGTGATGGTATTGTGTCAACGGTAATTTAACATCCATGTACTATAGCCTGCTGTATCTGGAACAAACTTTTGATATTGTCTCCTTAGCCATTCTCGTGGTCAGCCCTTTTTTTTTTTTTTTTTTTTTTTTTTTTCCAATCCACCCGGTTCCAAAAATTGATGCAATCGCCCCCTGCTTTCCATTTCAAGCATGACGGGTACTGTCAAGAAACAAGCTTAAGTTACCGGGCATGAGCTAGAAAATCCGTAGAAGGTGCATGATGTGATATAACTATTACTCGGGTTGTTATGTGGAGGGACATTGAATCAAATACTACTACTTAAACATGAAATATCAGATTAAATAAAATAATTCCTTACTCCATACTTATACCGTGTAAACACATGACTGACATAAACTCAGTTCAAACACCCTTACTTGCCTCCAAGGGAAAGCTATGCCAATCCTCTTCCCAGCTCTCTCCCTTTACAGGCCAGAGCTCGCGGAATATCTTCTCGTACGGGGCCAGGCCCACCTTAAGTCCCCCATGTTCCCTCCTTCTTAAATCTCTCAGTCTCGTACCGATCTCTTTCACGTCGACTTGGATGTCCGCGGGGTTATTTCCGACCCTGGGGATTCTGATGCAGTCCCAATGCCGGGCCATAATAGACGCGATAGGCTTGATATTTTGTGGGATCCAGGTAGTTGATGTTTTTACTCTCAGGTATTGCAGCGAGCGTGCCCCAGCGGTTATGATTTTGGTGAAGATCTCTCGAGCGAGTGGTTCGTCCACTGCTGCGCGTACAAGGAGTTCCTGGTCGGGTATTTGCTGAGGATCTATATAATCAGCGTCGTTAACTAGAGACTCAGGATAGGGATCTCTCAGATGAAGCTGGAGCTCCAAGTGTGTGAGGTAAGTGAATAATCCAAGAGTCTGATATATTGTAGCCTCGCTTTCTGCTGCATTACCCCGGGTGCGTAAGATAGAAACTCGTAAGTCGCGGATATTCGGACAGTGTGCTTGAATCTGCTGGACTCGACTGACTGTCATAAGAGGGCCTGGTAAGGAAGAGGATGGTAATAATATAAGTGATAATGTATGTAGTGTTGCTCCATGGAGCTGTAGGATTGTTTGAAACGTGTTCTCGTGTCTGTGTACTCCGGAGAAATGGACTTTCTTAAGAGGAGGAAGTGCTAGGACAAACGAGGCTGCGGCTTTATCTAAATATATAGCCTCATCTAGGCTGTAATCCATGTTATGGTCTTCAGGATACTTCAAGTGTAATGCCAGGACCCTGAGAGACTTGAAGCTGTGAGAACTCGCGGATAACAAAGTTTTTACATCCACCTCCCAGAGATGGAGAACTTGGAGGGTCGAAAAGTCGAGCTTGTTCTCCCAGAGTTTGAATGTATATATTGCAGCAGGGTTCAGGCTCCACCGTTGCAGGCGTGCCTGCTTTAGCGGCCCAGATCCATGCTTCGTAGGGCTGTTAGGGAAGAAGCCCGGCCAGGGTGGTCGACCTCGTTTTATAGCCTCGTAACGTGTATTACAGGCCTCGATAGGCCTTCGTGCAACATGCACTTCTCTCAAGTTTAGCGCGAGTTCTGCCGACATTTGTATCACTGCCTCCTCATTATATGCCACGTTGCCATCATGGTCGTAATGTGATATCGGGACAAGAGCACTGGTTAGGTTTGGAGATGTAGCCAGGGTAAAGTCTCTGTTATCAACGTCCTGTGGGTAGTGCGCATGGTAGTGAAGACTTGGGAGCTTAAACGCCATGTTATGCAGTCTGCAGTCAGGTAATTTCTGATGCAGGATGTCTAGTAGGGGAGGCGGAAATGGAACCTCGCAGGCCCAGACTAAATCCTGGAGCCCGGATAATTGGTCGACTAGATTGACCAGAGATTCCCATTCATTGTCATCCTTGTATTGATGAGGAGACCTGAAAAGATTCCAGATTGCCGGATCAAAGTACTCGTCGATGCAAGTCAAGTCATCCAGATCATTTGTATAATATGAATGCTTGGAGTTGTATCCTCCTTCATTTGGAGACATGATTGATAGTCTGCGGACGTCGGTAAAGGCAGACGCAGACTGGAGGAGGTCGGTCCATCGTTTAATGCCCTGATCAAGGGGAGCCCTGATTGTAACACGTCGGAAGCGATGTTTACTAGCAGCCCGGTAACAATATCTGTTGACGAGAGCTAGGGACGACAGGCTGGGCTGGTAGCCTGAAGCGACATATTCATAGACACGGTCAAGGACCTCTAAGGGGAGGGAAAGAAGGGAAGCCATGGCGCATGTGGTTTCTAACTGGGAAGTAAACTAGCTGGGAAGTAGCCTCATCTATATATTTATGCCTGCATCTGCCAAGCCCTACCCCTCTTTCCTTATTCAATCACCCCCGAATAAAAGCCATTTTCATACAACAGCCTCCACGCCCGTTTTTTTCTCTTATTGCTGTTCGGATCGTACTGGAACAAAGCCATCCCTCTGCGGGTGGTGCGACTCAAGGCCTTATCAGCCGGATTATCATAATAGAGGGCATTGTAGATGAATGTTTTCACCACGGGATCCCCTCCAACGCGCTCCCTGAGCGCGTCAATCATTTGTGCATTTCTTTTTGCATATCGCTGTGTCGCTTTTTCTACGCCCTCGGATCCCATCGGGTTGGGAACATAGAGGAGAATCTGGGTGCCGTCGTCAGGCCGGTTGAACAAGTTGGGGTCGATCCTGGGCCCAACAGGCGGCTCATACACTTTGCCCCCTGGCGGGTTAACAGGGTTGGTCACTGGGATATCCCTGATTACATCGAGGACCCTCTCCCGGAAACCCATGTACGTTATGTCATTTGGCTCGACTCCAAACTTCCCGGAATGAGAGAAAACCTCCCAGAAATGTGCCTAAATTGATCAGCAAAGGTCAGAATAACCCATCACATACCATGCACATACCATCCAGACAGCCCGCCTCGAGACAATGGTCACCATTGTACAGCCATGTAGACCGTTGGTACCAAATTGAAACGGTTCGTCGCCAAATTGTCTCTGGCTCATCACTGCGGCTTCCGAGCCTGGAAACCTGGTTAGCTACGAGGTTTTGATAGAAAATAGCTCTCATGTGGAGACTTACCAGTAACAAAAAAACCGTCAGCATTTCCGAAATAATCGTTCTCCCTGTCATGTAGCAGGACCTGGGGAAGGTAATAATCTGCTTCTCCTACGGTCGGCTTTTTCCCATTGTAATTGTTGCTAGTAAAGCCGTATCGAAAAACCCGCCGAGAAAGGGTCTTGTTTCCTCCACCAGACTTTATACCCGATTTATGACCCCCAAAGATTGGCGGCCTGACCTCTGAGATATTCTGAGGACTGAAATCCCGAAAGGCCTCGGGCGTGATCGAGTCAAATGCACAAGAGCCGGTCCCACAAACTCCTGGCTCACACTGTGGCCCACAGGCTAGGTCATCAACAAAGTCGTCTTGTCGAGGGAGGAGCGCCGACACGAAGTGATTGCTACTGAGACGGGTCAATACAAGGGACTTTCTGGAGACAAGGATCTTCCATACCTGGGATATAACGCCCTCCCGACGCTGAGCCCAAGGAGAACAAAAACGGGCAGGCTGTTGATGCCCACCATTTCCCAAGCCTGTGAAGCGAGTATGTGTTTTCGTTCGTGGTACAATACTAGGCATGAGAAACCAACTTTGGTTATTACTCAAGAAAGTGGTAGAGGGATGGCAGGCCGGCCGTGATATAGCAGGGGGACCAGAGGGGTATCCGAATAACACCATTGTCGTGGCACTGGCCACCCCTGGTGACTCGCAAGTTCTTCCGTATCTAGTAGGAGAGGAGTGCAACACCAACAGAGGGTGAATCCATGTAGGAGCCATCACACTGACTCTGCGAGGTACGGCGACTGGAGCAAATGACTGGTCGAAGGGTGAAGCAGACCTGTTGTTCCCAGTATACGCGCCATGCCCAGACCAACCGACGTTTCCGTTAGCCTTCTGCGCCGCAATTTAAACATAACTCATGTTGGGCCAAGGTTTTGAACCAGAGGCCATGGCCGCCTAGTGCGTTCGTAGCCAAGCCAAAGCGATATCGCATTGGATAAGCCTTTGCGGCGCTGCACAGATATTAGGGCTTGTTGGTCGTAGCGTACTTGGCAATCCGATGAAAATCACAGGCTTCGGCGTCAAGTTGCCGCATTGAAAGGGGCCCTGAGCCGAACATCCTTGTCCCAACAGTTAGACATGCGAGAGAGCCACGGGATTGGACCGAATCCTGCATAGATGTTGAACCCCTAGGTCGTGGTGTACTTCTGGCATACTTTGTACATCGCCTATTGTGGCCCCAACTCATCTCCGAGCGTGTTGGAACAGCGGCAAAGGCGGAGTTCTGGTTATCTCCTTGCTCAAAGTAGCAGCTATACTAGTAAAAGTGGCTTCACAGGGATACATCCCAGGTAGTAGTGTGTTGGTTGCGGGACTTTCATGACTACGAAAAATCAAATTATCTTGCCGCTGCTTAAAACAATGCCAGTTATATAGCACCGATCCTTCTCTTGACGACTGAAGACTGCTCCAATCCAAGACAGCCCCTGGAGCGCTTCCACGCCAAAATGTGGTCGCAAAGGCATTTCCTTGCATGTATTCTTCCAATATATCTTTTCGGTGTTCTAAATTTCACACATGCTGCTTCGTTTGACCCCTTCTCAGCCTCTGCTCGTTGCCCAGTCTCTTGTACAGAGGATAAACTACAAAGCTGGTCGCGCTATAGAAGCCTATCGCAGTTGGATTCCTGTAACCAGACCATTCTATTTGATCTCAATGTCTACAACAAGGTCAACCGGCCGAACGCGCATTCGACACTGAGAGCATGCTCCGTTGCTGAAAGCGACCAGCCTGCCCCTCTGAAGAGGCAGTGGCTCTCGATTGTAACCGAAACGGTTTCCGAGCTGGGTGCTGCCTTTACCAGGGCTGCTGGAACTGCAGAGCCTAACAAGGTCGAAGCAAGCGTGAAGGTCCTTCGCTGGGACTCGGCTGCGGGTTCGCTCGACGTGCCAGCCATTACAACTGCGGCAACGGCGATAGTCAATGCCCCAAGGAGCAAGACTCCCGGTACCTCCTCTGCACGCCACCTCCTTGCAAAATCAGGGAAGACCATTGTAGGTGTTCACATTGGCTCCCAGTTCGACGCCGAAACGTCGACCCGCCTCGTCCAAAGCTTTCTCAAGCAGGAAGTTAGGAAGGCCCCGGTTGCGGATCGGACTGCAGCGCAGATTTGCAGTGGCGATTCCATCACCTCTCGTGTCTTTGGGATCGTTGCTGATTCCACTGGCAACCTCGAGTCTGTCCAAGATGCCCTGCGCCAGTGGAACGACGCCGAGTGCCTCGTGTCTTCCACTGGTGGACCGGGGTGGAATGAAACCATCACGGTCATTCCGGGTACTAAAATATCTGTTGCTCCGAGCTCGAACGCTACTTCTGCACAACGGGCTACCTGCAAATATATCCAGGCAGAAGCCGGCGACGGCTGCTGGGCACTGGCTGACAGGTGCGGCATTACCCAGGATAAGCTTAAAGAATACAACGGCCAGGATGTTTGCGACCCCGTACAGGTTGGTAAATACGTCTGCTGTTCATCCGGTAATCTACCGGATTTCTCTCCTCAACCGAATCCGGACGGGTCCTGCAAGACGTATACAATTAAGAGTGATGACACCTGCGATTCCATTGCGAATGCAAACGGCATGACCACGGAAGATGTTGAGGACCGAAATGGTAACACCTGGGCCTGGATGGGATGCGACGCCTTGCAGCAGGGCAATATCATCTGCCTTAGCAAGGGCGACCCACCCATGCCGGCACCAGTTGAAAACGCTGTGTGTGGTCCACAGGTTCCTGGAACTGAAAGACCGGATGACATGTCGGACCTGGTGAACTTGAATCCATGTCCACTAAGGGTTTGCTGTAACGTCTGGGCCCAGTGTGGTATAACAGAGGAGTTTTGCATTGAAAGCCCATCCGATACTGGTGCCCCTGGTACTGCAAAGCCACACAGTAATGGCTGCATTGCAAACTGCGGGATGGACGTCGTTAACAACGATGAGCCCCCGGCAAAATTCATGCGGGTTGGATACTTTGAAGCCTTTAACCTGGACAGGCCGTGCCTTCATATGCTGGTAAGCTTTCTCTTATATTCCGGCATGGGCCCTTAACTAACATCAACAGCCGCGCCACATCTCAACGGACTGGACTCACATCGTAAGTTGGCTCCATACTGCGTAGTCTGGAGGCTAGAGCTAACATTCTACAGCATTTTGCGTTTGCTGGTATTTCCAAGTCCTTTGAGGTTGAACTGGGAGACCTCCAAGACATGTTTGACGAATTCAAACAAATCCGAACAAGCAAGCGCATTCTCTCCTTTGGTGGGTGGTCATTCTCGACAGAATATGACACTTTCCCGATTTTTCGCGAAGGGGTGACGGCTGAGCAGAGACAGCTGTTTGCTGATAATGTCGTCCAGTTCGTTATTGATAACGAGCTCGACGGCGTTGACTTTGACTGGGAATATCCTGGTGCTCCTGACATCCCTGGAATTCCTGCAGGCTCACCCGAAGATGGTCCCAACTATCTGAAGTTCCTCAAGCTTGTACGAGAAGCACTGCCTGCGGACCTAACTATTGGGATTGCGGCTCCTGCATCTTACTGGTACCTGCAAGGCTTTCCTATTGCGGAGATAAGTAAGGTCGTTGACTACATTATATACATGACCTACGATCTTCACGGACAGTGGGATTACGGGAATGAATGGGCTGTGTAAGTTCTTTATCTTTCCAGTAGCCTATTGTTCAAGAAAAGACATTGGGTATTCTGACGCCTACTTCAGAGAGTACTGCGACAACGGTGACTGCATGCGTTCCCATGTCAACAAAACCGAGACGAAAAACTCGCTCTCTATGGTGACAAAGGCGGGTGTTCCCGCGAATAAACTCATAATCGGCATGCCCTTGTATGGTAGAAGCTTCAAGATGGCTGAAGAAGGGTGTTGGGGCCCTGATTGCAAATATGTGGGCCCCGAATCCGACGCAGCCCCAGGTCGGTGCACAGGGACTCGGGGATACATCTCAAACAACGAGATTCGCCAAATCCTTGCCAGCGGCAACGATGTTCAGCAACACTCCGACGATGACGGAGATATCCTGGTGTACAACGGCACCGAATGGGTTTCATGGCTGACCAGGTCATCCTATAACAGTCGAGTCGATTGGATCACCGGCCTGAATATGGGCGGCACATCAGACTGGGCGATCGATCTGGATTCCGCCTACGCTGTTGGAGATGGCCCTGGTAGTCCCGGTGGTCCAGGAACGGGTGTTGTATACATTAGCCCGGATTTATATGAGGAAGATGACCCTGTCGTGAAATGTGACCAATACCCTTGCACGTTTGTCTTCCCCCCTTGGAGACTGGAAAGCCCAACGACCATCAAGCCTTCTCCGACGACATTGACATATGAAGAATATTGGTCGACGACTCAGTATTTTGCCGCAGAGGACGCTACAATAACCACTACCGTGGGATCCATTGGGACAACCATCATCACACCGTCCCCCGTTACCCTGTCAAGCATTGATGTGTGGAATCACGTCCAAGAAGAGGGTGATGAAACTATTATTTGGCTGACAAGCAGTGTCCGGCTGGAGCCCAGCACTTTCACCAAGACCTACGAGGGGCCAAATTCGACGTCAACGTCTAACCGCTGGAGGCCCCCAATCACCTGGACCTGGAGCCCCGGGCCCTACCCCGTCATTCCTCTACCGACACCAACAGGGCCAGGATCAAACCCTGATGATCCAAGTAGTCCAAGTCCCCCTCCACCGCCTCCGTCAAACTACCCACCATCTGTTACCTTCAGCGAGGGCCTCCCAACCCCAACCTGTGGCCCGGGTGAGGATTGCGGTGGGTTCCCATGCGCCAACGACTGCGATTCTTCCGACATTGGTGGCTGTAGCGGAGTCTGTGGCTGTCTTGGAGGGTGTCCTCCAGGTGCCGGTAACTGTGTTGGTCGTTCCTGTGGAGGAGGTGGGGGATCAAGCGGCGGCGGCGGTGGCGGCGATGGGCCCGATGATAGCCAAACAACGTGTTCTACGCGACAAACAGCATCATGGTGCATGGAACGTTGCACGGTCAAGAATTTCCCGAGCACTACTACCACAGCCTGCACAGAAGACTGCACGCGAACCTTCACAGCCTGCTCGGCAACAGACAGCACCACATCCACGACAACCACCGCGCGATGCCGGCCACTCACAAGTTCTCCTCAAGACCTTGAGGGCATCCAAATCGTTGTAACGTCTGGAAGCAACGACTACACTATGCCTCCCATCCCCACCTCTGAACCTGACGACGACGGTGACGATGGCGATGGTGGCAATCCAGACCCAGATCCAACCGACTCCGACCCCCCGTATCCAACCACCCCCCCAGACCCCAAGCCCTACTGTTTCCGTGACCACAACGCAGACGGCCGCTACAAGGCATTCACATTCGATGACTTCGCCGATATGGTTGACGCTATCTGTTACCAACCCTCTGTTGATGAACTCTCCCCGGACAATACTCTAGGATTTGTCTGGGGCGACCCGGGATCTCTCCAGATATCCGTTATCTGGGCGGAGAACCAGTCCGGATGCAAGCCGAAGAGTCCGCAGCCAATGGGCGATTATTGCAAACAAACCTTTATAGACTTTGGGTACACTTGTGATCTGGACTTTGATCAGGATGAGTGGTATGGGGGCGGGTTTGTTGATAACTACGAGCATGGGTGTGTGGTGTGGGCTATAATGCATGACACGCGGCAGCCTAGGTCATTATCTGCGGGAGAATAGGGCGTTATATACATACAATTCAGGGTTATATACACATATATTCAGGGGCACCATTGTTTGCTTGTTTGTTTTGGTTTTATAATATTTAAAGACACTGATAGGACAAGCTATTGCGGAGAGAATATATCATAAGGAAAAGTATATAATAAAGAAAAGATAGGTAGCTGTATTTTGGCAGTGGTTGGCACTACAAGAGGGATGAATATATATCAGGCTTATCATCTCACGAGCAAACCTCTACTTTGTAAACCTGGGGCTTTGTTCCAGAAACCTCCCAACAAACGATAGACCTTCAGAGAAATGTGCACTGATATTGTAAAATAGAAGAAAAGCGCGCCTGGATAATTGATTTCAAGAGTTTGAGAAGACCTTATCCCGTGGGATACCTCATACCATGCATATACGCCCAAACGCCAAATCACTAGGAAATCCTTTGCAAAAACCGTTATCATGAAAAATGGGGTACATATACAACCCCATTGTACTCTGTATATCAAAAATATGTAGGACTGCAAAGGAAATGCATTGTCCCATTGTTCCCCCCTACTGAGGACCGATTGTGGCTCACGCCGCTTTCGCTTCTCTGCGTTGAATGTCCCGAGATGCATTGCGGCGGGTATACGACGGCACTGTCGTATCAACGGAAGGCATTATGTCGTTTCTTGCGTGAAAAGGATCTGAAACCAGCCATCAAACTTAAACCTGAACGCCGACAAGCCTCGGCATCGAAGGAATTGCCGAGGGAATAAGTAACTTAAGGTCGCATATCGTCGTCGACGCGACCGCCTCTGCGTTCAATTTCTTCAACAAGGCTCTGACGCTCCTGTATTTGTTGGCGGATAAAGTCGACCGTCTTCTTCAGAACAATGCTCTCGCTGCGTCCTTGGCCCTCAAGGCCAGGAACAAGCTCGGTGAGCCGGTCAAAGCCTTCGCGGATTGCCGCGCGTCGTTTCTGTTCGGAGGCAATATGGTTGTTCTTCTTTTCCTGCTCCGTCAAACGAGGCTTGTCTCTCTCGCTAGCACCTCCCTGTCGGGACGAGTTCGTCGGGGTGGAGGAAGAGCGATCATGTCGTTCGTCCACATTCGTAGATGCGCTGGCTGCGATCGGGGAGTATGACGGCTCAGAAGAGCTTGCGAGGATGGGAGGAGGCTGCGCGGAAGGCATGTTGCCTGGTTTTATTTTTATTTTTATTTCTTTCAAAGAACGAGTGGAAGAAGCGAGTGTAGCAAAAGAGGGGCGAGTCTCATGTGACGGCAAGTGTGACCGACGAGAACAAGAGGTAGCAGTGCCGAAAAGGCACGAAGAGTCAAATAAATGGACAGATAAACGGTAGAAGAACGTATGTTGAAGGGAAAATGGGGGTAGAGGAGTCAGAAGAAGGGAAGACTGGTGTAAAAGGCGCCAAACCAGGAACTGCGACATCTCGAACGCTCAAGGTTAGGATCACTTTAGCGTGCGGAGAAGTCGACTCGTCCCGACTCCCTGATCAGCCCAAATCCATACTTAATTTATCCACCCGCAATCAAATCCTCAAACGATGGTGAACCGAATGGATACTGGCCAATTATTCAGGCTAGTCTCCAATCTCCATCCATACCAGAGTAGAAAGTTAATACGTAAGTTCGCAACCCAAACTGACGATCGGGGTCTTCAGAGGCCAAACTCTCCCCAGACTTGGCTCCTTCACATCCTTGACAGGGCTCGGCTGTGCATTGTGAAAAGCGATGTAGTCACTCTTTTTTTTGACTTATCTCGATAGCTTCTGGATATTGAAATCCTACATCACCTCATGGATTGATGTTTTCCGACACAAAAAGTGAGGTGTACCAATTGGCCGCCTCCGCTAATACCACCTATGACCTCATCTCCACATACCTCGCTACAAAAAGCGACCAGTTGGACGTGAGAAGCGCACAACTACCCTTCCGCAACAACATGGACCGGCAAGAGTCTCTGCATGGCTCCTGTATGTGTGGGCGAAATCAATATCTGATTCAAATCCCTGACAATGTGACCGACCACGCCCGCGTCTACTTCGACGGCGGCAGAGACAACCGTACGTAACGTTCGCGTTTTTGAGGGGGGAGTTCCATCTATCCTGACGCAATCACTATCTAGGGAAATCCTATGGCACACCACTTACTGCCTGGCTACGAGTTCCTCTGAACTGGTACCAATCCCATACCCAATCGTTCTTCCCCGACGAGACGCATGGCACCATCCGTCGTATCTTCTCGCCACACCATGCACCGCACACGCAGAGGGTGTTTTGCGGCTTTTGCGGATCGCCGCTTACATACTGGAGCGAGCACCCACGCGAGGAGGCTGATTTTATGTCTGTGACTATCGGTAGCTTATACGGCGAGGATCAGCGGCTATTAGAGGACTTGGAGCTTCTTCCCCAATGGGAGGAATCCGAGCCCTTAGGGTCAACGGCAGAAGAGGAGGAACCGACTCCCTCAGATGCCCCCGTTTCCAAATCTTCATCAACGCTCGTTGTGCCCTCGGACATTTCCACGTCGGATCTCGCTCGGGCTTATAGGCATGGAACCACGGACGGAATCCCCTGGTTTGAGGAAATGATCGAAGGTAGTGGATTGGGTAAATTAATGAAAAGGAGACGCGGCGCTGGAGTAAGCGATGACCAGTCGACTACTATAGAATGGGAGGTGAGCGAGTGGACAAGCACAGGATCAAAAGCGGAGAGCTCGTCAGCCCATGCTGCAGGGAAAAGAAAACGTGGTGAGCATACTGATATAGTTGATAGTTGAACGTTGACAATAATATAAGAGTGTTCTCCAAATACAACTATACTCATGTCAATATTGCCATACTAATATTGCGTTTCTGATCTCAGCCCTATCTCACATTATATTGTAAAAAGATAGAGGCTAATTATTCCAGAGCACATGCTTCAAAATAACCAAGCTATTCAGGTGGCTAAATACATCAGTTAGGATAAAAGATAAAGGCCTGGTAAACAGCAAAATAAAAGGTGCCTGAGGCGTGCTACTATTCACCAAGCTAGCATCCCAAAGAGGTATCGCTTCGATTGACGGGAGTTGCCGGACCTACACAAATGTGACAAGCTATCTTTGTTTATTCAGGAATATACAACACTTATCATTGAAGCAGTTCATTCCCTTTCTATACTTCTGGTTATTTTATTGCCTTTTGTTCCAGCGAACACTTCAT
This sequence comes from Aspergillus puulaauensis, assembly GCF_016861865.1. NCBI lineage: Eukaryota > Fungi > Ascomycota > Eurotiomycetes > Eurotiales > Aspergillaceae > Aspergillus > Aspergillus puulaauensis. The sequence continues at coordinate 2,354,560 of NC_054861.1, read as the reverse complement.
CTTAAATACCCAATGCACTCCAGCCCTGGATGGCATCTAGATATCTGGAAGATACAAGCTTGGACGAACACAACCTCCAGCTGGCGATGAAGTAGCCAGCGGCAGATGGTCGTGTTCAGAGTGATGGAGCAAATATCCAGTCCAAGGCTAGTCGAGCCGGCATCTATTCGTATGCTGAGTATCAACCCTCTCTCGAATCTCCATGAAGTATATATGGCTCATCGGTTTGGCAGGCAAACCAATGCACCCCTTCAATGCTGTGGCTAAGCTGACACGGCCAAAGTTTGGATAATCAGGCTATCCGAATCGAAATGGACCAAAATACGGTCTCGAAATTACCGGGTCTAGAAATGTATCTCGGTCTCGGTACATAAGACATCACAGTTAGCCGGTTGAACGACCACAAGGCCTCGTCGGAAAAAGGAGAATCCTAGCACTCCTCCAAATGTGCTGCACTATATGTTGGCCGCTTGGGCAAAAAGTATGTATGGCGTATACGTTGTCATCTGAAGACAATGCGTCAATTCTCAACTTTCCGCCAATACGGCTGCCGTTCAAGGTCGGGGGCCTTAGAAAAGATGTATGTCCCGCACACAGTATAGCCGGATCCTGAAGAGGATACAATGCCACCGAGTAAAGCGCCAACAAAGTGGAAGAGATATTACGCAACGTGTTATGAGTATGGGAATCAGGCGCAACGAAAAACGTCTTCTGAGTCGGCTCAAATTGCTCAGGCAGCAAAGGTATTATTGCCATTCGTTATCGAAGGTTAAGTTGACATTCGGAAACTCAAGCACGGATGGTTTGCTTGCTTGCTAGAAAGGTGCCTGGCAAGCCTCAAAATGGCAAATCCTCGAATTTCGCGTCAGTTCCAAGTGCACGTCAAACTGCTTGAACCTGTATGCTCCAAGGTTACACAGGCATATACCTACAAAGAATGGATGGAGAATAATTGCTTTCCTGGCGTATACGCATCTTTGCATCATAAAGAAGAAAAGCTCGTCTCTGTTGGTATCATCTCAAATGCAAAAACACAGAGGATAGTGACCTCAGCAACAGTGAATAATGGAGCTCATGCGAGTTGTGCTTCCTCTCTTCTCCTACAACTGGCTAGTGTCGTCGCCATGTCGTCTTCTCAAGCCAAACACACAAACACTGTTGAGATATGACGCCGAGAAATAATTCACAACATTTATCTGCCAGCAACACTTCCCCCAGACAAAAACATTCCTTCCTTCCTACTTTTCCTCCACCTCTCTTGTTCCTCCTTCAGCTTTCGTACGTTCTCAAACAACGTGTTAGACTGCATTTCTCGGTCTCTTCCAGGTCTATCACTGCTTGTTGAAGCCTCAAAATCATAAACAAGATGTCCCAGGCAGGAGACTCCCCCAAACAGAGCCCTACCGCCAACACCCACGCAGCCACCAATGGTGCAGCCGACAATATTCCTGTTGATGGCCATGGCAGCTTCCAGGAAGGTAAGTTGCCACTATATTCCACCAGAACTACGTTCTGTTGCGAAGATCAACCACCACGAATCGGGGTTTAGATGCTGATCAAATTCAAGTAGAAGATTCCACTAGGGCTCCTGGAAAAGCAACCCGAACCTCACTTTCCGCTTATGCAAGTGCACCTGATCTCGGTTCCCTCTGCCGCGGTGAGGGTAATAACCAACAGAGTAAGTCCCTCTACGCCCAACTTTACCGGCGTACGTTGATAACACTAACACATGCATAGCAGAGAGCGGAAATATGTCGCCCGGCGCCGGGACATTTGGAAGCCCTGAGACTCAAATCTTGCCTAGAAATAATGATGATTCTACAGGCTCGCGTATTCCTCGCATCGCGGCCCCAAAGCAAGCAGCACACTCATCTGCTGCCAAGGGGCTTAGATCTGGTAGCTTTATACCAGTTGCCGTCCCCAGACGTAGCACCGAACAGCTAGGTGTTTGTACTCGAGAAGCACCATACGAGCCATCTCCAAAAGGAATTCGACTGCTTGAAAAGCCTCGTGGCCCCCGTCCTTGCCCAACGGACCAGGAATCCTCTCTCATGTCCGAATCGGCCTCAAGGACGGACCTCAAGGACGCTGAAACATCTTCATCGGTGTCGGTGTCTTCTTCTGATACCTGGGATTTTAAGGATATCAATGACACAGAAAGACCACCTGTTGCCTTTACAGGAGAATATCGCACGCGTGCCCAAGGACCTCGCGGCAATCAAACTCGTGGCCCTACCCTAAAAATTACTTCATCTGCTGAGAAAGTAATCATGGGGTCGAGCTCCTCTATCGCTCAAAAGACCAGCCCTTCGTTCTTCCAACGCTTGGGCAATCTCACTCCAAACACCCCGAAAAATTCCAAAAATCCAAGAGATGCTACTCCTGGATCGAGGGGAACACAGGGCTCGAAAATCAGTCTTGATAGCGGCAAAGAGAGTACTCCAGCCTCCCGCAATTTCTGCCGTCCACAGATCTCCATGGAAAGTATCTCAAAAAGGGACATCAGTGGTAAAGAGTTGTCTATTTCACGTAATCCGTTAAACAAATCTAGCTTGAGCAGCATTTTCTCACCAAGCTCAAAAAGCCTCCACTCTGATGAAGAGCCTATGGTTCCGAAAATCCCAGATCAATATATTTCGTGTCAGGAGTCAAGCGTACGCAAGGTTTCTAACAAGAGCGTTGAGCTACAGACTCCAGGAAAGGCAACGCCTGAGACCAAGAGCACACCATCAAACCTTGAACTAAAAGCCACCCCAGAGACTGTGATCAAGGCTGGAACCGTTTGTTCTCATCCACCTAGGTCTTCTTCACTCAAGGCCTTATCCGATTTTCCTGATGTTTCTGGCTCGGAGCAGAATCCCGCAGGCACGGCCAGTAAGAGCTCCAAGGTGGCCACGAACCTAAGACGTAATGTTACTTTCAATAACATTACACCCTTGGCTTCGAGCGAAGGTCAGTTTAATCAGAATCTGGACAAGCGCAGACTTCCAGATTCGAAAAGCAACCACCTATTGGGAAGTTTCCGTAACATTTTCAAATCCCGAGGCGGTGCAGAAGCACCAGCCATTGTGAACGAAAACAAAGCCCCTGGCAGCGTGAAAGGTACAGCGAAGGAAAATCTGAACTCTAACGACTCCGAAAAAACCGCTAAACCACCAAGGACAAAGTACGCCACCAGGCTCTCTAGTGGAGTTGGTTGGAATAGAAGCGGCCGCAACAACAGAACTAGGGCTGAATCACCAAGTACCCCAACCCCGTCAATTCCCCGCCTTTTAGCGCCCCAGAATCGCGGCCCGGACAGTAATATACCATCCTTTGCTCGACCTACGACATCAACGCTTACCAAGGCCACGCCTGCCCCGAAAGCGGCTCTACCAGGCAGCGTGGAGGCCCAAACACGCAAGCCCCATGTACGGACAGCCTCAACCGGGAGCCCTCACCGTTTGACGCGTGGACCCAAGCGTACTGCCTGTAATATGTTGACTCCGCCGGCTCAGAAGATAACGGAGTCACCTAAGTGTGCCACTGGGGAAGCACCATTGCTTCTAGAAGCCAAGACTTACTTCGATTTGGAGAGGGTCCGCGAGTGCATAGAGAAGCTGTGTAAGAAAGTTGGAGAATTGTCCACCTCTCTAGAGAGGGAGACAGTTATTCGCGTAAGTGTTCTTGCTTTTGTTTGAATGTGGTTTGATGGTGCTTTCGGGTTACTAACGGCTATCAATAGCAAGCCCTTACCCTTCAGCAACAACTCGCAGATTACCAGAGCCTAGACAAGATGACCATCCAGGCGGAGATACTTGCAAAGGAGAAGGACTTGGAGAAGAAGGTTGCTGAGGATACTCTCAGAACCAGCCTAGCCGAAATTCAGGCCCAACTTGAGCAGGACTAGAGTATGGACTCAACTTTCTCACAGGGTTGCCATTCGCTAATGGAAATACAGCTGACATAACTTTCTCTTGCTCACCTCTTTACTACAATGTTTGAGTCACTTTCTTGTTGCTTTTCAGGTCTATTATCAAGTCTCCCTGTTTTTGAAGATCTACGGGGATCAGCCATTGGCGCACAAAACAACAAACACCAAAAACAGACGAAAAAGTTCAAAAAACGAGAAAAAAAAAATCCGTCCAAAGGATGACCTCTCCCTGGAGAATTTGTCGTCAGATCTCATTGGATCTAATGGCTTTTGGTTTCTGTACCATATCTCTTACCCTTCTTTCACTTTCATTTTGACCGCCCGACACTCACACAGCCAGTTTGGCGGAGGATTGGGAGGGTTGCTATCGAGCGCCCAGATTGAGAAAGCGATCGTGGATTGGGGGATTCAGGGATGAGCTGAGGCACATTTTCCAGTATTTCATTGTTGTTTGCATGTTTCAAATCTTTCTCCACTCTATCAAACGGACAATGGACACAACGCACATATGAAAAGATATGTACTTAGTTAGGAATCAACCAGGCAGTTCAGTCCACAACTATCTCAGTATCAAACAGTTTCGTAGTACTTGCAAACACTCTGGGTCAGAGTCCAGATAGTGAGAGCATTTCCCTTTGGCTGACCACTGAGTTCAACCTACTGGCCCGTAGAACAGAACACTTTTTAGTTAAATCAGAGCCATGGTTCTTGCAAAAGAGTCTACTTGATCAGTTTGCAATGATTTGCAAAGACTCGACATATTCGAAAATTTCTTTCACTTCCCAGGCCGTTGTGTAGCTTTTCTGGGACATCATGGCCACATATATACTACAGCAATACATAGCTAACAGTGACAATCCTATCAGTTTTCATCTGAATAGCTTGTCTAGTCTTTAAAGCTCATGACTTCGGGGACAGTTTCGACGCCAAAGCCAGCGGCAGACGTGCCTGCGATAATTGAGGGAATTCACTCCCATCGGACGACCGCCAACTCGACTTCAGTCTCACCTCCCTCTTCTATCCTCCTTCCATCATCCCCAACACAAACCAACAAACCAACATGGGAAAAGGTCACAGATACCAGAGAAGCTCGGTATACTCCGCTGTGTTCTATACTTTTCCACACAGTTATTTCAGACGTGAAGAGTATCAGCAACTGACTTGTGTTTGAACAGAGCGGCACCCCATTTGGCTCGCAAAACTCATTCAACAGGAAGAGGAATTTCTCACCACGAAGCCTACCAGCTCCCTTCCACGCGCCCCACGATATCGGTCCTTTCGACGGGCATCCCAACTCGCGATTTGGCTTCGGTCCTCCTGGCCCCTCAGCACCTCCTTCGTTCGGGGGCTGGTATCCGCGCCATGGCCGTCCCGCTGGAAACGCTGGTAGCCCGCCTCAGAGGCCGTTTGATACCACTCCTCCGGCCATGCCGTACGAATTTTCGCAGTCTCAACCCTTTTACCCTCCAATGCCGTACGGAAATGAAAGAAGGTTCAGTGGCCCCTTCAGAAGGTCGGCAGAGGGGTTTCAAGATCCCCAGAACAAACTGTTTTCAGACGAGTATCGCTCCCCCGGCTCTCATCAGGTAAGGAGACCATTTCCATCAGACCAGAATAGCCCATTACTGACAGCACTATCGTGTAGGCTTACCAGGCACCTCGTATTGAAGCATTTTCCCAGGTACCATCTGAGCAGGAGTGGAGTAGAAAGAACCCATGTGAATTGAGAAAGCCTTTAGCTCAGGGCAATAAGCTTCGCGGGGATGCGCCAGAATTCGTCCCACGTGGAAAATGCGCTGTCAGCAAGGAATCCGGGACGAAGATGAAAGAACCTTGCTGGCTTGTGGTTTCTGGTTAGGTCCCAATGCTCTGCCCATATACGTCATGCTCGATAGCATCGACGCTTTCTTGTTGACGAAACGCGGGTTTTTTTTTTTCGTTTGCCTCCTCGAAGAATGTCTTTTTTAGGGATCGTTTCGTCCTCAATTCTTCTACTGTCTCTTCTTGTTTCTTTTTCTATCTTCGAATTGTATAATATAATTATGCATTGTTCAGACAAACTTCCCCCAGACTTTATTTGTGCACGGTGTAGTTCCGACGGAATCATTGGCAATCTTGGGTCCGATCATCCGAATGGTTCAGATCGATCGGTCCAAAGAAGTTGGTAGCCGGCAGTCCAAGTCCGGCAATGTGGAGCCCGACCATTCTTCCTTCAACAAACACCATCAGAGAGGGGCCTATTACCATCTCCTTCCGTTCAGCGTTATTGCTGCTGTGCTTGTGTGGAATTCAGAGAATTCATTTCAACTCCTGCGCGCCTGTCGTCGCCCTTCCTTCGGCCTGTTGTCTCCGCGTTTTTCTGCTATTTTTCTTGCGCGGCTGTCTTCTTCGGTGTGCTTCATTCCAAAAGCTAAAGCCCTCAATCGTCGAGGCTTGCACTACAGTGTACGCAATCGGCGACTCAGCGCGATATTTAATCAGGTATTCGTATGCTAACTAGCGGGGACTCGTAAATAGAGCGGGTCTGCGGCGCACGGTGCGAGCTCAAGCGCTGAATCACACCTTTCTGGGATCTGGCGATGGGCAAGTGATTGCTACGGTAAGGCGTCAAGGCCCCCAGGACCCAACATCAAAGATTGGTTGTGAGGCTTCCACGCCAGGTTACGCCATGTCCATACTGAGACAATCAAAGCCAAGCTGTCACTCAGCCTCGATGTTCGGCCTCCAACTAGCGATCTCGGTTTCGAATGAAGTCCTCTGTTGTCGACCAGTCGGCATTCCTTCAATCCTTCGGGTGTGGGAACTCACAGTTCGTGGAAAATGATCGGCAAGGCCCTTGCTCTCAATCCAATAGATCGACACACTCGATTCGCCCAACATGGGTCCAAGTCCAAGATATGGATTTCTTCCAGGTGCCCTACCGTATGCGGGAGAATGCATGCCAGAGCTGTTGTCCTGCACAGCCGAAAGTTTTCTTTTTGCAGCATGGAGTCCCATATGCACGTCGAGCGTGCTTCGTGACAGAGGCTTTATTTCTCTCGAGGCGCCCCCCCGGTTTGTGCGGTTTCTGACTCTGCATATTCCTGGTTTTATTGTTTCTTTGCTTCAGCAACATGGGTCTTTTGCGCTGCAGCTTGGCGTTGCCCATCCTCCTCTACTTTGTAGCCTTTGTTTATGGCTACGATGAAAACCTGAAGGTGACCGGAAACACTGTTTCGTTCCAAGTCAACTTAACATGGGAAAACTGGCAACCCGCAGGGATTCATCGTAAGATGATCCTGGCCAACGGTCAATTCCCAGCTCCGTCGTTGGATTTGAAGCAAGGGGACGATGTCGAGTTTTTGGTTGTCAACAGCATGCCTTTTTCTACGGCTGTCCACTTCCATGGTAACCTCTCCTAGCCCTAACCTACCTTGGCAGAAGTATGATGGTGTCTGACACTTTATGCTCACTAGGCATTCACCAGCAAGATACTCCATGGTCTGACGGTGTTCCTGGTCTCTCGCAGCGGCCGATTCCCTCCGGAGGGTCGTTCCTCTATAAATGGAGAGCGACAAACCATGGAAGCTACTTCTATCACGCCCACAAGCGCGGTCAGCAGGAGGATGGCCTTTATGGCCCGATCCATATTCTTGCCGCTGCGTCGGTTGAAAGGCCCTTTGCTTCTATTTCGAGCGATCCGCACGAACTCAAAGCCCTAGAAAAGGCTGAGAGCAGATCTACCCCAATCATGCTCTCTGATGTACGCCAGCTGGCCTCGGAGGAAATTTGGGAGGCTGAAGAGGCAATGGGCCTCGATGCATTATGCGCGAATGCTTTGCTCGTGAACGGTAAAGGATCAGTGAGTTGTCTAGGGAAACAAAACCTAGACAGGTATACCACCGAAGCGCAAAGGGGAGTTCTCGGAAACCAAAGTTTGACTGATATTGGGTATGGCTCTATCCCCCAATAGCCATAGGATGTCACAGCGCGGACTAATGATTCTCCCAGATGCATTCCGCCAACGAACATAGTCGCTCAGGGAACCTTTCAACACAATCTCAGCGCCATTCCTCCGTCAGTCTTTTCGGGTTGTACACCAAGCCGTGGCCTGAGAGAACGGCTTTATGCGAACGCTACCGAAATGTACGTTAGCTACGATCTAATCAGCTCGGCCATGATTTCAACAATTACGTTCTCAATCGATGAGCATCCCATGTATGTTTATGCAGTTGATGGAGAATATATCGAACCGATGCTAGTTGATGCGATCACCATCACCAACGGTGCCAGATACTCGGTATTAGTCAAGCTAGACAAACCAGCAGGCGACTACACTATTCGCATGGCGAATACTGGCGTCAATCAAATCCTGAACGGCACTGCACTAATGACATATCACAACGGTAGCCATATTCAACCCCAGAAGCAGCCTTCAGTTCCATCTATCGACATTGTTGGAGCACCTACGTTACCAATCCACACTGTTTTGGATGAATCAGCTATCGTCCCATCCGCGCCCCAGAACGTGGCTCATGCACGGGTAGCTCAAACCCATGTTCTAACCCTTGAGCGCTTTGATCAATCCTATACCTGGACCATGGGCAATTCGAGCTTTCCTCTAGCCTTGGAAGAGGCGTCGCCGCTCCTCTTCTACCCTAAAACAGGTCGCAAAAACCTTACCATCGGCACCCACAACGGAACATGGGTTGACCTGATATTCGACGTGGCGAATGCCCTCCAGCCCCCTCATCCCATCCACAAGCACTCCAACAAATTCTTCGTCATCGGTCAGGGTGAAGGGAAATGGAACTACTCTTCTGTAGCCGAGGCCATGCACTATATGCCCGAGAACTTCAATTTCAAAACTCCCCAGATCCGAGATACCTTTGCAACCCCTCCGGCCGCGACTGGTCCGACTTGGTTAGCGATTCGCTACCACGTCGTCAACCCTGGGGCGTTCCTGTTACATTGCCATATTCAAGTACACCAGAGCGGAGGTATGGCGTTGGCCCTCTTAGATGGGATTGATGAATGGCCTGAAATTCCAGACGAATATCAACTGGGGAAATCTGGTTTGGAGGAATGATCCCATCACTGAAACGATTGGCGTTTTTTGATCTGATGAATGCCAACCAATATCATAATGTATAATATTTGGGCATTTTATTTAGCATATATATTTCTATATAACTAACTGCATGAAGCTAATGATATTTACGACGCTTTTTAAATGATAATATAACACTGGTAATTCACGGTCGAACATATATATATGTCTACGAAAGGCTCCAATCTTTATTTGGGAAGCTAACTTATTGAGGTGCCAGTACGAGTAAGCTGAAATGATCTCCAGCTCTCTCTCTTTCCCTCTGAACGAATCCTCGAATCACACCAAGCCCAGTCGCTGATAGAACGTCTTCACCAGGTCCTTGGGTTCCCATATCTACTGGCTCCTGTTTATCTCCATCCACTTCATAGAGACGGCCATTCGTATGGGACTCGACAAGGCAGACATAATGAAAACCAACCACATCCTCGGGACTTTCGGGGACTTCCGAGTCGCCTTGCTGGGCTACGGACTTATAGACGGCTTCTAAATCGACGTCTTCCTCGATGACCCGGGCGCATTCCGATTGACTTAACGGCGCGCATACTGCGAGCAGCCGAGATAGGTGCGAGTTGGGGACTAAGGAAGTCAATTTGCGAACAATCAGTGCGTACTTTGTGTAACAAAAGCCGTCACAGGTGTATCCTCCGAGGGAAAAAGAACCTCTTCGGTGACATTATCTCTGAATGTTCATTTTTCATTTTCATTTTTGATGACCTTTTTAGAATGTTCCACTCACGGATACCATTCCTCGCATCGCCATTGCAGACTGCATGGAGGATAGCGTAGGGTCCACAGGCATTGTTGATGGTCTGCTTGTACCACATAACATTAGCGCCTTTCACATCCTTGTTTTGATCCGATTTTTTCCTTTCTTGCGCCTCTAGCTTCTCATCATAGTCGCTCGGTGCTGGGAATGCTAGGACTAAAGCCAGCGCGGGGCGTGGGGTCATGGCAAGAAGCTCCGGGTCGTCCAGGGACAATACATCGTGAAATGCTAGAGTATGGGAGACCCCTATTTGATGGATAAAATGTTTAAAGAGTTCTGGATTGCATTCAAGCGGAATGTAATGTTTTCTGGAGGCCATTGGCTATATCTCTCTCTGATGTCTGAGGGAGTCACCAGACACAGACGAGCTAATTGAGTTGGCGGTAAGCTGGCGGTGGGACTAATTGCCGGACAAAACAACGTTTTCAGTGCCTGAGGCGGATAAATCCCCCTGACCCAGCCAGCCACTGACTGCCTGGGACCTTGTCAACTCGAGCACTGACTCGCCAAAACCGCCAGGGGACGCGGTGTCTCGCCCCCGCTTGGGGCGGACACCTCTTGCGGATTGACCTCGGATGTGAGAATCAGTGGGCGCTATCCCCGCACTGGTTAGCGACCTACTCCCGCGTTCGCACTGCTTACCCTTTCTTGTAACTTCTCTCAACTGCCCCCCCGTCTGCATTGCTTCCCCCCTCCCCGATTCCTCCGGCGGACCTCGTGCAAGGCCCCGCCAACCCAGATCAAGATGGTTTTCTGCGGCAAACCAAGTAAAGGTTGCGGTGAATGCCGATCTCGAAAGATCCGATGCGATCAGGGCCGACCGACCTGCTCCCAGTGCGCTAAGGGAAACAGGGCCTGTCCCGGCTATCGAGACGAACTGTCACTTATGTTTCGGGATGAAAGCCAACAGGTTGTACGAAAAGCGAAGACCGGTTCATCTGGTCGCCGCTCAAAGAAGAAACAACCCGCTGCTGCTGTCCCCAAGAAATCTCCACCCGTGTCCGAGTCACACAGCAGCAGCAGCCCCGAGGCCTCGTCTGCCGGGAAGGCGAGCCCGTCGACAACGTCGATACAGTCGCCGTCGGGGAATACGAGTACTGACATCTCCGAATATAACGACATCGATGAAGTGCAGCTGATCAACGGTGACCAACTGCAAGCGCAAGACCTCACATATCAACCCTGGAAGGTACAACCTTCGTGGAAACTGACTGTAGATGAAGCTATCAACTACTTCCTTCGGCATAATGTATGGCCTGGGGAGATTTTTATGGTGAATTTCGAACTCAAATCCCCGGGCCACCCGAGCGCGACCCCGAGCGAACAAGCGCAAGTGGCCGCGCTTGTGTCTGTGGGGACGGCTATGCTCTCGCGTGTGCGACGATCAAAAGAACTGGAGCTTGCTGCTGAGCGGGAGTATGGCCATGCACTTACACTTTTGACGCGAGCCGTTTGTAATGAAAAGGAATCCAAAGCCAATCAAACACTGTCAGCAGTTTTGCTATTGGCTATTTTTGAGGTATGGTTGAATTTCCCATGTTCATGACAAGTTGAAATTAATGCATTAGTAACCCCACAGGTTATCACGAGCCGTTCTATAATGAGTATTGAAAAATGGACGAACCACATTAAAGGGGCAGCCGCGTTACTTGAATTGCGGGGTCCAGAACACCTTCAGAGTGAAGAAGGGCTCAAGCTCTTCGTCCAATTAAGATTTCAGATTGTATGTGTCGGAGATTTCACATCCACCAGCAGAGCTAACATTCGTGAAAAATAAAAGATCACCAGCTGCCTTCAAAGAGGAATGGTAGTGCCAGAATCGCTCCTGGAATGTACCAAGATTGCGATGTATCTACGGCCACAAATTGACGCTTACTGCGATCGCTTAATATGTATAGCCGGAAGACTCTCCAACCTGCGGGCAGGTATCATCCATTCAAAGACCCTGACTGACGCAAACGAAACGTTGTCCGCCGCATACGCTGTGGAAGCAGAGTTGTTGGCATGGGTAGCGGCGGGTCCGCCCGATTTCTTATATAAAACGTACGACTGCTCGTCGGTCGAGGAATGGGTCAAGATGTTTGGTTACAAACCCTTCCCATATAACAAGCAATACCACGTATATCGCGACCTATGGATTTGTCACACGTGGAATCAATACCGCTGCGCGCGGATCATTGTTTGCGAAATCATCCTTAGCTGTCTCCGTCGACTCTCCGCTGCCTCCCCCACAATGGCGATGTCCAAAGAGCTCCAGAACCACTGCGCCCGAATCCGCAATGTTACACGTGAGCTGGCAAGTGACATCTGTGCCAGTGCTGCGTACCACCTCGGTGTGGAGGGTGCTCCGGGATCCGCATTCACTGTCCCCACCAATTACTGCTATGTCGGTGGAATGCTCCTTCTGTGGCCCTTGACGCTTGCCGGGGGCACAGAGCCAATCGATCACCCACTCCGTGTGTGGATCCGGAATTGTCTGCGGCTCATCGGGCACAGCATTGGTATTGACCAAGCCTTGGCTCTTATTGATGTTTTAGAATCGGAAGCTGGAGTGTTTGAAGGCATGGAGGAGACCGAGGACGGAGTGATCTTCCGGGTCTCAGGCGATGCGAGCGCCTATAATCGGATATTGATTGGAACGTGGAACATTTAACCGCGGGGTTCATTATCCTTGCATTTAGCATATACCATTTGGATCTGGAACTTGAACTGAGCGAGGGCTGTGTTTAGCTTTTACATCATGGGAACTGGTCACGGAGTTCGGGCGCAAGTTCGGGCGCCATAATGAATCATCACTAGTATTTAGTTTGATGGTCGGAATAATACGAAGGAGCCATATTCATTAGTTTCACCTTAAGGTTGAATTGTTGTGTCATCAAACGGCGTTTATCTTCCTCCCGTGGCTATGCTGGTATTCAAGGCAGGATCCCGAACTTGACGGCCCACGGGCCTTACGAGGAGAACTTTAGCTCAGCCACCCCTCAGCCTTGTGCTCAACCATTGGAACAACGCACAGCCTGCAAGTACCCAGCATTGTTGGAGATTTTCAAAAGAGCCTTCACTGCTAGTATGGGCCTCTTCGTAAGTCGCTACAATCTAGGCCCTTCAGCCTTCATTGAATATTCCGCATTATCCGTTTGACGCCAGCTCTTGAACACAGTATCATATCATGGACGCCTTGAGAGAGCCTTGCAAAGTTTGGTATAAAGTATAGCCTAAGGCATGCCAGATTGCAAGCAGTGAACTCTTCACTTTTTTAACACTTCTTGGTTCACCACTCTGAGCACTTAGATTCCCCATGCCTGCTCTACGGAAGCTTTTCTCATCTTATTCTCCTAAGAGCTCAGCTGCAAATATGGGCAACTGTCATTCTTCGCAAGAAAAACAGAACGCGGTTCCTGCTCAGCCCAGGTCCGTCGGGGCCTCCAGATCCCTGCACTCGCACATACCATCTCAGCCCTACGGGATGCAGAGTCACAAGCAGTCATATCAGGACAATAATAGTTCTGGAGCTGACATCTGGTCGCCTCCTTCATACTCCAGTGCCACGGCTGCTGTCCCAGCGACCCCAACGCCTGCAGCAGACACCTCCACCTCAACGGGGTTCATCCCTAACGACACGCAGTACTCGTTCCTCAGCACATTCGACACCATTTTCCTCGTCGATGACAGCAGCAGCATGCGCGGCAAACGCTGGCGCGAAGCCGAAGATGCCGTCGCCGCCATCGCCCCGATCTGCACTCACTACGACTCCGACGGAATCGATATCTACTTCCTCAACCACCGCAACCGCCCTTCTTCCATATTCGGCGGCGAGAGCGGAAATCGAACTGCAAACGCAGGCGGCTACCTAAACGTCACCGACGCCGCTGGAGTCCGCGAGATCTTCAAATCCGTCCAGCCCAGCGGCGCTACCCCCGTAGGGGTTCGCTTGCATAATATACTCTCGCCTTATTTGCGTGAGCTCACCAAGTTGACCAACCAGGGCCAGGAGTCGGAACTCAAGCCGCTCAACATCATTGTCATTACGGATGGTGTGTTTACAGATGATGCAGAAACCGTCATTGTTAACGCGGCCAGACAGTTGGATCACCCCAATGTGCAGGCTGCGCCGTGGCAGGTGGGCATCCAATTCTTCCAGGTGGGCGACGACCGTGCTGCTAGGGAGTATTTGGAGGCTTTGGACGATGAGCTTGTTCGCAGACGCAGCAACGATGGAATTCGAGACATTGTTGATACAGTACCTTGGAAGGGCGAAAAAGGGAGGGTGCTCAACGCCGACGGCATTCTCAAGTGTGTTTTGGGTGCGGTAAACAAGAAGTATGACAAGACGGAGGCTTCACGCTGATTTCAATTCGTTCTCGCCTTCCTCCTTCACGCATTTCTACTTAACTGATACCTCGTGTTGTATGGCGTTGTATGGGTGGCGCTCAGGCTGTTTCATTCCAGGCGTTACGAAGGAGTTTCGTACAAGTTGTTTCTTTCTTTAGGACTCCGTATCTGCGGTGTCGCAGTAAGCGCTGCCAACCTGAAACTTGAGTCCAAGAACTCAGAAGTTAGAACCAACTAAGTAGGCAACCTCGTGTACCCATTTAGGTAGTGCAAGAGATGGTCCACTGTACGTGAATCAAATTCAATCAGAATGAATCTCTCATCAATTTAGACTCCACAGTAAACAAAGTTGCTACCTACTAATAGAGGTGGGATCCGGAATGACATTTGAAACACGACAATTTAATTTCCCTAGCTGGTGTCATTGCGAGGTTATGATCTCACTGGCTCGAAAATGAGGAATTTCATTTAGCATCAGGGGAATTTCTTCCAACAGGCGCCGTGATTGGCAAATTAAACAATAACTACTGGTCCGTGAGAGAAGGATCTTCGGCCAGCCCAAGCGCTGTTCGTCAGTTTCAGCGCAACACACTCTGGTTCATTTGATGAGCGATTGACAATGCACCCAATCCCTGAAAAAAGGAGAAGCTGGTCGATCACAGACCTCCCAGTTCCAAACTCCAGCTCAGTGGCAGTTCACTAGGAAACGTCAGCCGTAATCAACGTGGACGCAAGGAACAATGCTCCCAGGACGCATCATCATGATTTCCTCCACTGCAGAGTGAGAGTCCAGCGCTCTCCACCTTAAGCGCCCTGCTAATGCTCGGTATTCGGTAGTCTCCCAGACTACGCCCTTTTTTTTTTTGCCAGGATCCAACTCAACCATGTGGCGCTCCGTACTAAGTGCTGACGATCTCGCTATTTTCACTAGCTCCTGGCCTAAACGTCGTCAGCTCGCGCCATCCACGTCGGTTCCCGGGTTCATGTTTGGTTCCACGATTCGATAAACACGCCGCTGTGATGGATCCAGTAACTAAGTTTAATCCCCTCGCTAACCTCCTTGAAAATGGTGATGGCTGCCTCTTGGTTCTTAATCTCAGCCTGCTCTCTTGCTGCCGATCCAGTCAATCGCTTTGTTTGGTCCCACGGCCCACCAAGTCCTTTCTGCTAGCTGCTACGACGTCTCCGATGATCGATCCTCTCCGATTTTCTCTCCCGCGATCGCTGATCAACTTATAACCTGACCTCATCGCTCGACCCGTGCCACGTATGATCCTCTTCGTGTCAACAGTTTCGAAAATCCCGACACCTGCAGCAAGCGCTGACTCTCGTCCTTGTTCTCTCCAATCGTCTCTCGCCCGCTGGTGCTGTATCCGCATTGTCGGCGCTTACAGACAGCTCGCCCACTCCCACCATTGGCCATCAGCTCTTCTTGACCTCTCTCGCCCACAAACATCAGGAACACCCAGTTTCAAGCCCCTGCAGCACCGCGCCTAATGAATCGTTAACATCCAGAACGGTCCCAATCTAAAAATTGCTCGGATTGTTCTGGGCCCTTTCGCTGCTGCTTGTTGTTATTTTTGTCTGCGGCGAGCGCTGTGCGCGCTGTGCCTCAGGTCTCGCAACCCTATATTTACCTTTCGGCCGTCAGCTTCTTTGATACTTCAACCTCGAAGTCAGCACATTTGACAGACTCATCTACAGCCGTCAAGGCACCTCTCTTTTTTCTTTTCTTTTCTTTTTCTTTTTATTCATTCTCTTACCAAGCTGGTCTTGGATAACGCTCCTTTTACGCGCTGTGTTAATACCACGATTGCGTTGGGTTCGCTCCTTCATACTCGCGCGACTTTTCACTCCCTTTCGTCCTTATTAGCGCGTTGCTTTGGATTTTCATTCCTTTGCTATTGAATATCATTGTTTGGCCATGACGTCTACTACATTGATGACGTTTTTACTGTGAGTGTACCTGAAACCACTTGGACATTTGGAATGCTGCTAACTATTTCTGATATAGATGCACGGGTCCCCACGTCCGCTCGGTGAAATTGCTGGGCTCCTGGGATAACTTTTCGAAACCGTACGTCATGGAAAGGGATAAGCGTATGGGTGCTGGACATTGGCGCGGATGTCATACATTCACAAACATAACCTACGACGGGTCGTTAAATAACTCGGCTCCGGTTCGCTCTGGTGGCCTGAAGATGGGCTGCACCTATTGGTACTATGTTCGTCTCTCAATCCCCCTGACTATGTTCAACCCTCTAATGATACACTTAGTATTTGCTGGATGACGACGTCGAACACTACAACAACGCGGAACCAATGACAACACACTGTCCATTTCTACCTGGCCAACCTGTCAACGTTGTTCAAATACCAATTGTTCTTCCCGATACGACTGGCACCCTCACATCGAGGAGCCCAAACGCTCAAAGGCCACAGCAGACTATGAATCCCGAAGATAAATATATGAACCCCCGGGAGCCTCCAAAGCCCAAGGCTCGTCTCCGCACCTCCCCACAGCAGACACCAACATCGAATTTGTCTCTTAGTACCTCTCCACGAGGAGCGATCAACAGGGGCTCATCTCAACCCGCCCACGATGGCTCAAAAATTCAGCACCCCCGCAATGAGGAAAAGACTGCTCGTTCCGTCTCACCACCGAGGTCAAGGGGTCTACGAGCTGCCTTCCACCAATTAAATGGCTCAACGTCTCGTCTTTCGCCAATGGTTGATCATGATAGAGGTATAACGTTTCCAGCCATTATACCCAACACCTTGGCCCCCCCGCATGACAATCGTATTCATGCTCGAAGCCAGTCGAATGACAGCTATATGCGTTCTCCGTCTATAGGCAATTTGGCGGAGTGCCGCGGTGGAGACAATCTTCCATTCCGACGTCCTGTGTCTGCGCGGGCCCATGACTCCGCGTCAATGACTATTCAAGAACGACGCGCTTTGAATACCAAAGCTCCAGCTGATTCTACGCCAAAGAACCCTCTAACTCTACGGCCAAAGCAGCAATGGGTTGGTTCGGGCAATCTCCGTAGTCATTTCATGCGACGCCCTGCTTCTACTCCTTCTACTCCGTCCATGCTTAGAAGGCCGTCCGATCCGGCAACGAGCCCTCCCGAAAGCATGCCTCTAACTCCAGAGACTGTCATGAACAAAAGACTTCCCACTCTCCCAAACTCTCCTTCCTCGGTCATGGATGAGGCACTGCGCGATCTCGACGAGAAGGAAAAGGCATTGGACATGGAGGCTCTGGCGAGTCATTTCTCCGACTGCACTGAAACCAGTTCCACCGACGGGGGCGATCTATGCGAAAAGAGCCGTTTCTCCGAGTGGAGCACCGATACTGATACGGTGTCTCCAGAGTCTATGATATCCTCTTCTACCTTCAACGAGAAACAAACTTCCCCCAAAATCCCAACAGTGGAAATACCAAAAAGCTCTAATGGTCCCGATGATGGCGAGCGCAGCAATCTAAACACGCCACATCTGACCGCAGGCTCAAATCCGTCTCCTGCTCTCTCGGAGGACACTCCGCCCATGGATTTGCCTCCCCCTCGTCTAACCGTTGCCTTATCCCCATCTGAGCTGAACATCCCTGGTCTCCACATCAACGAAGAAGAGGAGCTGCTAGAAAGCAACCCCAAGCGCCACGCGGCTCTGTTTCAAGCCATGGAACTGAAAGGACTTGGCTTATCGAGCCCTCCCACAGAAAAGGATCGATTTTCTGAAAGCATCGATAATGCCATGTCTAGAGACAAGAATGTTACGCCTACGAATGATCCAGCTCGTTACAGCAAGATCTTGCCCCATTCTGCGACGATGAAGGAGATGATGGATGAACTGAGTTACTTGAAAAACATGATCCAATCTGGAGGTGCTCCGGATTTGTAAGAAATTTTGTCTTTCGTCTTTTTCTATTTCGGAAATTAGCATTGCGAGCATATTTGGATTATATACAGCATGGCGATGGAGCGGATTGTTTTTTTTTTTGGATATATGTAACTTTTAGCAATAGGGTTGTCCTAATTAATGGAATTGTTTTAACACTTACATTCTTACGAATATGTAGAGTACACATAATCTTTAATGTATACGTATAGACTGTGAAAAATGTTGTTCTTTGTAGTGTTCTCTGACTCAAAGTGTACCTTGCATTTCGACAGGGCGAGGCACTCGGCCGCCCGCCAAGAATCCCATTTTCCACCCGATCAATCAAGCTCCGTTTCGTCAAACAACAACAGGAACCAAAAATCCATGGCAGAATAGACTCGCGCATCCTCGCGCGAGATCAGCAACAATAATTACTTCCATAATTTATGATGGACTAGAGAAACACAACCTACATCCAAAATGGCTGAAGATAGTTCCCCAGTCCAGCCGCAACTCACACCAGTCGGGGAGAAGTCGCTACCGGCAAAATGCAGGGCGGACATGATCACATACTGTCCCACGATGGACCTCATTGCCCTGGTTACAGAAGATGACGAATTACGCGTTTTCCGACTAAACGGTCAGAAGGTTTTTGGGGGTTCGTTCAAGGGAGACCCGTATTTAGATGAGGATGATGGGAGCGGGGAGATACGAGCGTTGCGGTGGAAGAATAATGGTACGTTACGAATTACGATAAACATCGCGCTCTTTCACGTTGATGATTCAAATTTCTTGTAAGGCTGACTCTCTAATAAAATTTCAGGCCACCTCCTAGCTGTCGCGTGCGCAGATTCCACTATCCGAGTCATAAGCGCGTATAGCGGGAAAACGGTCCATCACTACTCTGCTTACAGCCCGCCGGGCGAACCCCAGCCAAACCTCAAAGTCACCTGCTTGGGCTGGGGAGTGAATTTTACTGATAGCAAGGTCGCACAGCGGCAGCTGCATGAAGCTGCGGGGCAACTCTCTATCGAGGATTTGCTGTCGTTGGATGCACAGCCGTCGAAGGCTGCAGCCTTGCTCAAGGCTGATTTACCGAAGGAGCTGGCCTTGCTTGATGTTGAGAGTTCACTGCCGAGGCTGAGCACGTTGCCTTCTACGGGGAGCGAGTGAGTTGTGTTCTTTATCCTTGTATTTCTTTAGACTTGTTATGGAAGGAGGACGTTTGTACTGACTGTGAGGAATGATAGCGACGATGTGTTTAGTTCGCGGGCATCCATTGACGCGATTTTTCACTCTTCGAATAAGAATACGAGCGATGCGGTAGATGTCCTACTGGTCGGGTTTGAAGACGGGACTGTCCATTTGCGAATTTTTGATTGTTTTGAGATTGGCTCAGCTATGTTTTCATACTCCGAGCCATGTAACATCCTTCAGCATGCATCCCATCCACTAAGCTCGACGCATGCAATTGTTGCGTCCACTGGAAATGACTTGCGTCTGCTCACGCTTGATTTGCGGTTCATTACGCGTTCTGGCCGGTACCTCTCGCTTCTTGCGCATAAGACAACGCAGCTTCAGAATTTGCTCCGGTATATCTGCCAGGTACAGAGGCAAATTGAACTGGAGTGGAAGAATGCACAGGAATTACCGGCAAGGTATATGCGTAGTGTCAATCAGGATCTGGAAGAAAAGTGTCACTGTGATTTTGTTACAGCAGCATATCATCTGGTCGTGACGGGCGATTGCTTTGAACCTCTTCGAGAATTCCTTGTTGATATTGTTGGAGAAAGAGTATGGAGTTCTATTTGTTTGATATGCAATGTTTCAGAAACTGACAGAGTTACAGGGCCATAAGAGATGGGAGAAAGCTGTGTCGGGAGGCTACGAGATTGTCAGGCGGTTGACACATGAATGCCTTCTTCCCGCCCTAGAGCGGTGCGAGGTTCTCCTGAGCCGGCTCATAGGACTCTCGAAATTCCAAAAATTAAGTGAAGTTCTTGGATTAGAGACCTCGGACTTGAATGCTATTGTCGAGACACTTGATTGCCTTAATCTCCTCGCCCATCACATCATCATCAATACGAACGAAGAACTAGCCCAATTCCATTCGTTTTCTCGCTGGCTTCGTCATCAAATCGACTTGCTTAGTGCAGAGCCCATGTCACAAACGCTGGAAGAACTCATGGAGAAAACAGACTTGGTGGAGTACCCGTTGACGCTGAAGTACATTCGAGGTGCCTTGACAAAGAGCTCGCTACGGAACTTCGTCCAGCAGCTACCTATGATGGGATTTGCAAGACCTCCTGCCACTTCTGACGATAAGTGGGCTCCAACCAAGGGAGATAATAGGTCATTCTATGATATGTTTAAAAAATTGCTGGATCAGCAGAACCAGGCAACCAAGGATGCGGAGCCGGTGGAAATTCCCAAGATCAACAACTTGACCACACGCCTCGGATTACAGTTTGAGAAGGTCTTTAGTCAAATTGCGGTCACTCAAAGGAGAGGTATTCTTCATAGATCACCACTTGTTTTACACGAGCGTTGCGATAAGACGGTTTTTGACTCTACGATGCGCTACGAGGCGATTGGGAGGCGGGAGAATCTATGTGTGATATACGTTGCTTCACGATTGACGCCAAAAAAGCACACAGCCTACATATATCGAGTGGTTCTTGATTCGGAGAACGGCGTCAGTTCTACCCGAGAAGCTCATGTCGGAGCGATCAACTTGAAAGAAGGGATTATCCGGCAGGTGCAATTCGTTGACGACAAGTTGATGGTTCTGTGGTCAAACAATGGTATGTGATGTTTCTGTAATCAATTTGAGGTTTTATGCTAACTCTAAGCCACCAGGAGGATCCGCATTCCTTCTTCAACTCCCGTTCGAACCAGCAGTACAAATAATTGGAGACCCTAATCCTCCTTTCTCAATCAGGTATCACGACGTGCACCACCAAGAACCCAAAGGTACAACAGACGTGGACATCTCATTTCCTGAACCCCACTTTGCCGAACTTGTTAGACACCGGTTTTCGCCTAAGGCTCGACCGGTCAGGATCGATGTGAATGGACGACAGGGCCGTCGGGCGATCTGTGTGTTATATGCCGGAGGGCTACGGTATGAAGTATTAGATTTGGATGCTGAGATGGGGGATGAAGATGAGGAAGGGGAAGAATAATCAATAATGATATTATTGCTCTAATTAAATTGCCAATAATATTAATACGTAATGGTAGAAATAAGGATTGAAAACTTTTCTTCGAAAGTGCTTCGAATGGGTTCTTTGGTGGGCGGTTGCCAGGGCACATCCGGAGAAGTGGGATGTTCTTCAAGTGGTAAAACCACAACAAGCAGAGATAAGGAGGGGAAATTTTCACAATCGAGCTTCTTCTGTGGAGGGAAGGGTGCTCCGTGCCCCGCCTCAGGCAGCATAATACCAGTCTGATGGTACGGAGCCAATTACCATGGTTAGGGTACACCCCTCTCTACTTCTTGAGCACAGGCACTCTCGGTAGACTACCGATAGACTACAAGGTTTGGTGTGAAGCACAGGCATATGCTGATGACAGCATTCTGTATCTTCCACTGTCTGCTGCTTGGGTGCGGCTGGAACAAGGCAATGTAGTTGAGATAATCGTCTTCAATACATGCTAGTTATTATTAGACCAGAGCACCCTTTCAAGCCTGTTGAAAGAAATAGTGAATGTGATCTTTCCCGTCGGTTTCTTTGTCAGGGATAAGTGTCACGTGCCACGCTAGCCGGATTGGAGCGGAGGACGTGGAGATGGGCCAATCAGAAGCAGTAAATGCACGTCCGTCATCCGGAGGTGTCAATGAGAGTCATGGAGTTGGACGGTGCTTTTGCTGTATAAGTTCTTCAAGGAAGAAAGTCTCTACAGAAAAGAACTCGATTTCGACTATTTGTAAAACAAGACCCGGCTTGGTTATCAATATTCTTTTTTTCCTCTCGTTTTTATTCACCCGCTCTCCTTAAGAACTGGCCTCTCTAGTCTCAGCCTAAGGGAAGCCAAGGCTAGATTTTATTCAACCAGCTCGACTCGCTTCTTTTTTTGTCGTCTTTTATATTTTTGAGGCTTACAAGACGAGGAACTCTGCTCATTTCAAGAGTCAAGAGCTGTTTCGTCTGGGCATTTTTATATTGTGCGGTTGCTCCTGATTCCTACGGTCCGCGGAAAGTGGTGCATGCCTCCAGATCCGCCGTCCAGCTCCTCGTCATAATCCACAAAAACAACTTGAACCTCCCGCCCTCCTCCCGTTC
The DNA here is from genome assembly GCF_016861865.1 of Aspergillus puulaauensis. Lineage (NCBI taxonomy): Eukaryota > Fungi > Ascomycota > Eurotiomycetes > Eurotiales > Aspergillaceae > Aspergillus > Aspergillus puulaauensis. Next base: position 2,332,286 of record NC_054861.1, on the reverse strand, counting down.
TCACAACCACCACCATTACCACCACTGCCATTTGCATAAGCCCTCCTCTCCTCCCTCCATACGACACCTCTCTTTTGCCGTGGGCTTTATTGTGCTATACACATCCTGTCTCTTACTTCTGTTGTAACCGAGAAAGAGGAGTTTTTCCCTTTCCTTCTTCCCCTCCCTCCCTTTTCCTTTCCTTTTCTTTTTTCTGGAATCTCTGCTACTGGCTTGTGATTCTGGTATTATCAACTCAATAATCCAATATGAATGTCACTCAGGTGTTGGAAGGCACCATCTCGCCAGGTAAACTCGATCTCCTGAGACTTGTCTGAAAGTATGTTCTGGGACCGGTCTTGCTAATCCGTTTCCCTCGCCTAACCTATAGATGCCACCACACGTACCAACTCTGAGCAGCAGTTGCTCCATGCGGCAGAGGTCGACTTTGTACGTATACTCCTATTCTGACTCTCGCCGTTACTCCTCGTTTTTGGGGCAAAATTCTCTGGGTTTCACTCGCTAACGCTGTACCCCTCGTCTACTTTAGGCCGGATATCTCGTCACCTTAGGTCAAGAACTCGCAAATGAAAACTCCGCATCCCACATCAGAACCGCCGCCGGTCTCGCTCTAAAGAACGCTTTCACCTTCAGGGATCGAGAAAGACTAAACGAAGTTCAACAAAAATGGCGCCAGCAAATTACCACAGAAATTAAGGCGCAAGTCAAGAAACTGGCCATCGACACACTCGGCTCCAAAGATGGGCGGGCCGGTCAGTCAGCTGCTCAGTTTATTGTCTCTATCGCTGCCATCGAGCTGCCACAGAATGAATGGCCCGATTTGATGCAGGTTCTCGTTCAGGGTGTCGCGAGTGGATCCGATCAAATGAAGCAGGCCTGCCTGATCACCATCGGTTTCATTTGCGAATCTCAGGATCTGGAACTTCGAGAAAGTCTGGCTGCACACTCCAATGCTATTCTTACGGCTGTTGTTCAGGGGGCTCGTCGCGAGGAGCAGAGCATGGACATTCGATATGCCGCTATCAAGGCCCTCAGTGACTCTGTAGACTTTGTACGATCGAATATGGAAAATGAGGGCGAACGGAACTACATCATGCAGGTTGTTTGTGAGGCTACGCAGGCTGATGACCTCCGTGTCCAGGCCGGTGCTTTCGGTTGTCTGAACCGTATTATGGGTGCTTACTACGATAAGATGAGCTTTTACATGGAGAAGGCTCTGTTTGGCCTCAGTATCATGGGAATGAAGAGCGAGGAGGAAGATGTAGCCAAGCTTGCTATTGAATTCTGGTGTACCGTTTGCGAAGAAGAAATTGCTATTGAAGATGATAATGCTGCGGTAAGTTTTGCCCCGCTCTTCTCATCGCTGAGTTTTTGCTGACTATAATTAGGCCCAAGAGGAGGGTTTGACTGATGTCCGCCCAATGTATGGCTTTGCGCGCATTGCTTGCCGCGAGGTTGTCCCAGTGCTTTTGCAGTCAATGTGCAAGCAGGATGAAGATGCAGGAGATGACGAGTACAACGTTTCCCGTGCGGCCTACCAGGCCCTGCAACTATACGCCCAGTCCGTTCAGGCTGAGGTCATTCAGCCTGTCCTGGCTTTCGTTGAGGAGAACATTCGCCATGAAGATTGGCGCCGCAGAGACGCTGCCGTGGCCGCCTTCGGCGCGATCATGGATGGCCCATCCCCTCAGGTTCTGGAGCCTCTGGTGAAGCAGGCTCTGCGTGTTCTCGTCAGCATGATGGAAGACAGCTCCATCCAGGTCCGTGACTCTGCTGCCTACGCCCTCGGCCGCGTTTGCGACTTCTGCTCCGAGACTCTCGACCCTGACGTCCACCTTCAACCCCTTATCTCTTGCCTCTTCAACGGCCTTGCAAGCTCTCCCAAGATTGCTAGCTCATGTTGCTGGGCATTGATGAACGTTGCCGACCGTTTCGCCGGTGATCCTGGTGCTCAGACCAACCCCATCTCGAAATATTTCGAGGAGAGCGTGAAGTCGCTCTTGACGCTTACGGAGAGGTATGTTTTTTGCTTGTTTATATCTAGCTATATATTTTTCGTGCAGGTCTAACTTCGTACAGACAAGATGCGGATAACCAGCTTCGAACCGCTGGCTACGAAGTTCTCAACTCTTTCATCACAAACGCTGCGAATGACAGCCTTCCCATGGTTGCCAACCTTTCCGATCTTATCCTTCAGCGCCTGGAGCAGACCATTCCCATGCAGCAGCAAGTCGTCAGTGTTGAAGACCGTATCACTCTTGAGGAGATGCAAACCGGCATCACTAGTGTTGTTCTAGTAAGTAAATGAAATTTCTCCCTGTGTGGTCATTTACTAATTTAATTAGGCCATTGTCCAACGTCTTGAAGCCGAAATCAAGCCCCAGGCTGACCGCATCATGCACACCCTGCTTCAAGTTCTCTCCACAGTTCCTCCTAAATCCAGCGTACCTGATGTTGTGTTCTCGACGGTGGGTGCGGTCGCTGGTGCTCTGGATGAAGAATTTGAGAAGTACATGGAGCCTTTCAGCCCGTTCCTCAACAACGCCCTCGGCAACCAGGAGGAGCCGGGTCTTTGCTCAATGGCCATTGGCTTGGTCAGCGATATCTCTCGTGCATTGAACGAGAAGATCTCGCCGTACTGTGACGCCTTCATGAACCACCTCATGAACAACTTGAGCGTTAGTAGACCCTGCTCCATCATCCTATATATTTTTCTAACTTTATCTACAGAGTGCCACAAACCAGCTCAAGCCTGCCATTCTTGAGACGTTCGGAGATATTGCTCAGGCTATTGGCGTACAATTCGATAAATACCTGACCGTTGTTGGCCAAGTACTGAAGCAGGCCTCCTTGGTCACCGCAAGCTCTGATGTCACCATCGAAATGTTGGATTATGTCATTTCCCTTCGTGAGGGTATCATGGATGCCTGGGGTGGTATTCTTATTGCTTACAAGGGCAGGCCACAAGGTACGATAAGCCCTGGTTTTCATCACTACGAGTAAGTGCTAACTATTTTGCAGTGAAATCCCTGGAGGAATTCGTCCAGCCTATTTTCGAACTCCTTCGCCTTATTTCTCAAGATCCCAGTTCTCGCAGCGAAGGGTTGATGCGGTCATCTATGGGTGTCCTTGGGTAAGTTCGATCACTGGTGACCCTGTGAAAGTTTATATACTAACTAGCTCTAGTGACCTTGCTGATGCGTACCCTGACGGTTCTATCGCCGCCTTCTTCCGTAATGAGTGGGTCACAAGCTTGGTGAGGGAAACCAGAACCAACCGCGAATACGGTCCCCGCACCATTGATACCGCTCGCTGGGCTCGTGAGCAGGTCAAGAACCAGATCAACATGCAGGGCGGTGGAATGTCATAAAACACTCCTGCGTGGATATCATTTTCTACCACCAGTATTCCCCGACGAGGCGTGCGACGATCTGGAAGATAACCTCACGGTCCGAGGTTTCTATCTTGGAGCTCCTCTCAAGAGGCACACCCAAAGTGCCGTGCCCTGAAATAGCGGCAAGCTGCCAAACAATTTCCCAGGCAGTTTGTGACAGCACATATGGCGGTCTCCCCCAACACATGCCCCATCTCACTATCTATACCCCCGACACCTCATTTTCTCCCCTACACCCTACCCTACCTTTTGACTTTTGTCTTCTCCCCTCGGATAAATGTCGTTAGGCATCGTCCTTCGCTTTTTTTCGGACGCTTCCCCTTGTTTCATGACCTGTCCCAAATGCATGATCACACCATGTTGCACAATTCAATTCATCTCCCTGTCTTTTGCTTAATTTTTTCTCATCATTAGACTCACGCACTTTACCCCCCATCTCATGTATGCCCGAAGTCATGTAACCCCTAAAGATACACCGCCATGAAGTATTTGATCCATGCTAGTATAATCTGACCCTCAACCCCTACACTACCCAAAAGAACCTGTATAGAGAATGATGAAAACTTTGAAAAAGCATATCAATTCAAACGTTGTAAAGTTCCGGGAGTTCCGGCGCATACGGAACTTGCAATATCTGATACGTTGCCTGAGGCATGAATATCTTATCATCACGTGAGTGGTGATAAGGGTAAAAGTTGAAAACCCTAAGCGCGCACATCCGTGAAATCTCAACTCCACCGCTATTGATCAACCTCCTGATCTCGACAACCTCGTTCACTCCAGCACCGTCGGCACCTACCATCGAGGTATGTTTTACTTGCAAAATTCCCCCCTTCTACAGCCTCACAGCTAGTCTGGGAGAGCAATCACTGCGGAATTTCTGGCCACCCAATTCCCCGGAGTTGCGACCGGAGGAAAATGAGATCTTGCTGGGAAAGAAAAAGTTTTTGATGCAGAACTTCCGACCCGAAGGCTCAATGGGACCAGAAACTTCTCCAACGTGATACGCATCTCTCATTACGGCACGGGCTGAAGAACCCTTTTGATTGTTGCAACCATAAGGGCACTCTTTGCGCTCGAGGACTACTGGTGGCTGACTATGTAAAACCCGAATCCCCTAACCGGGGGATGAAGGGTTTCTTGTAATACAGATACCTCATCTCCAGTTTTACTCTTACTCGATTTGAGAATCTCGATCTCTATCCCTCAACACCGACAAAATGGTCAAGACTTCCGTCCTCAACGATGCGCTCAACGCCATCAACAACGCTGAGAAGGCTGGCAAGCGCCAGGTCCTCGTCCGTCCTTCTTCCAAGGTCATCATCAAGTTCCTGAGCGTCATGCAGAAGCACGGTATGTTGACAATTATGGTTTCGATGCCCACGGAGTGAAATGGGAAAAGAGAATGGGAGTCTTGTGAGATCTTCAAAAATTCGGGCTGATAACTAGGCGGCGCTTTCGATACTTACGACGTTTTGCCCTTTAAGTGCCCGAGATATTAATCTTGTCGTATCTTTGATGCGATGGCGGAGATCTTACAAGTTTCCCTTCTCTCTTTTTCTGAGCTCTGTGTTGGGCAAACCTTTAAATCTTCGCCACAGTCCCACTAATTCTTTTTCCTGCTTCCAGGCTACATCGGTGAATTCGAGGAAGTTGACGACCACCGCGCCGGCAAGATCGTCATCCAGCTCAACGGCCGTCTCAACAAGTGCGGTGTCATCAACCCCCGCTACCCCGTTCAGCTCGGTGAGATCGAGAACTGGGCCGTCCAGCTCCTTCCTTCTCGTCAGTTCGGTTTCGTTGTCCTGACCACCTCCGCTGGTATCATGGACCACGAGGAGGCCCGTCGCAAGCACGTTGCTGGCAAGCTCCTCGGTTTCTTCTACTAAAAAGTTTGTCCGAAAAAAAATCTGATAAAACAATGGCCCGGCATGGACAGTCGTCGTGGGTTGCGAATTGAAAATGTACAAGTCTTGGCGAGGAGTTGAGGGATGATACCTGTGCTAAACGCTAGATAGTAGTTATATTCGTTAATCTATGACCGTGTCTGGAACCTAGAATTATTCTCTTAATTTCGTAGATTTCAATCCCAAGTCAAATTCGGCGTGACAATTGAGTGTCTTATCACGGGCCGAGGTCCAGGTCAAGACCGATATATCGATAGCCCCCCGCACCCCTCGACCCCAGCTCAATCTACTCTGTTCTTTTCCTTCAACCTTTCCACTATAGCGCTACCTGTATTTGTGGGTAGTAACAAAGTCGCTATGCCCCTCGACACAATTTATCTAACACGACATGGGGTACGTCCTTCTTCTCCATCCCCGGCACCTACCCCCGCCAACCTAACCCTGTCTACTTAATGAACCACACCCACTTACATATTCCTCAAATCAACACAGCACCGCTTGAACTGGACAATCGACCACAAGACCGGCACATACACTTCCCAGTTCCCCACGCCATCGGGAAACCCCTCGGACCCAACCCTAACCTCGCACGGCGTCCGGCAGTCGCACGAACTCGCAACGCACATCGTTAGCGGGGATGTAACCCCCAAGCCGTTCCGAGTCTACTCAAGCCCCTTTTGGCGATGCTTACAGACAATTGAACCCTCCGTTAGGGCATTGGGCGAAGTGAAAAAGGCGCAGATTGGAGAGGGCGGTACAAATGGGATAGATGATCAGGCGGAGTTTGAGATACGGGTTGAGAATGGGCTTGGGTATGCATCCTCCTTCTTCTACCCTGCACCACTTTTCCCCCACTTTGGCTGGGCGCCACGCATAATGGGGTTAGACTTACTCGTACTAGGGAATGGTTCGGCTCAACAACCTTCTTCCACCACCCCACGCCTCCAACGATCTCAACCCTACAATCACTCAAATCTGGCAAAGCAGCACCATTTACTCTAAACAGCGCCCGAAAATCCCCAGTCCTTTACACTTCAACGCGGGGTGAATCAATCCCGCAACTACATAACCGCCTCGCAACTGCGTTGGCGGGTATAATCAGGGAAGTGGATGCGGAAATCGCCACGATAGAGGCATCTCTCCCTCCTGAGCAGAGAACAAGCAAGGCTATCTTTATATGCTCGCATGCGGCACCACTCATTGCGATTGGGCGCGTGCTGACGGGGAATATGCCCGCGGATTCCAGTGAAGAGGATTTTTATGTTTATACAGCGGGGTTGAGTACCTTTCGGAGGAGGGGCGGCGGGCCTGCTGCGTCAGAACCGGGGAAGGGTCTACTGGCAGATGGGACGAGGATTGCGAACCCAGATGTCACGGTTGTGCCAGAATGGGAAGGTGGAAGAGGAGTCGGGGGTGGGTGGGATTGTGTAGTGAACGGGGATTGTAGCTTTTTGAGCGGTGGTGCGGAGAGAGGGTGGCATTTCAATGGGGAGGAGTCTTTTGACACGGGGCCAATGACAGAGCCGGCAGTTCCAGCAGATGGTGAGCTGAGACTGGGAACAAAGTTATAGAGACTACGCATACTTGCATATATCCAAATTTTATAGACTAGATATGCTATCTATACGGTTGCCTATTGAATGAAGAAAGGCATGACGCTATTTAACAAACTCCATATTTCGAACCCAATAACGATACCTACGCTAATTCCAAACAGTAACGCCAAGTAGAAAAGGTGCAAGCAGAAGCACGACTAGTACCTAAGTTGTACCTAGTGTGCTTCTTGGGGTATCGCAGTTTGGGGCACGTTCGGAGCTTCGGGCCCTGTGTCAGTGAGAGAAACCCGATCAGAATTGCCGGCTCCGTCGTCCACACCGGGTGAATGCTCCTCTGGATTCTCTGCTACCGCCGCTTCTTCTTCTTGTCGACGTCGTTCTTCCTCCTGTCGTGCTATTTCAGCATTTCGCGCAGCCTCCGCCGCATTGCGTACCTCAATGTGCCTCTCTCCCACACCTGGTACTAGGCTGGCGATAAAAAGGGCCGCTGACCGCTCCACTCTTCGTAAATTATGGTATGCCCCAGCGGCCCAACTTGCCTCGCGATCGGGCTGCACTCTGACTCCTTGGTTGGTTGTTGCTTCTGCACCCTGTGGAGCTGGCTCTGGCACAAAGTGCACCAGGCCTTCGAGATGTCGCTGAACAGGAGCGAAAATCATCTCGTACAACCGCCTTGGTACGCTAGTTTCTGAAAGGATTGCAGCTATTACAGCGAGGGTCACATAGAGTAGTCGTGTTTGAGAACCAGGTTGGCTGAACATATGACAGAAAAAGTAAAGTCGCATAAAAAGCCACAGCCGTCTCAAATTTCGCCCCAAGCCAAACTGTCCGTCGGCTGCAGGTCTTTGGTTCAGTACGGCTTGACGAACGACATTTTCCATAACCGCGGCGTCTGCATTTTGTTGTACATTGGGTTGTTGGCCATTGGTGGAAGATTCTGTTCCGAGTGTTTGCGTTGTACCAAGTGTCCGAACCGCACCCGATGCATTTACTGAAGACGCACATAGAGCCTGGTAACCACTAGGTGAAGAGACGAGGTACAACTCGCCCATCGAACCATGTGAGGGGCCAAATTGAGTGGGCAGAAGGCGAGGCTGGCGAAGCTCATCCGCGCGCGTGGAAATGTCAAAGACGCGGGTGATTAATGGCTCAATATACTCGCCGCGTTCAGACAAGGGCCGCTGGAGTTGGGCATCAAGCAGCTTGAAAAGATGTGTGCGTAATTGAATCACATGGTCGATTGTGGGCGCAATTCCGCAGTTTAGTTGTTCTTCGGCTAAGCCGATGTACTGTTTTAGCAGCCTTAGACGTGGTCGAGCCTCTTCGGGGAGTTGCAGGCCCTCCCCTAAGTCCATGACCGACAGGTTTGGCAAGGAAGCGAAAGGTGCTGTAGTTTGTGTAACTGGAACTGATGGTCCTGGCATATAAGGCGGCAGATGGGGAATCTGCTGACGCGATGCCCAATGCGGCGGCCTTGGCCATTGAGATTCAGGAAGCGTTCGCTGTTGTATTTCGGCGAGGCGACGGCGGGCATTTTCGTGCAAGGACTGGGCGATTTCATCCCGTCTCAAAGGATTAGGCGCTCTGTACCTTATTTGCTGAGCATGTAATCCAGGGTTGTGCGGTTGGTCGTGTCTATGAGTGATGGCATGAGAAGTGTTTGAGGCACCCGTAGTAGGCTTGGTTGGGTCTGCAGGCTGCGGGGGAGAAGGTGGAAGTATAAGGTGCACTGAGACCTCGTCGCTCTGCGGGTAATCAACGTTAGCCCTCAGACCTGAATACATGTAGGGAGGAAGTGGCGCTTACATCCAGTGAACCGAACAGCGACTGCAAGGTCACGCTGTCATCTGCAAGTATCTTTCCGAGATATAATAGCTTCTGGCTTCTTGGCGCCGGTTGGGAAGGGATCAATTCTGAAATGCGAACTTTAAGGTCGGCAACCGTGATGGAGAGGGGCAGGCCTTTGAACGTGAAGCGGTTCGGCGATGGCAAAGACGGACACAATACATGGAGGGTGTAGCCCTTGACGCTGGCTCCAACCCCTGTATCCATCAGAGACATCCGTAAAGCAGAAAATGTGTTTGTAGGAGACAAAAAACGGGGAAGTCGCGGAAAGGCCAACTATGTGGAGCAAATGTGTCGAAGCTCTGGTGCGGGTCTGGGCAGCTCTATGATAACGGTGGCCTCTAGGATGCGGCGCAGTCCCCCACGAGCTGCTAATCGAGCGAAATTCCGAAATACTGAGAGCACAAATATAAGTGGGTGTTGAAGTCAAAATAATGAGAGAATAAATAATACTAATGCAGTGTAGACGCTGATGAGGAGGTTGTTGGAGCGGAGATCAGGCCGTGGAGGAGGAAGGAGACAGTTGCTATCGGCGGATTCTGCCGGGCGGTGGAGGGGTGCCAAAAACATCATCTATCGCAAAATCACATGAGTTTCTCCGGTTAAACTTCCCCACGCTTCGGCACTGCATTGCTGCATGATATCCATGGTGTGACCCTCATAATATGGCCTTGTGCCTGTCCAGATATTCTATGCCCTTTCGTCGGAACCTCACTCGCTTTTCGAGAGATAGCGTTGCATTATCAGATATGGTGTCGTTTGGATCCCCTGACCGGCTCCGGACAGGCGTCCGGTTCTTTTCGAAGTCCCGGCGCAATTACAACAATCAAAATCAGAAATCATCGCCCGGAAGCACATTTGGATCCCGACTGGGCTTTGCCCTACGGAACACCAAGGTCGAATGGTACCCGATCCCGGTTGGTCTGGGAATCGGTCTCCTAGGCATTCTTCATTATTACAAGTCTCAACGAAATGAACGATTACGTATAGAGAGGGAATCCGAAGCTTCAGGAGAGTCATTCGATTTCTCAAAACCCCCTCCGCGTCCAAAGACCCGACTCAGTGGGCCATGGCAGGTTCAAATCATGTCAACCTTGCCGTTGAAGGCAATGTCTCGTCTATGGGGTCGCTTCAATGAAATAGAACTTCCTTACTACCTTCGTGTCCCGGGTTTCAAACTATACTCGTGGGTATTTGGCGCCAACTTGAATGAAGTGGCGGAACCTGATCTTCACGTGTACCCAAACTTGGCAGCCTTCTTCTACCGTAAACTGAAGCCTGGGGTCCGGCCGCTAGATTCGGATCCGCACGCTATACTGTCTCCCTCCGATGGGCGCATTCTTCAGTTCGGTCTGATAGAGCGAGGAGAAGTGGAGCAGGTCAAAGGTGTGACGTACAGCCTGGACGCGCTCCTAGGTTCTGCCACGCCGTCTCAAGCAGACCACTCCAAGAAATTCATGGACCATCAGAATGAACCCTCGCAAAAAGATGCTGCCAACATGTCGGCAGATGAAGAATTTGCTAAGATGAATGGCATTTCCTACACGCTACCATCCCTCTTTTCTGGAGAGCACGCTGGTCTAAGAAAGCGATCATCATCCATAGATGCGTCCACAGAATCCAAAGCAGCGTCCGAAGCCCAGGTTCGGGAGGACCTTGCGCGCGGTGATGGAAGCCCTTGGTATGCGCCAAAACCCATGTCGAATAATGCCCTTTACTACGTGGTAATCTACCTCGCCCCTGGTGATTACCATCGGTTCCACTCGCCTGTACCATGGGTTGTTGAAAGCCGTCGACACTTTGCCGGCGAGCTGTTCTCCGTGTCACCCTATTTGCAACGACATCTACCTGGCCTTTTCACACTCAACGAGCGTGTGGTGCTTCTGGGTCGGTGGCGTTGGGGATTCTTCAGCTATACCCCAGTAGGCGCTACAAATGTCGGCTCAATCAAAATCAACTTCGACTCCGAACTACGCACCAATAGCCTTCTGACGGACACCGCGGCGGATGTGGCCGCCGCAGAAGCCGCCAAGCGTGGTGAGCAATACCCCGGGTTCGCGGAAGCTACATACCTTCACGCAAGCCGGACACTAGGTGGCCACTCTCTTCAACGAGGTGAGGAGATGGGCGGGTTCCAGTTGGGGAGCTCTATCGTGCTAGTCTTCGAGGCTCCCATGGGCACGCGCAAGTCGTTTGATGCCGGTTGGAAAGAGGGCCAGCGAGAAGGTGGATTGAATTGGAATATTGAAAAGGGCCAGCGGATACAGATGGGCCAAAAACTTGGCTACGTCGATGTCAAGGAGTAGGATGTAAATAAATATGCTCTCTGCGGAGCCTCTTGTTACCAGCGTTGCGCACAACTGTGTTGTATTATTTGTTATACACTACGATAATGTATCATATTCTTATTTCAGCAGCATATTTATCTAATAGATATATGACTTAATTTAATCCTCCCTTCCCGACTTCCCATTCCCACCTATCTATACATAGCTATTCACGTGACGCGGAATTCCACCGCAAGAAAGAGCTCTATCAAAACACAAACAACCCCTGTCAGTTAGTTCCCCACGAAACAACCGATTCGAACATCCCCGCTATTGGGAATATATAATGGAATCATAATAATTCAAGTCAAACATCGCAATACCAGACCCAACCACAGCGATGCCTCGCCATCTCCTCCGCAGACACCCCACGGCTCCTCCCTCCTCCGACTCCCCACAACCGCAACCGCAGCTGCCGCAGCCACAACAACGACAGCGACTAAACCATATCCCAGCTCAGGGACATTTTCAAACACCGTCTCCTAGAGTTCCGTTCCCGCAGTTACACCCTTCGTCGGGTGGGCAGATTGATCCGTCCGGTAATGTAGTAGGGGCGCCGGAGCCGGTTCGGCGCGCGGCTGCGGCGCAGGCAGCGCTCTTCTCGTTGTTTGGTAGGGGAGTAGCTGGGAGGCCGCAGGAGAGAGAGTCCATGGGCTATGAGGAGGATGAGGAGGAGGAGGAAGAATATAACGAGGAAAGCCCGTTTGATGAGGAAGAGGATGTGGAGGAGCTAAATAGTGGGAGTGTCGAAAGACGAATTGGACTAGATCCAGAGGGTAACGAGGTTGAGCTTTCGGAGGAGGATATGGAGGGAATGGTTGAGGGAGATATGGAAGAGGAGGTTATAGAGGAAGACGAGGATGAGTTGATGCAGGATCGAGGTTCGTACACTTACTTCTCTTTATACTCCTAGGCGCTTGCAGCTAACACTATCTCTTAATCGTCTAGATAAATCACCCTCGCCACTTCCCAGCGATCTCCGTGAGATTTCGTCACTCGCATCTTGGACCGTCTCAACACATAAACCTGGCTGCGGTGTAGCTGCGCTCCGGAGCCCAGATCATACGCAGTACTGGCAGTCCGACGGGCCGCAACCACATACACTTTCGCTACACTTTTTCAAACTTGTTGCCGTTGTTAAGATTAGAGTGTATCTCGATTTCAGTCTTGATGAAAGTTACACGCCTACGAAGATGATGTTTTTGGCTGGTATGGGCGGGAATGACCTAGTCGAGTTCGCAACATGGGAAGGTGAGGGTCCCTGTGGCTGGGTGGAAGTCCCACTTGAGGGAGTCGGGGGGCAAAATGGTGGATGGGTACGAAAGAGGCGCAGACGTCGCCGGGCGCGAAAATCCGTCCGACTTCAGGGCAAAAAGGATAAAGGAAAAGGAAAGTCCGCGAGTACTCTCTTCGCGGATGATTCACTGCTATCTGATCCCGAGAACCCGGGGAAGTCTGCCCGGAAGCGTGGTCACGCCCAGGAACCCGGCGTGTACGATGAAGACGCCAATACTGATGGCGGCGGCGGCGACGAAGATGATGACGATGACGACGATGAAGATCCGTATTCTGGGAGCGTGCTCAAAGCTATGGTGATCCAGATGCGCATCATGGAGAATCATCAGAACGGAAAGGATACTCATGTGCGTGGATTTCAGGTCTTTGCAAGGGATGATGACCGCCGGCGGAACGTTAATGCTCCGTCCGCGTCCGCGGATGGTCGAGTCCGCAGGCACAGTGCCCGGAAGTCTCTACGTGGTGTTAACGACGATGACGGACGAGGCGATGGCAATGTCAGCGCCGCGGGCAAGGTAGCCGCTTTAGAGGAGCCGGATTGGATGGGAGATCCAGTGATTCGGTGATCAAATCACCCATCATGGCGGTTTATTTCACTTTATGCACTATGCACTATGGGAGTTAGGGTTTTTTGAATTGATGGGCACATCATCCTTGCATTAGTGATACATCCAAAACGAAAGGATGTTTCTAATATTCGGCGTCTCGGTTTAAGATACCCGCTAGCTACTGTACTTATTAATTTCTCATGCAATGACAGATATAAGAGCAGTGCCGGTAATCAATAGGTAACAATTATGGAGGGACATCATCTTATAATAGTATTCTATTCAATTTGTTCGTATCTCATTCGGCATGACCAATGCCCCATATAGTAGGTACTTTTTATGCTCACTTTGATATTCCGTCATAAGTAGTAAGCCCTTGGCGTAGACACTTATTTTTTCAGAAGCTTCTCTAGCTCAGCAGCAATGGCATCACCGACCTCCTTAGTGGAGGCCTTGCCGCCAATGTCGCCAGTGCGCACGCCAGACTCAATAACGTTGCTCACGGCCGTCTGGACCGCGCGGGCCTCATCGAAGAGAGCGAAAGAGTACTGCATCATCAGACCGACGGAGAGGATAGCAGCGACAGGGTTGACAATGCCCTTTCCGGAGATGTCAGGAGCGGATCCTATACCGAGTATTAAATTAGTATACAAATTCAAAAGGGGATTGCGGGGGAATGGTGTACTTACCGTGGATAGGCTCGTAAATACCGTTAACCTTGCCGGTTCCATCGGGGATGCTGCTCAGACTAGCGCTGGGCAATAGACCCAGAGAGCCGGGGATAACGCTGGCCTCGTCGGAGATAATATCACCGAACAGGTTGCTAGTGATAACGATACCGTTCAGCTTGCGGGGGTCCTTGACCATAATCATGGCAGCGGAGTCGATAAGCTGGTGCTCGATCTGGAGCTGAGGGAACTCCTTGGCCATGACTTCGGTAACAGTCTTACGCCACAGGCGGCTAGTAGCAAGAACGTTGGCCTTGTCCAAACTCCACACGGGGAGAGGGGGGTTGTGTTGTAGGGCGAGGTGAGCACCGAGGCGGGTGATGCGCTCAATCTCAGCGCGGGAGTAGGGCTCCGTGTCGAGGGCAAAGCCGCTTCCGTCGTCTTCCTTACGCTCGCCGAAGTAAATACCACCAGTCAATTCACGGATGATGTTAAAGTCGACTCCGCGGCAGACTTCAGAGCGCAGCGGGGAGCTCTCGACTAGCGAGGGGGCAGCGAAGTTGCATGGTCGCAGGTTGGCGAAAGTACCCATCTCCTTGCGCAGTTTGAGGATTCCCTGTTCAGGACGAACGGCGCCAGTTCCCCATTTCTACAAACCCAACGTATCCCGATTAGTTCAGTCTTCTCTAGTTGAGTAAACTTTTGTGCGTGTCGCTGCGTCACATACCGGGCCACCAATAGCACCAAGGAACACGGCGTCGGCGTTCTTTGCGGCCTCGAGGGCCTCGTCAGTAAGAGGAGATCCGGTGGCATCAATCGATCCCTAGGTATCGGGTATGGTTAGCGTTCGCGCCCTGATTCCCAGTGTACGAAACTTTGAAGGAAGCTGGGGGTCATCGCTTACACCACCGAGCAAGTGATCCTGGAGGTTGAAGGTGACGTCGTCACGGCTCTTCTCGATCACACGAAGGATCTAGTTCGAAGCTCAGGGTTAGTCTCTCGGATTGGCCCGTTGGTCCATCGAATAGTCGAGGCGACTCACCTTGACAGCCTCTGAAGTCACCTAAAAATCACAGTATATTAGTTCCCCGCCATAGCGATTGCAATGTGTGATCCTCACCTCAGGACCGCAATGGTCACCCCCAAATACAACAATGTTAAAGGACGGCATTTTGTTGGCGCTCTTCACGCAATACTGCAAATAAAAACACAGGAAGGAAATCAGGACAGTGGACAGGTATTAGGGTGAGCAGGGGCTCCGATGTTAAAGGGAGTCGGCGGGGTGGATTTGCTCTTCCCCACGCCGACACCGGAGTGCGGTTATGTACGGTAATCCGACCTCCCCAATTGGGCCAAGTTCGTTTCTTCGTAGTATAGGACCAGGGCAGGGCCAAAGAAACACATTAAAATAACTAAAGAATCAGGGGTAAAAAGACAATTAACGACAAGGGTGAAAAATAGGTAGCAGAAGAAGAAAAGACAGAAAGAAACACAAAAACCATAGACCATCGCTAAAATAGGCTTGGTCCACGCGCCTGTTGGTAGCAGATATACACGCCCAATCCCACATAGTCCTCCCAAGCCAAATGTCCAGACATGATCTATTTATCCCGCAATGCGGGTTTCATTACCCAGAGGCTCGCCACAAAAGGGGAAGTAAAGTTGGCAAAAACTCCAAGCTCGTCCACCAAGGAAAGGACAGAGCGCCAGAGCTATGCAGAATGATATAGGCCATCTAAGATGACAGCTAACACCCAGAGGGTGTAATGATCAAGGTTAGGGGCTTTGTATTAGAGGTGAGATGTACCCCCAAGGCCCCAGTTTCGATAACAAGCTCGTGTCCTCGACACTTTAGTTCTTCCCTGCGCTGCGAGCCTTCCGGCGACTGACAAGATCTCCTTCAACCAGCCAGTTGGCTGCCTTGACCAGCTGCACGATGTTGACAAATTGCTTGAATGCCATGACTGGAAACGAGATTGAGGTAATCACCCAGGGCCAGAAGCTGTCAATCTTGTTGGCACGAGCTAACTCTAGAGCACCGGCACTCCAGGGGCTAGCGAATACGCTTGTCGAAGCGGGAGGCGGGGGAGTTCCGCCCACGGTGACACCTTGAGGGGGTAGGAGCAAGGACGGTGATAAGGTGGGAGAAGAGAAGGAGAGCAGGTAGAGGCCGATGAAGAAAAGTTCATTGAGAGCACAGCAGATGAAGAGGACAGTCTGTAGATGGAAGTCGTCAGAATAGTCTAGAACCACAGATCTCAAATAGAGCTCGCATTACTCACCCTGCTGTTGTAGTAGAGGTACAGGACCCAGCTCCGAGAAGAATCGATCTTCTTGTGGCTTTGGTTCGCACCTCCCATGCTGAGAGTTGCGTACATATGCATATAGTGAGAAGCCATGTCCAAGGCAATCAAGGATTGGAAAACAAGCGCCCATCGCGGCCATGCAGAGCTCAAGAAGACGAGAAGGCAGGCAGTTGTGCAACGGTCGGTCACCATGTCAAGCACTGCGCCGAACGTAGTGGATTGGTTGAAATAGCGCGCCGCATATCCGTCCAAAGCATCGAGCAAGCAGGACACGCTGTAAAGAATCGAGCACGTTCGTGGGTGGAGGGGCATGTAGTAGAGAGATGCAATCGCCAGAACAACTCTCACATATCCTATGGACCCGAAAATATTAGCGGGGTCGCAGCAACTAACGACCAAGAACGAGTTCCTTACCAATGATATTGGGAGCAAATAGATATACGTTTTCCTTCACTCCGTCATCATCATCATCGTCCGGTGTACCTGACCTGCTCCGTTTAGGTGTTTCTATCGCGCCGTTTCTCGTCGGCGATGCGTCGACTCCTTCGGACTGGGCGGCCAGCGCGGCCTTTTGCCTTCTAGTTCGGGCGCTCATACTTGAGGAATGTTTTAGGATAGAAGAGTGTCGCGTGTGTTTTCGGCACCTATTTATTGAAGGGCTGTGTGGGAAAAGAGAGCAGACGAGGCGACTGCGATGAGGTAGTAAAAAGGGGAGAAACCTCTTATCCGAGAGCTTCCACAGCGGGCGAATCGCGACTTCCAGGTCAAATTATTTCCAACCAGGGGGAGCCAAAACGAAGAGGTGACTAAAGTAGAAGTTCCGCGTTAGTTATTTGAGATTTAATGCGTAGAATATTCGTTGGAGAAGAGCACAGCTGGCCGCAGCGTTGCCAAATTGTCAGCTTGGGGGAGCTTATCCAACACGTACCAGTAGTATGGTTCACCCGCCTTAGGCACGCGTTTGCTCGATGGTAGCCGGAACCACAGAGAGGATGACACTCTGTTTGGGCAAACGGAACACGGACAATGATGTGTGCTCACTGTTGAATGTTGAATGGTATCTATGCGGATTTGGATTTTTTGTCCGGGTGATAAACACTACTGAAGCCCTTTTAATATTATTGATTAGTAGTTAACTAACTTGGCTCGTGCCGTACGTGTAGTCAGCGGAACGGAAGCCTGGGGATCGTCGACTCGGAAACTCGGATGCAGTTAAAGCGACGGGATAAGCTCGATAAGGCTCTCTTAGCTGCAGACAAGTGCAAAGGGGTCAGAATCCGCTTCCATGTAGTTTGAGGGGTCACAAAGAAAGAAAAGGGCGGCAGATATGAAGAGGACGTCGGGGAATAGGAGAAAGCAATAATTTCGCATGGACGAGCGCGTCCGACGCCCAGCAGGGCAATACCTCGTCACCCAACACCTGCGAATTCCCTCCTTGTAGGTAAGTAGTTGCCCGTTAAACGACTTTCGACTTCCATGATTGTTACACATTCACCTCTTCTTTTCCGCATACCAGTATTTCGCGCCTGTAAAATTGAAGGGAAAATATTTTGGTATGTATGTACAGTTTATGTATTGCAAAGGAAATGTAGCGAGAGCTCAGGGCAATTATTCGTTATATACAATGGCTGCGTCATGTCCGTGACCTGCGCGGATCTGTAGCTTCTTGTCGACGGAATTCGCGAGATTCTTTCGTTCCCAGGCTGCCTAAGCCCCCTTCCAATCGTCGCTCCCAGCCACCAAGTCGCACGACGAGGCAAGTAGCATTGTCCCCCGACTTGGTGACCTCGGTAGCGAAATTGACCACATGCCGAGACCCTTCGTCTGGAGTCTTCGCTTCTTTAATGATATCAACGACTTCTTGATCGTTGAGTGAGTCCGTGACGCCGTCCGTCATGAGTACCAAGAAAGAGTATTCCGCCGGTGCTATCTCGAAACGGCGAAGCTCGGGTTCAGCCGATACACCGATCCGTTTGGACTGTACATCACCAAAGGCACGAGTGTTCGCTAACCCGCTAATACGCTCTTCGCCAAACGAGTCGGTCACGAATGTAGCTGCATATCGTCTTAGCCGGTTGGCTTCGATGGGCGACGAAGGGTGATGGTTGGATGTGAGAGGTATAGCCTCGCCAGTGGCCGTCGAGCACAACAAGATCCTAGTATCGCCAACATGTGAGACTAGCAAACTTGACGGACTAGATGGATGCCAGAAAGGCGCGGGCGTTGGTGTGGAGATTAATACAGAGCTCGCTGTGCTTCCACCTTTGAACCGTCTCAGGCTACTGGGGCTTAATGATTGAGAACGGGCTGGCCCATAGAGAATGTCATCTTGGTAAAGCGGCCGGAAAACATTCGACAGCTCGTCATCTTGCCTTGAGGCTTGGGCGGAAACGAAATCCAAGTCTGCACGCAAAAAAGCGTACTCGAGGATTTCCTCAATTGAGACACATTTATCATCGGTTGCCGGCTTTGTCTCGCCCTCCGCGGGGTGTTTAGTTAGGTGTGAGAAGTTTGGCGGGACGAATCTTTTGAAATATCCTCCGACGAGATGTCTCCAGTTCTGCACCAGAGTTTTTTCCAATCTCCGCACCCGCATCGCATTGCTACCTTGTCGGACTGGCAGCTCGCTGCCAGACAATTCAGGCTCCTCCTCGGCCTTTTTCAAACTCGACTGCAGTTCAAACTCGGCGGCAGTGTCCTGAATATATTCATGCAGCGTATCTTGTAGAAAAGTACTACATTCAGATCCACCGTGGCCATCGAATATTCCAAAGTAGAAAACTTGCGGATCCCCGCTCGCGCTATCCGCAGCTCTGTTTTCTCGGGGTCCAGCAACATCGCGCTTAATCGTCAAGGACGACGGAGGACGCTTCGCGAAGGCAGGTATATCAATAACTCCAGCCTGGTAGGTGTCTTCATTATAAGCGCGAGTTCCTCGAGAGGTTGCGGCTCCAAAGTGATGTTTCGCGCTTCGTAGCGGAATCCGAACTACGGTCGTCTCTCGGCCGACCAGAGCTTGGAATGAAGCCGGAGAGTGCGTTATCTCTCCAGTATGTGGTACTGATGCTGAGCGGGGGAGTTTATGGAACGATGTGAGCGGGCCCCTAGGGTCTGGATGGAGGGAGGATGAGGGGAGATGCGTAACAAAATAGTCATGGAACTCGCGTCGTTTCGTAGTCCGAGGTGAGTCGGATGTTTGGGTAGTGGAAGAATAATGGCGTTTGCGAAGAGGAATGTAATCTATAAGATGAAGTCAACAATGAGCGCTTGTTTTTCAAGATCGCTTTCCCCAAGTCGTTTGCTTTTCGTGTCGTAATCTCCATTGAACTATCGGAGATAAGAAGGGGCTGGAAACAAGAATGGAGCTTACTGCGACTGTCAACCAGGGTCCAGACCCGGACAGTGACTCGCTTCGACGGAGCCAGAGTCATGAAGGTCGCGACATCGATACTTGAGGTTAAGAAGGGCCAAAGGCAGCGTTGTGGTAGGTCAGGAGAAGGGGTTCGCTCTGAGATCCAATTGTCGCGGGGGCTGATCTAATAACGTTTCCTGCGGCCCGAGCGAAGAATGCAACGGAGAAACCCCCGGCAGTTCGTGATTCCTATTCTTACCTCATCTTACATTAGGGCGTCGAAAGGCTGAGCTGGTCTTTGAAGATCCTGAATTATTTACCATTTTCTCAATGAGCTTCTTCTACCTTCTTGACACCAAAACCATACAAAAAGAAAAAGAAAAGCTCTCAAACAAAAAAATGTGGAGCAGCTGGGAATCGAACCCAGGACCTCTCCCATGCTAAGGGAACATTATACCACTAAACCACAGCCCCAACTGTTGAGATTTCGGGACACAAATAAGCAATATCAGCACAGAACTCATCCACTGATTCTACCAACGTCATCATGCCGACCGTCTCCAATCCAGCGCGTAAACACATCATCCATCGTTGTCACACCTCCTTCGGGATATACGGTTGATTGGGGCTCCAAATACCAAAACCATTCTCGCTTTTCAGTATGACAGAAACTATCTGATCTAATCAATTCGGCATCAAAATATTGATGCTTGTTTAATCGCGATCCCTCGAGCTATTTCCATTATCAACCCATTCCATCAGCTTCACACTGGGGCAAAGACAGACTCGGGCACATTAGACCAGGAATATCATCGAGGTTGGTGCTTGGATATTTATCTCGTGCATCTCTAGCCTTTCTATACAACCTCTTCCGTTCACCTGAACATTTCCCTAATCACGTCGAGAGGTCGAGGATTACTACTAGGTGTTCACTAGGCTGCTCGTGACTCGTTGGGCGTCATGCTGTGCTGTCGCAGGCGCCAGAGTCTCAAGGTACAGTTGTTTTCAAACACTAATAATATTACCCATTAATTCAGGTCCGAGTCACGGCCAATATATTGGGCGTGTTCAGCATCGATGCTACCTTTCGCCAGGGAGACCATGTACCATCTGGTGCTTCCAGCAACACTTCAACCCTCCTCGGAATATAGCGGCAGGGAGGTATTACAGCATAGCACGACATCCTGTTTTATTCGGTCTCACTCAATGAGCTCCTCTCCTGAGGCCTTATGGTCAACCAGCCGGTACCAATGAGAAGGAATCGAGACATGAGCCACGGCGATATATTCAATTACCACTCTTTAGTACAAGAATGTCTGCGGTGTCAGAGCTTATCCGGTCTGTGGCTCTGCTGGGGTGAATACACGACCTATCAGACAACCAAGCCAGCCGCCACCGGTGCACAGCCGGTGCTGATGTATATCCCGCTCCGTACGCGCTGCCCATACTCCTGGTCAGCATGGAGCTGTTCCAGGCGCCCTCCTCGCATCTATGATACGATCATATCAGGCAAACCCCGCAAGCTACCACGAGAACAGTCTCCAAACCATCGCCGCATGGGAGGCTATTTGATGGAACCGCAAACCTGCAACCCCTCCGGTGCGCCAATCCTTCGCACCCGGCAACTGGGTTATAACAAGATGGGGCTGTGGTTTAGTGGTATAATGTTCCCTTAGCATGGGAGAGGTCCTGGGTTCGATTCCCAGCTGCTCCACATTTTTTGCCTCTATCGCAGGCAATCTCGGTGTTGATATTTTTTTTTACGTCCTGTGGAACCCCCGCCGAGACTGTGGAGCGCTCCCTCGACCGAGTGCATATCAAATGGGGCTGTGGTTTAGTGGTATAATGTTCCCTTAGCATGGGAGAGGTCCTGGGTTCGATTCCCAGCTGCTCCATATCGTTTTGCACTATCTTGAGACGATGCAATTCGCTTTTTTAATGGTGTCTTTTCATCCTGCATATCAGAATGCTGCGGTGGAGCCGTAGCCGTTGTGGCGTTAATATAGGCACGTGACATGTACCTCGCTTAGGGCTGAGCATTGACCGTTCATCCGCCTAGGTGGTAGGAGATCGATTATAGAACAGGTAGGCGCAAATGATCCATTTACGGCAATTGCTGTTTCCTAGGTGGAAGCATTGGATGGTGTTGTTTCCGTTTTTGGGACGCCATCGCGCCTTCCAATAATCCTACGTCTGGGCCATAGTCTCTCAAAGCAAGAGCAGTAAACCCCAAGCCGATCGCTCTTTCCTATCTGCCTCCGTGCAAAATCGCGCTTCCATTTAGGTACTGTACAGACCCTGCCGCTATCTGTAAGGCAGGCACGATGGGAAGCCTGAGGTGCGTCGCACGCCTCTGTCGCGAATCGCCGATCGTTCCTTCTGTTCAAACCGTTGCACCTTCCTCGCATCACTGCTGTATCTATAGCATGCTGTACGGAAAGCACGAGAGACCACATCATCCGCCGCTCCTTCCCTTCCAGAGTCCAGACGGGATGTGGGCAGGCACGATCCCTGCCCACCCAAGGTGGCTGTACCTTCCTTCTAGGTTGAACTGCAATATGTACTATTCTCCGTAGCTCAGACTGTTGGTATTACACAGTTGTATTCTTTCGGTTTGGACAGAAATGGAGATATCATATTAAAGGGCATCGAAGCTTGTCAGAGAACTCCCCAGGGAAATGCATTGGTATGAACAGAGATACAATAAACGTGGACAACAAACCTACCGTCCATCAAGAGTAATCGCTGACCCTGTTTTCACAAAACTCCCAAAACTCCTTCGCTCTTCCTGTACCGCCGTTTTCTTCGACTTTCATCGCAGTCAATAATCTCTCCGCCACGTTATCGTGGATCCGACCGAAGGGTATAACATAGCAGCCGTTATTCTGCAGAGATATGTCAGGGCTAAGGCCGGCATATAGCTCTGTATGGGCGGCACGCTCGGGCTTGTGTAGCAAGGGATAAGATAGCAGTTTCATCAACTTTGCGTTCTTTAATAAATCCGAGTTTGCGGCCCCGGGGTTCAATGCGACACTGGTAATCCCGCGGTTTCCGTATCGGCGTGCGAACTCGGCAGACAGGAACCAGTTACCTGTTTTTGAGTTCAGGTAGTTTCGAACATTGTCCTTTGGCGGGGTAGTAAGCTCAGATATGATGATGCCCTCCGCAGGCGAGGAAAGCTCTGCCACCTGACTGCTTGTCCAGATTACTCTCACTGATCCAGGAGACGAAGACGCCGAGGTAGCTGCTTCAAGTAGAGGAAGCAGCAATTGCGTGAATAAAAAGGGGCCAAAGCAGTTGACTGCTAGTTGAAGCTCATAGCCTTGCTTTGACACGCTGCCCAGGGGTGGCTGGGATACACCAGCATTGTTCCAGAGGACATCAATCTTTGATTCTTTTTCTTTGAACGCATCTGCGGACTCTTTGATACCTCTGAGATCATCGAGTTCGAGGACAATAAAGTCTAAATAGCCTTTGTGGTCAGGCACGGCATCTTGAATTGCTTTGACTGCTCTCTTTGCTTTTTGCTCCGTCCGCCCCGTGATGTAGACCCTGCCGCCATGACGATAGAGTATCTTTGCAAGCTCGAAGCCAATTCCGGAGGTGCCGCCTGTTATGAGAAAGACCCTGTCTTCTTGGGGTGGGAGGTCCTTCCCGGTGAAGGTTGGGCGTGGGGGGAAGAACTGCGAGAACTGGGCACCCATTTCTTAAAAAGGAAGTATTTTCAGAGAAACTAGGAGGGCAAAGTTGGGGGGGCAGATTTAGGCTTATTATGGCTGGGGAAGTGAGGTTGTGACTTTTGAAAGGGTGATAACAGGCATGTAGATAGATATTGAAGGGGAAAGAGTGATGAAACAAAAGAACATCAAGATGGACAAAAAGGTGGACAGGGAAGAAGGTGAGGAAAAAGGAGGGGGAGCTTCTGGCAGCGAAGGAGCTCACTTCTTTGTCTGGTGTTACCGTGCAGGCAGACGGGCTTTGTACAACGTCGGGCCAGACTCAGCCCGACCAACGACCCTATCATAATCTGCTTACTTCTACCTCTCCCTAGTTGACACGATACCGCGGGCAGCAAATGCTCCACGCCAAGTTCCCGACATGGCTCAACTTGACTGCTTCCAGGTACGTCTTCAAGTCATCAGAAAGCCAGTCACAGCTGTGCGCCTTGTCCACAATCTCACAGTACTGTTTGATATAGTGCTTGATCTGCGTCATGCACGCCCTTTTCGCCTCCGTCTCACCAACCGAGCGCTCCTGCATAATCACCCAGATCGCATTATAGACGCAGTCATGTCCCGCGCGCCGGGCCTCTTCGCGCTCTTTGTTCCACGAGTAAAGGTCATTTGTGAGACTAATTGCGGCATATCCCGGTCGCGCGAGCTCCATGCAGAGCTCAAGTTCATTATCGGGAATACTAAGGGCCATTCCAAAGGTCAGTGTTCCGAACCAAATCAATTCCCCGGCATCGATGATTCTACAGGGAAGGTATTCGTCCAGGGTGTACAATGGCCGCGACCGCGACTCAGCCGCCAGCTGCAGGAATTTGGCCCATGCTTTTCTCGTAGTAACTGCGCGCTCTGGGTCAATTGCGGCCATCTCCTTGATGACCTGTGTCTGCAGTTTCTTGGCTTGCAGATGCTGTATACCGCTCAACCCCTCATTAAACTGTTTCTTCAAGGCATCTCCTGCAGATGTGTCTGTTCTCGAATCTATGAGTTCCTCCATCTTGTCTAACAAAAGGTACGTTAGCTGGCTTATTTTACTCTTATCTCGACAAGTCTACTTACCGTCATAGAGAAAGGCAAATTCGTTTGCGTACGAAATAACCTCCAGCCGCTCCGGGAGACACTCCGGCACACACGCCCGCATAAAGCTGAATGTCTCGCCCAGTCCACCCTTGTAGCCCCCTACAGGTCGGACGTAACGATTCCAGTCCCTTTGAGCTCGCATCGTACCGACGATTTCTTTATTGTCAGGATCCGCATGGACCCGAAGCGGGATGCCACCATCAAGGCCGTGGGTCTTGTAGGCGCGGGCGTCAATTTCGGTCGAGTATCTATAATCCATGATCGAATCGTTGGGATAAAGGTGGACGATATGGATAGAGTGGTAAGATGGTGTCAGATGGTGTCAGATGGTCTTCGTGCAGCCATTGTACTAATACTCGCTGACATGGTGACCGAGCTTTATACCATCAGCCTCGAGTTTTGCGATGCATTATACGCCCCTCTGGGCTGCATAACTTATAGCCGCAGTTGGCCTGAAGTATTACAGTACAGGTTGTTTGAAGTGATATTGCTTGTTTTGCACGACCTCATGAGTTGAGCATTACGGTAAATACAGGCCAACCCGCCACCAGCATGTAAATTGCATGTCCATCCTGTGCTGCACACCTCTCACTCAAAGCCTTTGATTATGACACGCACGATCAGCAACTGTATCTCCGATAGGCTAACTATTACCAAGCATTACTCAGGTAGCATCGATCTTGTCTCCGGGCAATTTATGATTTGCCCGATGTCCGAGACACCTGTCCGGCGGGGGGCCTGAAAAGTTGAGGCTCTCTTCCTTAAACGGATTAATTACGGTCACGCAAGATTCCAAGGTTAGGTAGGTATGCATATCCCATCAGTGCTTATCGAAGATGACATTCGAAGCCCGGATAATACGAGTATTAGGGACCTATAAGCCCCCGTTATCGCAATCTTTCCGTGTTAGCGAATCAAAACCCTAACACCTTTCGTATCAACCTTTGGCAGTGGAATAAGGAAATCATGCACATGCTTCACATCGCTCTCGTCCGTTTCAAACAGCTCCAATTCGGGGCCTCCGGGTCGATGCAGAACAGCTAGGCAGAGACTTAACTCTGCCATTGCTAGACTGAAAGAAATACATTTTGGTTAGCTGCACGCACATAGAAGGTAAAGATATGCGGTAGCTAGCTACAGATGAGTATACGCACTTCATCCCTAGACAACTTCGTGATCCCCGACAAAAGGGGACATAATTTCGGTTCATAGCTGGATTAATGGCGCCGAGCCAGCGCTCAGGGACGAATTGATCAGGATCTGGGTAGACTTTTGGATCAGAATGCATGAGGTATGCAGACATGCCGACTGGAGTCTGCAAGCCAAAGGCCCAAATTAGACAAGGTATCATGAAGACCCAGAGAAGGGCAACCAAAATGCAATGCAATGCAATACATACACCCGGTGGAATGGTAAACCTTCCATACTGAATCCCCAAGTCCGGCGAAATCCTCGGCAATCGATGCATAACACCATAACTCAGCCGCAACGACTCTTTAATAACAGCCTGCAGATAAGGCACCTTCTCAAGCTCCACCCAGCTCGGTACTCGTCTCGGCCAATCCGCCATAACTTCCCTGAGTTCATCGCGAAGTCTCGCGCGAACCTCCGGGCGATCGAGGATGTAGAACGAGGCGAACCCGATTGTGCGCGCTGTGCTTGCTGTTCCGCCGCCGAGGAGGACTTGAGCTTCCTTTGCGAGACGCTCGGGGGACCGCTCTGACTCGGGCATGTCGCTTTGGGCTACATGGTGGAAGAGGGAGGTTGTGGTGTTGGTGTTGGTGTTGGTGCTGGTTTTGCCTGTGTAGCTGTTGCTGAAGATTCGATCGATGTTTTCTCGGGCGACCTGTTGCGTGAGGGATGGTTGTTAGTACACACTCGCTACCTGGTCGTAGGCTGTGTGTACTCACTCTCTTGAATTCATTAAAGACTTGGCCCTGGGGAAAGAACCAGAGCAGATACCGTTCCGGGACGTAGCTCACGATTCTAATCAGATCAGTAAGAGCGCGGCTCCAATACTAAATATTTGCAGAAATAAGTATAGCATACCTCACAAGACTCGGCAGTCCCGTAAAGAGCGGGATCGATCTCACAAGCATATGAATCAAATTATACCTACGCCAGCCAGCCCCATGCCTTAGTCTTAGTGTCCATCCAGTCAAGTAGTCACATCCACACCCGTTGCGGTTTTACATACCAATAAGGCGCAAACTCGGGATGATCCAAGAACCTCCCTCCCTCGTCCTGATCATCCAGACATATCTTCGCAATAATATCTCCCGAGAACGCAGCAGAAGCGTGGTCGAGCCGTACAACTGTCCCCGTGCCCGCAAGAGCGCGCAGTCGCTGCTCGAACTTGCTTGTTACCTCTGCAAGCATGGGCTGCAGTGCCTGGATGCTCACGCGCGAGAAGAAGGGCTCGAGCGGTTTGCGGCGTTTGCGGTGGAGGGTGTGGTCTACGGTTAGGAGGTGGGAGCCTGGATATGTAAATATATTGTTAATGGTAGAGATAAAGGGAGGGAGGGATGGAGGCCTACCGTCAAAATCAATTCCCTTGCAGAATACATCGTAGTGGTTTGTCCGGCGCCTGCTTTCCGTCACGTAGATCTCGGTGTAGAAGTCTGGGTCGTGGATGGAGAGTTCGTCTGGGTTGACGCGGATGATTGGGCCTGTTTAATCTCAGAACGAGACCTTCAGGTGAATAAGTGGTAGGTATACCGTAGACTTGATGCATCCGCTCGATCTCAAAAATGTACTTCCCGTTCTTCCAGTAGTCGAAATAGAACTCATACCAGCCCGTTGCGGCGGCGAGCTTGGAGCCGGGGAACTTGGCTAGAGGCGAGAAGTAGAGGCGATAGATGATGAGGATAGCATTGTATATCAAAATTGAAAGGGCCAATGGAGGCACTGAGAGTGTAAAGAGGGATATGAGAGCCATTTCAATTGTTTTTCTCTCTTCCTGTTTCTTGGTGGAGTATTCGATAGACTAGAATGGGTGATAAACTATATCGGAGTAGGCTCGTGCGGTTTGGGATTACGATATACAGCTTTATGTTTGTTTCAGTACTGGTAGGCTGAATGTGGTCCTTTGCATATGCTTTAAGCCGCTTCTGGAGTACGAGAAATACAGTGACAATTACAAGTCGTTGTCTCTGCCAATGTATAGGAAGGACCAAGTATGAGTTACTCCTGCTACTACAAGTGCGGCTGCTATCAAGGTCGGTGGAATACTTGGCCCATGACAACAGGTTAAACGAGACAACAAGGCTGTCTAAGAGCATTATTTGGATCTGGGAGGCTCTGTTGCCTCCCAGCGAATATAGAATATCGACCGTATCACTCGGTTCTTCGGATTCCGAGCTGTTCGGACTTAATGACACGAGCGCCCAACCCCTCAGTTCAATTCACACGAGGCTGAGGGATGAGTTGTGCTTATGGTAACACAGGCGGCTAGGCAAGCATTGGCCGTTTGTCCAATTGAAACAGTTCCGATACCTCCCACCCCCAAATCATCTTGGAAACACTCAGCGTCCGCCATCCGTACATGGTATTCGGAGATCTATCACCTGCACTGCTTACTCGAACCCCTGCTGTACTCCCTTCCGTAAGCTGATGCCGACATTGATCGGCTTCCTTTCAATCAACAAATACATGCGCAGGTCCTCCCAGCTGACACAATGGCCCTCGATTGCCGTAAAGTCAAACATCCAGACTAGCTTGGCAAGTATTAGTCGCATTTCAGCCCATGCGAGGTTCTGTCCAAGACATGCACGGGGCCCGATGGTGAACGGTTGGACCACCTGGCGCTGATCGCCGAAAAAGCAAGAGGCGGAGTCTGACGTTGAAGACTCCAGCCATCGTTCTGGGAGGAAGGTATTGGGCTTGTGGAAGAGTGTTGGGTCGCGGTTCAGAGTATATGCCTGGATCGAGACAGGTGTCTAGACTCTCCGGTTAGCCATCTTTATAGACACTAAAAGGCAAGAGGGGGCTCATTTACCCCGCCTGGAAGCCATGTTCCACATATCATGCTGCCTCCTTCCGGGACGAGGCGGGGAAGAATCCATGGGACTGGTGGACATAGTCGGAGGCCCTCATTGATGACTGCGTTGAGAAAGGGAAGCTTGCGCACTGCTTCGATTGTAATCTCGTCCGTACTTGAAAAGGCACTTCTAATCTCATTCTCCAGCTGGTGGAGACTTTTGGGGCTGTGATTCACCAGATAGTTAAACGTTCCGGTCAAGGCTGTCGCCGTTGTTTCACTGCCAGCTGTGGTTAGGATCATAAACGTCGCGTACAGCTCACCAGCATCAAGTTTAAGACTGCCCCCTTCTTCAATAACATAAGACATCAAATCAGGGCGCTGCAGCTCCCAACTCAGTCGTCGCTGTACCTTATCCACAACCTGCTGATAGTGATCTTGCTGTGTTTTTCTCATCGAAGGTGGAATGCACTTTTGCAGAATGAATGCGACGGGCGGGTAATATCGTGTGGATATAACAAACCCAGCTGCTTTGACACTGCCAAACACCAAGGCAATCCATGCATGGTATCTTGAATGTTGAAGACAGTCAAAGGACTCGCCAAAGCCGAGATCCCCGAAAATATCAAAGGTGGTGTAGTTAAACCATGGCGTCATGTTCACTTGCGTGCTCTTACTCTTTCCGACGACGTCCTGCAGCTGCGACACGAGCAGATTGACATATTTTTGAATGAATGGCTCCTGTTGGCGGAGGGCGCGTGCAGTGAAGCCTGGGCTGAGGATGCGCCGCATATCCGCGTGTTTTTCGGGGCTAATCACGCTAAGCAACGAGTCCGGATGACCAGGTTGGCGCGCCCACCACAGTGGATCTTTAAGGAGCTGCCGCTGACCGTGGTCAGAGCGAGGCTGGAAAATGTCTGTGTAGGCATCGGGGTGGGCAAATGTAACTTCATTTGGAGCGACACGAATGATGGGGCCGTAGCGCTCATGAAGACTTCGGAAGTCGTGAATACTAGTCCCACTCACTAGTGAATAGATAAATGGAAGTCGGGATGCAGCCCATGCACTAGGGCCTGGGACCTTGGACAGTGGATGGAAGTAAATGTTGTAGATGATCAGGACAAGACGGTACTAAAAGATGAGTCAGATCGGTATAACTGTCTGCTGGAGCAGGGATCGTACGGCGACAAAGGCGAGCAGAGTAGTCGTCCACAGACTAGAGGAGAGTAAGTAGGCGATCATGGCGAGGCTGTCTATAGTCTGGTGAAGGACAGGCGTATTATTTTTCGGATATGGGGGCAAGAAACAAGAGGATTTGGGAAGAAGAAATAAGGAAGGATTGGAGGAGAGGGAGAGGAGAGAAGTATTTCCAAGGCTGTGGCTGCAGTGACACCTTGACGTTGGGGGCGGCAAAGGGCATTAAATTATTATAATTTAAATGGTTCTCAGTCAGAGGATTATAATTTGAGTGATTCTCAGTAAGAGGGGTGCCTGCGATTTATACCGCGGATCCTTCTCATTTCCCTTTCTTTGTCTTGGATCCCCCAAAGCCAAAGCTTCACTATGGCGACCCAGTGGTTTACCGGTGGCGCCCTTCCTCCTCCACCAGGAATCGAGCCCAACTTTGTTGATCCTCCCAGTCAGTTGCATGGCAATATCGCCCTTCATACAGCCTTTCTTTCAGTGGCCACCCTAGCGGTGGCCATGAGGCTATTCACCCGCCTCTGCATGCTGCGCACGAGGTTGGGGATAGACGACTGTAAGCCTCAGCTATAAGGTCGACTCTTATTATTCTGCTAATTCTCATGGTAATAGTTTTCTGCGTCCTGGCATATGTATTTTCCCGGTCCAGCTACACATGAGGCAGTCCATTCTAATATTGACAGTGCCTGACCGTTACCTTCACGGGCCTAATGTCCTACTGTATGCTTGGTCCATCCAGCTAATTGTCGTGGAGGCTAACTTCTATTACAGGCTTCTCCAGAGGCATCGGACGCCATATGTGGGATGTGCCAATAACCTGGCTCTCGAGAACTCTCAAGTACTTCACTGTCGGTCAATACATCTACACACTCCTGACAGCCGCTGTTAAACTCGCGTTTCTCTTCTTCTACTATCGCATATTTCCCCGTCATATCAACATCAGATATTTCATCAGCTTTGGCATCGCTTTCGTTTCTGTCTCCCACCTCAGTCTCTTCTTTCTCACTATTTTCTCCTGCTCGCCCGTGAGCCACGCCTGGGATGCCGCCTCCCCGGGCCGCTGTTGGAACCCGAGAATTCTGCCCTATGTCTCTGGCGGGTTGAGCTCGGCCACTGATCTCTACGTCCTTCTTCTCCCTATCCATACTCTCTGGGGGCTAAACATGACCACCCGGAAGAGGCTCCGTCTTGCAGCTGTCTTTGGTCTGGGAACCTTGTACGCCCCAGCCAGCCTTGTTTTATTTATCTGGTGGCTAATTGCTGACACCGACCAGTGCCTTCGCCGCAAGCGTAGTGCGGCTCGCGATGACACACGTCCTCACAGATAGCCAAGATGCAACCTGGAACATATCTCGAATTTCTCGATGGGCGTAAGTCTCTCTCCTTGCACCATTCTCGACCCATCACTAAGGCTCTGGATAACTGAACATCTATATGAGCAGTACAATAGAAGCCTATACCGGGATAATATGTTCATGCCTCCCCCTATTCCCCCCTCTTATCGACAAATACTGGCCAAGAAACTTTGGCTCCTCGATATACAGGCTCTGGTCGAGTGGGAGTCGCCGGAAGTCCTTCAATAACAACAAGGCTGAGTCAGAGGTTTCCTTACAGCTACAGCAACAAAAACCCTGGCAACCTGTTAATTATGAGAGCCCCGGGCCAGTGGGCGTGCAGAAGGACTATCGCTACAGGAGTGATGATGGAAGTCTCCCTGGCCAAGCGAATGCGTGGGAGCGGATTGCTTGAGCTTTCTTTTCTTGTCTTTTTTTTTTTTTCTTCTCTACTTAGATTTTATATATGTGTCTGTATTCCCCTATTATTCTTTTTTTTTATTTTTTTTGACGTTACGTGGTAGCGGCATCTGGCTCACTGTTCCGATGGTATATATATTTTAACAACCCAGTTATTCAAACATTAACAAACCACAACAACCAATAAACGCAGTAAGAAAAAATGATCAACTATACATAGAGCCTCAATTAATTACCAATAAATCAATTGCAACACGACAGATCCACAAAACACCGTCATCGGTGTAGATGAGGCGCCTAAGTACATAAATTAGGGTTGGAGCAGCAGCTCTAGATGGCTAGTGAATATGTCGTCAAAAAAAGCGCCGACCAATCAACAAATGGGGCTGTGGTTTAGTGGTATAATGTTCCCTTAGCATGGGAGAGGTCCTGGGTTCGATTCCCAGCTGCTCCATCTTTTTGGCTCTTTTCCGTCTGGATCGTTACCGTAGTGGATGAGGACATTGGAATCTAATTTTTTTTTTCTTCGCCTACGCCTGGAAGTATAACGTATTAGAAATGCACGACTTACCCCGGGTGGCATACTCATCGAGACTCAAGCGCACCAGGTATAATAAAAAACCAAGACATTTGATGTCACGAAAGGTCCAAAGTGAGTTGTAACTTCGAGTTTCCCACCCCAGTTAAAATAGAACTACCTATCCAAAGACGCCTAGGTGACGTGTGTCAGTTCGTCAGTTAGTTTTGATATGCAAGCAAGGCTGTTTGACTTTGAGGTAATGTAGCTAGGGTAGTCGTAGTCTGCTGAAGATATCATTGGAATTCAAGAT
This sequence comes from Aspergillus puulaauensis, assembly GCF_016861865.1. Lineage (NCBI taxonomy): Eukaryota > Fungi > Ascomycota > Eurotiomycetes > Eurotiales > Aspergillaceae > Aspergillus > Aspergillus puulaauensis. The sequence continues at coordinate 2,300,513 of NC_054861.1, read as the reverse complement.
ATCCTTTCCTACTATATAGCATTCCACTCCAATATTGCGGCAGCTTTCTTTTGCTACATTGGGTTACATTATTGCTGATATTCAGATGAGGAAATGCAATTTCAAAACTAAACTAATATTCATGTCAATCTCGGCTTGTTTACAAATTGACAAGAAGGGCGAACAGAACTTGCGAAAAGGATATAGGACTGACACCTGGAATCAAAGTCCACGTAGGATACAACGGCAGAATTGATGTTAACATAATTGACTTCAAGGGAAGTTACACCGTTAGGGCTATTATCCCGGTTCATTTACCACAATCTTGCTTCGCGCCTCTCCGTATAGGAACTGCACTCTCTCTGAACTGCAACTTTACTTCGCTTTATAAGGAAGGTGCAATGGTACCCATCGTACCTTCCTATCCAAGTTGTTGCGCCTTCCTAGATTGCAATGCTTATTTCACAAAGGGAAGGTACGATGGCGGGTTCTCGGTGCTGGCCCGGGGCTTTACTATCGCTCCTTCCTATTTGGGAGGTCGTACGTACCTTCCAATATTACAATGTTTATTTCCTCTCCAAAGGAAGGCACGATGCGACCATCGCTCCTGACTATTCCGCTGGTCGCACCTTCCTACTTAGGTAGTATATCTTAACTTTGCAGGGAAGGTGCGAGCACAAATCTACTGGGCAGCTCCCAGGAATCGCCGACCTGAGTTCCTTCCTAAAGTAGTTATATAGCAGTGCGGTGTACTCATTGTTAGAGAGTATTAGTATGAATTGGGGGATTGTTTCATCGAATATGGTTGGTGGTATTGGTATTGGATAAAAGCCAGCCGGTTATAAGACACACCAAACACTTTAAGACGTTAAGCACTGCGGGAGAGGCAGAGGCTCCTATTATGAGCCTAAAGAGTTAAAATGCTGGGGAGGAATAGGAGAATCGAGAAGTGAAACTCACGACGGGACGGGACATGGAGGTACGCTTGCCCTAGGTTGAGTACGGCGCTTTCGGCGCGACGGCCAGTAGAAATAAGTGACTTTCTATGAGGCTAAGAACCCAACTTAGTGCAGGTTTATGGAGTGGTTGGGGCAAAAAGAAGAGCGTTGCAAGCAGTAGTATATATACTATAGACAAAAATGCAAAAAGATGGAGCAGCTGGGAATCGAACCCAGGACCTCTCCCATGCTAAGGGAACATTATACCACTAAACCACAGCCCCATTGTTGAAAAAACAGTCCACTAAAATGTAACAACAGGCGGGAGTAAGTTTTTAACGTGTTCGATGTTACTTTTCACCCTCTCCTCTATAGTAAGTTCATTGCTTTTGGGTCGTGCTTGAGATGGGATTTCGCCGAGATGACTCTTTTTCCACACCCTCTCAAATTCCAAGTTTTTGGCAGAATATTGGGGGAACTTCTATGCTCTCGATTAGATGAATCTGGATGTTTACGAGTACGAAGTACAATGTCGGAGTGGAAGTATGAATTGTAAGTTTCCTAGCGAATCGTTCATATTCCCCAAACTCATGGGAGTGGCAAATCAGATTTGATAACAGATTGGGGAGAAAACAAAGCGAGATCAGGTATGAAAAGAAAGGAAACTGTGGAAACAAGTGACAATAATCCAGATCGCAATTCGCAGGCGGCAACAACGATACAGGTAACCAAGCAAAAGCAAATCCATGATTAAATATCGCTTCTGACATGGTTGAGATCCCACTACCCTCACTTTTTTCTTTCTTTTTTCACACCTCTCTGTTTGAGGCCAAACCTTCGGTGAATCAAACCAAATCAATCAGAAATAAAACAGTAGTAACCTTAGCAGTCAAACCACCTCACTGCGTCCTCGACACTTTCAATAACACATGACCCAAATACATCAAATGAACCTCACCCGGAGACTGAGAGTTATTCCGAATCCGCACAGTAGGCGTAATAGCTAGCCTGACCCTCGCATCGCCGTTCTGCAGAATCTGCGGATCGCCATGGATATAAGGATCGCGGTTGATCATAGTGAACGGGTCAAACGGCTCATTGTGCTCGGGGAGCTCGAACCTGTATTCCAGGGGCACGGAGTACATTTCGATAGCGAGGCAGTGGGCTTCAGTTATGATTGCGTGGAGGTCAGTCCACATGTTGTTTTGGTTGGCTGAGTCGTGGCCGAGGGGTCCGATGACTGACCAGAGCTTGGTGGCGTGGTGGTGGATTTTCTTTTTGGCGAATCCGCTGAAGTCGGGTCTTCTGGAAAGGGATTTTAGGTGGTTTGCGATTGCGTTGAGCATTAGGTGGCGGATGCCGATTGAGGTGTCTTGGTGCCAATTAGTTAGGGTTAGGTAGACGGGAACGGGAGACCGTAGCAGTAAAGGGCAGGAGAAAATGAATGAAAAGAAACACTCACCAGAAGCTATCTGCTTCTGCATCTCACCGATTTCCATGTCAACGGCAGCATCGAGACCCCTGATAATGCCTATCTTTAGTATCTTCTCAACGAGATACCAGTTGATCGCTCTTGCAACGAAGAAGCTTCGGGTAGATGCATTTCCAATAAGGATAGATGCCTGTGTTCGGCTCGAGACAGCCATGAGATAGTCCTTGACATGATCATCAAGGCGACTATCCAGAAAGACGTTGGGCAAGCTCGCATGAGTCTGGCCGAATACCTCAGCCATGCGCATGAGGCCCAAGAATCGAGTCGAGAAGTTCGCCATGTCCTTGTGGTAATTAGCTGCACCTAGCGAGGTATCCGAATGCGCAGGACCAGTCATATTAGCAATAGTAATAGAGCCCATGGGATCAAATACGTCCGTGCCCCTTTCGAGGTTAGGAGCTAGGCCAGACGGGACGGCGGGCGTATAAGCAGTATATGATGGGCCGGCCGAGATCTCAAACTTTGGGGGAGGCTGATCAAACACGGTATTGAACTGAGTAATGGGATCAAACGATTTCACGGATTGAGGAGTCTGAGCCTGATGCTGCATCTCGAAAGGCGATGAAGTGCTCTGTATGAAAACAATACCACCAGCACTAACACTAGCAGTACCAGCGCCAATACTACCGCCCGAAGCACCCGAAGCCCCAGATCCAAGATAATGACTCTGGTGAACATTGTGTTGCTGCTGGTGATGGCTACTAGGAGTCATTGGGAACATACCCATCCCGGCACCCATCCCGGCACCCATCCCGGCACCCATCGCAGGCCCCATAGGCGACTGCGGCTGCTGATTCTGCTGTTGTTGTTGATTCTTCCTCAGAACTCGACGGTCAGAAATAGCCTTGCTCTGGGTACTGATGGTAATCTTCTGCTTTTTGACCAGCTCCTCTAGCTCGGTGACCTTGTCATGAAGGGCATTGATAACACTAGTGTCGCGGTCGATGCGCTGGCGAGAGTCATGAAGCTCACGACGGAGACGCTCTATCTCTGCATTTGCGGATGCTTCAAACTTGCTCCTCTGTTCAATTTTGTAGCTCAACTCTTCGTACTGGACGCTGGGTCCCGGGCTGCCGTTATTCGAGTTGGTAGTTTCGGATGCCATCGCTGAGGGAGGGAGCGGGTTCATCGAAATCTAGATAGATAAAACACAACAAGACGTTAGGGACGAAAAGGAAGAGAGGAAACACAAGCAATCTATTCTTACTTTTCGCTTTTCCTTGGTGTGTCGAACGAATCTTTCGAACTCCCTGGTCTCACTGAGGGTCTGTTCTTGGAAAGTTATCTGGGAGGTTGGAAGAAAGGCAGCAAAGCAAGCCAGGAAGATGGAAGATATCAGACAGATGTCTATAACACGAAGAAAAGTAGAACAAAGAATACTTTCAGCTAACATATGCATGGTGGATCAACACCAACATCACTTCACATCTGGCGATAGATCAAGTTCATGCAAGTTCACTTTCCATTATTGCCTTGCCTGCATTTTCTCTTCAACACATTTTAATATATAATGTCGATTTATAGAGTTCTTACGTTAACAAAATGGTTCTCTAGACAGGTAACTTGAATCTTTATTTTAGTTATTGGCAAGGATTCACGTAGCAAGTCACTGATAGTCGAGGTGGTTGATGGCCTGAACTGGAAAATACATGAACAGGTACCTATGATGAATTCAACACTAGGGCCCGGCAGACTTCACCAGTATATTGTGGATTTGTTCTAGACCCTGCAGGTGGCATTTGTCTTGAGCAGATAGTCCAGCTTATCTGCTGGCAGAAAAGAATTACCTCAACTTGGCCCGACGGACTCTACGATCAGGGTTCCAAAGTGAATGATCACCAAGTTTCATTTCAAATTTCTAGAGAGCGATATGCAAACTAAAATAGCGATAACTAAGAAACCATTTTGCGCTAGAACAAATATACAGAGAGCCCTATAAACAAATCATTGCGCATCAAGCCTTTCGGCCTTCAAACCGTAGGAAGCGAGATGTCGAGAAAGAACTAGCACCTACCAGGGGTAGTGTCATACAAGACCGGCTCAGTGAGGTTGTGATCCGGTAGGTCCTGCGGTCCACATGTCGCACCTGGTAGACAGAAATTAGATAGAATACCTACCATTACCGTAACGGTAGGTGGATGGGTCACTGGTAGGAGACTTAGATGGCCTTTGTTCGGGAGAACAGGCTGCTGTAAACAGCGTCGACAACGGGTTGCGCAGTAATCTGTTTACCACCGAAGAATCGTCCGTTGAGACCTTTGATGGCGTTTTCTCCGCCCTGGACGCGGTCAAACTTCAGGTATATGTCGCCCTGGGAATTGGGATCTAGTGCAATGTGAACAACATGGCCATATTTTTCTTCGCACTCAGCGCGGACGTCATCCTCCAACTCCTTGATCCAGGCTTCGCCCTCTTCCCTGTTAATTTTGTTAGCAAATGATATGACGGAAACATGGTTGGTGGGGGGAACGAACTCAGTTGGGTCGAACATGTTGCGAAGCATAACACACCGGCTTGCCATGTTGACATTTACGGGCAACGGCTTCGATTCAGTTTTCGGTAGGAGAATCTTCTGCGGCTTGTCGTCTGCAGAAGGCTCAGCAGGTTCATCTGTTCTTGCAAGCTTCCTCATCAATGCGTCTCTACTGAAGTTGTTGAAGTTCACACCGGCAACGTCCGTGTCATCCAAAGCACTCGCACCGGTTCCCTTTTCAGACTCGCGGCCTCCTGCACGATCGAAGTTATTTGTGCCACCGGCCTGAACACCACGTCCGCCGGAGCCTGAGAACATAGAGCCCTGGAAATTACTTTGGCTTGCACCTTGGCTCTGGACACGTTGGGTGTTCTCAGGGGTGAACTTATCGTTGCCAAGGCCAACGCGGATGGCTCGACCACCAAGGTCATAACCATTCATCTTTTCTAAGGCTTCCCGAGCCTGGTTAGGATCACGGAATCTGTAGAGTCAAGAGTTAGCGATTTGATACCGGCCCACTACCGGATAAACTTACTGCACAAAACCATAACCTCTGCTTCTTCCGGTTTCGTCCTTCTGTAGCTGAACAAATTCAAGCTCGCCAAACGGCTCAAAGACGCTCTGAAGGTCACTCTCATCGATACTGAAATGGATATTACCCACATATAGCCTGTGAAAGGGAGCGGAGTGTTTGTTGCTACTGCTGGCCTCAGTGTTGCGGGCTTGGCGGTTCTTTTCCGCTTCGGTCAACTGTGCAATGATTGGGATTCCTAAAAGTTTCTGTCCTGTAAGCTGGATAGCGGGAGCAACGGAACTCTCGTCTTTGAATTCGACATAACCGACACTGTAAGGAAATTTGTTTAGCATTACTCTTTCTAACAGACATAATGGAAGTGGGAGACTCACCCTTTGGACCTTCCACTAACGCGATCCTTAACAATTTGTGCTTCTTTGACCGGTCCGACCTTTTCGAAAAAGGCAATGAGCTCTTTTGTTCTCAACCTGGCCGCGAGTTGCTGCACAAAAATGGTACGCCTATCACGCTCGTCTTCGTTAAGTTCCGGGCTCTTGTCACGGCTTCGCGAGCGACTTTTCTTGCGGGTATCGCGTTCACGGCGAGGACGCCTTTCCTCATCACGCTCATCTCGGCGAGAACGGCCCGAGGGGCGGTAATATCTGTCATCAAAAGGGGATCGAGATCGGGTGCGTGTACGTCCACCGCCGCGGTAGAAGTCGCCATTCGAGCGGTGATCATCACCGTGACGGTCACGGCGAGCCCGGCGACGGTCGCTATCACGGCTCCTGCTCCTCTTCCTACTACTTCTATGGCTTCCGTTAGCACTGCCATGTTCGCTTCTCGGGCTTTTCATGGTATCATCTCCGTCGGCATCTTTTGAGCGTCGTCTGTCGCGGCTATGATCGCGGCGCTTGCGGTCTCTGTCGCGCGAGCGATCACGGTCATCGCGTCGATCGCCATTTTCGGCCTTGGATGAGGAGCGGTCGTCGCGGTCCTGGGTTGCAGGAGCGGCTGTGGACTCGAGTAGAGCTTCAACGTCGAGACCTGACATATTGTTTTATAGGCTGAGAAACCTCCAAAGAAAAAGAAAAACTGAGATGGAAGAAATCGCGTGGAGAGGATTAGGATCACTTTTGGCTTCGTTAGAGCGTGAAGGCGAATCAGGCGTGTCTTGTGTGCGAACCCTTCTGTTTCAAACCCAGACCCTTTGCAAACCTTTTGGCGATCTTGCTATCTAATAATATAGGCCAGAGTGATGGTGTTTGGTGGGTGTTTGAATATATGAATAGTAGGGCTATAACGACCTGTCGAATTTCTGGCTGTGAATGCCTTTTGGGATGAGACGGAAGTGAGAAATGAGGTCGGGATGCAGCCCGATGAAGTGTGATAGTGCAGTCACGTGGAGCTTGGCGTTTGCCTCGTTAGCTTTTCTCTGTCTCCAAAATGAACCATGGATCTATGAGGGGCGAAAAGGTCTGGAATTTCTACTTTAATGACGCGAAAACGATGGGGAATTTAATAACAGTTACCAACGAATAAAATATTTTTTGAAACTCAATAGGTGAATGATTGATTATTATGTATTAATATAAACCATAAACAGTCGTAGAGATGAAAGGTGATGAAGTGGGTTGGCCAGAGAAAAAGCATCGAGAAAAAAAGGATGATCCCTTGACCGAAGGGCGGTGATTAGCTATACATATAGGGAAATTATAGAAGGAAGCGGGGATAGAGTCTTCCCATTCCAATGCAAGTAACAATTAATAACATCCATGCATCCAACCACAACATTATTTCGTAAGGAAAGATTTGCCCCCTCTGCGGGGAGGCGTGACGGACTGATGGGTCGCTTTGAAGTATGAAAGATCAACAACATCCGTACCTACTGGGTCTTCAGAACCTTGGGAGGGGGAAGCTCGATCTCAGTGCCGAAAATCCTGTCCCAGAACCGGCTTGTAACACCGAACCCATTGTCGAAGTCCGCAAAATGGTGCTGAAGATGATACTTCTTGAGCTGCTTGTAGTATGGAGGAAGGCTGGAACAAAAAGACAAGGTCAGAAAATTGTTCACTGAAACGATGATATCTCTGGTTTACTCACTTGCGGTGGTGAAGGAAATAATGTGTCACATCGTAGCAGATATACCCGAAAACGCCGCCGCAGTATGCTGTCAGAGCAGCATACCAGTTGAAAAATAGAACCGTGTGGGCAAATTTCCAGAACGGTGTAGCTAGGATAATAAATAGACTTGGCGGCATAACAAGTCGGTACTTGTCCATCGGAAGATAGTGGTGGATGCCGTGAAGGAGAAAGTGTAGAGTGATTCCGACTCGGTTGTCAGGGAGGAACCTAGGGCAGGTTAGTACTTCGCTAGGAAGCTAGTAAAATGATGACGTACTTATCGATATGGAATAAGAATCTGTGCATGAAATATTCGATCAAACTCCAAAAGAAGACGCCAAAGATGAAATAACCCGCGGCGGCGGGTGTGCTTTCTAGCCCAGTTTTTCCTAGGATCGCGCCGTAGATGACGGGAGGCAGCCATACGATTGGCACGACATACCAAGAGGTTTTGCTCAAAGGCTCCAGGAAGTTGCCAAAGAGAGGGGCGGACTCGCCTCCCCTGTAGTGCCGTGGGCGATGAACCTGGTCCAGGTAGAAGTCCTTGCTGAACCCGCCGGTCCACAGCTGCATAAGAAGAGGCTTATTTAAGTCCAGAAACTTGTGCTTTTTATAGTCCTGGTTTGGGTCTGTGTCCACGGATAAATCCTCCTCGTTGGACATGCCAGTAGAGGCATAGACCGGCTGGGATGCCTTATTGCCATTTGCCAATGATCCATTTGTCAAGGATCCATTTGCCGATTTCGTGCTTGATTCGGTACCAATGAATCCGACCAGACTGTCATCCAAGATCTCGTATGCCGATTCAGAATGCTCGTGGGATACCGGATCCTGCAGGATTTCGGTGACGTCTTTCCCAGCGTATTCCAGAACCAGATCTCCACCACCTGGGTGATCTTCAACAAACGAAGTAATATCGTACACCTTCGAACCCAAGGTCACGTAGCAGGAGTCGGCGCTGTTGTGCGACTCAACCTCCGCCTTGGTGAAGGAAGGCAGAATCTTCCCAGGCATGGTCGTCGCGAAAGGGGGGTAATCGAAGGTCGACGAGAGGGTGAAGAAGGGTGGCACTGAATTTGAACGACGGCCAGGAGTAAGCAAAATAACTCGAAAGAGGGTTCGTGGCAGGCAACGGTGATGAGCGCGCAATAAATGGGTTGAGACGAAGGGTGGCGTGAGCTCGAAAAATAATATTCAAGGACGGGCTCCGGGGGCTCCGAGGCAAGGTTTTATTCAGCAGCCGAACAGGCAGCGCAGGATACTGTGCAACCGTGCAACAACGTAAAAAGAGACGGAGAAAAAAGAAGATAAACGCAGACAAACAGACACTTGACTCTGAGATTGGCTATCAAGCTTCTTGCCGGCGTACAAGGCGATCAGGACGAGGTTTGAAGAATCGTTGCCCGATTGTAGTCTGGGGAGATCAGATGCAAAATGTCGAGTCTTGGCTCCACTAAACCCATTTGGGACAGCCCCTGAGCGGGCTCCCAGACATGGGATGATGGGACGGGACCGTATGATTGTTACTCTACTAACTATACGCTTGTATACATTGAAGATGCATCGAGGACTGCAAACACCGGATTTCAACTGCCCAGAATTCTGTTCCCGACCCTTCAAAAGTACTGAGAGATCTGGATCGAATTGCCTTCCTTTTAGACTTTTAGGCGCGGAAGACAAAGTGAGGCTACCACATCGCGTCTCCCAGGAGCTGGGAATTGGAAACGCGCTTTGGGGCGATCATGGACCTTCGGGATATTAATCTTATGCGCCCTAGCCCGGAAATCCCGTCCCGGGAGCCGGCAATTCTTGGATCTGCCCTGTCCCCAGGTAGTTGGGGTGTTGAGAAACAGACTGAGGGGACGAACTGACTGGTCATAGAGGGGATAGCTGTCTATGGAAGCAAGGAAAAAGCAACACGTAAAAAGAGACAAAAATCACTACCCAAAAACAAGGCAATTCGTACTTTCCGGAGCTCAAAGGACAGAGGAAAGACTCTGAGAGCATGCAGAGTCCAGATCCCATCGACCAGTTATATAAGCTCCAGGGGTCATCCGCCCCGGCCTCGTTCTCTCCTCCCGCTGCGCCTTTTTGTTGCCTCAGTCATTAATATTAATATTCGAGGATCTCTCCGCCGCCGCGGAGCTTTCCCGTCGCTTGAAGATTAAAGCTGGATTTGGGCAACGAGCAGTCACACCGCTATCGCCGCCCATTTGCCAGTTCGGTCTGGTCTGGACACACTGAACGGGCCAACGCCGAGTAGTGGGGATCCTACTGACAAGCTGTTAATCCCTCGTCTTGACCGCAGAGCTGGAGAGTCCACAGGATCAGTTAGCCAACTTAGCCAACTTAGCCCTGCTTTAGCTCAGCTCCAGATTCTTGTTCACAATCTTCCTTCTCTCCCCCCCCCCTTCTCGACCCTCTCTTCTTTTCTTCCCCCCTGCTCGAGCTGCGGAATAGGAAACCAGTCGATACGAATCATACAATCGCCTTGCGCCTCTGCATTCCGATAGTACGCCGGCTTCGATCTTCAAACTACCATTTCAATGGACTCCTCTACCCTAGAGGCCCCAACTCTCCCAGGGAACCGTTTGATCGCCTACATCCGATCCTTGGCTGAAGCCAAAAAGGGATTGCCCTATGGACTACCCGTTTGTGTGGCTCCGTCTCACACCGTCACTTGCACGGACGCGCTTCTTCGTCTAGCATCGCTTGTTGGCCCATATATTAGTATCCTTCAGGTCCATGCGGATGTCATCGACGACTGGTCCGAGGACACAATCCGCCAGTTGACTTTACTGGCCAAGAAGTATGCGTTTCTGATCTGGGAAGGTGGTCGAATTTTGAACTCCACTATCGGTGTTGTTGGTCGACAAAAAGCCGAGTCCAGAGAGGTGAGAAATACGTTAGTTGATTTGATCCGCAAGAAATACACCAAGGGCGTGGTGAAACCTGCCTCGTGGGCAAACGTTTCAACCGCCTGGGCCTCCGGTATACCAATCGATAATCAAGCGGCAGACATCTTGATTCCGACTTTAAAGGCTGCCGCGAGAGAGGCTGTCGCAGATGCGGTCCAGACCATCAGGACGGAGATTACTGCGGACAGTATTTCCGACCGCCCATTACACGCGCACAGCTCGTCAATGGTTGAACCAAACGGGATCCCGAACCACCAACGTCTACCGTCAAATTATGCGATAGAGCAAAGCGGTAGCAATAGCCTGGAACTCCCCCCCAGGAAAGCCTCCACCATTTCCCTCACCCAGACAATAACCCAGCACACCGAGGACTCGAGCGATGCACTGAATGAAACCGAAGCAGAAGAAGTTTGGGACTTTGGCGCCGCACCGCCTCCCGCAACGGACGCCGAGCTTCCTTCGCCCCCGTCCCTGGCGCGTGGTGTTGTCCTCTGCCTTCCATCAGTCACAGACACCGTATTCAACCCCGAGTACCGCAAGAGCTGCATGGCAGCGGCATACGCCAACCAGGATTTCGTATTAGGCTTTGTATGTGGCGAGCCATGGCATATTGTTTCCCAAAATGACGAAGAAATCCTGGACATCGATGCATTGATGGGTACTTCAACAACGCCGAATGAACAACACCAGCGTTCTCACAGCCTAGACGAGGCGCATTATACTCCACCTCAATCCGCCGCGCTATTCTCGCTTATCCCGCATAAGCTTAGCTCGCTAAATGAGCAACAACTGGGTGAAACGCCATCCGAAGCCTCAGATCCGCCTCCAGATGACCTAAACCCTCTTGCATATAGACTATATTCACTTGTTCGACAAGCCGTGCGGGCTCGCGACGCTGTTGCTAGCCAACAGGCTGCAGCAACCCCACAAAAAGGGTCGAAGACAAATCGTCGACCTAATATCATACATATCCCTGTTGTGTCGCTGCCTTGAAACATATGTTCGATTCACCTATTATTATTCTTCTCGCCTATCCATGGCTATGACTTACCTTGGCTATTATCAACCCACCCTCCTGGAAATAGAAACGGTGGGGGGTCAGGATATACATCTGATTTCACTGTTTACTTTCGTTTGCCTTATTTGATAGACTTTCTTTCCCGACCATGTATACACCCTAGAACCTGGGGCTTGACTTACCCTGCATGGATTTCGGTCATTTCACTGGCGAGAGATCTATGCGTCTTCTTACTGGCACCAGTCCACGGTGTCGATTCATAATATCCAACCAAGCATATACTCTGATAGAATTGAAAAACTTCAATTAGACTGTGACTACTCGTAATGCAAAATAACGATGCAGCTAACTCTATAATCATCCTATAATTGTAATGAAGGAAGCATTGACGAAAGTGCCCGTGGAGGCCGTACCCCGTAATGATTGAATTGAAATAGTGAATACATGCCCGAAATCCGTTGCTGGGGTCCCGATACTTCCCCCATAACAGTGAGCTAGTCTCTTGTGCATGTGGCTAAGATGACTCCGCCGAACCGCTTCGCTGGTCAAACGGGGGAATGATGGCAAGAATGGCAGCATATGAGTAGGCAGTGTCGAGACTGGGTTCGTTGCCGTAAGTGGGATATGCCAAGGCCAGCTCCAAGTGCTTTGGGTTAGAGATCCAGGTAATGTCCTTGGTGCGGTAAGCGTCCCAGGCACCATCGAGTAGCTATTAACAAATGTCAGTGGCGGTGCTTGCGCAGTGTTGCTTTTGGCTTCTCAAGGGCTCCGTGGCTGTATACTTACCTTGTCAATTGTGTAATACCCCCAGTCTACCTCCTGGTGGTTCATGCTACATCCCCATAATTTCTTTCCCACAGTTTTCACCGGCCCTTGGTTTTTATTTAGAACAGGGAGTACCTTTACTTTCATGCCAAGAGATTCGAGCACAGAGTATACCACCAAATCTGCCCCTTTCAGACCAATTGGAAGCATATCACTTGCGTGTTCAGAGCTGTGGGGATAAGCATGGGAGCAATAGACCCCGAGAACTCCGCCTATTATCAGCAGTTAGTGTGCTGTAGCCAACTGGGCTTTTGATCATAGTTTTTGTGCTAACCTAGTCTCATGAAAGCAGGCTCAGCAATAAGACCCTCCAAGAAGCCGTATAGAGGTAATGATTTGGGTTGGATAATATTGTTCGGCGCAGAGAAGACACCCAGCGGTTCTGTCACGTATAGGTTATAGGTCAGTGTAAGGCGCTCACCCTCAGTGACGGTCTCAATCTCATGCTTGCAATCACTGTAAAATGCGGCCCACTGTATGGCAGCGTCGCTTAGGGTGCTCCAGTCAAATTTACTGTGCTGCCTAGCATGTTGGACAGTGAGTCTCCCTCCCTTGAACTTCGAAGGTAGACAGACAACCAACGAGCCGATCTGGCTTTTAGAGCGTGGTGTATCCACATGTTTGCGAAACAGGCCGGATGGGCCGGAGTATACCTGTTTCACGCCTTTACATTAGCAAATTCCAGTAAGTATTAGAGCCGACCCGTACATTCAGACTGTATAACTCAACACGGAGTTTTCGAAACCCTAAGCTGTTTTGCTTTTCAGTGTTTATTCTTGGAAGGAGGATCCGCTCCACGTTTTCAACAATCCCAAAATTCGCTGGGTGGAAACTAGTAGCGAAGTTGTTGGGGTCCATTTTGACTGCCCTTCGGTATTCAGGGTCCAAGACGTCCTTTTTCCCTCTACCAAATGTCGCGGGCACGCAATCCTTGATAAGCTTCTGGAGTACCGAAGTGCTGTCAGCTGGTAAGACTAGTTTATGTGCAGTTGCGCCGGTCTCCGTCGCCCAGAATAACCTGACAGGAGGGGAGGTCTTTCCCGGGATCGCATTTCTTTTCTGCTTTTTGGCTTTTGGCCTGGAATCTTGATTATCGGTGATGTTAATGGTACCGCCACAGGCGAAGGGCCTTTTGATGCGTTTCTCTAGCTCATTATATGCCTCAAGTAGGGCAGTTTGAGAGAGAGACCGAGTAGAAGACGAGCGTCGCTCACTCTTCGATCCAGCGAGGGTATCTTCCAAAGCTTTACCGAATACATCGGGCCCTGTCTTTTTATTACCCATGGCCGAGATTCAGAATTATGGCTGCAAAAAAAAAGAATAAGAAATTGGACGAGAGAAAGGGGGCGGGACTTGGGAAGAAAGGAGATGAGAGAAGAGATGAGAGATGGACGGTATGACTGCTATTAACTTTTGCACGGGAGGAAGGCGCAACGAATTAAACATCAACGGGCATGTCACACAACACCTGCCTGCCTACTACTAACTTTCATGGTTCCAATACCTCGAGACTTTATTTTCAGTCACTGCGTTATTCACACTTGATTTGGGAATACCAAAGTCGACCTCTACAGCCGGATACAGCTCTCGCTGTTTCTCCCTTCTCTGGTCGCCTAGCCGTGTGTTACTATTGCATACAAGTGCTTCTATATCGACTAGGAAAACAAGACATAGTACTAGACAGTAGGAGCAAATAAATAGATGCTGAACTCTGTCTACGTCGGTGTATAGTTGAGGTCGAAGTATACACGCACACAAAGAGACTAGCCCAACTGGGCTAGTACATTCTGATTTGACAAAGGTGGGAGTTAGGGTTATGTCATACATTACCTCCACCCCCAGCTCGAACTTATCTGCCATGAGCCCAAGTAATCATGCGATGAGTATTTGCTGAGCTCTTAGAGTTCTAGTGGGAAATTACCGCCCCCGAGGTGGACAAATAGTTACCTAACCAGGATACAGGCGGATTACCGGAGAGACATAGCAACAGTGTGGAAGTCTGGGGAGCTGTTGGATTCTAATTTTGTCCGTAATTCTGTCTTTTAAGTTAAGTTCCTAGTTGATCAGGTGAAATCATGCTAGGTGGGCTGTAGAAATCAGGTTTCAGGGTTCCAATCCAGATTCTCGGGAGTTGCTTGTTTGGGTGAAACTACCTGCAGTTTTCTTCTTCATACGAAAGAGCCCAACACCAGCCACTCTGGAAGGTCTCAATTAAACGGCAGTATTCCAACTTACCTACTGTGTATTTATATCTAGTATAGGAAAATCTAATGTGATTGGCTGGAAACACATACATCGGTGGGCCTGCCGATCACATGACACGAGGCGACTTGCATTTTGTTCATCGCTTCAAGAGCACCCCGCCAACTTTTCTCTCCAATATCAAAACATCCAACTTCAACCTCTTTTTGCTTGTTTGCATGGGCTGCGCCTAATTCCCTCTCTACATTCTCGACGTCGTGTGGCCCTGAAATTTCGCCGGCTGAACCGTTGTCTGTATGCTTTAGTTCCACGCCGGGGCCTGAGTGTAACGCTTCTATGACGCTAATGCCGTACACAAATGTTGTGCGTCGCGAAATCCCATACCGACTAGAGAAGCACGGTTTACATAAACCAAGCTGAAGGCCGTGGGAAACAGAAAGCTGGCATGGATTCCGAATATCCGCCCTTGCCGTCTTCAAAATCGATTGGTGCTTCGCTCCAGAATGTATCACTTTCTGATAGCGATGGTGTAGCCCAAGGATCCTCGAGATCTGGATCAGAGACGCCGGTTTCTGTACCTGTAACCAATGGACGCGGGCAGATCTCCAAGTCGCCTCAGCCAAATACAAACACGCAGTTCATTGTCGATGGTGGCGACCTCATCTTGGAGTATACGCCCTCAAAGCAAACGCCTTTGGGCACAACAAATGCACCAGTTACCTACCGCTGGAAGGTTTTTAGTGAAAGTCTGATCCAGAGTAGTCCTTACTTCCGTGTTTTCCTGGATCCTGAAAAGTTTTCCGAAGGCAGGAACTTCATGAAGCAGCGAGAACTGCATAGTTTTGATGTAGATCCTGGTTTGAATGGAGATGCAGACGCTACTGGTTTCCCTGAACAGGATGATGCGCTTCCAATCATGAGAATGCCGGAGAATCATCTGTCACATCGCCTAGGCCCGGACACCATTGGCTTCTTTCTCAGGGTACTATCCTTCAATTCATTCAATGAGGAAGAGAAGGAAAGTTTTGATGCAGAAGTCAAATCTCAGCGGCCATTATTCATTGCTGGAGTGATAGAGATGGCCGATGCATTTAACTCCCCACAAGCTGTCCGCGACACACTTAAACGCTCGGGCTATACGCTGGGAAAGCCGAAACTCCCATTAACCAAATTCAACTCCTCGATGTTGAAGCTGAACGAGGATCGTGTCCGACAATCCGCCTTTATAGCAAGGTTCCTAAACGATAGGACCATATTCCAAATGCTAACCCATGCTCTCATCGTTTCTGGATCAAGGTTTTGGGTCAATGGTCTTGAAGCCCCAGAGCCTGGTGCTCTCAGCTGGCACCATTTCGCCAACGGTATCGAAGGTATACTCAGGCCCTCAAAAATACAACCCCATCAACGACCACCCTGCTAACCAGGTATCCATCAGAGGAACTCTACTACCGCCGCCAATGCGTGCTAGACACCATCACCGACCTCCAAGCACATTTCCTCCGCGTCTATGGCGCGCTCGAGGACCCCAGCGGACCCAAGCGCAGCAACCCATCAGCAACATCAACACCAACAGCAGCATCGCGTCAATACCAATGCCGCTGCGCGCTCGGAAACTCCAGCGCCTGCGACACATTCCACCTCGGCCAAATGACGCGCTTTTTCTCGCTCCGCACAAAAACCATCTTCATTGGGTCCACGCTGCTAGATCCAGATTTCAATCCAGATATTGAAGATGCCGATGCAGATGGAGACACATATGCATATGAAGACGCAGAAGCAGGAAATCAACCAGAGCGCCCTCCAGATATCACATCGGTAATATCTCTCCTGAAGCAGTGCCCGGATTACCAGATAGACTCGAACCACACGGCCTGCGGTATCAGACGCCGGTTTCTTCCCTCCCTGGATTGCATTGAGGGCTTCGTCGGTGACGAGAGAGGCCTCCTGGGTGTGAATTTGAACTATTGGCGCGGAGAGGAGAATAGGAGTGTAGGTGAAAGGAAATGGCCTAATGTCCTGGGATCATGGGCAAATCGCTCTCATCGTAGGGCATATGTGATGGATCTCCGTTTATCCAGGATCAGCGGAATACCGTCGATGTCGCCGGGTAGTGTTGCGGGGCAGTTCCGCGAGGAAGATGCGAGGCTATTGTTTACCGCGAAGAAAAGGAACTGGGAGTCCTGAGGTTTCTAACTCCCCCGGGATATATTGGCACAAGTATTTATATGCGGAGGGACAAACTGTGACTGATTAAGTTGGTAGTGTTCGCTATACAAGATACCCCAATTATAGAAGGTTGAATGAATGGAATGAAATGCCTGTACAATGAAATCTAAGAACTAAGGGGCCATGTGTTATTCCTGCTCAGACTTGACTGCTGTACTAGGATTCATATCCTTCGATTAAATCCGTAAAAACGAAATTAGGATTGGGCATGTAATAACTACCGCAAGAGAAAAATTCTGTTCCAGTTAAGTTCCTCACACCCATCGGCTGGAGTGAGCATCGAGTGACGTCCCGCAGTTGGGGATATTGAGAGTTCAATGGCAGGTTCGGAGGATATCGAGTCAACGGCGTATCTGGCTGGATATAAAGCGTTTTCTTTAAAGCGGTCTCCAGCTGTGGCTGGGAGCTACTCGCAGCGAGTAGCCGCACGGTTTCTTTTTTCCTCTGCCCCTGCTTTTGGTCCATTCTCATGGATTGCCGTTCCTCAGGGTTTGTTTCCACTTCGTCTTTCATAGTAGCGTCAAGCTTTTCATCGAGATCTCCATCAAGATCCTTGTCATAGAGCGTGCTCTGGATTCAGTTAGCGAGAGCTCAGGGGAAAAATGGCAAGGCTAAGCTCGTGCGTTTTTCTTTTCGAAGCTATTCAGCACCTCGCTGGTGACAACGTCCAGTTGCTTGTTCAGCTGAAGAATTGCCTTCTTATATTTCGCGCACTCTTTTTCAAGAGATTGGAGCTGCCTACAACATTCGCATTGGCGTTAGCAATGGTGCAAAGCTTGCTTCAGAATAAGGAGGCCACACTTTCTGTTTCGTTCCCTTTTCCCATCGCTATATCGACATTCCAACCCGTTCTTACGGCAGTCCTGGCAAACTGCGGGCTTTTCACCGGTACATCGTATCCTCTTCGTCCTGCAATTATCACAGGCATGTTTGCTGTTTTTTCTGGTTTTCCCATTTGAACAATGGACAGGCCCCGTCCTTGGAATGGCCACATTTCGGTTTTTTTGATAAAGTTGCCGCATAGCTCTGGTAAACACAAATGGCGGGTTACTGACAAACCGCGTGGCCTTTGAGGTCATGAGCTTATTTCATGTTCCACGATTGGAGGTACACAACTTACTGGATGGTTGGCCATTCCATTACCCAGGGGACGGGACTCTCTTGAGCAGCTCACATAGACCAGCCCATTATTGCTGTCCATGCCCTCCTCAACGCTTACATTTTTCGTATTATCTACTACACCCATAAGGTATCAATGACAAAGAAGACTGAGGCAACTATAGAGCGATCTAGATAGATTAGAAATAGATCAAGGGCGCTGGATGGGACCGCATCGAAGAAGCGTACCTAAAGAGTGAAGAGGGGCTTCGAGTTTCAAAGAGGTGTTATGTTGCTGCACTAAATAAAATCGAAAGAATACAGTAGATGCACACAAGGAGTGGATAAAAGATAATGGCGTGTTGTACCTATGTTACTAGTAGTCCATGGGTGCCCATTTTCTTCCTGAAAGGTGAAACAGAAAGAGGATGGGAGAAAGAAGGCAAGAGCGACCCTTTACAAGCAATAACATTATCGGCAAAAGTGCAACGCAAAATGACATAGCTAAGCCATAATGTACTTGAGACAGCGAGATCTCCGATCGGATAATAGAGATGCTAATAAAAGACGCTTTGGGAGATGCTTGGGAAAAGACTGTAGGTCTGGATTGAAAATATATCATTTGGTCAAAAGGATTTGCTAGTAGAATCTAAAATAACTCGCAATAAGTTGTTTCGTACACAGAAAGGGTCGCCCGATCATCATTAGTAGTTTGGGTTATACCCATAAACGAATTTATTCAATAAGATATCCTTCCGCGACGCTCTTAACGTCCTTGGAATACACAGTGCTTTCCCCCTCCTCTATGAGGGAAATGTCTGAGACGTCGACCTCGACAAACGGGGTTGCCTTGGAGAATCGCACTGTCATTGGGAAGAACTCATTTTCGTCATCACCCGTAGATTCGAACTCGAAGCTGCCAGAGGCATTTTCCTCATCCACGTTTCCAATGTTCCAGTCAAGACTGTCTCCCGAGACTTCGTAAACAGCGTCGAAGCTGGACACAGCTGGCTCACTCGTGCCGTACGGGATGGTGACAACAACGTCACGGAGACTGTCAGAGCCTGTGAGCTCATACTCAACGGTCACTGTGGTTGAGTCGGAGCCCTTGTTGACCCAAACCGTAAATGTGATGGGTAGAACGTCCGCATTGTCAGAGCCTGCACCCGCAACCCGCCAGCGGAGAACGCCGATTGAGTTGTTAGCCGGGAACCTCTTCGAAGTATCCTTTAGCTGAATAATAGAGGAGTTGCTGAAGACAGCCTTGTCGACATTTGGGTGAGTGCGAAACTGCGCACCGTGGGTGGGGTTTGCGAGAAGGTCCAGTTTAAGTTTTGTGAATGCAGGGTCGGTGATACGAAGCTGAAGATCACCCTTCACTTCAAAAGATTTGAGCGCACCTTCACGAGTGAGCGCAGCGGAAATGGTCTCGGCAATGGTAATGTGAATTGGCTCCCGATCCGCGGAGAGTGAAGGGCGAGCGGAAGACACTCTGTCGGCAACTGGCGTCGACGCTTGGGGTGTAACCAGGGGGTTTGACTCTTCAGCCTCCGGCCCCAAATCACCCCGGACCTTCTCATATATATCGGTAGTCTTTGACTTTTTACCGAGCTGCATTCCTTTCCCACGCGCAGGCAACGGTCTGGTAAAAAAGAAGAATTAACAATTAGATAAAGTGATAGCAGTCAAGGAGGCGTGGTCAACACATACTTGGCGAAGGTCTTCTTCTTCTCCGCTTCATAGCTGTCGTAGGTGTCGGGTACAGCAGGGCGCGAAGGGGGCGTGTAGACAGGGTAGGACGGGGTTCGGGGAGCGATGCTGCGTGAATTGCGAGCGGCCTCTTTTCGTTGCATCTCCAGCTGCTTGGCCTTTCTTTTGCGTTCTTCGCTCGCTTCGAGTTCTTTGTTCTGCAAGCAGTCAGCATTTCGTCCGAACGCGATTCAGTCGTCAGGTTATATACCCTTTCTATGATTTCTTGGATTCTCTCCTCGTGACTCTCCATCTCCAGGAATGTCTTGATTTGAGAGAGCGACAGGTTCTCCCTATATCCGAGGGTCACCAGCTCGTCGTATGCGCTGAGCAATTCGAAAGCATTGCGCAGGATCTCCCGCTCGTCCAAGCTCTTGCAAATACTGGTAGTCACTTGAGCAAAGAGATGAAGGCTGTCGATATCTTGCAGGATGTTCGATTGGCGGTTTGTGATCAGGACGATGTATAGCTCGTCGAGGGGTTGGTAGACGAAGCGGACATTGTCTTGCTCAACGGTCGTGTGCTGGGTACCGGAATCTGCGAGTTTCGGGAACGACGCGAGTAGAGCCTCAATTCTAGAGCGGGCAATTTCCCGGAACTGGCGCGAGAGGACTGCTTTGCCCCCGCGGGTGCATATTGACGCTGCGAGGACGACCTTGATTGTGCGGATTGGTGAGCAGGACCGGTCAGATTTAAGGGGGCGGGCACGCATACCATGGTCAATAACTTTCAGAGACGAAGTTCGGTAAAGCAATTGCAGCTCAGATAGAACCAGCAATGGAGGAAGGAGGGTGAGGCAGGGCGTGTTTTGCCGGGAAGGCCAGATAACGGAGATATTCAGACCATCGGCGGCGGAGGTCTGGCTTGCTGTTCTCTTCGGCCCCTGTTGGTCCGTGCACCCACTCGCTTACTACACTTGTGAACTCTTGCCCGAAACACGTCCGTTTCCAGCTTGCCTCCCTGTGAACAAAGCCATCACTTACCTCCGCCACACTTCAGGAGAAAACTACTTTATTTTAGTTCTCTCTTCACTTATAATCAACCAGTTTTCCTTTTTGTGAATATTCTGAGTAAGCTTGTCTTTACGGCACTACCCACGCATGTTGGGCTGGAGCGCCACTCAAAACTTTCGACGCGCCCTTTTAAAAAACCTTCGTTCCGGGCCATGACAACCACATCGCCCTTCCCGTTTTCCACCATGGAGGTCCCTTTGATGGATGACACAATGGAGATGGCCTCTCCGTACCAGGGTCCCGCCGATGATTTCGAGATTGATATCGATGTTATGGAGGATCAGGCTTCGAATCCAGACAGAGACATGACAGCCGATGAATACATGGATAATGGCGAAAATCAAGGCCAAGATGGAATCCCCGATGAGGATATGGTTGACGATCTAGCCGAGCCACCCATGACAGACGCCGATTACTACCCCGAAACGAACCAGAACATCGACATGCAGTATGAAGAAGAGAAGACGAACGAGGAAAGAAAGATATACGAGGCGGAAATGCTAGAGGATGACTACGATGAAGACATCGATGCCCCCGTCCCGGAACATGAGCAGGAGGTTTCTGAGGTACCTGTATCCCTTGAAGAACATGCGAAGATTGAAGAAACCCAAAAAGCAAGTCCAACGCGAAAGGAACGTGACGAGGATAACAACAACATCAATACCGAATCGTACCCGGAGGAGGAAACGCAAACTGTGGACCCGACCCAAACCAAATTACAGCCTGAGCCTGAGCCTGAGCAGACTGCCGACAACCTGGTTGATGAACAATCGGCCGAAAAGGCGGGGACGGACCACGTGGCATCTGAGCACCCCGAGGAAAACGCCAGGAATACTAATGAAACAGAGCAAAAAGAGCAAACAGCACAGGTCGAGCCGCAAACGATACCTAACAACGATCACCAAGAGGCCCCTGAGGAGTTGGGGAACCCCCAGGATAATGGCAAAGGCTCAGACGAGGCTCAGCCGTCCAACGATGGCCTCGGAAAAGTGGATGTAGAATTAAGAGAGGAGCAGCGAGTCTCCGAGTCCAATGATCAAGAACCTGAACAAGACCGCGGTTCAACGCAAAGTTCGCACCTTCATTCGGTCAAAGTTTACTATCAAGACAACGAGATTTCGCTTTTCCCTCCAAGGGAAGGTGATTCTTCGGAAACGTTCTTCCTAGAAGATGAGGGTCTTGCGTATGAGTCCTTTGGAAAGCTGTTTGTGGCTTGCCGTGAAGTCCTTCAAAACCATATACATGAGAATGAGGTGCTAGTAATCGACATCGAAGCCCTGAACTTTCAACTAACAGAGGTAAGCTGCATAAACAATTGGGCTTCTTTATAATTTGCTAACGGAACTACCTCCAGGACTCTCTCGAGACACAAAAGGTTTCGCTGAAACAATTTGTAGACGTGTATCTGCATTTTTGCCACAATGATGGCATTGAAGAACCAGAGGCCCTATATCTTACACTTAGTACCAAACTAACTGCTGCTGCGGAACTGTCGGATCTTTTGCTAGCTGCAAGTGAGGGGAAAGGATTATCGGAGATCCAGTCCTGGGAAGTTTACCCCGATGCAGATGATGTTTCCGCGGGATATGAAGAGACTGCCGAGGAACAATACCAGGAGGAATCCCAGGGCGCCTTGGATAATGAAGACAAAGAGGAAGGCTCGGCAGAACCCGAATTGGAGTCTACATTACACTCACAGGATGCACCTAATCATCAGCAAGATGGCGCGGAAACCCAGGAAACCCAAAAGATTGAGCATACTGAAACCGGCGAGGCTGTTAATAACGGCCCTAATGCCGAAGATCGTCCTGAGTCAGCACACTCTCCTTCTCATCATTCAGAGGAACAGAAAACCGAATCCACCGGTACACTCGAGCCGCTGCCTTCAACCAATGCGGCGGAGGGAGAACAAAAACCAGGAGAAGTTCCTGAAAGTCCTTATGGCGAAGAGAACTATGAGGATGAGTATCATGGAGATGAGTACCTTGAGGGAGATGAACCCGATGACGAGGCTCATCACAATGATGTTTTAGAGGAAACTGAAGGGGACGCAGCGGATTCAACAGAGCCATATTCGGAAGAATACCTTGGTCTGGAATCAGAATATCACGAGCAACCGCTATCCGTGGAAGATACGCAACCTGATGCTTCCCAAGATAATGGGGATGCCGCCGCCGATGTTGCTGAAACCCAGGATAACCACGAAGTAGCGGCCGAGCCGTCTCTGGATGACGATTCCTTAAATCAGTCCCACAAAACCCAGCATGTGGAAGATGACTCACTAGGCGTGACAGAAGACCGAAAAAGCCCTCGCGGTGACTCGGAGCCTGTTGAACAGCTGGCAGAAGTCGACGGCGCAATTGAGGAAGGTGAAGTTGATGAAACCGCCGATAATACTCTTTCTTTAACTGCGGGAAATGATGAGGGCGCCGATTTACCCTTTGAAGATGAAGATTACTTGGACCTCGGAATCGAAGATGACCTTGGCGACATCGATGGAGAACAGGAGGGTGCCTCTACGAGTCACACTCCTGGAAAGCGTGTTCGTGAGCCTGATGACGAATTCGACATGCCCGAAAATACAAACCAAGAAGTCAAACGCCGTCGCTCGTCATGAGTTGTCTGATAACATCCCACCACGTCCTTCCCCGTTTTTCACGTACATATGTCGGGTCTCCCAGATTCCATTTGGGTTACATCCAAGAATATCTAACTCCAGCATCGATTATTCATGCTGGCCATGAGATCCGAACTGCATTTTCGAGTGGTGTTTCTGGACTCCAGAAATAACCGCGGAAATCGCACCTCAACCGCTTTAATTGATCTAGGTACGTATTTATTAACCAACCTCCGTCTGATCATCAGGGAGTGTACTTTCTAGGTGCTCCCCCATTTACCGTTCGCCGTGGGCACCCCAGCCGCGACTTGCAGCTATAGGTTTGTGCCACCAGCCTCTCTGATGATTGACGCTTTCCTGTGCTTCCTCCCCTGCTTTCACACTGCTTTCCCCTTGAGCTTTCTTGATTTTC
Source organism: Aspergillus puulaauensis (assembly GCF_016861865.1). Classification (NCBI taxonomy): domain Eukaryota; kingdom Fungi; phylum Ascomycota; class Eurotiomycetes; order Eurotiales; family Aspergillaceae; genus Aspergillus; species Aspergillus puulaauensis. The sequence continues at coordinate 2,276,915 of NC_054861.1, read as the reverse complement.
TCCCTCTTCCGGTTTCGATTCCCCCAGTCCTTGTTTAGTGTTAGCGATACCTCGGGAAATAGTTTGGCGTTCTGGTGGTGCATACGGAGTGCTCGATACAACTTCATTCTATCGCAACGTTTTCCTTACCTTCGTCAACTGCAAGAGGGGAAGACGATCGCCTTGCTGTATAATACGTGTGTGGATTAAAAGACGTGCGTGGAATGGAGAGCCCTCGTTGCTATGATGACCACCACTCAGTGGAGCATAGGAGAGGCTGTTATTGTATTATATGGCGGTCGATAGAGTGAATACTCTTGCAAGTTACTATTGCAAATATTTTTCCAGTACCACAGTACCTCATGTAAACCCGGCCGGAGAAACCTGAAATACGGGTCGTACCATACATACCCTTTGGTCCACCGCAGACGTTTCCACAACAAGGTAAAGTTCGTGATAAAGCATAAGGATCGAAGGTAAAAAGGTTACCTACTGTTCAAGCCGCTGCTCTATTGGCATGTCGCTGGGCCGCTGGTAACATTCCCTGGGCGTCTCAGGTACAACTCGTGGCCGGTGGCGAAACTTTTATAGAAAACTGGGACGGCTGGAGACTTCTGTAGTAAAGGAACGGGCTTCTCTACTGAGCACCGGAAGACGCGCTCTATGCTATATTTATGTTTGATACAGGCTAGGGACAAAACCTGGTTTACACTGCATCTTCACGCAGTGAGGACATGAGTATATACTATATCGGAAGATATTAGCCAAACAAAGGATTTGGACAGTTTCAAGCTCATCACCTTTAAGCGGACAGTTTACCATCGAGCTAGCAAACGCCTTACAGAATCCAGCCCTTGCTGGCCGATTTCACCGCAGCTGCGATCTCTGGAGCTCAGCAGTGAGGTATAGACAGGAAGCATTAAACTGAGTAAGTTGCTTATTCGATAAATGAGCAGAGGAGTACGGAGTAAACTGGAGTAAATCTGAAACTACTAACAGCGTGGTTCGAGGAAATGTATTCTTGGCTCGTGGCCGTCCGATCATCACGATCACCACGTCCAACCGAGGAAGAATCTAATTTATGAGGATGCTTCAGACCAAATGCATCGTACGACGGCATAAACGGCATAAACTGGGGCACAAAACTGGGGGGCGTTGCTCAGCCTCGCCGAGAGGCCGGACCTGCAGCTATTCTCGGTTTTGAATTGAAACGCCGATCGTTCAACTTGGCCGAACTTGGCCCTTTCAAGGGGTCCTCCACATAATAAAACACGCCTGAGACAAGAATGGCCACCTTGCCCTTGATTTCCTCCAGGACAGCAAGATAGTCCAGTTACCCAGGACAGAGAGTGCAGTGGCTACCAATACCTGTCTATAGAAGTGGTTACAGTAAGTAGTCAGTAGTCGTAGATTGATTGTGAGAGAGAGAGAGCATAAGCATCAAAGTTTGGCTCGTTGAACAAACTGGCACACTGCTATTCTTGTCGCTCTGGGCCTGGTCCTGGCTTGCGTAGGCATCGAAAGCGGCCTTGTTACTTATTAGTCGTGCGACCCTCCAGTTTGCCAGATGACTTTTGGCCTCTTGAAACTTGCCCTTCACACGCCCTTCTTTCGGCCCTTGTTCACTCGTTTGTCCTTCTTTCACCTGCTCTCTTGGCTCTCTCTCTTTTTGCACTCGCGCCTGTTATTCCTAAATCCCAACCTTCGTTGTCTGTTACTGTTCTGATCGCCAGTGACATACTTGGTTTGCCGCTTCGTTCGCTTGGGCCACTTACGCGTCCAGATCCAGTCCCAGCAACCCCACCGCACGAGTGCAGCAGCAACAGGCCCGGCCGCAGCCAGCCTCCGAATCGACCTCCATCGAGATCGATCCTCTAATCAATAATCCCCAGCACTCGCCGTCCGCAATCTGTCCCATTCTTCAGGCTGCAGGGTCTTCAGCCGCTCCATTCTTTTTCGACTGCTGTCCTTGTTTCGCGACCCTCCGTCTTCATTCCGACCGGTATTCCTGTGTTTGTGTTGGTGCATTCTGGGCTCTCGACAACTCGCCGACCGGGCCCGCTCACTATCTTCCTTGCGATCGCTCACGACGCTTTTGTCTTCCTTCGTTCGAATCACTGCTAGAGTTGGAGCTTTTTCACCAGGAGGAGCAATCGCTCCTTGAGCACAGCAAATATGATTTCAGAAAAGTACGCCCGTCGCATCGCCTCTTCTGGCTCAATCCCTTCGTTAGACGACCGCATTCTAATCGGATGATTCGGACAACAGGTATATCGGCCTTTTACTGGCCATCTTATCAACAATGGCTATTGGTATGGTTCTTCCTTCTCTATTCTATTACTCGCGCAGTACTGACCAGTCCCAAGGCACAAGTTTCGTCATCACGAAAATAGTGCGTATATACCGGATCCCGCCCTTCCTTTCCTCCGACTATCAAAGCCTACGTTCGGCCGGGATAAACAACTCACTAATTCCGCACAGGGTTTGAATCATGCGACAGAACGACATGGGTTTGAAGGAGAAGGATTTTCATATTTGAAGAGTCCGACGTGGTGGGCCGGAGTCAGTATCTGTATGGAATCGATCATTACTGTCAGACCGAAAATAGAAATCTAACAAGGTCGCAGTGGCTATCGGAGAAGCCGCCAACTTTGCCGCATATGCATTCGCACCCGCTATTTTGGTTACACCGTTGGGTGCGCTAAGTGTCCTAATCGGGTGAGTTGCGGTTACCTGTCCTACTTATTCGAATGGCCTGGCAAATTGCTAACTCCTTAAAGCGCCGTTCTAGGGTCCTATTTCCTCAAAGAAAGACTTGGTGTCTTGGGGAAGCTGGGCTGTGCCATGTGTTTACTGGGTTCAGTCGTCATTGTTTTACATGCGCCACCGGACCAGCCAGTCGAAACGATTGATGAGATTTTGCACTATGCGCTTCAACCTGGTACGCCTCAGCGCCGAATATATCACGAATGGGAATTCTAACTCTTTGTTTCCTTGATTCTAGGCTTTTTGGTCTATTGCCTTGCAGTCGCTATCTTTGCCTCCCTGATGATCTACCGTGTCGCACCATTATATGGGAAGAGGAATCCTCTAATTTACATCTCGATCTGCTCCACCGTTGGCTCCGTCTCCGTCATGTCCGTAAAGGCTTTCGGAATTGCCTTGAAACTCAGTCTCGGAGGGCACAACCAGTTCAGTCATGCGTCGACATACGTTTTCCTCATTGTCACGGTTTTTTGCATTCTCACACAGATGAACTATTTCAACAAGGCATTGAACGAGTTCTCGACCTCGATGTGGGTAGCCCTGCTCAAAATAAAATTGATCTAGCTAACATTCTCCACAGTGTCAATCCCTTGTATTATGTCACATTTACGACTGCTACGCTCTGCGCCTCTTTCATCCTGTTCAAAGGATTCAACACAACCGATGCCGTGAACACCATTTCGCTACTCTGCGGCTTCCTTATTATCTTCTCCGGGGTATATCTCTTGAACATCTCCCGGCATGACCCAGACGGACAACTGCTCAACTCGAAGTTTGATGAGGAAGGGGTTCCCACAGATGGCATTGCAGGGTTCCAAACGCGTCGATCAATGCAGGCGCGTAGAAGCCACGAACCGCACCGCCGCAGCTCTTCCAGCGTCGCCTTCCTGAACGGCCATGGTGATCGTGAAGGACTTATTCACTCTTACGATGTCGAGAATCAAAATATTGGCTTATCGGAACTGGCCGAGGAGAGTGACGGGGAGCCCGGCCCTACCTACAAAGGCCAGGAGGTAGATCACACGTCGCAGCAACGGAAGAAACACGACGATCAATAGTAGACTATGACCCACGATTTCACAGCTGTCCTGCTGGCTGTGCTAGCTTATTTACGACAGGTTATTACGCCATCTCTTTTTTTGTGTTCATTTTCCATACTCCCGTTTCAATTCTCTATATCCGCCGTCACAACCGATGCTTATTGAGCGTATCGGGCTGGAGACTATGTACTTTTATCTTCTCGCCATGACAGAAGAAACTTATGACCAGAATCCAGAATAGCGGCCGAGTCACGCCTTTTTGGCCAGAATACGGCGGTATGTTTGGTATGACTTTTACCATTGATTGGGCAAAAACGCAGGCGTTAGTGCTTGCGGTAAGGATTTGAGTTGTATATACCTATGCATTACAGTCGATTTTGAAATAGATTCGAAGCGAAGTTTTGTTATGTTCTCCCGGGCCTACGTCATAGGTAGCCGCATAACTTAGCCCGCGCCGTGGGTTGTTTATTGGTTTATTTTAACGGGATAAACGGGGCTCATTAAGATCCAACCGATAATTCTTCAGATTTAACGGTGATAAAGGTCTGACATGGGCAATGAAAGGACAGACCATATCCGTAGCCTGATCTCCGATTTCCTGCAGAAGGATCAGGAGCGGAGTGGGGGAATGACACAAGGCCTCATGTGAACTGCGAACAGCCCGACCCGTTACGATCATTTCCAAGTTCGAGTCCAACATCTCCTGGGCGCGCGGCAGCAATGTATGCAAATATATCGATGGCTATATCTTATCATCATTTTACATGATTAGATATTAATTTGACAGCCAGAGCCCGCCTACTCCCCTACCTAAGCGAAATTCTCAGCGAGGCAGCAACCACTGAGTTGCCCAGTGGAATGCAGACAACATGCCTAGCCTGCTACGAAAGGTAGTCATCATCGCAGCGGTCGATGGGCTCATCCTACAATCCTCGGGGAACGGCCTGCGCTACAATGGCAACAGCGACTCCTCATCGATTCGCATTGACTATAAAACGAATCGCATCTCGTCCCTCCTAAGCCCCGCACCAGACCTAACTGAGGGGAAAGATTTTACAGCCTTGGAAAGCTATGGCATTGTTGGTGAGTAGATACCCATCGACCGCTGCGGCTAGATTGACTGCAGGAAAGCAATCAATCGCGTTGTACGGAGTAGATTCTAATTTATTGATTTGCAGGCCTTCTATCCGTTGCGTCATACTCGTTTCTCATCACGATCACGCAGCGCCATCAAGTCGCCCAAATCCAAGGCAAGCCGATCTACACCATCGCGAATGTCGCCGTAATCCCCACATCCTCTCACGAAGATGCCAGTCGCGCGATAACGCAAGCAAAGGAGAGCATCCTGCAAGGCGAAGAAGAGAATGACGACAGCGATACAGCATCCGAGGATGCAGACGTATCCGAAGCGGAGAGCGATGGCGCAGACACCGAAGTCAACACAGCGCCAGTCTCGCCAGTTCGGGAAGCGCGTCCCGCCGGGACCGACAGCATCAGTAGCAATATCACAGAGAACATGATTGGTAAGAGGCTGCGGTTCGGCCGCTTCGCGGCGAACTGGCTGTCGCGAAAGGCGATGGGGTTGCCTGGGCTCGGTACTGCGGAGTTGAATACGGATGATGCCGTGGGTATACCGCTGGTGGAATTTAAGGAGGGTGAACCTGTGGCGTCGGGATCATCGGCTGCTCTGAATACAGAGTCTACTGCTCCTCCTACATCTGCGAAGGATGACGGGACTCCATCACCGGAGAGTGAAGGAAATCCGGAACCGCCTACGGCGACCAAACCGATTGAGTTGCTACCGAAGTTGCTGCGGTATACGAAGTTAATCTTCTCGTCTCGCAACTTCTTTTTCTCGTATGACTACGACCTCACGAGGCCGGTTAGCGTTCAACCACCGGCTTCGAATGGACATCTGCCGCTATACAAGTATGCGGATGAACTGGTGTGTGAATCGATACCCTTTTTTCATTTTTGGTATATCTAATCTAATGCATGGTTTCTTTAGTACTTCTGGAACCAAAACCTTATGGTCCCATTCGTGACAGCGGGTGCAAATCATGTGGTCTTACCTCTTATACAGGGCTTCGTCGGCCAAAGCGAATTCACAGTGGCCGCAAAGTCAGATCCCACGGCTTCTTCTGAGGCAGAGGCTGCGGAGGCATGCATTTTGGGCGAGAAAGAAGAAGCACAGGAGATACACACAGATGGCGAAAAGCGAAATTTCTTGCTTACTTTGATCTCCCGCCGGTCAGTCAAACGGCCAGGCCTGCGATATCTACGTCGTGGAGTAGACGACGACGGCAATACCGCCAATACTGTGGAGACGGAGCAGATTCTCTCGGTTCCAGACTGGGATCCTTCCCATAACGTCTACTCTTACCTTCAGCTACGAGGTTCAATTCCGTTATACTTCTCGCAGTCACCGTACTCCTTCAAGCCGGTTCCTGTTCTCCATCATTCGACTGAGACGAATCAACTTGCATTTGAGCGACATTTTCGCACTATAAGCCGACGCTATGGGAAGATACAAGCCGTTTCCCTCATCGACAAACGCCCTCCTGAGGTGAAAATAGGGGAGCAGTACGAGAAATATGCTGAAGAACTGAATATGTCTGGCGGCATTGACGGCACCCCACTTGGATTCGAATGGTTCGATTTCCACAATGAATGCCGGGGTATGAAATTCGAGAACGTGAGCCGGCTGGTCGATAGACTCTCAGATACCCTGGGCGAGTTCAAAGGTACAGTCGTAAACAACGGCACCGTCCTTCAAAGCCAGATGGGGATCGTGCGGACCAACTGCATGGATTGCCTTGACCGAACGGGTGTCGCACAATGCGCCTTTGCACAATGGGCTCTAGAGAACGAGTTGAAACAGGAAGGAATCGATATTGATCTAGGTGGTGACTCCTCTACTGGGTGGTTTAACATTCTGTGGGCGGATAACGGAGATGCCATCTCTAAGCAGTATTCTTCAACGGCGGCGCTGAAGGGCGATTATACAAGGACCAGGAAACGAGACTATCGTGGAGCTCTGAATGACTTCGGGCTGACGCTGTCTCGGTACTTTAACAACATTGTCAACGATTACTTCTCGCAGGCATGCGTTGACTACCTCTTGGGCAATGTCTCGACCCAGGTATTCCAAGAGTTTGCAACGGAATTACAAACAGCGGATCCCGGTATTTCAGTTCAGAAACTCAGACAGAATGCAATTGACACAAGTTGTCGCATTGTGATCAGTGATCAGTCCGAAGAGTTCCTGGGCGGGTGGACCATGTTAACACCCCGGCAGCCAAATACACTTAGAACACTGCCATTCGAGGAATCAGTCCTACTTCTCACTGATGCGGCCGTCTACAGCTGCCGTTTTGATTGGAATATAGACAAGGTACTGTCGTTCGAGCGGATCGATTTGCGCTCAATCTCTCGTATGAACTACGGCACATACATAACATCAACCCTAACAGAGGCACAATCCGACGAAAAACGCAATGTCGGCCTAGTAATCGAGTTCCGCGAAGGCGACAACAATGCTCTCCGAGTGAACACACGCTCCCTCCAGAGCGAGGTCGACCCGAAAGCACTAGACAACCAGTGGGACATGGCCTCATGGTTTACGGGCTCACAGCGCGCGAAAACACGCGTTATGGCATTCAAGGCCCTTCCGCTGTCGAATTCGGTTACCCAAACACAGCGCAGAAATAGCGTAACAGTGAGCGAGACAGACTGGGTCCGCACTATCTGTGAGGAAATCGAGCGGGCCATGAGAGCGGGCGAGACGAAGACAGAGGCGGATGCGGAGCCGCGACCTTCTGTTATAGAATCGTCTGAGATCATCTCACTGGCTGAGGCGAAGAAGCGAACGGGCCTATTGGAGTATTTGGTGCACGACATTAAGAAGATGGTCTGGGCTTAAGCTTGGATGCTTGCCATTTGTGGATACATAATAAAGGTAACGGGGTCTTTGGAGGAGAGGGAGTTGGGGTTACATAGGTTGATATACGAGACTTGTACATACGGAGTTTATCCGCGCATAAATGTCACTTTCATGATATTTCCGATGATTCTCTTAAGACATAAACGGCGGTAATATCTGGATTGGAATTCATGCCACCTACCAGTGTTTTGTTACTGTATTGACCGTACTGGCTGGACAAAGAGGGTGCCTTGGAATATCTCGAATCCAGGGCAGAGAGTAGATAAGTAAAGTGGATAATTATTTTTAAAAATAACTAGACAGGCAGGGGGCCTTTCCCAATTTTAGGAATAATTGCCTGGCCTTGGGCTGACTCGAAAATCTGCCCTAAAAGTCTGACTTGGTCTTTGCTGTAATTTGTGTAATCTTGTATTGGTTTACAGAGCTGAACATTCTTACTTTTCTTTGATACCAGACTGGCTGGGAGATTTGCATCGCATCTGTTGACAAAAGACTTTTTTGATAACTATCTGTTTATTCCCTACCCTTCAATATTAAGACTGGCTTAATATTCAAGTCTGTCCCAAAGCGTGCGGAAGCATATTGGGGCTGTTGGTTGGTTCTGGGGAAGGGTTGGAGCCAACTGAAAGTTCCCACCACAGCGGGGTTTCTGGGCCTACACAATTGCACCGTCGACCACTCCTCCCATCTCCTGCGAGCTCCTCTCTCCCCTCCTCTCCTTCTCCTCTTAATTTTGCATCTCTTTCCCAGTATTGGGATTCAATTGTTACCGGTTGAATCCGCTGCTTCTTTTATATTTTTTTTCACCATGGAGTGGCAGCCTCAGGAGGAGCCACTGGGGCAGCTGGCCTACTGCCTCAGGGATTCATTGAATTCTTACAACAGTGCCGCCCAGAAGCAGGCCGAACAGGTATGTCGCGCATTCGTATTTAAATTCAAGTCGCTCTATGTTTCTCCACATGACGCTTGGATGTATCATTTCAAATTGCAATCTGCTTCCATATAAAGCTTGCCCCGTCTGCGATCGTATCTTTCTTTTTTTTTTGCCCCTGCGCCTTTGTCTGTCTTGGAAATTTTTCTTAGATACCATGACTGACGTGAGAGCGCCTCCCACCATGACAGATGCTAGAACAAGCGACCTCATCGCCAGACTATGTCAACTATATCACCTACCTCTTCTGCACGCCGCAGAAACCGGCCGTCTTGAATTTGCAGGCGGCCGAGTACGACATGGTCCGTTTCGCCGCGGCGATGAACCTCAAGATGAAGATCCACATCGCATACAATACAATTCCCCAGGATTCCCTCGCCTATATCCGCTCAGCCACCCTCATCGGCCTCCGGGATAATAACGCCCAGGTGCGGAACTCCGCCGGTATCGTGATAACGGAGTTGATCTCAAAGGCGGGGCTATTGGCGTGGCCCGAGGTGCTCCATGAGCTGCTGAACCTGGTTGAAAACCCGTCCGGGGATGCAGCTACAACAACTCGGGAAGCTGCAATGTCGGCCTTGTTCAAGGTCTGTGAGGATAACCGCCGGATCCTCGAGCGGGACTACAACGGGCAGTGCCCCCTGGACGTGATCATCCCGAAGCTACTTTCGTTCAGCTCCATCGAGAGCTCCCGAATTCGGGAATCGGCGCTGAAGGCTGTCCTTATCTTCCTCCCTCACCGACCCAAGGCTCTTCTCGCGCAGATGGATGTGTTTCTGTCGCAGCTGTTCCAGCTGTCTAACGACTCTTCGCTGGAAGTCCAGCGTACGGTGTGCCAGGCTTTTGCACAGCTTGTGGACTTCGCCCCGGAGAAGCTCATTCCTCATATGGAAGGGCTGGTCAACTATATTATCATTCAACAGCAGAGTCAGGTCGACCCGGAACTGAACCTCGATGCTGCGGAGTTCTGGCTGGTTGCGGGTGAGCAGGATGCCCTACAGCAGCCTTTGGCTCCGCATATGCCAAAGATTGTGCCAGTGCTACTGCAGAGTATGGTATATGATGAGGAGGAAGCTATCCGGCTAGCGGGCGAGGGCGATGACGCTGACGTGGAAGACCGCGAAGAAGATCTAAAACCACAGTTTGCTAAGTCCAAGGCTGGTCGCTTAGATACTACCAAGAACGCCGGACAGCAGAACGGTGATGCGCAGGCAGCACCACAGGCAGAGGATGATGACCTCAGTGAAGGTGAGATTGAGGACTCCGAGTTCGGGGACGATCCCGAGGATGAGTGGACGCTACGCAAGTGCTCTGCTGCTGCGTTGGATGTCTTCTCGAATGTCTACCATGAGCCAATCTTCGAAGTCATCCTACCTTATCTGAAGGAGACCCTTCGTCACGAACAATGGGTGCAGCGGGAGGCCGCTGTTCTGACTCTCGGTGCGGTAGCGGATGGCTGTATGGACGCAGTTACTCCCCACCTTCCTGAACTTGTTCCATACCTGATTTCCCTGCTCAATGACTCGCAACCGGTGGTTCGACAGATCACCTGCTGGTGTCTTGGCCGCTATTCCGAGTGGGCTTCTCACGTTGGCGAGCCGTCCGAGCGAGCTCGCTTCTTCGAGCCCATGATGGAAGGTATCCTCCACCGGATGCTTGATGGAAACAAGAAGGTCCAAGAGGCCGCCGCGTCTGCTTTTGCTAGCTTGGAAGAGAAGTCAGATGCCAACTTGATCCCATACTGTGAACCCATTCTCCGCCAGTTCGTGCTGTGCTTTGGCAAGTACAAGGACCGCAACATGTACATTCTCTACGACTGTGTGCAGACCCTGGCCGAGTGCGTCATGGGCGAACTGGCGAAGCCTCAACTCGTCGATATCCTCATGCCCGCCCTCATCGACCGCTACAACAAGGTGTCTGACCAGTCCCGAGAACTTTTCCCGCTGCTAGAGTGTCTTGGATATGTGGCGGCCGCATACGGCGACGCATTTGCCCCGTTCGCACCGCCACTCTTCCAGCGATGCATTAAGATTATTTACGAGAATCTGCAGGAGTACATGAACTCCGTGAACAACCATACCATCGACGAACCGGACAAAGATTTCTTGGTTACCAGCTTGGACCTGCTGAGCGCGATCATCCAGGCGATCGATCCAAACAAGAGCGGAGAGCTGGTCGCCAACTCGCAACCGCGGTTTTTCGATCTGCTCTGCTTCTGTATGCAAGATCCGAACTACGAGGTGCGACAATCGTCCTACGCTCTGCTCGGTGACTGTGCTATCAACATCTTCCCTCAGCTAGATCAATTCACCAATGAGATCGTGCCCATCCTCATCAAACAGCTAGACCTCGACCTGATCCGCGATGACGACCGGCACACCGGCTTTAGCGTATTAAACAACGCTTGCTGGTCCTGTGGAGAGATCGCCGTGAACGAAAAGGCCGGGCTCGCCCCGTACGCAGAGAAGCTATACCACGGCCTCCTATCCATCATCAATAACGAGGAGATCATCGACTCGGTCAACGAAAACGCCGCCATGGCGCTGGGCCGTCTAGGAATCTGCTGCTCAGACCAGCTTGCGCCGCGATTGGCAGAGTACGCCGGCACGTTCCTGAAGTCCATGAACAAAATCGATTTCACGCGGGAAAAGGCGTCCGCTTTTCTGGGATTCAACCAGGTCGTTATGAAGAATCCAGCAGCTATGGAGTCATCTCTTGGTGGATACTTCCAGGCCATTGCTGCTTTCCCGGGCAAGTCACTTCACCAGGATGAATTCCAGGATATCCAAAGTTCATTTCAACAGGTACTGTCGAATCTTCTTTTTTTTTTTTTCTCTTTCCTTTTACTAACGACAATGCAGGTCCTGCAAGGTTACAAAAATATGATACCCGATTTCGATTCGTTCATGACCCAGCTTCCGCCGCCTGTCGCGCAGAAGCTCCGCTCTGTATATCAGATTTAGATTCATTGTGCAGCATTTTTGTTATGGGATCTGGCGAAGGGCGTATAAAATCATCATCTTGCTTTTTCTTCCACTTGCTTTCTTTTCTTTCTTTCTTTTTTCTTCTATTTACTGCTTAATGGCATTGCGGTCCGGTCTGAGTGCATATAAGAAAGAGCAGGCAGCAGGGAGACTATATGCACAACACTTTAAAGAGATGGGAAGCGAGGGAATGATTACCGACCTATGAATGAGAGACGACGCGTAATGGCCACTTTATGATGATGATTTGTATACTGCGTTAGATAGACTAGGTAGCATATTATGTAGATTTTCACAGCGGCCTGACTTTTTTCTTTTTCTATATCTCATTTTATTTCATTTCATTATCTGCTTGCAAACAAGGCATAGCATGGATGGATGGCTTCGTGAGTTTCATACAACTTTTATCTTCTCTTTATTTTTATTCTGTCTTTTTTCAGATATTTCATCGTGTCACTCTAATAGCAGTGAGTGTGGTGTTCTTGGAGTAAAAAATATTCATAATGATTTCGTTCTCGGTGGCAGACTGCAAATGTCCTCGCAACCTACTGGAGTATCATACAATTTCATACTTCCGATCTTGATGAACAAGAGCTAAAATGAGGAGACTACCGTAAGCTAACGCCTCAACCTCTTCTCTGTCTCCCCCTCAGCCCTCTTGACCCACGCATCAATAGCCCCCTCCCCCTCCGCCTCCTTCCCGCCAACAACGCCCTTCAGAACCTCCCCAATAAAACCTACAAAATTGCTCCTGCGCAGCGAATTCTCCCAAGCCCATCCGGCGCGCTTCCTCTCCTCCGTGCGCAGCGCCTCAAAATCACCAAGCTCGCCGGCCCGGATCCTCAAATCCTTCACAACAGCCATAAGGTTAAACCGCGTCTCGGTCTCGGGGTACCGCGCAATCCGTCGCTGCAGCACCTCAATCACCTTCTCGGGAAATGTGTCCGTATCACAAGGCCCATGCGAGATCGGCGCCGGCTGCAGCCCGTCAAGCTCGTACAGCTCCCCGTCCACGGGCGTGTATGCGATGAAGTGGTAGACGTCTCCTTCCTCGTCTTCGTTCTGGGGCCGGCTTGTCTCGTCGACGAAGGGACTGGCCTTGGCGAATGCATTGTGGGCGGTGCGGATTGTTTCGGAGTTTGAGAGGGCTTCGCCGCGGAGGTCGGAGGGGAAGCCTGTTGTGAAGTCCTTGAAGGAGGAGAGCTCGGGGCCGAGAAAGATTGGGGTTTGGTGGTTTTCGGGGGTGGGTGTGTCGTGGTTTAGGAGGACGGAGAGGATGGCTTGGGTGCCGCAGGCATTTTGGATTGTTTGGTTTGCGAAGAAGAAGTTCTCGGGGAGGTTGGTTGCGGGGGTGCCGTCTTGTGTCTGGGTGTTGCTGGCTGCGGGGGCGCGGAGGTATTTGAAGAGGAAGATAACGCCGTAGACTGTTCTGTTTGGCAAAACGGCGTTGTGTTAGCTGCGGAAGCTGGGACTGTATTAGATGAGAGATTAAGTGGCTGTAACCTACCCTAGTGAGCGTATCGTGTCGGGATCGAGAGAGATCAGCTCTTCAAACTGGACGCCCTTGACGCCGAGATTCTCGACAAGAGAGGTGAAAACACCCTAAAAGAAGAACATTAGCATCTCGTCTGGATTAACTTCATAGCGGGAGTTGTATTAGACATACCTCGTCTGATTCGATTGTGCTCCAACCTGCTGCGTCGGCCATTGTATAGCTCTTAGATAGCTAGCTAGGAACACAAGTTTGTTTCTGCGTTGATGTGATGACATTGATTGATTGAAGCAGTTCCTGTTTGTTATGTTTGCCAACGATACAAAGTGTCTAAACCATACAAACCAAGCAAACCAGTAAAACAACCCAAACCCAACCGTGGAAAACAAATCCGCTAATCCCCATCAAGGCTAGGCCTGTGCCAATCTAATCAGGCTAGCGCAACATCTCGATCCGGAATAGCGGCAGATGCCGAATACGAGGGTTCCCAGGAGGGTTAGACTGAACGGCCTGAGGGCGGCCCACCGGCTCCACCAATCTTTGTGCTGCCCAGCTTAGTTCATCCTTCAAGGAGGGTGACGGTGTCAGTGCCAGTGCCAATCTCTCGATCTGTCTGGGTGCTGGCACTGGCTCCTGGCTACTGGCTCCATGTGGGACTTGACTGAATTGTGAGGTTGGCTACTATACTCGTCTTGGCCCGTGGGAATGGGATCATCTGCTAGTTCTCTGAATCTGATGACTCGAGTCGGTACCAGCTTTGACGGGGGGTATGACTCTTTGAGTCCTGGAGCGTTCATTAGTCCAGGTGTTGTGGGGAAGGCACTACTGAGTCGACAAGGCTACCTTGTGTTCTACCCATCTCCTCGGAGTGTTTTGAATTAGGCACTTGCTTCCTGTAAGGCAGGTCGGTGAACAATTCCCACGTTTGTTCGCCAGCTGTTTCAGCCCCTCACTTCCGCCATCTTAAACAGCGACTTCTACCAGGTATGTTGACAGTCGCACGCGAAACAACAGAAGAATGCCCCGAACCCTGAAATGCAGGAACACGCTGATCTTTCTCGTAATTTCTTCAGTATCCTGACCAGGATTCTATAATTATCTCCCATGCATCCATGATCCATCCCACCCATGCGCTCGGTGTCGCATCATACCCTGGCTTCGGGGGGCCGCGATATCCTTCTCCCCGCGGCTGTTCGGGCCTTAGCCTATGAGGTGGGTGGGTGCTGCCGTGGAGCCAGGTGAAGACTGAAGACCCTGTTTGCCCGCCAAGCAAGTGGAGGAGGAGGAGATTCTCCTCTCCTGTAGTTTCCGACGCTTTTGATCTTCAGACCACAACTCCAGTTGCATTATCCGCCCCTCCCAGGCTCCCACCCATACCCATTATTTTATTACTAGTATCATTATTGTCAACTTGTCAAGGCTGGAATGGAAAAAAGAAAAAAGGGCAACCAAGGGTGAAGCTACGTACCCAACGATCGGATTAAGCTCGTTTCAGGCCTCCCTCCCTGTGGGAACGTGGCCGTCGATCCCATTCGAGGGTCTGATCTTTAATCTATTTATAACCACAAGGTTCAGCGACCTCTCACTTCGCTTCGTCGAAATCAAGTCACTCAATCATAATAATAAATCCGATGTGACATTCTTCTGCTTTAGCCTGTTTGACCTAGAGCGCTAATAATGGACGGACTGTTTGGGAAAGATGCGAGTCATTGTTATTTGTTGTTGATCTTTAGTAATGTTGAGTGGTTTTGAAAGTATCCAGACATGCAAAATCATTTCCACATTTCCAGCCTAACGCCAGGATAAAAAAAGAATATTGGGTATATCGCACATTGCCTTCTCCGGTCATTTCGTTTCGGAGCTCCTCCGCTGTTCTGTTCTGTTCTGTTGCGCTTCTGCCAGATCATTTCATCCAAAGGTAAGATTTCAACCCTGTTTTAGGGTATAGAATAAAAAATAAACAAAAAATGCCAACTGGGGAATTCAATCCCAACCCTTCTATCGCCATAATCCAATGCAATTCCAAGCTCAACCTGAATGCCTTTTGTAAAATCCAAAAATCAAAAGAAAAAAGAAAACAGTCACGCGCAAACACTTCCGGGCCAGACAGACTCGGGAGTGCCGTAATCGCCAACAGAATGATGATCTTCGTAGAGTTCCAAAGAAGTCAATCCTAGGCCTCCATCCACCCGAGAGGCGGGTGCGCACACCATATCTTCTATGTATGCTGGTGGATAGGCTGAATCGGAGGGAGCCTCGCGGGTATCCGAGAGTAGTTGAGGAGAGGGGTAGAGGCTCGCGGAGCCTGGCGCCGTCACATACGACGTGGAAACTTCAAATGGCGAGCTCGCAATCGTCACCGCCGGGGGAGACTGGAGTGGTGGGGTATATGGTGTGTAAGAAGCGGAGACGGAAGAAGGAGAGGACGATCCTGCTAGACGGAAGTCTTGCATGGGTTGAAACGGACTTGTCGGCGGCGGGGAGTAGTACTCAACAGAGGCCCGTGGGGACCACTGTAGACGAGCTCGGTATCTGGCGGCAAGATGTCGAGGGAGATCCATGATGGACATGGCGAGGTGCACATCAGGATTGTATGGAGCCGTCGCATTTCGGGCATAGATGGTGCGGTAGATTTCCTCAATGGGTCCCACGGACATCGGTCCCAAATAGGCGCCTCCTAGGTCGGGGAACAGGCTATCAAGAGCCACACTGACGCCAAAGAACTGGGCCAGGATAGCCAAAGCGCCGATGTCTCCATCGCCGCCTCGCAGCATTGCCGGTGGAAGCCAAAACAGCCATTGTCGCAAGGGCTGGATGCGTTCGAAGGCCTGCTCGGGATTTAAGGGGACATCACGCTGGAACTGGCGCACAAAGTCGAGTAATTCTCCTAGTCGACGGTAGTGCTCGTGGTTGTGCGCAACCCGCTTCTGGACGGTTTGAAGCGTGATAATGGTGTGTTCGAGACTAGCGAGATCCTCGTCCTGGAATTGGAAGCCGTTGCCTGCTAGGTATCGTTGGTTCTCCAGGAACATAGCAAGCTCGGATTCCTGTTTCCACATTTGAGGCATCGAGTCGAGGACGGTTGTTACCCCTTGCTGCAACGAGGCCCAGCTGGGCCACTCACTGTCTTGCCACGACAGCAAGATTGAGGCAGCAAGGATGCCATCGGAGTTATCCCTTGAGAAGGTGCCAATTGCGTTTTGAAGTCCTTGGATAGCGGTGCCTCGGTGATGGAATGCAAGCTGTTTGGTTTCCTGGTTCCGGGTAATCCAGGCAAGATGCCCTGCAGAGAGCGTTAAGATCGAGTTCATCACAAAGTCGTTGGAGATGGCAATCGACAGGAAGCTGTACCGTCAGTCATGGTCCCTTCATAAAAATACAGGTGCTTCTGGTACTTACAGTGGCATCTTCTGGGCCCAGATAGTGCAACTACTGAGCCCTCGACGGTGAAGATCGATGGAAAGTCCGATTATGTGGTGGATGAGACGGAGGTCGGTTCGTGATAGTTTGCTCCAGCAGTTGCGCGGGAAGTGCATGAGTTCAGGAAACGGTGGTAACCCGGTGAGATGCCAGTTCTTGATCTCCACCTCGATCTCTGCGGACATGAGAAGGTCGGGGACTTTCCGGACAGAGGTCGACTCGTCATGCACGGTAGCGACATCCATGTAGTCACAACGGCAGTTGTGTTTGGTACAGTTGCGACTGTTCTAGTTAGCAAAACACTTCTTGCAGACTCAAAACCATGGGGAACATACCATTGAGGGAAGGTCTCGTCGCAACGAATATGGCGCCGCTTGCAGGTCTTGCAACCGTAGCGGGACTTGGTGTGGCTCTTGCGAGGGGGACCACCGCCAGGACCAGCCATTTTGATGTATATAAGGAGGGTGAGGTGAGGTGAGGTAAGGTAAGGAAGGAAGGAGGGTATATAGTAAGGAATGCGCGTTGGTAAGAAGGAAAGGACAGGATAGAAGTCAACTACCCAGGACAGTAGAATAGTAGAGAAGATAGAGGGACGCTGAGGGGCGTTGAGGTTGGTTGTTAGGGCAGAAGGACGAGAACCGAGAGGAGGATGGAGAGGATATTTATTTAGAAGCGCATTGACTGGAGGGAGGGTCCAAGGGCCCACGAGAGCGAGGTTAAGAATGCAGCGTCCAAAAATAACCACGAGCCGCAGAGCTCATACAGCTTGGAGGAGTGGAGGCGGAAGAGGAGAGTCAGAGAGGGAGCAGGCAAGATGAAGCAAGTGGTGAGGAATGCACGTGGGAATACGAGAAAACGGCAGCCAGCAGTTATTTTTATAGCGAGATTTGCAGCAGGAACTCAGGAAGTGGAGGACAGTGAGGACTGCAGAGTATTAAATAAAGTAAAAGTACAGCATTCCTCCCATCGACGGAAAATAAAAAGGTTATTGGGGTTAGGGGCAGTTTGGGTGCTGGAGTGGAGGGGGAGCTAAATTAAAAAAAAATAAAATAAAAGAAAAGAAAATAACCCAAAAGAAAATAAAAGAGGAATTATAACGAGAGTCACTTTAATTTCACCCTCCCAGAAACAGAAACAGAAGGGGAAAAAGCAAACTCGGAACTAGTCGACGCTGGAGGCTTTGGAGAAGATGGAGAGACGCCACAAAACGCCCAGTCACTGCTCGACGGTGGGAACTGGAAAGGCCCGCTTGACAGGCTGGATCGCGGATTCAATCTGATTGTATCCATGAACGAGAACGAGCCCGAGAATTGCGGCAATGGGAGGCACTACACTGGCAGGATCCGGGGCGTTCACCCTCCATCAGGGCCCTGGAACAGGCAGCCGACGCAGGCTGGACAGACTGGGACAGAACTGGAAATGCGACCGAAGCGGAGGGACCGCGATTGGCATGTCGAGTGCACAGCGAACATGGTCAAGCAGACCAGTTTTGAGCCTCTTCACCCCAGATTCCTTTTCTTTTATTTTTCGGATTTCCACAATTGCTATTGCGACTGGAGTAGCCCCGATAGTGCCATTGCAGGCATTCTCTAGCGGGCGCACTAGCAGTTCTTATTAATAATGATTGACACGGTCGTTCTCTGTCACTTAACGTTATCTCATCCCGCTCCCAACTGGGTGGGACGCTCTCTTGCTTGTGCCGTCAGGATTCAGCTCCGATCTGAGTTTAACCCCTTTCTGCTTCCACAAAATAGACAAAACAATAATCAGTACAGTGATAGGCATCAAATGTAACCATCGGTGCAAGCGATGGATCACAGCAGCCTCCTGGCCCTTGTTTTGTTCGCCAGCTCTGTGACGAGCAACTCCGTGCCGAAACTCTGGGTCTCCAACACTCATCGGTATTAATATTGAGCCCAGTCCGTCTAGCTAGGAATGGCAGGATCCATCGATCCAATGAAATTGTCCTTGGTTTGACTCATGGGTCCGTTGATGGATCAGATCCTCTCAACCCTGTTTCCGCCTAGGGTCCGGTCTGACACTGACCTCGACAGGCGCCGAGATCATCAACCACAGATAGACGAAACTCTCACTCTCCTCCCCAACGGAAATGGAAATTGGTTTGGAGGCGAATTAAAAAAAAAAAAAAAAGTGGCGAGCAAGCTAAGCAATCTTCAAGAAAAGAAAAACAACAGTGCGACCTTGGCCGGGGAGAGCAAAGAGCAACGGCGTCTCCATACCAAGCCCAACGGTGCTTTTCGATCTTTTGGTTCATCGGACTGGGTCGGCCGACGATGACGAGAAGCCAGGTTTTGGCTCGGCTCTGGCTGCGGGCAAGGCGCCTTGATGCGCCTCCCCAGGCGGCAGGCTCTCTTGCAAATTGTCGCGAGTCATTGAAGAGTCAACGTTTAAGAGGGGGATAAGAATCATCATGTCCTGCCTATCGGCTTGGCCCGATGCTGCCTCGTCCTCGTTTTCTGCCTGGCGCACACAAAGCAGAGGAGGGAGCAATGCCTGTCAGCAACGTCTGGTTTAACGTCTAAGTTACCAAATTGGGGTCCCCCTTCAGACCGAGCTAGACCCTGTCAATCCTCCTATTCACGATTTAAGCCCGGCATAGTCCACGATAATCTCAGATCTTGCCTTTTCCAGACAAGCTGATCGTTCTAACAACCAAGGATTTCCGGTAAGATCATCTTAGGCGAAGGAAGCTTCTGACCTCTGACGTGCGCTGGATTTTGGTGCGTCGTTTGAAGGGCGCTGATACCCTAGTCATGTTGTTTTTGTCGCATCGTCCAAGAAGCTACGGCTACTTGTTTGCTATTATTGGCTTGTCTCCGTCAGCCGGTCTCGCAGATTTAAAGCTTGCCCGGCAAGGCAGACTGGGTAATTGACTTTGAGTGCCCGGTGCGCCGAGGTCAAAAATACCACAAATACCAGAAAACACGCGGAAGACTGAACAATCCTCGGAATGGCACTAAGGCGTGGAGCATCTCATGGGCCTGTGGGCTCGCAAGTCGCAACCTTAAAGGCTAAAGCGCACTAGAGTAGCTCAGGGCTAGCCTCCCCCTCTGAAGATTATGGACTGTCCATTCAGACGCCTGGCAACCCAAGAAATGGATGCCGTCCAGACTCGAAAAGTCGAAAGTAATGGCGCATTCTTTGGCTGCACGATCCAGGCACCGTTTTTATCCGAAACTGCGGAGGAATGACGCTCACCGAGAAAACAGGAAGCCCAATTTGGCCCGAAACATTCAATCGTCCCAGAAAGGAACGGCCTATGTCCGGGTTTCTTTTCCCTACGACCCAGATTATGGTTGAAGTCCTCGATTTTCATGTATTAATGGGACCAATAGTCCTAACGACGGCTCTGAATCAACCGTCTTGCATTTCCCAAGCTGCATTTGTGCAACTCCAATTGAATCAACCATCAACCATCAACCATGTCGGTCTTGTGGGGCATGACCTCATGGGTGTTGAGCACGTACCTAATAAAAATGCGCATCAGCTTGGCAGGCCATTTCTCGTCCCATCTAGGCTAAGTTCGACCTGAACCAACCTTTCCATTGGGTCGTATGGTAGCCTAAAACCCTTAGTGTGATGCTATTTTTTCCCTCATTATCGTTCGGAATGACAGCGAGGGGCACAAGGAGAACCACCAGCCAAACCAGCAGATGGTGGTAACGTGTCAGTGGTGACTGGCCAGTGGTCACTCGTCCTCACGATGCTTTCTGCGGCTGAGAAATGAGCCCGATGAAGCGGGGTGTGATGAGCCCGGCGCCGCGGTTGGTCCACATGGGCTAATATAATTGCATGCAGATTTGACCGTCTTGCACGGTCTGCACCTCCGCTTGGTGTTTTGTGATGAACAGACCAGTCGCACTGAGGGATGGCTGCAAGCCTGCAAGGTGCTACAAGGTTCAGCCGCAGGGAGGAATGGGATGATGCAGATGGCGGTCTATCGGTTCCTAAAATCATGGTTCTCTCCCTTGCGAGAAGGCTGTCACCGACCCGACTAACCAATTTGGCGAGATTAGATTGTGAAACATCATCAAACAACAATCAACAAACCCGATCTATGCTAGTCTCGCTAAATATTATCATAATAGGAAATTGATGACAGGGACTCTTGGCATATTTCATGACACTGGATAGGTCGATTGGGGGCTAAAGAGAAAAAAAGAAAGATACCAGCAGATCAGTGCTTGACCCGGTCTGGGACTCAGCCGGTCTCAAGGGAGCCAGACGGGAAACGCTTCGACGGTAAGGAGTCCTCCGTACAGACTCCAGTGGCATTCCTCAACAGTCAAGACCGATCATGGCCGGTGGCACGTCCTGACGAATAGGGAGCATTGTTCTTTGCCAGGTCAAGTCAAACAGGCCTCCCCGGAGCTGCGGACCGGGCCCAAGGATTCGACGCACGTTCAAGAACACCAGACATCTGAAAGATGAAGCCTTGCCTGGTTCGGTTAGTGGCATCGCCTTCAAGGACGGAGTCAAGGCACCATCGCTTGGATGGGCTCGCTGGTTACTGCCAAATCGGTAAAAGGAGACATTTGTCGCTGCATGCATGAAGTTGCACAGCAGCAGACCTGCCACGTTTTCCGGGGGTCAGACTCGACAACTCGAGCCGTCGACTGAGATGAAGGAAAGGGGGGAGATGCCTGCCTTTGGAGGGGGAAATCCCGCTGTGAAGAGAGACCATGTGACCCTCGACCAGTAGCAGGGCAGATCCCTGTCCATCATAGCCTCATCTGGCCGGGTTCGGACTGACTCAGTTCCGACGGGAAAAGGTCGGCCAAAGTACCTTCAAGTATCGGACAGCTAAGTGGCCAGAGTGCAGACCGACACGCAGCCCGTGAAGCCTCCACTCAGAAGACCCTGAAAGTGCAGAAGAAGCGGTGCGATGAATTCACCCTGGTGTCGACCTTTGGTTGCGCAGGTAGTTTCCGTCGCCTGGAGCCCAAAGTAGCCCACGCTAACCCGACTAGGGCTGGCGGAGGGAGCCGACCGCTCGGGCCAATCATCACCCGTGGACCATTCTCCGCATTGAGAGCTGCTGACCAGTCGGGGCGCTGGGACTGGGCTGGGCAGATCGTGGATTTGCAGGCCCAGGGCTGTCCTGCCAAAGCAGTGGAGACGCTAGGCTGGTGTGAAGGAACTAGCTTCCATCTCGCGAGATGGCCCCTACTGTGGTTAGGCTGCCGGCGATCACCGCTTGTTGGGGACTGTCAATTTCTGGCTCTCTGGGCCACTGGCAACTCTATTTGCCTCGCTTGAGATGCTCTTCTCGGGCACGGAGTCTGCCTTCCTTTTGTCAGTGACTCAGGCTGCCAGGCTGTTAAGGCTGCTCAGGCTGCTGCCATCAGCACGTCACCAAGATGCAATCGAGGAGCTGACTGCTTATCGTTACACCAGGCTGCCTGCCACCACGCGGTCTGCCTGGAAGTCATCTGTAACTGTAAGGGACAGAGAGGTTCGGAGTCTTTCCTTCCTGCACGGACCGGATGGACCAGAAATTGAGGATTCAGGAATCAACCAAGAGCATCCATCCCACTTCCATGAACCACTGCTTCTATTCTTGGTCTCTCCTGCACCACATCAAGTTCATCTTCTCTCGCATCGTCGTTTGAGAATCCCCCCCACTCGCCGCACATCATGAATCTTCTTCCTGCCATCCTCGAACAGCTGGATTCCCATGTCAGCAGTCAGCACCCAAAATCGCTTCCCGAGTTCGTCTTTTCCTTGGCGCTTTCTAAAAATATCGCGGCACTGCGCTTCATCATTCGCTCCCTCGCCTGTACGGATAAAACATCTTCAAAACTGAGCAAAAGAATGAAATTAAGATCGCTTCAGGAACCCTGAGTGGGCACTGTTCTCCTCTGTGGTTCGAGGACAACCTTGTTCCATCGCCGATTTGGTCATTTCTTCACCCTCTATCGGAAACTGTAGCCAGTAACCGTGCATCGGGTCTTCCATGACCCTTCATCCACCATTGCAGCTGTCATCGTCTCAGATTTTGAGACGCCGTGGTTGGTTAGAATACTTCAAACTTTGGAGGGCTTGCGATCACCCTTCCATATCGTATACACCCCGCTGGACGGAGGGAACGAGCTTAAACCGCCTCAACAGCCTATCATGAGTGCATCGTCTCAAGCACCCCGATCTCTGTGCTTCTGTTCTATTTTCATCCTCCAATTGCTGACCTGAGATGGCGAGAGGCATGGATGCATCCAACGGGCTAGCAGCTCTCTGGCCTTCGCTTCACTCCGTCTCCCAACGTCATGATACCATCTGCGATGCACCTTGCCTGCAATTTCACCTAAATCTTATCTACCGAAATGTCTGAAGACGAACTCCATCCAGTCTAGCGCTGTCAGATCTCGAACCTCGGGCAAATGCGAGACAAAAATAGAGTCTCCCAGCAAGGCTCCCCAAGCTGTCGATCAATCAGATCAAACGATCCATACCAGACCAACCCGCGATCCTGGTCCCTCTATCCTCGATGTGGAAGAAAGGTCGGGACATTGCAGGCTTGCAGTAGCTTCTTATTCCTTCAGTAGACCAGCGCTCATATCCCATCTCCTCATTGCTCCTTCATCGTCAAAGCTCCCCGAAGTGGGTTGATTCCGCGATAATCCTGGTCACTTTAACCCATCCTCTTCCCACGCTATATTGGACTATTCAACGTGGGGACCACAGCTACCAGGGATTTACTCATGTAGATTGGCCTTTGGTGTTTTCCCAATTTTAAAGTAACTTCCATCTCACCAAACAACCTCCTCGTCATCTCAACCCACTGCCCTATCACGCTGATCACAACCCACCACTTTAATTTCCGCAGAAGATTGTCAATGCCCTAAAGCCTGGAGGCCACCCTAGGTAGGTCTCCAGGCTGTCCCAGCCCCCATATCATCACTTCCAGTTCAGCGAATGGCCTGGTCCACTATTCTTGGCATTCAACGGAGTATACGAGCCATCCATATTGGGAAACCGCGGAAACACCCACCGCACCACATCGCACCTTCCCTTCCACTTCATACCAGCAATCCCACCAATACAAGTCGATATCAGGTATGATCCAAATATAGAAAGCACGATCAACATCAGGAATCCGAGCCCCAAGAGCCTCTAATGCAGGTTCCCAGGGGTGGAACGACTGTTGATGCCAGGAAAGTCCGTACCTACTAGTGATCCTGCCTTGAATCTTGGAATCTTAGGAAAGGATGCCCACGTAGTTGCACCTTCCTTCCATGTAACGTTGAGTGAATGGATGGCACCTTCCAATCCATACTGAGTCAGGTAGGTACAAGGAGATACAACCTTTGAGAGGAAGGAGGCAAGGGCCACCTCTGCCGTGGGCACGCTCGTCGCTCCTTCCCCGACGCTCAATGTCCATCTTCCTTCGAAGGGAAGGTACCATGGACACCCGACCTAGCTTCCAAAGTTAGGTTCTCGGAGGCTATTCTTTCCTGCTCTGGACACCGTCAAAACTTTGCACCGCAGTTTAGCCGTCGACTGGGCCATGAAGGGAAATGCACTCCCTCTCCCAAGGTCGACCTAGTGGGAGGTTGTCCCCTTTGTTGTAAAAGTCTAGATCTAAGGTACCTACCCAAAGTTCCTATGTGAATGAAGTATGGTAGGGTAAAGTACCACGCTGCGTCTACATCAAAATATACTTGCTTACTGTAGTGTATTCGGTAACGATGAACGCGCAGGCTTCAAACGCTGAGTATTTCCATTCTTCACGAGTACGTACATGATATCATCGCTCATCAATCATGGCATGTCAGGTGTGGTATCGCAACAAAACGATAGATATGAACACTAAGTAAGAACGTATGTAGTAAGGAACCTCAAGAATGAAAGATAAAGGTTGGGCGAGGGGTAGTAGGTAGGCAATCAAGAAAGACGAAGACATATCGTTAACGCTCTTTCAATCCACTTAATAGTTAATCATCCTTCCTTCGATCCCCTCCAGCAACGTCTGCGGGAGCTGGTCCCTCTGGACGATTCCCAAGGCCACCAGGTCCGCCCAGAAGAATAGAGCCCGGTCCTGTGCGTAGGCAAGGTAATCGAATTCGTCGGACTCGTCCACGTCGCTGTCGACCGGGGGTTTGGGGGGCGCGGGCGCCGTCGCGGACGTAGGGGTTGGGATATCTTCGTCCTCGTTGTTGTCGTCGTCGTCCATCCCAGGTACCTTGGCCTGGACGATACCCCAAGCCACCCACTGCGCGGAGTTGAGGACACGCCAGAGGTGCGTCTGGCGCATGAGGAACTGGGTTTCGGCCTCGAGGGAGTCCTGGTGTGTGCGTTCGATGCTGTCCACCAGGCGCTGGGGGGCGAGGTCGGGGCTTGCGTTGAGGTCGAGGGGTGTCATTGTGAGAGGGCATGAGGAGGCTGGGCGCATGAGAGGGGTGATTGAGGGGGAGGAACGGCTGCCTAGCCCGGGTTTGTGGGTGAGGTATGCGGTGATGAATTGGTGTTGTTGTTCGGGGGTAGGGTAGTTCAGGTTATCGCAGGCCCAGGACCTTTCGGCGTCGTGGTAGTTGTAGCACCATTCGGTCTGTGGGAGACGGAGGAGTCAGTAAGTTGTTTCTTCTAAGATCAGATTGTATTGCCGGCTGGGTACTCACGAAGTGGTTGGCGAACTCAAGTCCAGGTGTGTTCGCTGAGGCATACTCGAAGTCGATGACGACCAGTTGTTTATGCTCGTTTTCCGGGAGGAGAAGCGGAGACTGCTGACTAGGCTCCATACGCAGCAGGTTACCGTATTGCGTCTACAAAGAATTTGTTAGCAAAGGTTGATGATAAGCTACAGCTCATTCCGAAACCTACGTCGTTATGGGCAAACACAAGCTGCCGTTTAATCTCCTGTGAGCCACCACTGTTGGTAACCAGCCATTTACGGTATTCGTCAATAGCATTCCGGAACTTGGGCCACGGAACACCACAGACATAACCGCGCCGACGCCAGGGTTCGAACGCCGCTTTGGTCTCATTCTGCGGAGACTCGATCTCTTTGTCCAGCCAGTTAATCACCTGCTCACAGCGATCAACCCACTTGTCCCAGTTGTGGAAGACCCTCGGACCGTTTTCTCTCTCCTCTTCCTGCAGTTCAATGCCTTCGTGGAGTTCGCGCATGCGCTTCGCGATCTGCTTCATTGTTGACGGCTCACGGAGCTCCACTGGCGTGAGCGGACGGGCATCCAAATATTCCTCAAATCGGCCGTTGTTGAATGTCCCTAGCACTTTAGGTCCAATATTCTTCCGACACAACCGTCGTAGAATCTGGAGCTCCTTCTCTCGATCAATGAGATGGTCCACCTGTGGACCATAAATACGCAGCAAGAGTTTCCTGCAGACAGATTAGGACCGGAAAAAAAAAGCCTAATGACAAGAGTCAGAACTTACGGAGGAGGTTTTCTAGGAACCAAGGTGTATGATCCGTCCTCCGCTTTAGGCGGGGGAATGTTTTGCGGAGGAGCAACTTTGTAAACAGCATTGGTCAAAGCACCGCTAAGTCGAACGACACCGATCTCAGCGGCCGATTCCATTGGGAGCTTCCGCCAGCCCTTCAACTCCAGCGTGTGTGTCAAGCGGAGAAGTTCGCTCTTGAAGATAACCCAAGCTTCTCGGTCTTTGGCTCGCCTGACACTTGCAGCATCTCCATCTCCCTCCTCACCCTCCGCGCCTCCACCGGTATAAGACAGAGTCTTAGAGTTGTCCAAAACTGCATCTACAGCAGGAGTAACTTGGTCGAGTTCATAATCCGACTCTGAAGCGGAGCCCCTCCGCAGTCCCTTCAGCGGAGGACGCCGGCGCGTAGATCGGCGAGAGGAGCAAGTAGATGTCGGCCGGCTATCGTAGCGAGAAGCATAATGTAGGAGGATCTTTTCCAGTCCATCCAGCGCAAGGGCGGTGTCGGAGCCCTGCGAGACGGTTCTGGTCAACGGAACACCGTCACCATTACTATTATTATTATTTTCGTCTCCCTCGTTATCACCGGCAACCGCAGAGCCGTTTACCGAGCCGCTAGGCTTCTTCGAGGACTGTTTGCGTTTCGACTTTTCGCGCGACAACCACTCGTACACTTGGCTGAAGAGGTTATTCCGCGATTCCTCCTCGCCCTGCTTCAGCCACCGCTCGAAATCTTCTCTGGTCACTGAATCGTTGGATGTCTGGTTGTTTAGAGAGCCGGCGGAAGGCGTATGGTACAAACTTTGGCGCACTGCGGGCTTGCTGGCGGAAACGCGACGTTGCCTGGTGGCATTTCCATCGGAGGTTGGCGGGGGGTCTTGACGGGGTCGTTGCGCGGAAGATGGCAGATTAGCCTCGAGACCTGGGTGGGGTCCTTTTAGAGGCTTGTTAGAATCCATAGATACATCGAGAGATATGCCATTGAGAGATGAGGGGTAGGCGGGTTCAGGACAGGTGAATGCGCAAGGATTTTCGAGGGGTTGACAGGAAAAGTGGGTGATGAGATCATAAGACTAACGCCAGCGCAAGAGCCGCGGAGGGGACTACAACTACTATTGGGCCAGTGGCCGCCAGGGCCAAGAAAACAAAGGGGGAAAAGAAGATCCAGGGACGAGAGCAACATCTGGAGCAGGACACCTACCATCATGGCTATAGCCCGTGCCCGCGATGGGGTCAGTAAAGGCCGGCATCTCCAAGCACTCCAGAACCAAGATTAACCAAGATAAAGTACGGTCCAATCCAGGGAAAGGCGCATCCGGGGAAGGAAATCGGTCACGTTTTCAAGTGACTATCGCAGGGATTATCGGCTGCGGCGTGGATGTACCTTGGCTCGCTCAATAGTAGACCAAGGCAAGAGAAGTCTCAAGAGAGAGAGAAAAAGGACGGTGCATATGAGGCTTTTAAAAAAGCAGAAGAGAAAAAAAAAAAAAGGGACGAAGACTGGGGGAACCCGGGTGGAGAGGGTCGCAATCGGGCCAGAAAGGTGTGTGGGATTGCGAAGGCAGCGGTCGGACTTGGGTGGGCCTTAACGAGCCAGACCCTGGACCGCAGTGGTTCCAGAAACAAAAGCTTGAAAGGAGCCGTGAAGTAACTGGTGCATGGGCAGCGTAGATAAGTGCTGGAGGTTGCGCAGGGAATTAACAATCTCACTATCGCGTAGGCAAAAGTCGGTGTTGGGCGATCAAAATTGGTGGCGAACAAAAGCCGTAGTGCCTTATCGGCGGCCTGAGGTGACATTGTGGGTAGCAAGCGCGGGAGCAGAGCATCTTCATTAGACGTTTTGGTCATTGCATCCACAAAATGCGGCCGATTTGAAAACGATGCTATTCATCTGGCCGACCAGCTCGTGCTGCATGTACGATAAGCTGCTGACATCTTGCGTCGTCGATTTTCTCCTGTCGCATGGGAATGGATCATGGAGACCACTTGAGAAAAAACGCAGGATGAGCATCCTGGCCCAGTCTATCGTTCAACTGCTCACGCGACACCGCAAGTCATATCAACCGCAGCCTCGGGATTACTGCGATACAATGATAAGCCGAACCCTTTGGGGGGCTTATCGTGCCGGGCTGTGTTTGGAGACTCCCAAGCTCTGGGATTCGAGACCGGAGACAGCAGTAGACCAGGAACCATACGATCAGTCGCATGGGTGAGATCATTTAGATCATTAAATGGAGCTACCCTGAAGCTTAGAACAACGTCCGCAAGAGTTTAAATTGGGGTTACTGTGTGGATAGTAGTATTGTCCTCCTCGTTTCCCCGCACTCCAGTCTTCTACCGTTGCTGAATGCTGGATGCGTGAACGCGCTTGAGTCGGTTTCGAACAAACGGGAGTACTGAGCATGGTCGCAAGGGATAAGCACATTGTGCTTCATACTCCGGTTCAGAGCTGCAAAGGGCATAGTAATCGTCATGAGACGTGTTGTATATGTACTTGGTAGTTGTGGTCGAAGCTTGAAAGTTGGATGGGGAAGATGGAACTCCACGGCAAAAGAGGGGAAGCTGTCAAAGCCGATGGCGTGATTTCGGCCTGAGGCCACAATTTTGCTGTATAGCACCTGCAACTTCATGTACACCCGCTTCGAGAATCGACGTTCAAATTCGGCTCCGTAGGTCAGTGGTAGACTGTTGGTTTCCGGCGCCAGAGGTCGTGCGTTCGAGCCGCACCGGAGTCGTGTTTTTGCTCCAGTAAATTATGTTTTGTTCATCTTGTTATATCTTCGTTATTCATAAAATATTCGACCTTCATACATAAGAGTATGGATCACAATCTATAACGCGGCTATTTTCACGGAAAACCCATTCCCACCTACCCGAAACACCGACATACCTGAACCATAATAAGAATACCTAAGTATACAAAAGTAGCAATACGCAAAATAAAAACCCCAGATAGGCCGCTCTAAGCAGCCGCCCACTCAACAACTTCCAAAGCACACATCACAAGAACAAGGGTGGATGGGAGAATCCTACATATGTCAGTGTCTTGCCCAGATAGTAGGCTACTCAAAAACTTACCAAACAACGTAGCTTTGGAACAACAACTTCGACATGGCGCCAACATAAGTATTGTTGATTTGGCAAATCTGCGCCAACTGTAGGGCTGACGGAGCACCCGTGAGCAGGAAGCAGACTATGATGAAGATCGGATCGTCAACAATGCTGACTGGGACGTATTTGGCTAGCAACGCAAGAAGTGGTGCCATAATTATAGTTGGAAGCAGCATACGCCCTAGCAGGGAGGCGATTATCAGTCTTTTCTCTTCCCCGGCATCATTCATATCTTCCAGTGCTTCTTGAGGTATTGTGTTGCGTTCTAGGTTCGCCCCGAGAACCACAAGAATCAAAGGAACAGCAACCTGGCCGTTCTGGTTGATTGCGCGCGTCACGGAGTTGCTAATGAATGTCCCCTCATCGAAGAACAATCGCTGGAGCGAAGGCACAGAAGCCACTATTATTGCAACCAGCATCGCCCAAAGCGGCGGGTTCATAAAATCCCACACACCTGCAAGGAATCTGCGCGTGACAGTTGAGGTCCTCGACAGCGTCTTCTGGAGTCCTGTTGGCAGTCGATTGTAGAAGGCACCCGTTCCTCTCGCCCAGCCGCCGGCAACGCGAGTCCTAACACGGCCCATGGAAGCCTTGAGTCGTGGCAAAGGTCCTTCCTCGGAGGTGTTGTCCTCGGGGTTCACTTCCACGTTCGGAAAGTACAAGATGTCGCCGCGAGAGTCTTGACGAGGTAAAAACGGGCCACTGGGCGGTGGCCCAAGCAATGGAGACTGGTCTTGGGCGTGTTCTTGTTCGTGGTGCGACAACTTCGCGTACGAGTAGGTGCGCGTATTTACAGGTGTTGCCTCCCCAGAATGAAATTCGTCGGATTCATCATTCGAGCCAGTTCCCAGCTCGGCAGAGCCATCGGAGGAATCCCTTGTCCTTATCAAGGGCTCATCCGGATCCGCCTGCTCTGGATTATCGGTGTATCGTTCCTGACCAGGTGCAATTGGAGTCTCCCCATCGTCTCTTTCAGCTTCCTCAATATATCTCTCCCGCGGTGCAAGAAGAACGCGGTACCCCCAACTCCAACGTACAAGCTGGCCGAGCTGTTGGAAAATAAGTAGGTAAAGGATACCGCGCGCTGCAACTTCGTCATCATTATCATTAGGGATTCGATCCCAATGGAGGCCATTTAGTGTTTGCGAGAGAGAGACGACGAGCGATATGGGAAGCGAGTTTGAGTTTCCGAATACCTAGATGGAGAACAAATCAGACACTTTTCACTGACTATACTTCTCAAAACCCCTTACCGCCATAGCCGCCACGAAATTCGACTGTCGTTTGTTAAATCGAAAACATCGTGAAACCACAAATCCGCAAAGGTAGGAGACGGCGGTCTGGACGACGAAGATGAGGGGGATGATAGCGAGATCGCTTAGTTTTCCAGCCGTAAGTTGCGAACCGAGCTTGGTAAATACTATTCGAAGAGGATTAGGTCAGAAGAGGAATCCCATAAGCGATAGCTGGGCTACATACTAAGACATGGTGTGAACAAAGCGACATTAAGGTTGGCAACAAATTTTTGCGCATCGGCATCAAACATGCCAACCTTGGCAGCAATGTAACCGGGAAGGCTGACACAGACGACTTCAAGGACAGCTTCGAAGACGAGAAGCACTAGGTGCATGAAGGGAGGGTGGCTCGCATGGGGACCGACGACATCTTGAAGCATGCCCACCGGCGTCTGAGCCACGAACTGGCGTGTAGTCAACGACTGGGCATTCTGGAAGGATCGAGGAGATGTAAAAAAGGCCATCAACGGCAGGAGTGGTGTTATCTTATCCCTATTGAGAGGGTGATGTTAGCAGAAAGACGGCAGTGAAGAGGCAATGGCGAAGGATGACGGAGATGCTGGGATTAATACCCAGGGAACTGGACAGCAATAAAGTTACGTTGACAAGGAAAGTGGAACCTACCAGAGGCTCGTGGTACAATGGTTTCGAAGATAAAAGGCGCCTTGATTCAGCAGGCGGGGACGAATTGGGGGTCACCAAGATCTCAACTGCAAAGAGGAAGGAGATGAAAGGCGCCTGTGTTGGGCAAGGTGTGATTCTCACGCAGAATTCACATCATTCCAACCAGGAAGCTGCCATGATCTCATGCTCGAGCTGGAGCTGCTGATAGGATTAGCTGCTGCGCTAGTCTGGAGCCAAGAACTTGCTGTGCCACTGCCCCTTGGCCTGCTTTTGTTCCTTGTCCATTGTCCCAGTGGGGGCTTCTTCCACGCGATCATAAGTCGAGAAGGAACGCATCTTCAGACAACTAGGTGCTTTATTTAATAATTTATACAGTTATTGTTACGCAAAATCCTTGTTATGGCTTAGGATCTGATGGAATCTCCAGAGAGAACTTCAAGTTGGCGGTGTTCTTGGCAACCATCGCGTCACCATCCGAGTCGACAACGTGGTGTAGTCGAAGGGATGTCTTCTGAACCTTTTTGTGGTCGTTTTTGGGTTGGACAGAATCTTTCCAGCCAATTATGTCGGCCGTGCCTGATTGACCAGGCTTGATTCAGAGGCACGAGAAAAAGGGGGCTTATCAGCTAATCCCAGCCCATACCGGACGCCTGATAAAGCTTCTGAGTTAACAATTCATCATCATCAAGACAACATAACATATCGACGGGGTACTTTTGCAACTAAAACAAACTCTCGCCACTGACTGACCACCTGCATTTCCGATCGGCCAAGTTACTGCTTGTCCGCGCGGTCCCAACGCTGAATATGTCATGATCAACATACACCATATGGTTGTACACCGAAGTTAGTGGACACAGCCCCTGCCGTGGTTTCACTCCCAGCATCAGATACGGTAAGAAGCGAAATAAACAATAGGGAAGTGAAGGTGAAAAAAAAAAAAAAAAGCACCTTGCATTATCTAACAAACGGTGATAGTTGCCTCAGAATAGAAATAAATGTAGCCAAATGGTTGGCTACCTGCTATTTAGTGTAGTACTACTACGGGAGTATATATCTTCGACCAATTCATTCAATTGAAAGTATAGGGCGACACTCCTCAGCCAAGCACACGAATACCAACGACAAAGGCTAAATTACCAGAACAACACGAGTACCAGCTGAGCAAGAAATCCCTTACCCCCGGGAATACCATCAGCGGTAACAAATCAGTTTCATTGCATGGATAGACAAAGTCAGGGAGACGCAATACTACAAGGGCTGCCTAGTGTCTGGGAACCTGGAGAAGAGATCAGCCTGGTGTGGCTTGGGTCGCCACTTAAATGAGGCTAGTACTACGGAGTAGTCATTGACTCTGAGAGCAGGGGAGGTCAAAGGGCGCTGATGAAAAATGTGGCTTGAAGACGGCATCGGTTTGGGCTCTTTTGCCACAGCTCCGTGGTTTGTGGATGCATACCCGATTTCACGTTTGATGACGGCCATCAGGCATCAAGATAGAATCAACTTGACAAGAGCGGGATCCCACCGCGGCTTATCTTCCTCAAAATCCAATAGGCCGAGCACTTGGGATCGATCCAAGTTTCGGTTCGGGAGAAGGCGAGAGGTCGGGCTGCCCGGTCTTACCCTGAGATTGAGAGAAGTTGGGCCGCATTCAGGATCAGTCCATTGTCATTGCATATCCCACATTGAGCAACTCTGGACGGAAGGAGGTGAAATCCTGGATCCTGGTGTGACAGAATGATGCAAGCTCTCGAGATTGACGATTGACTCTGTTGGATCGTCAATTCGTCAGGCTGCTGGCCGTTGGGAAGCTGAGACGCACCGGGATTTTCTGGGGTGGCAAAGCTGGTGATTGGCCGGTGTGAACAGCCGCGACACAAACTCCATTATTAGGAGGTGATTGACTAGCTCGGTTTTGATAACTCAGCCTGAGCACAAAAAGAGGAGCTCTGTTGCATTGGCAGTTGTGCGCGAGATTAATTTATATCGATATTGCCTGCCAACCCAGCGCTGCGCGCGTGTCCAACACTCAATCCGCCTGTGGCCTTCGCTATTCCCCGCCGTCCCCCACAAGGTGTCTTTCCTTCCAGAAAACAAGGAAATTGCACGCGGGAGGAAAAAAGAAAAGAGCACCAAAACCCAACTTTCGCTCCCGAATCTCTGGCTTCTCTCGGAGAAAACACTGTCACTGTGTATCTTCGGCGCTGAGAGTCTTCGCTTCTGGACCAAGAGCTGACCCAAGGTTCTGCCCCGCGTCGAGAGTTGAGACTCCCCGGCGAGAACATTTCTTACCCGGGCGAACGCTTCTGCCTTCTTTCCTTGAATTTCTGTTTGCCAACGTCGTCTTTATCGCTGCTATCGCCTGCCTTGCTCTCCGACCGAGCCGATCTCCATATTCTGTCGGTTTTGCCTACCTTCATGTTCCCGGGCCGCTCAGTGCTGTGAGACGATCCGAAGGTGCTGGAGAACGTGCTCCGGCCTTGCCGCCTCCCGGTCTATAATATCTTGCGACGACGCGATTTCGCCGACCATGACTTCTGAACACGATTTCGCTACGGAAAATCCTCCGGTTTCTTTCCCTCATTCCGATGCCGACAATATCCCAATTACCCCCGACGAAGAAGTTGCACCGCCTGCCAACAAGACGATACCGGTCCTCCGACCGACCTCCGATAATGCCGCCGGGATCACCCCTTCCTCCACACATCTAGGCCAGGTCAATGCGGCTCGACATGGCGGCGGGGTCACCCCGCGTCCGCAGGCGTCCATGAGCAGTGCGAACCAGGACATCATGGCGAAGATGAAGGCCTTTCAACTTTCAAGACAGGGTGCACCGCCTCCCAGTTTGAACCAGGTTACCTCGACGGGGGCGATCCCAACGGCTGCTTCTCAACAAGGCGCGACGAGCGAACCAAGCCCGTCTGGCCCATTAGCCGGAAATAACCCATCAGTCATGAACGGCCCGTTGGCAGGTGCCGTTGCAGGGCGACTCCCGCCATCCCAGCGACCGGCCCCGAAGAATTGGGCATCTGCACCTTCTGTCGCTGGTGGGCCTCCTGGAACCCCGTCTCCTAAGGGTGGTCTCGCGGCGAAACGCATGAAGCCTGGACTCAAGCTTTCAGATGCTGGTGGGCCGAATGGTGCGGCGCCTGGAGGCCAGTCCCCCGCCAAGGGCCCGGCTGGGGGCGGAGAGACGGCCTTTAGCAAGTATTCGGAGTACATCGACACGAAGTCAGGAACCCTGAGGTTCAAGAACAAGGCTGTCCTCCATGGAGGCGGCATTGAGTTTTCGTCTGGCCAAAGTTTCAACATTTCATTAGACGAAGTGGATCGTCTGGACGAGCTGGGCAAGGGAAACTACGGGACTGTGTACAAAGTTCGACATAGCCGCCCCCATATGCGGAAACCGGGACAAGGCTTGGGTGGAATCGTTAGCCGACCCTGCGGAGAAGAATCAGATACAGATGGTACTCCGACATTGAAGGCACAAGATTCCTTGACTGGCGCTGTTATGGCTATGAAGGAGATTCGGCTGGAGTTGGACGAGAATAAATTTGCGCAGATCATCATGGAGCTGGATATTCTTCACCGATGTGTTTCGCCGTTCATCATCGACTTCTATGGCGCCTTTTTCCAGGAAGGTGCTGTGTACATCTGCGTCGAGTTCATGGATGGTGGCTCTATCGACAAGCTTTATGGTGGAGGCATACCTGAAAACATTCTCCGCAAAGTGGCTCTTTCTACTGTCATGGGTTTGAGGACTCTCAAGGATGACCATAACATTATCCACAGAGACGTGAAACCCACCAACATTCTTGTTAATTCACGTGGCCAGATCAAAATCTGCGACTTTGGAGTTAGCGGAAATCTGGTCGCCAGTATTGCAAAGACGAACATTGGTTGCCAAAGTTACATGGCGCCTGAGCGTATTGCAGGAGGTGGAATGCAACAATCAGGGAACTCCAGTGGAGGAACTTATAGTGTCCAAAGTGACATCTGGAGTTTGGGATTATCTATCATTGAATGTGCCATCGGCCGGTACCCGTACCCCCCGGAAACCTTTAACAACATTTTTAGCCAGCTGCATGTGAGTATTTTTTCCCCTCTGATTTTGCGCCGAATATGACTGACACTATCTAGGCTATTGTACATGGCGATGCCCCTGGTCTTCCGGAATCCGAATACTCTGACGACGCACACTCCTTCGTCAACGCCTGCCTCGATAAAAACCCTCAAAACCGCCCGTCATACAATATGCTCCTCCGGCATCCCTGGCTTTCCTCTCTTATGCAGCCCCCCTCTGAACCAAGTAACACCGATATACCCTCAATGTCTCTCGCTGATGGAACCTCGGGCGAAAACACGCCCCCACTTACCGACGACCAAGAAGTTGCAGACTGGGTCAGAGATAGGCTGGAGAAACGCCAAAACGGGCTTTCAAAAGACGCGGATAGACCAGCGTTGCACGCAGTTGCATTGGATGCTGTACCTGGAAGCCCACTCCTTGACGAACCTTCGATATCCAGTCTTTCGATTTCGGAATGATATCAAGACACATAGCACTATCTATACACTTGCTTTGTTTCTTTCTATTGCCATACCCCTTTTTGCTACCAATGAACTGAGAATTACTGGCGCTGGCGCCACCCAGGGAGCAGGCGGTGTATCTTTTTTTGGAACCATGTTGTCAGCTTTGGGTTAGCGCTATATTGCTACATGCATCGAGGGAAATTCAAGTTCAAGCTTAGCTGCTCGTTGTGGCTTTCTTCGAACTTGTCCCCTAGGTGATATGCGTGGTGTTCTCACCCAATAACACGATGTACACTCTAGTATGAAGAGTTCCCATATACCGTACTCAACTATCAAATTCCAATATGATATAGATGATATCTTCGCAATCCCTGCAGTATTGCCATGGCAGCTTTTAGTTATTAATCCCATCATCAGATTCTAGACTCTAGATTCCATACTGCTTATCAATCAGTGAGATGAGCGAGTGATGCTGAGTAATGACGCAACCGAGGAATCACTTGCAAAAGGAAGAGCAAACACCGAGAAGGCGAAAAACAAAAGAGTGGGAGATCACGCAATTGGTTTGCGCGGTATATGTCAGACTTTCTAGATTGAAATGGATGGATTTTGTTTGGTGTAGAGACACGTTTCTTCATTTTTGTAGTAGTAGTGGCCAGTGCAACAATAGCGTCATTCCAATCGCCGAAGCTCGCGAGTTCGGCTTCCCCGCCAGCTTTTCCTCCAATCTGCCTGCCTACATTATCCCCCTCCCTCCCCTCTTTTTAATCCGCCGGTGCGCGTCGTTAGACTCCCTCCATGCTTCCTCGCTCCTCTCTTCGGCCTCTCACTGCCCAACCGTCGAAGACTCGGCTTATTCGTCCGTCTTTGCTATTCCCGATCCGTCAATCTTCTCGCGCATACGGAGGTTACGGCACTGCCGCAACTGTCAGTCGAAGCACTATCAACAGGAACCTTAAGAGAAGCACCCTGGATTCTCAATCCCCATCGGCTATCTCGCTTTCTACTGGGTCTCGTCTCGCGTCGCTCACAAGACACTTCTCATCCACCTCCCCGGTCACGGATTCGAGCAACATGCCTCCTGTACAGACTCAGCAGTACGATTACATCGTGCTAGGTGGTGGAAGCGGTGGCAGTGGTAGTGGACGGAGAGCCGCTGGCTGGTATGGCGCAAAGACGTTGATTGTGGAAAGTGGACGCTCTGGCGGCACCTGCGTGAACGTTGGGTAAGGTGTATTCCTATCCAATGGTTGAATTATCGCAATTGCTAACCGAGGTCCACTCTAGCTGTGTTCCCAAGAAGATGACCTGGAACTTTGCCTCCATCACTGAAGCCGTTGAGGCGGGTCGCCATTACGGTTATGACATCCCCCATAACGTCGACGTCAACTACAATCACTTCAAGAAGCTCCGTGACGCGACTGTCGAGCGCCTGAACGGAATTTACGAAAGAAACTGGGGTAAGGAAGGTATTGACCTTGTGCACGGCCGTGCGAGTTTTGTTGAGTCAAAGACCATTGAGGTTACTTCCAATGATGGTACAACGACGCGGTATACTGCGCCCCATATTCTGATCGCCACTGGTGGCCGACCCAGCATCCCGGACATCAAGGGCGCCGAGCACGGTATCACGAGCGATGGATTCTTCGAGATTGAAGAGCTTCCTCCGAAGGTTGCTGTTGTCGGTGCCGGATACATTGCCATCGAGTTGGCGGGTGTTATGGGCACCGTTGGTGTTGACACCAACTTGCTTATTCGCGGCGAGACCTTCCTACGCAAGTTCGACCCGATGATTCAGAAGACCATGACCGAGCGATATGAAGCCGCCGGAATCAAGGTCCACAAGCATCACCCAGGTATTAAGGAGGTCCAGCTCCTTCGCGACGGCAAGGGCAAGGACAAGCTTCTTAAGCTGATCATGAACGACGGTTCCGAGTTGGAAGTCAATGAGCTTTTGTGGGCCATTGGTCGTCTTCCTGAAGTGGAGGACCTGCACCTTGACATCCCCGGCGTCAAACGTGATCAGAGGGGACATATCGTTGTCGACGAGTACCAAAACAGCAATGTCGATGGTATTTACGCCATTGGCGATGTCACTGGACAGGCTGAGCTAACTCCTGGTATGTCTTTCCAAATCTCCGTACATTACCTTTGAAAAGATTTTCTAACAATCCGCAATAACAGTCGCCATTGCCGCCGGCCGTCAACTCGGCAACCGCCTCTTCGGCGGCGCTGAATTCAAAACCGCCAAGCTTTCATACGACAACATCCCCACTGTCGTCTTCTCCCACCCCGAAGTCGGCACTGTCGGTCTCACCGAGCCCGAAGCCCGCGAGCGCTTCGGTGATGCCAATGTCAAGGTCTATCACACCCGCTTCGCAGCGATGTACTACGACGTCTTCCCTGCCGAAGAGAAGAAGAAGAACCCCACCGAGTTTAAGCTTGTGGTTGCCGGGCCTGAAGAGAAGGTGGTGGGTTTGCATATCCTCGGACTAGGCGTTGGAGAGATGCTGCAGGGTTTCGGTGTCGCCGTGAAGATGGGCGCTACGAAGAAGGACTTTGATAGCTGTGTTGCTATCCACCCTACAAGTGCAGAGGAGTTGGTTACCCTGCGGTAAATGGGGGGACTTGCTACTTTTGATATAGACCGTGGTGTAATAATCTCTTGTTAGAGACTGTCAAATATTGTGGTATTCGAAATAAATAATTGGGTATCTTGGATTTCTGCTTATAGACATATATATAAAAGAAAAGAACTGTGAATGAACGTACTTGCGTCATAAGAAATCGAAACAGTGTAGATGATACGAATAGAGCAGCAGTAAATGACGTATTCCTCCCAAGATGTCACACTGCGTGTCCTCCTTGCACCCGAATAATCGGGATGAAGGGATATGCCACATACCACCAGGGTATTGCATATCCCAGATAAATGGTTAAGTAACCCAATCCCTATAATAATATAGTGATCGGATCACTATTAGTGCAACCTATGACAGCACGAAACGAGAATCCAAGAACAGACTAGTGCTTTTCATCCTGCTGTATATTTCTCTTCCGGCTTTGTGCAACAAAAAAAAAGCACATATATATAATATATGTACTCGTGAGCACGTCTGTCAGACCTGCACCCAGAATGCGCTCCCCGGAACTCTCGTGAGATGTGTTCGTGTAACCATTATGCATGACTAGTTGAATTCGGGATTGAGTGGATGGGAGCTGGTAGGCTGTTGTTCTATGGAATGCGGCGTGGCGATAGTCCAGCAATCATCGTCTTATATAGTTATATAGATGGTATGGTAGAGGGCTGAGATGCGTTGCGGGGTCGGTAGATCGAGTGATTCTGGTCACATGTCGCGCATCTGCCTTCGATGAGGCGTCTTATGGTTGCATTGCAGTTGCGTGTTCGAGAGGAAGAGAGAAAGTGATAGGCAGGCATCACTTTTCGATAGTCACCGCTTTATTGAGGAACCTCGGTATTTGGCGAGGTTCCGCGCATGAAGACTTAGTTGAATATCATAACGGCAAATGAGATTAGACAGAAGCAGATCGGAATGTAGACTTTGCGGTCTGAGGGTTCTGGGTCTGAGATAGGAAGCGCAGAGGAAACAGCGAGGGAGACAGTTGCGGGCGAAGGAGCGCGAGAGATGCAGGTACTATGGGGTCGGGAGGAGGATTTCGATTTCGGCGCCATGTTGGTCTGGTTTTGAAGGAGCGTAGCTGTGTATTCAGTGCATATTGAGGTGAAAAAGAGAGGAAATACAAGAGAGGGCTGTTGTTGAGAAGGAGGGGAGGTGTAAGGCGGGGGAATCATCCCACAATGCCTGAATCAGATCACGGGTGCAGCAACATGATGTCGGGGCAGGTGTTGATTTGTTGAACCGCCTGACCGCCAGCCAATCGCGCTTGTTGTTCTCGTCACTCCCCCAACAAAGACGGTTTGGGGATGGGCTTAGTCACCGCCAAAATGTCAGGCAGCAATCAGGCATAGATAGTAAGGCAGAGATATTTCGGCATCGGCAGTTCGAGCCCCGGAGTGACCGTTTTGCGCGCTTTTCTTTATTGCTGTCTGTTTTCAGTTTTACCCCACGGTCGGCTTTGTTTTCCTTTCCATGTTGCTGGTTCATCACATGGACCTTCTGTACCAAGGGTTGGTGGATACTATTCTTAGGGCCACTTCCTCCATTCTCCAAGCCACCAGATGAAGACAGACAGACAGACAGACAATTCACATGACTCAAGGCCTGCTCATGATCAAGGAGACGGCACAGGGGAGCTTGCAAGGATGAGGCAGGATGAGGCTCGGCACAATGTCCGGCCGGGACTAGTGCCCGTGCATCTTCCTTCCTTCCTCCCTTCCTCCGTCTTCGTCGGCCTTATCAGTTGGCTGGTGGGTTCGCCCAATTTTTGACTTTACTGATGGTGAGACATCAACCTCTGGAAGTGATGGTGAACCTTGTTGACTTTCTTTGTGAAGGAGACCTCACTCAGCACTGCGCGGGCAGCAGCTGGCAGCTCTGACAGCCTGACAGTGATTTCAAGGTTCAGTCGCAGCAATCCAAGAAGTCGCAGCAACCCAAGACATCTGTAACAGACTTCAGACACGATCAACAGTAAATCATCATTCCCTCCCGGCGCCGGGCTGGCTGTCCGAGGAAGAGACGCGAGTCGTGGTGGAGCCGTGTGATGGGGCCGAGCACTTTTCTACCGTGCACGAGCAAATCTTTTCCTCCACGCCGTGGACAGAACGCTACCGCTAAAGGGGACTCCGCTGCAGTAGCTCTCTTTAAGGCGGCCTCACCTGAAACTAGGCAGCGTACTGATTGGGCAGAGTGCAGACTGCGGACAGAATTAAGCGACCAAAATGCAACCTTGGGTCTGACTCGATTGTTGAGCAGCTTTTCTGGTTGTCAAGTCGAATGCGGTAGGAATGATGAGGATAATACTATTGCCACAGCGGAGACACGCCAGCTCCTGCCTTTATTTTCCGGGCTCGTGGAACTACTGTAACTATCTCTTTTTGCTCGGCATAAGCGAATGCATTGAAAACCAAGATTTTTAGCGCTTCCCCGGGCTGGGTTGGACCAGTGATCCTCCCGACTTGCACTTGTTTCCACTCACCTGAATCCACTCGCAGACGAACCATCATGGTTGTCGTCTAAATGCATGGACACTATGATGTCTTAGACTGGGTCACCTACGCTGGTGTGGGTACGCCAGATCGATGGTCACTTGCTCCATCAGGACCATCACCTTGCTGCTCAGTCAATCACATTGTCAATTCGACTCAGACTTTGAGACCAGTGGCC
Organism: Aspergillus puulaauensis; assembly: GCF_016861865.1. NCBI lineage: Eukaryota > Fungi > Ascomycota > Eurotiomycetes > Eurotiales > Aspergillaceae > Aspergillus > Aspergillus puulaauensis. Next base: position 2,236,071 of record NC_054861.1, on the reverse strand, counting down.
TCTCAGCTTTCAGCCACATCCCTGGGGCCACTTGGACTTGCCGCTGCTGCGCTGCATGAGTTCATTCACACCCCAAGTTGCAACCAGGGGTACAGCTGCCTCGCTTCCAATGATGTTTGTGGCCCTCCAGATTGGCCCCCTCGGGCCCAGGACTTACTCACACAGGAGCGCCCTTGTTGGTGGTTGGACGTATCATTCACTGGGCCTCTTTGACTCTGTTGCTCAGGGGAAAGTATTAATAGCTGCCTAATCCTAACGGCGGCTCAAAGGCCCTCGGATACATCTACCCCAACCCTCCATCAACTCTGCCATAGCAACGGTCTTGTCCTTCGCTTTATCTCTCTTTCTTTTTGCTTTTTCCGTTGGCGGAATCGCAATCTCGCCTTTTTCTGGGGCACACCTTCGTTGCGATCACGCCAGACAAAAGCTTACTTCTAAGATCCTTACATAAATAGACTGGGTCCTCCCGTCTGCGGATTTGTCCGTTTCTCTCACTTGCCTATCGAGAGAACTTGCTCAAGCAACAATTCGCCATGTATCTCAAATACGCCCTCGCACTGGCATCAGTGCTTCCCCTCACTTTGGCTCAGACATACTCTGACTGCAACCCTCTGAAAAGTACGCCCGCTTGTTGAATTTCTTTTGTGGTCAATCCAATACTAACGCGATGTAACAAGAGACCTGCAAGCCTAACCCAGGCTTGAACAGCAAGACTTTCTCTTCTGACTTCACCAAGGGTAAATCTGCCCTGGACGGCTGGCTCACTGCCAGTGGCAATGTTGAGTTTGGTGATGATGGTGCCGAGTTCACCGTTGCGAAGAAGGGAGATGCGCCCACCATTGACACTGATTTCTACTTCCTCTTTGGTAAAGCCGAAGTTGAGCTGAAGGCTGCTCCCGGCACTGGTATCGTGAGCAGCATTGTCCTCGAGTCGGACGTTCTTGATGAGATTGACTGGGTAAGTATCATGATTGCTTTTTCCCTTGTCTTTGTTTCCACTACGACAAGAACATTTCATTTCTGACCGCATGTGCATACACGCGAAACTTGAGCTAATTGCGTTTGTGTTATACAGGAGGCTCTTGGTGGCGACACCACTCAGATCCAGACCAACTACTTTGGAAAGGGTGATACCTCCAGCTACGACCGTGCAACCTACGAAACCGTGGCCACTCCCCAGGAGACCTTCCACACCTACACGATTGAATGGTCTCCCAAGTCGGTCTCTTGGGCCATTGACGGCAACACTGTTCGCACTCTGAACTACGCCGATGCCAAGGGCGGAAGCCGCTTCCCCCAGACCCCTGCCCGCCTGAGACTCGGCATCTGGGCCGGTGGTGACTCCGACAACGAGCAGGGTACCATTGAATGGGCTGGTGGCCAGACTGACTACAGCGGTGCTCCCTTCACCATGTATGTGAAGTCTGTCCACATCGAGAACACCCACCCCGCTGGCGAGTACACCTACTCGGACACCTCAGGTGACTGGCAGAGCATCAAGTTCGACGACTCCAAGCCTGATGACGATGACACTTCATCCAAGACGACTTCCTCCACCTCGAGCGAGTCTAGCACTTCGTCCGGCAGCAGTGAGACCAGCAGCAGTGAGACCTCCACCTCTACCTCCAGTGAGACCTCGACGTCGACAACCGACAGCGAGACTGACAAACCAACTTCAACCTCGACAGGCACTACCGACAGCTCTGAATCTCAGTCCGAGTCTGCCTCTCCCACCTCGACTGGCGGCTCCGGCTCTGATTCTAGCTCTGATTCCGGCTCCAGCGACTCCGGCTCCGACTCTTCCAGCCCCTCGGGGTCTCAGGAAGCGAGCTCTACTGATGACGCGTCTGCACCCGATTTCACCGGTGCTGCTTCGTCTCTGACTAGCTCCGCCGGCGGATTGATAACCGTCTTCAGCATGATGGCCGCGATGCTACAGCTGTAAATTACTTGTCCATTTTTTTATTTTTATTTTTTACCTCGCGTGTTATTTTTGAGGGCCGTGCACATACACTCAATGCAAATATCTGATTGACTGGACATTCTCAAGCGAGCAATGAGGTTGTAGCCGTTTTTTTCTCCACCTTGTTATCGCCGTTGCTACCTTGTTCGAACTTGTTACTTGCCCCCGTCTTCCCCCTTTAATTTCTCGCTATCAAGGCCTGACATTTTTCGGGGGATATACTACCCTACCCTAATGTTTTCTGGTTCGGTTCTAGCCGATGCTAGTTTGATGCCTGCCTTGAATGGTACTGTGTTATGACTTGGTGGTTTTATTTTTTTTTCTCCGTCTTTCCTTGATGCACCTTACCCAATGCTTGGATGCTATTACTACCCACAAAAGATACCAAGGTACTTATGACCTGGATAATAAAGAAATACCAAATTCTTGAAACCAAAGTTGCTACCTACTCCGTGAAGAAAAAGTTAAGCGCATGTGGATGTATAGGGTAAATCTGGTAAATAGCGTGCCAGATCCAAACGCCACTAACGCTCAAGGGTCCCTGTGTCCGTGGGTATCATATCTCATTCTGAATTTTCGTCATGACATGCCAATTGTGGCGAGTTTAATGAATGGTGTTTCTTTTCTTCTGGAGAGATTGCTGTATCTTTTGGGACAGATTCCTCGCTATATTAGCGACAGGACGGTGGTGAGTTGTCGCTTCGTGGAAAGTCTGTGATATGGTGAGTTTTGGGTAGAGGGGGGATGCATCGTCGCTATCATCGGCGGGCGTGTCTTGCTGAGCCGGCCTGAGGAAAGAAGGAAGCGAAAGGCTGGGAGGAACGATGGCTTCTACGAAAGCTATGAGTCGACTAGCTGAGTCTTTGGGCGAGTACGTGGGAGCCGTTTCACTTTCCCGATCCACGATGTTCTCGATTGACTCGAGATGGTCGTCGAGGGTGACAAGGTCGGCGGCAAGTGAATCAGCCTTGGATCGCATCCTTGCCATTAGTTGCTCGATATACTGTTCACGACGTAGCATCTGGGTGGATAAACGGGCATCCTGGGCTATGGAAGATCGGGAATTCGGTTTCACATTACCCGCTGCAACTAGGCTGTCAACTGCCGATTGGAGGTCGGCCTTGAGGGTGTCAAATTTCCACCCTGCAATTCGGATGGCGCGCCAGCAACTCTCGAATTCGAGGTCCAGTTCATGCTTTGTGCCTGGGTGTGCATGTTTCAGCCCACGCTGGACGGTGCGGAGCTGAGACTCTGTTTGTTTCAACGAACCCTTGAGTGGAGCGATTTCATGCAGGGTCGCATTGAAGAGAGATTCCAAGTGTATTTGAAATGAGAGAACGGCTTCAATTGGCGCCGATTGGCTGTTTTTCTCAGGGCTGAAAGACTGGAGAAGATGGCTGCGACAGGGAGATGGGTATAATGCCGAAAGTGGATCCATGGAACACATAGATGGATACTGTTGCAGAAGTTCAGGCAAAATGAGCAAATGTGAGATTCCCGCGAGAAGGATGAGGTTGATAACTGATCGGATTGGTGTTTCAAAAAGTGTGAAACGGGTCCGTGTTTGATCCTTGGATGTCGTAGTCGAACGAGCGTTCTTGTTTGGTGCGTCGGAAACAGCCTTCTTTTCTTTCGTGGTCTCGGCAGAGGGTTGATGTCTTCGCCTGATATTTGGACTTGGCTGCTTTGCTCGTACCGCTGGCGCAACCCAAGATGCTTCGGAAATAGGCGTCTCGTATATTGAAGGCATAATCAACTCTGGTCCAGACACCGAGGAGGCAGTAGAGTCCAACCCATGGTTACTTCCATCTTGAGTTCCAGTTCGAGCTTGCCTAGGGGTCCTGGGCGAGCGCTTGACCGTCGTATCTTCTCTCTCGGCATCAACTGAAGCCACCACCCATGATTCTCCAAGGCCTGAGGTAGACATCGAGTTGATGCGATGCTTTTGTGTTCGCGATATTAAGCTTTGGCCGTTATATCGCGGGCAGTGCTGATTAGAAACGAACTTGGCGCGTATCGTTCCACAACACAATGAATATGAAAGACACACGCGTCCGTATTCCGGGAGCAAAAAAGGGAAGCAGTCAGTAAACCGTGAAGAAAGATGGAAACCCGATCTCCTATACTCTGTCGATCTATTCTGGACCAAAAGTCGCGGCGGGGAAGAAAACATCACGGGAACGCTAGTCCCAACTGGGCTATCACGGGATTCTCCAAAAATGGGGTCGATCAATCAAATAATTTGCGATCAACCGGAGAGCACGTCGTTCTTCATCGAGTCAACATGCGTCGGATATCTCCTTTAATACGACATTCAATACCACCTAGAAACCCAATTGGCTACCGATATTCCCCAGGGAGAGTTCAATGGCTTTCATCCACATCTTCACGCCTTTGCTCGTGCTCTGATCAACAACCACAGCAACAGCCCCCGGAAAACCAACCTGCGTCGTCGGCTGACTATCGCGCATTGGGGACCGCCCAAGACCTTTTTACCACATCTATCTACAGTCCCGGATCACCCCTATTCCTTCCGAACGGTGCCCATATCATCAACAAGCTTACCTCCTTCCTCCGCACACAATATCTCCAATATGGATTCCGCGAAGTCCTAACACCGACAATCTATAAGAAATCGCTCTGGGAGGTGTCCGGCCATTGGCAAAATTATAAAGATGACATGTACGAGGTGCGCGGGCGAGGAGCCATGGGAAATACAGACGGAGAAGCTGGGGAGAACGAGTCCTACGGGCTGAAACCAATGAATTGCCCGGGGCATTGCTTGTTGTTCAAGTCGCAGAACCACTCTTACCGAGAACTTCCTATCCGCTACGCCGATTTCAGCCCGCTTCATAGAAACGAAGTTTCTGGTTCGTTGAGCGGTCTCACACGCGTTCGGCGATTCCACCAAGATGACGGCCATATCTTTTGTCGCCCGCAACAGATTAAGGGGGAGATAAAATCAGCGCTTGGATTTGTTGATTTGGTGATGACGACGTTTGGTTTGGGGCCATATCGGCTTGTGCTGTCGACAAGGCCCGAGAAAGATTTCATTGGTGACGTTCAGCTGTGGGATAGTGCCGAGAGTCAGCTGCGCGAAGCTTTAGACCAGACAGGGAAACATTGGGCGATAAATGAAGGCGACGGCGCATTCTACGGCCCCAAGATTGATATTCAGCTTCAGGACAAAGCTGGCAAGTATCATCAATTATCTACTATTCAATTGGATATGAACCTACCACAACGGTTTGAATTGGAGTACCAAGTCGCGGAAGGAGAGGATGACTACAACCCCGCTACACCTGGAAGGGCGACGCCCGTATTGATTCACCGCGCGAACTTTGGCTCTCTGGAGCGTTTTCTCGCACTGCTCATTGAGGAATATTCCGGTCGCTGGCCGTTCTGGCTATCCCCCCGACAGGGGATTGTATTGACCGTGAATCAGGACGAGGCTGTTGTGAAGCAAGCACATGAGGCGGCTGCAAAGATATCAGGCTTCAAAGCTCTTGATCAGGGTGTTGTAGGTGAAGGGATACCGCAACCTCTGTCAGCTGTGGACTCCACATTCCTGGTCGATGTGGACGCAGGTAGCCAGACACTAGGCAAGAAGATCCAGCGGGCGAAGCAGATGAAATACAACCTCATCTTCATTCTTGGCCCCAAGGATTTAGCGAACTCTCGTCTTACGGTCGATATTACGGGTCAGCTGCAAAGCAAGCCTGACCGCAGCGCCCAGACGCTGCGGGCCGTGTTGGCTAAACGGCTCGGTGAAGAAGTGCTGCAGAATCCGCGGGCGATCCCGGTGCCGATTGACGAAGTTCACGATTTATTGGTGCAGTTGGAGAAGCACTTTGTATAGTATATACTGCATCTTTACATACCTTGTATATCTTAAGGTGGTGGATTCATGTACAATAGTTTAGCCAGTAGAGAGAATAATAATGGGTCCAGAGTGCAATCGACCAACAAAGAATAAGCAACCAAGGATCGCGTGAAGCTTCCGACTGCGCAGCCAGCGGAACCTTGAACAATTAGCCCGCGATAAATTTTCGAGAACGAGGGTGAAGGCCCATCATGGAAGCGATGATTCGCTGCCGATCGTTGAATTTTCCCAAACCAGACAATCGTCACCATCACACCTGAAGCTTCGGGTCTTCGACTTTCTCTCCAGTCCCCACCCAGTCCCGGTCCCAGACTCCAGCTTCAGGCGCGCAGTACCGCAGTCTCACTCTCCCCCCGCCTTGCAGTTGATGTCGCCGACTCGCCGTGCCGCTCAGCCCCTCATGAGGAGATTGAGACTGTCATAATTTGAGTGACTTTATTGGCCTCGCGACTTTTCGGAAAGCAGAGCCTCTGGTTATAACTGAGCAGGGGTTCTGGCGGACTACCTTCTCCCCTCCTCTCTCTTGATTCTTGTCTTCATGGCGATCTTAGCGGCCTGCTCATGGTCAAAGAAGCCAAGTCCTCGGATATGGCCGACGTGCCAGTGAAGGCCAATCCGTCGAGGAAGAGCGCCTTTTCCTGTGAAGCTTGTCGCAAGCGCAAAGTGGGTTTCCTGTCACTTTCGTCCTGCTGCTTGAGTTCGGATAGATTCCGAAGCTCTGTTCCTTCTTGCTGACCGTCAATTCGTCGTCTAGGTGAAATGCAACGGAGCCAGCCCATCTTGTTCACGGTGTGCAGCACGAGGAACCTCGTGTGTCTATAGCTTGTAAGTCGAACTTTTAATTAAATGCCGTAATCCTTCGTTGGCAGCTCATTCCTCTTTGTTTTTGTTGGCTAGCCTTGCATAAATCATGCAACCTATCCTTGGATACTCGCCGATCTTCCCTATCGCTTGCTAACCATTCATGCTCTAGGGCACCGACCTTATCTTACACTAAACAACTAGAGAGGCGAGTGGCAGAGCTCGAAGATGTTCTGGCAAAGCACCGCAACGAACAACCCCGGGATGTTGCCGAAGGGAGCCCTTCCTCCGCGACCTCGACGGGTGAGACCAGCTTGAATTCTCGGATTTTTAACCGAAAAGGGAATGATACAGACGACGATCAGGATCTATCCAGAGACTTTGAAGGGCTGAAAGTTGAACATGATGGCCGGGTTTCCTTCCATGGACCGACAAGTTTATTCCAGCTTCCGAGCGGTGCACTCAACCCCGCAGCCTCAAGCTCCCAGCTTGCTGCGCAGGCAGGGGAGCGGAAAGAAAGACTTGTTAATAATGCATGGCGCGAGAGAGCTATTGAGCAGATGGCTACTATGCCTGTATGTCTTTACAACCCTCCTTTGTGTTTGGGGTAACGACAATTGGCAACTGACCGATTATTGCCTTCTAGGAACCATTTCAATTCCTCCTTGACTCACATTGGTGCTGGATCCAGCCGCTATTCAACTTTGTCTACAGACCTGTATTTACTCGTACGAAATCTCCACTATTATACGCTCTCTTATATCATTACTAACCTATAAACTACAAGGCGATATGAAACTCAACGGTCCTTACTATTCCGATGCCCTGCTTAACGCTATTTTGTCACATTCTGTGCGGTGGTGTAAGACTGAGCCTAGGATACACTCTATTTTAGAATCATACGATGGTGGCGCTGCGTTTTGGAATCGCGCAGTGACAGGGCTTCACGACTCACTCAAAGATGGCCATGTGGATATACCTACGATCCAAACGCTCCTCCTCCTTAGTGCACGTGAATGTGGACAGGGCCATAGAACCCAGGCATGGCTGTATAGCGGAATGGCATTTCGCATGTTAGATGATCTAGGCATCACAATCGACAGCCGCAAATATTCTGATTCCGCCCAGCTGAGCGATGAGGATATCGAGATTAGGAATCGCCTGTTTTGGAGTTGCTACTTTTGGGATAAGATAGTGTCTCTATACTTCGGCAGATCCCCGACATTACAAAGCTCACAGGGTTGCCCTCCGAGGACTATCCTGGACGATACCTCTGAGCTTGAGCCTTGGATCCCTCATGGTATTGTTTTTGCGGACGGCGCTCAATACCCCCCTACTCCGGCCCACTCGACCTCTTGTTTTATAGAGATGTGTGGATTGATGGAGATTCTGAACCAGATCTTGATTCATATTTATGACCACAACCGCCAGATTTCTGAGGCAGAGTTCCATACTTGTGTTCGTGAACAGTCCAGTAACCTAGGTGGATGGTGGGATGATTTACCCGAACATCTGAAGCTTATCCCGACAGCTCTACCTCCATACTCCCCTCCCAGTCACATTGTGACTTTGAAGTATGTCGCGCCACCGAATAAACCCCGTTGACATTACTGACTTTTCGCTATAGCTGTGTCTACCACACTATCAATATCCTCATTCATCGGCCAATCCTTTGCTCAAAATGGACTCGAGAAGCTTACGACAAGAGCCACTTAGTTCATTGCATGACGTCTGCAACTGCCATCCTTTCCATATTTGGAATGTACGAGCGGACTTTCGGAGATGGCCGCGTCGTTCTCTCAACCGCCTACAGCGTGTATACGGCCGCATCCATTTTCCTTCTCGAGATCCAGGCATTGAAATATGCTGCTCCGGGGACTCTGGATAAATTGAAAATTTGCATCCTGGCCTTGGACCGAGTTCGAGTATCCAGTCCTGGTATGCACCCGGAATCCACTTGTTTGTTGAAGCATTTTGATTAACCAACCATTTTCATGCTACACAGTGATTACCACAGCTTTAAACCTCGTATACCAGGAAATCCAACGCCTCCAAGTTGACCACAACATTGCCTTATCTATCCCACCACCAGACGCACCACACCACTCAACATCGCATACCGACCCTCCCTCCACGCAACCTCCTCTTAATTTACAAACAACCTCCCATCACGTTTCTACGCACCAAAGTACGTCACCCTCAATCTCTCCCGGGGGTGCAGATATCGGCACATCCACAAGCCAATATTACCCCTACCAGCAACCCATGCAAGCACCGGAGTTCGGAGCACCTCCACAGAGTCTCCCTCGATTAGCAGTGATGCACGACGTTGGCAGTGAATTACCGGAAGCGTTGATGTCCTTGGACAACCCCGCTTCCTACGAGATAACCCCCGAGGTTTTCGAAGCGTTTTCATATGCGGAGCCAATCACAACGAATGTGACGCCTGCTGAAGGGTACGGATGGGTTGGTCGGCCTTGACGACAGCTATTTGAAGGATGAAAAAATGATTGCACGTTCATTTTATGTAAACTTTGTATAAGTTGCAAAGCAATGGGGTATATAGCAAGTTCATCACTGTACATAGTTAAATCATCAAAAAAGGGGTATATATATAATGCATGCAATCAAAAACTGCGAAACATCAGATCCAAAAAAGATGTTCGTAAATCATCCTATTTCCGGCCTTCAGCTTTCTCTTCAGGTTTAACCTTTGCACGCCACCTGAGATACCAGGGCCCCTCAAAAAGCTCACCCATTCGCTCAATATCCACCCCTTTAGTCTCGGGCATCCAGATCCCAAGAACAATCAATCCGACAAAACAAACCAGCGCCCAAAAGAGATACGCACCCCAGTCATGCAACGACACGAACATGTTCGGCGTCACCCGGACAACTGCAAACTGAAAGAACCAGTGCAGCGACATACTCACTGCATAGCAAATGTTGCGGATGCGCGTGGGGAAAATCTCCGTCCCGTAGAGGTAGGGAATTGTACATAGGCCGATGGACCAGCCGACGGCGTAGACGAAGATCGATGTTATGGCTGCATCGGAGGCGGGCTTGTTTATAGGGTTTGTCCCTGTGGGGCGTAGAACTCCCATGTAACAGGCTAGGTAAATATGCGCGGCCATTTGAAGGGATAACCCGAGGAGAGTGCAGCGGCGGCGACCTAGATAGTCGATCAACCCCCATGTAAACGCCATAGTGAAAATGAGCTTGACGATTCCGTAGGCACCTGAGGAGACGAGGGAGATGGCGTCTCCCGTGACACCTGCGGTTTCGAAGATGCTTGAAACATAGTATGTAATACCATTGCCCCCGGTCCACTGTGATACCGTCTGCATGGCCATTAGGAGCCAGAAGCGTTGGCGGTAATTGGGGTTCGATTGGGTTTCCTTGAATGCAGTCCAGTTGGTAGTAAAGGATAAGGTGTGCGCTCTGAGACGGGTTTGCGTGGTTATGAGGCGGAATTCATCATCTACTTCTGGAGAAGATATGTCTTTTCCGCGGAGGCGAGCAAGGACGCCACGGCCTTCGTCAAGGCGACATCGTGAGATGAGGTAACGAGGAGTTTCGGGAAGGATGAGCGAGGCCATGAACGCGACTCCAACGGGAATTATAGGGATAGCTTGCACCAGGCGATATTGCCGTGGTGTTGCTGCCATATGGACTTGAGCGGCGTAGTTGATGAAGAAGCCTATTTATAGGTTAGGCCTGTTTGAGATCCAATGCGACGGAGACCGTCTTACCAAGGGACAAGACTGCCAGCAAAACAACCATGTAAATGCTAACAACCAAACCTCTTGTACGTGCAGGGGCTAAAAACCCGGTCAGCAGCGTCCAGGTCTACCAGGCACGGTCTTGACTAACCAATTTCCGATAAATATAGTGGCGTCACGACGGTCAACGCCCCGGCACCGAGACCGCTAAATATCCTAGCAAACAGCAACAGTCCGTAAATCCCAGAGGAGAACACCTGAATGAGCATGCCGAATGCCCAGACGACACAACTTAATCGCCATGACTGTAGTCTACCCAGCCGGTCATTTAAGTCCAGAGATATCAAGGCTCCGAGCGCCGCTCCAAGGATGTTGAATGACGTTATATTCGCCGTGCGGTTCGCTAGCCCGGTTGGGTCATTTGTCCAGTTCGAGGAGAGGAGGTTGAAATCAGCCTCGAAGGAATCCAAGCGCACAGAGGCGCTGTATCCGCCCTCATCGTAACCTAAGGGGAGTTGAGTATTAGTGAGAGACCGGGGAGAAGAAGAGTAAAGGAGATAGACTGCACCTTTAGGGATACTCCCGCAAGCAATGGTGATGATAACAAAGACGTAAAATGGAGGAGCGGTCCACCGTGACCTGTCCACCTTCAACCGCCTCATGGCCGGCGACTGGGCGGGGCGGTCCAAGGAACGGTGCTCGGTGTGATTCCGTCAAGCCCGCTCCGTAATTCGACATTCGAAATTCGGCAGAGTGATCGGATGCAACGAGGTCTGCTGGCGCGTGTGGGAAGGTGGAAGATCTCAAGGCAGCTCGGCCAACTTCCGAACTTCGCTGACGGTCACGCTTTTGACTCTCTGCAAATCCTTGCAGTAATTTGTCATCTGCAACCAGACTGTCGCCAACAGCGAGCGGTATTCGGAGTGCACAGCGACGGGCAGGAGTCCGTGATCTTTCCTGTATCCTGGCATCGAGGTTGGGGAAAGCCAACTGAGCTTCAAGTCGATTGAGCATCTCCTGACAGATCCACAACACCCACCGTTGCTATAGGCGGGCCGGGCCCATTTTTATCCAACAAACAGCCAACAAGCCGGATCTATATCTGTATCAAGAAATATGCCGGGCTCCGGCTGACCCTCCAGCGCGAACTGTGCGAAGACCTGCACTATGGCGACGGACAACAATTGGCCTTCTCGTGATAAGCTCCGGGTTTCGCCCCTTAGTCCCCGAACCCTCAGCCTTATTCAGTCTTCTGTATCTCTTCCCACTGCTCATTCCCCATAGATTCTTCAGAGCATCAATAGCTGCCTGAGCATCCAGTGTCTCTAGCTCTTGATACAGCGCTTCAAGAGACATATTGGGGACTGAGTACAAACATCCAGAATGCCGGCGCTGTCAACTATTGCTGCTCGGCCCTGCTTGCTCACGGCGTTACCTACCCTTAGGACCGCTGCTATCAGACCGAGATTAGACCTTTCTGGGCTCTCCAAGGCGTTTCTAAATACTCCGTCGACCAAGCTCGGAAGTCATGAGCCAGTGAAAAGCCGAGTCCCTCCCAGATCGTGGGACAGCCACATGCACGTCGTGGAACCTCGATATCCACTCATCGCAAACGCAGCATACAAGCCCACGCCTCATACAATCGAGGACGCAATTGCCTTCGAATCATCCCTTGGAATTGAGAACGTTGTCCTTGTTCAACCTTCCATCTACGGATTTGATAATTCATGTCTTCTCGACGCCCTCCGGCGCATTGGGCCGTCACGTGGGAGAGGCATTATTGTTATAGACCCAGCTAATACAGAACCCGCGACATTGAGAGCATGGCACACATTAGGCGTACGCGGTGTTCGAATGAATTTCAAATCGTCAGGGAAGGAACCGACTCGTGAGGAGCTAAGACGAACTCTTCTCGAACAAGCAGAACTCATCCGTCCGCTGGGATGGATGATCCAAGTCCACACGGCCATGAGCATGATCCCACTATTGGAGGAAGTTATCCCACAGCTCGGGATCAAGGTCTGTATCGATCATTTCGGGGGCCCCGATCTACCCCAGGTGGACTGGGACAAGGGGGAGTCTTTCGACCCATATTCTCTTCCGGGGTTTCCGTCGTTAATTGCTTTGCTCAAGGCTGGGAAGACATATGTGAAGATCTCTGCACCATATCGCCTTAGCAAGGACGAAAAGTTCCGAGACCTAGAGATTATAATTCGGGAGTTTTTACGGGAGGCGACTAACCAGATACTCTATGCTACGGATTGGCCACATACTAGGTTCTCTGGTATCAATGTCGAGCCGTTTACGGAACAGTGTCTACGGATATGCGGCTCGCAGAGTTCTGCCGAGAGAGTATTTCGATTGAATGCCGAGGAACTGATGGATTCCAGTCTTGGTTTTTAGACGCATCCAAAACGTTCAAACTCGAGATTTTGTAAATACACGCCCAAGATATCGCAACACCTCGTCCCATTCACCATGGTGATCCACAGTGTGATCATCTAGTCAGTATCACCCTCCTTGACAGTCGAGGTACAGATATGCCTGGGGTCCTACACAAACAACAATCAGTTCAATCCCAACAACCGCAGCCAACACGAGAATCACAAGGCGGGGACACTCACAGCAGAATGGCAGCACCTCGGCGGCCCACCAGTCGGACATTCAAAGTTGAAGGGATTCTGGTTCGAAACATCAACACCTAAACACCGAAACACCTCATTAGCATCATGAACCAAGCCAAACACGCGTGAGCATCTGTTTGCATCGCGCAAGTCATATACCGCAATGGCAGAAACAACTCAAAGGGGACGTACATTTAATTCCCTCAAAGGAGACCTTGGAACCCTTGGCCGGCAGAAACCCGTCACAACAAAATGGGGTCTGTAGGAGGGATCCGTCCTTAGATAGTTCGCAAAACCAGGGCCGGCTCGCCATGGTTGGGGCAGTTAGGGAAAGAGCCACAAGGAGGCTGGTTGCTGATATAGAGAAATGCATTGTTGTTGTTTCTTCCTTTTTGTAACCGTCGAAGGTGGTTGAAATTGTGTATTTAGTGGACAAGTATATGTATAACAAAGAGTGCGAGAACCGAGATTATCTGTACAGTTAGTCGCAACCTGTCGATTTGAGGTTAGGTGGTTGGATGCTGGAATGTAGACCACGGCCTCTTATTTACAAAGGGGTAAAGTGGCCATTGGGGCCTTGCTACGAAGGGATGCAGGGTGCGTTACTTTTTCTTAGTCCCTCGCGACAGTTCTCAACAGGCACCACACCCCTTGCATTCTTGTTATGTTTGAACTCTGGAGAAAATCGTGCGGATGACGTGTTGAGTCCACTAAATCTTGTGAATGCGCGTGTCGACCCTGAGTGCTTACTGCTTAAGTGACCAAGTACGTAGCTCAAGAACCTGTTCTTAGTGGACCCATTGGAGTATTATTTATTTTGAGTTTCCAAAAGATTGCATACATAAAGGCAAAAAGTAAAGGCAGACGAGTGTGCTTTGGTCCCTAAGCTAGTTTCACCCTCGTGGGCTTCGTAAGTACCAGCCTCTTGTTTACCACTTGCTTCCGGTTCTGAGTAGAGTTGGTTGATGTCTGACCGAGCAAGGTGACGCTCTCAATGTTAACGGGGAAGTCACGCGAAAACTGCCCATCAATGGACAGGAAGTCATTGCGATACTCGAGCTCGATGTTAGTAGTATTGTTCTGCTCAAGAGAGTCTCCGTCGTCGACGTAAAGGCTACCAGAGGCCGTCCCGTCTGAACCGGGGGCGACGATGAGCTGGAAGGGCTTCTTGCGTAGCTCGGTAGTTGTCATCGCACCGGATGACCGGAGCGGGATGATGCTCCCGCCGCGGATGTGGATGGGGATATCGGTTATATCAATGTCGGTGAGGGTGATCGGTGCACCTTGCCCTTGGATTTGGGTGCCCGTGTAGAACTCGTAGAAAATGTCATCGGGAAAGTATGCATCGACAGAAGTTGAGTTTTCCTCGGCGACGGGACTGATAAGTAGAGCATCGCCGTAAAAGAACTGTAGGTCATTGTCAAAAGTGTTTTCGTCCTCGGGATACAAGTAGAATAGCGGCTGTAGGAAAGGCTCGCCAGTTTCGCTCTGTCGCTGGAAAGCAGTGTAGATATAGTCAAGTAATCTATATCGGATGGTGATTGCCTTGATTGCAGCATCGGTCACCGTTTCCCACTGATAGAACTCCTGGGGAGCCGAGCCATACTCATTGTGGTTGCGGTAGAAAGTATAGAACGCCCCGAGCGAGGCCCATCGAGCACACAGCTCTTCGGTGGTGTCTGAACCAAATCCGCAGACGTCAGTCCCCATCATAGGGATTTGGAACATTGACGCGAAAGCTATCATCTGGGCGATCGAGATGCGGTACTGCTCCCATGTGCTGAGACTGTCGCCGGTCCTGTGAAGAATTAGGGTTCGCACGATGCAACATACAAGGCTCTACATACCAGTGCCCGACATGTGCCCCGGCACCTGCATAAGTGCTACGAGTGATGATAAAGGGCCTAACGTCGGGACGACGTTGCTGCATTGCAATGCGGGAAGCGGTGCTCATCACTAGGTAATTGGTCAGGCTATATGATGAGGTATATAGCTTTTGATGTCGCACTTACTAGTTCCATAGATATTGTGAGTGTCATATTCGGCATACCCTTCTCCCGCGTGGATAATATCTGTTTGGATGGTTTTGTCGCTTAGGAGACCGGCATCATTCTGGATTTTGTACGGCGGGTAGAGAAGGTTGCGGTTAGGTAGTCCAACTTTATTCCCTTGCGATCTCTCCAGATATCGCTTCGAGGAGTTAGGCTGAAAGCTGTCGGGGAAGCCAGGCAACGGACGAGGGTTACTGGGCCGGATATCGGGTGGATCGGGTGGGAGGTCGTTTTCAATCGAGTATGTCTTTGGGTCGGTGCAGGGAAAGGGGCAGAAGTTTGAGGCTTCATTCATATCAATCCACAGACCATCAATGTCGAAGCCAGTATCAGCATCAAAGAATTTGTTGAACTCCCCATTCCAGTATTCCTGAATCTCCGGATGGAACCAATCGGGGTAGACGGTTACACCAGGCCACACGGCACCTAGACGTGGATTAGCTTTATCCTACACCAGCATAAATTGGTGTTCTAAACTGGCCATATATTACCCTGGTAGAGACTGCCATTCTGCGTCTTTAGGAAGATATCCTGCTCAACACCCCGGTGGTAACCGGGATTGTCTAGTACTCGTCAATAGTACTCTTGAAATGGAAAGAATCGACGAAACTTACCGGACACGCTCACCGCGGGATCAACCATAACTATATAATGCTGATCATGGTCGTGGAGGTAATCGACAAGCTCTTGCATGTCCTTGAGGGGGAATCTTTCGGTGTCAAGTGTAAACACTCTTCTCAACTCCATATAGTCGATGTCGGTCCACATAGTTTCCAACGGAATTTTAGCCTGGCTGTAATTATATACCACCTCAGCCACCTGATAAATATCACGGTAGCCGTATCGGCATTGATGGAACTGAAGAAAGTTAGTAACTGCTTGTTTGAGCTAGCCCGATTTCTGTGGTTTTGTATTGCTGGTCGAGGAATGAGAATAACGTACACCAAATGTCCAGTAACTCTGCATGGCAGGAAGCCCAACAACCTCCGCGTACTGCATACTGGCCTCCTTAGGGGTGGAGCCGGTAAAGAAGTAAAAATCAAAAACACCCCCGAGGATATTATACTCAAGATATTGCTTTTCATCCTGAGTCTTATTGATTTTGATGTCCATACCGTTAGAGTTGGCCAGAAAAACGCCATGAGTGCCATCACTGCCTCGATGGTCGTAGTACACAGGGTGACTGCTGTACAGATTGGTTCCCGGATCAATTCCGTAAGCATCACGATTCCACAAAGTGCGAGTGTAGTTAGTCGTCTCCAATCGAAGAGAGTCTGTGTGCTCTCCAAGGCCATACAGATTAGGGTCATCGGGTAACCAAGTGCGGATATTTAAATACTGCGATTGAAAAACGAGATTGGACGCGGAAGTATCAAAAAGAACTTCGTCTTCTCTAGATACTGTAAAATAAAAGGGGTCTTCGGTGTAATCAAATTTAAGATCGGAGCTTTCTCGGTTGCTATTGCCGCTATCTGCACGCGGCAGAACCGACTCAGGGACTTGGTAGACCTGTTCATCGGCATCGTAAATCATGACATGGAGACGCTGGTCTAGGAGTCATATAAGCATAAGCGCAAAGCTCGCCAAAGATCACAAATACCGACCGGTTTGGTACTCAACCAATAACTTCAAGTCTCTCAAATCAGTGCCATATGTGTTGCAAGGTGTCCCAGCGAGGGTCAGGTCCGCGGACAGGGTATTGTCACCTTCCTGAATATTCGATGCCTTATATCCAGGACAACTTTGATTGTTTTGCCTGGGCCCGATCACTGCAGCCCCGACAAGAGGTAGGACAAACAGGGCCCTCAACATGTTCAAAGTCGCAGATAAATTGAATCTCTCTGGATTTCAAAACGACCAGCGGGATATTGCCACGACTTATATATTCTTAACCTGATGGCACGAGGTGCGTCAAAAATACAGTCGATATGCATAACGGCTCTGGCCGACAATATCAAGACTGACAAGAATGGGAAGAGACTCGCATGGTTGATGTATTGATCGGGTTCGAGATGCAAGGGAGGGGAGTCCGGACCTATCCGGATAACACTTCCTCATGGACCATGGTTGAGACCTCTCTCAGCGTTGCAATGGACATCGCCATTATTATGACGAATATTATTTCCCCAGCCCAATGTGCATTTTGGAGACTGGATTTCATTTAGTTATCGGCGATCATGCCAGGAATAGGCATGTTCTGTGATTTCCTGTCAAGTTGATGGCGTGTAGATCTTCGTCTCTAGTGCTGCAACATGCAGGCAACTCATGGATGCGAACCATCAACAGTTTCCAACCCCAGGTTTAAAGGGCCGGGTTCCTCGACGCGTTCAGGGAGAAGACGAGCTCCCGACCACGGTTGGGTTCTGGAGAACCTGGGGCCGTAATAGTGGGATTCGGGTTCTGTGACCAGGTTGTATCAATTAGTAACTAAAACATCACTCCATCCATTATGCACTTTCCAATAAATGCAAAGCTGATGGATAGGTCTCATACTATGCGTACGAGAGCTGGGACGCCAGAGAGCGTTTTAGGTGGAGATCAACAATAGACACCTTAACTGGATTTTCTGTTGCATGCATTGTGGCAGAGCGTTCATATACAATAGTGAACCGATTTATTTATTTTGACGATAAGAACGATGTACCTAGAAGGGAGAAAATATGATGATTTGCAGGGAAAGGGAGTTGAAGTGCAGCTGGAGTTGGAGGTGGACCACCGTTCCTCATACGCGAAGATGCCCTGTGGGGCAGTGTCAGCAGCCTAAGGTTAGGTTCTCCAGGACTTTGGGGAACACGAATGGATCCTAGCGACTGGTAACTTTTTCAGATCCTTCATTCCACACATGATTGAAGAAAGAATATGAATGAATTTCTACCAAATCTCTATTTCAACCTGCATGCATCTCTAGCAAAATGATCGTAAAATATCACAAACGTCGTCACAATGCAGGAAATATACCCAAATTCATACGCCTTCAAATAAAACGAAACAACAAAAACAATGATACTAAAGGTGACGAACCGCCCTTGAAACGCCCACCTATGTTGCTCCATCATAGGACCGATGAGACCTGTATCTTCTGACCAGCGGAAGCAGCCTCAACATCAGCAGCTGAGCTCATGATTTGAACCTTGATCGCTCCTGTCTTAGGGTCTGACGCCGTCTCAAAAGCCTTCAGTGCGTCTTCAAGTGCATAGCGGTGGGTAACCAGCTTCTTCAGGTCGATCACGCCGTTCTTAACGAGACGGATAGCGCGAGGCCAGGTATTGGAGTACCGGTATTGATACTGTAGGTCAATCTCCTGAGTGCTCAGGCGCATAAATGGGATTTTAATCTCATTCTTTCCGACACCGATCACGAAGACTTTACCGCCGAACTTGACACTCCAAATAGCTGACGCGACACTGCTCTCAACCCCAGTGCACTCCAGCGCAAGGCGAGGCCTCAAAGCGTCGGGACCAGCACCCTGGCCGTCGTTGAATGCATTGATAATACCCTCTGCACTCTCTTCCGCAGAAAGACCGATCTGCACCTTGTAGGTGCGGACGTCAGGTACAAGTTCCTTCGCGAACTTCAGGCGACCTTCGTCGATATCGGTGATGACGATGGGAGTTGCGCCGGCAGCGCGGGCACTGAGAAGAGTGATGAGACCGATGGGTCCCGCACCAGTGATTAAACAAGGGTCACCAAGACGGAGACCGCTGCGCTCGATTGCAGCCAGAGATACACTCAGCGGCTCCAACATAGCACCATCCTCGTAGCCCATGTCACCAATCTTGTGGCACCAGACGGCGGGATGGTTGACATAGCGCCGCAGCAGGCCATCCACAGGCGGGGTCGAAAGGAATGCAACTCTCTCACAACCGTTGTAGCGGCCAGTAAGGCAGGGTTCGCAGGCATTGCAGATAATGTTAGGCTCAATCGCAACCCGGTCTCCAACTTTAAGCGAAGTGACATCTGGGGCGACTGCAATAACGTCTCCGGCCGACTCGTGACCCAGAATATGGTCTCCCGTAACGATCATGGGACCAATGCATCCTGCATGCCAGAAGTGCACGTCAGAACTATATTGAGAAACCAATTGTCAGTCAAGCCAATGCGGGGAGACACGACGTGGGGCGTGAATTGTCAACTTACCCGCAAATTCCGGTACTGCGCACTTCGACCGTTACCTGTCCAGGATTGAGACCCTCGCCACTCTGTACTTCTTTGAGAGTCGGCGTGGACTCAGCCACCCACAGGTCGTGCTTTGGGTTGGTGAAAACACCAATGTTAGGCTTGTCAAGGCCAGTTGCAGTAGCCATGATGTTTCAACTGGTGGTGTTCACGGTCAAGGGAGCTCAAGAGGGAGAGGCAGAAGAGGGTGAAAGAACAAGAGGGAAGAGCAATAGTGAAGGCTGGGGCACAACCAGCTTTAATAGTTGCCCCTCCATGTTATACACGGGTGCAATCTTTTTTGCGACACCAATAACAGTGTAGGGCAGATCAGGCGGACAGAGATGCTCCAGAGGCAAGCATAATCCAGACAGGATCCGACCCATCCTCCCATCCAGCTGCGATAGCATTGGGTGGAGGAGGCTATCGTGGCATCCAGAGGGGCCCGCCACTATGGCCTTTTATCCGGACGGTCGATGCGGGGTCCCATCGTCGGTTCCTGGACTCCATTACCGTGCTTAATCATCTGGCGCCCGGACCCACCTGGCGCCCGATTTCTCTTATACACCGACATTTTCCTGTAGATTTCAGCACCTCATAACTCATTCAATATGACTTCAATGGATGCGGCGCTGGCATATTTGGATTCTCTGGATCCTAGCGAATCGATTAACTATACTAAAGTTGTAAATAAGTATGGTTTAAGCCGATCAACGCTTTCTAGGCATCATCGCGGGGTTCAACGCTCGAAAGAAGAGCAGTATGCCAACCAACGATTTCTCAACAACCAACAGACAAAAGACCTTTTAAATTATATTAATAGATTGACGAGATCCGGCCTATTTCTATCCCACCAGATGATTGCTAATTTTGCGGAGGAAATTGCTGGAAAACCGCCTGGAAAGAACTGGGTTTCGCGCTTTGTAAAGTGATATGAGGACGAGCTTGTCAACCGCTATACAACTGCCATGGATGCCTCACGCAAGCGGGCTGATTCTGCATTATATTACTCTTTATACTTTGATGCGCTTGAGCGGAAAATACGGGAATATGACATTCAGCAAGAGGATATTTACAATATGGACGAAAAAGGGTTTCTTATAGGAATTCTTCCTAAAGGCAAGAGAGTCTTTTCTAGGCGCACCTACGAGCGTGAGGGTATTCGACAGCGGGTTCAGGATGGTAATAGAGAGTGGATCACAACAATTGCCTGTATCTGTGCAGATAAGACCTCTCTTTCTCCTGGTCTTATATATCAAACGGTATCTGGAAAGCTTCAAGATAGCTGGCTGCAGGGCTTTGAAGAGAACTCACACCAGTGTTTTTTTGCACCCTCGCCATCTGGATGGACCAACAATGATCTAGGATACGCCTGGCTTCGAGATGTATTTGATCGCGAGACCAAGGAGAAAGCTAGAAGGCGTTGGTGGCTTCTAATCCTTGATGGCCATGGATCTCATGTCATAATGAAGTTTTTAGACTTCTGTGATAGTAATAAGATCCTTACTATTACCTTTCCGCCTCATTCCACGTATTCCCTGCAGCCATTAGATGTTGGGATCTTTGCTCCTCTCTCCAAGGCGTATGGGGATCGATTAGAACGATTTTTACATAATTCTCAAGGCATCAGTGTAATTAGCAAGCGAGACTTCTTTCCTCTCTTTTGGGAGAGCTGGGAAACGGCTTTGACAGCAAAAAATATTGAGAGTTCATGGAGATCTGTTGGATTATGGCCATGGAATCCGGAGAAGGTTCTAGCAAGGTTTACCAAGCTACCAGAGGAAAGACCATCATCTAGTGAATCGTCAAAGTCAGTACTGCAAGCAGAGGACTGGCGGAGGATAGAAAGACTTTTAAAACAAGTTATTTCTGATGTTTATGACCAAAACACCAAGAAACTAAGCTCTACGATGTACCACCTCTCTACAGAGAATATTATACTGAAACTCCGCTGCCAGGGCCTTGAGGAAGCGTTGGTGAATAAGAAAAGGAAACGCCAGCGTGGTAAACCGCTTATATTCCAACTTCAGGATGCAGAAAGTGGTAATACAGTGTTCTATTCTCCAAAGAAGATCCAGCAAGCACGGGATCTCCAGAAGGAGAAGGACCAGGCAATTAAGGATGCTAAAACTTCAAGAGAAGAGGCTAAACTTCGCCGCCAGCAAGAAAAGGAGGAGAAGCGACTAATTATTGAGGAAAGAAAGAGGATTCAGGCGTCTAATAAGCAACTCCGCGTGCAGCAAGCTGAGGAGAAGAAACGTCAAAAAGAGGCTGCAAAGGAGGAGGCGCGGATAGCTAAGGAAGTAGATAGTCAGCTTCAAAATGATATCAGAACTGCTAAAAAGGGTAAAAAGAAGCAATCTACACCTTCAACGCCTCAAAATAAGCACGATATCGTTGTCCAGGAAGCTGAGGTTGTTGAAGAGTCCTCTACAACGATAAATCGTCGAGGGCGCCAGATTCGCCTCCCCCACCGGTTTCGTGACGATTAAAAAGTGTATATAGGGTTTTCAGCGCGTCAAATTTGCCACACTAAAAGATCTTTAAGAAATATAGAATGTATTGGGTTCAAAAGCTTCGTTTTTAGTAGTGTTGTTGTGTATAGAAATCGGGCGCCAGGTGGGTCCGGGCGCCAGATGATTAAGCACGGTATTGGCCGTTATACCGGTCGGATCTTCACTGACGAGCACGACTGTTGCATATAAAAAAAGACGGCTTCTTTCGATCCAAGGAATTTTTCCATTGTGTTTCAACGTCACAGACGGGGTTACTTCCTTGTAGGCTGTTTCAAGATTCCATCTGTCCTTGACGCCGGAGAAATCCATCCATGCATTGGCAGATAACCACCTCGGGAAGGATCGATTAAAGAAAGCTCCAATGAGGCGGTCTCGGTTGAGAATTAGGAATCCTGAGTGGAATAACAAATTCACTAAGGTTGCACGGGACTGCAGCCTCCAGAGGCACTACGGTGTACCATACTCGTAGTGGGCAGTAGTGGTAGGATGGTGGACGGTTCAAGATCTAGAAGCGTCCTCGGTTAAATTCGAACTGTAGGTTATTTTAGCCTCTTTATCGTCAAGTTTCCCTTTTTGCCCCAGGCATAAAAGGCCCAAACCCCCAACTCCATTATTATTGCTTTTCATAAGCGGTATCAAGACGACGTACCCGAGTTTGAGAAATCTTTCCTTGCTGAGATCGGCAATTTTCCGGCGGCACTTTAAGGACATCTCACCCCCGACTTCTTTGGTGGAGAATCCTCCATCTATTCTTCACTTCTATAAAACCGCGGCTGGGTCAAACCTACGCTCGCTAAAAACTTTCTCGGTGATTTGTAGAGCTCCAATAACTATCTCCATTGGCCTATGAAATTTCCCTCGGGTATTATATTTGTGCCTTGAAAAAACACTCTGCTCCTTGGGAAGGGAGGTAGCACTGGCGCAAATCAACGGACGAACCACCGTGGCGTATGAAGACGGATCCGAGGCTCTGCAGCCCAATCAGTGGAAAATCATTTTATATTCAGGTACGCCTGTTCCAAGTATAAATAACCTACAAAATCCCGCGAGTCATTGGTTTGTGCAAAGTGCCTAGGCCGTCAAAATCGATCAGCTAACTTCAATGGCTCGCAAGCTTAGAGGCTCCTCTGGCCAGCCTATTGCATCCCTGAACCGGTGTTTCCAAAGCTTGCTAATATTAAGCTTATATTAGCTGGAAATTGGTTCGTTTCTATACCGTAGGGTGAGCGTTCGAGGCATATGCCTTGTGCCCTGCCCCATGCACAAAATGAATTGCATGCGTTGGCGATTGCGCAAGGAGGATTGCATGCGTGGCTGCAACCTGGCATAGTTGTTGAACTCCAATCTCCATAATGGCAAGGGGCGTTATTTTCGAGCCCACCTCGCTAGTAGACAAGGACGTCAAACATATCAATCCATCATACAGGAGGTAACTACTTAGTATATTCCTCCATGAAAGACCCACCTGTCTACCTACGAGTCTCACAGTGAACGGGAACACGCAGGGCGTTGGGCTAAGATAAATCACACCTCAAAACTAAATCTGCTAGGCATGGAGAATAAAACGTGTTGAGGATAATTCAATTGCTTCGTTGCGAGCCTAGTCAAGAGGCACCCAGTACACACTGATAGCAGTCGGTTTGCGGGGAGATAAAGGTCAACCTGACAGCCACAGCAATCCGATAAGGAAAACAACCCTCGCTTAATCGAAGTTTCATGAAGTAAACGTAAATAAATAATCAAGATACATAACTATTGAAATATATGATAGCATAAGCATGTCGTGATTAAGGGATGGTGCAGGTGGCTATTAATACAGTCAGTAATATCTCATTGTCTGTCATTATGAATTAAGCTTCTGTCAGTGAGACATATCTGCATCATGTATGCATCGGTTTATCAATGAAATATCAGAATGTGACCATCTATTCAATCTTGGATTTCGAGGTTTTAAAAGAGGAAAATAAGAGGCTGGCCAAACGTTCCAAGGACGGAGGTCACGTGACGCGGATGTGGGCGATGAATTTCCCTGAACTTCCCGAGCTTCAAATCTCAGATTCTGGTCTTGCAATTGCGCGACAGCTCTTGACCAATCCACCATTGGACCACTCCGACCTTCACCTGTGACTCTCTCCAGGTTTACACCCTCTTTTCTACTTCTTTCCTCCCAGTGGTTATCAAGATGCCTGCCACGGCGTCCCGTGCCGTGCTGCGGCAATCGCAGTTCCTGACCCGGAGGACCGCGGTCAGACACTCCTCGTCCACATCCCAGGCTGCTTCCAAGGCAACTGAGACTGCTTCTTCCACTGCCTCTAAGGCTCAAGAGGGTCTCTCTCGTGTTACCTCATCTGCCGGCCCTGCCGTTACGAACGCTGCCCAAGGCCTCGGCAACGCCCTGAAGAAAGTTGGTGGAAGAACCGGAAAAGTTGTCTCCTTCGTTGAATGTGAGTGATACATTGGGATATCTCATGTCGTACCGCTAGCTTCAAATTCTTGTTGTTTTGGGCTGGTTGTGATGGCTTTATAACCCTTATCCACGCCTCCTCTGGTCCTTGAAGGGGCGGATGTTTGGGGCATCCATCCATCTGCTTAAAAGGCATTGCTAACCCATCATTCTTATGAAATAGCCTTGATACCCCCTACTATCTACTACTCGAGAGTTGGTCTCGAGCTCGGCAAGCTGGTGTTCCGAGGACAGAACATGACTCCCCCGTATGTGGCCTCTTCAATGTCGTCTCCATTATAACTCTGAACGTCCACTAATTTGATATCAGGAGCTCGGCCACTTTCCAATCCTACTTCCAGCCTCTGCTCAACTCTCTCCGCAACCCTGCTTCCCTCCAGAACGCCAATATTATTTCCCCACAAAGTATTTTGGCCCGCGTCCGCAACGCCAACAAGAAGGAGATCGCCGTTGCCGGCGTTACCGCTGCGGAGGTTGTCGGATTTTTCACAGTCGGTGAAATCATCGGCCGTTTCAACGTCGTTGGCTACAGGGGAGAGGCTGCTCACGGACACCACTAGACAAAGCGCACGCAAATATATCTGACCTGTCCTTATTTCCGCTATATCTTTCCTTTGTTAACTGTACTATGTATGATAGACGATGGAATTAAACTGTTGTCTGGGTTATATTTTGACAATAAATAAAGATCTTTTGCCTGTATTGTACCGGAAATCCTACAGTAAATCTAGGGTGTTGTCTCTTGGACATCTGCATGGTAGGGCCAGTTGAAGAACAACCGGAGGTTCACAAAAATAACCTGTTGTGTCCAGAAATAAACCAACACCATAATAAGCCAGGGATATTGACCAGAACACTTAATCATTAAAATCTCCAACAGTTCCAACCAGAAAGGAACCCTCGGTATACCGGACCTCTTAAAGGTCAATGCAGTGGATTGCGGCGAGTTGGCCTTCCCGCACTCTGATTGGCCCGTGCGGGGAAGAATTCTGCCGATTTTTTTTGATCCAAGCATCAACTTTCCAAGTCATAGCAAAGCGGATTGCTCATTTTACACGGGTTTCATATATCCAGTAAAGATTGCGACCGGAATTGACGAATACTCTTTGTTCGTGAATATGGACGCTTTCAAACTGTTGACAAGATCAACCAAGTTAAAACCCGCCGCCACCTCCCAGGCTTCAACACTTCCATCGAAAGGGAAAGCAGAGAACCCGCAACTTTTCCGCTCCTCTGCGGCGGAGAAGCTCGAGGATGGTAAAAGTGGGAAGAAGAGGAAGAGGGCTCCCGGGGTGGATAATGATGATGCTGGCACTGTCAATGCGGATGCCTTGAATTTGGACTTTTTTAGCCAAAATAAAGGCTCTACTACGAGGGCCTCGGATGCTGCGACGGAGAAGGGAACTGACGCCGCTGCGACTCAAGATGAGCTATCAGATTCGGAAGAAGATGATTCTATGGATGAGGTGCAGCGCCGGACAGTTCTTAATGCGCATAAGATCAAGGTCACTGATATGCGTGACTTTGAGGAAGTCAGTCCCGCCAGTGTTCAAAGTGAAGAGCCGAAGAAGAAGAAAAAGAAGCGCAAGCAGGAAGAGAAGCAACAAGCTCAGACTCTTAGTAAGAAGGAGCAGAAGAAAGCGCGTCGATTATATCCGCAGCCTCTGGTTTCCTTCAAAGAACTCCGCACGAAATACAAGATTTCACGACGTCTTGCGGAAAATGTTGCCGAGCAGGGATTTACTGTTCCTACTGAGGTCCAGCTGGGAAGTCTGCCTTTGCTCCTTGGCGATGGATCAGTGTCTGAGAACTCTGATTCTACGAGCACCACTGAGCCAGATCTTCTGGTAGTCGCGCCGACTGGGAGTGGGAAGACGTTGGCGTTTATGATACCGGTTATCAACAAAATTGTTCGTCACCACCATGAACAACCAGAGGAGCGGGGTATCTTTTCCGTTGTTGTCGCTCCGACGAAAGAACTCGCTAGCCAAATTGTTAACGAGGGAAGGAAGCTAGCATTTGGAACGGGTGTGAAGATTACGTTGATGAAGAAGGGCATGCGAGTGGCAGAGCGTGATGGCGAGGACGAGTGCGAGGTTCTGAATGAAAATGATTCTGAATCGTCAGAATCAGAAAACGACGAAAAGACTACCGATAACAAAAACAAGGGAGCTATTCCAGTTACCAAAAGCGACATTCTCGTATCGACTCCTTTACTTCTGGTCAATGCGCTCTCTGAGAATAAGACGAGGCCTCTTGGAACCTTACCGTTAGTGAGGAATCTAGTCATGGATGAAGCAGATGTCCTCCTAGATCCGTTGTTCCGCGATCAAACGCTCGATATCTGGCGTTCCTGTACTAACCCAGAACTCCGTGCCAGCCTCTGGTCCGCCACCATGGGCTCAAGCATTGAGGACATGGCGAAAACAACGATCAAAGAGCGGAAGCTATCCTTAGCAAATACCAAGTCATATCCCTTAATCCGACTTGTTGTTGGCCTAAAGGATTCTGCCATTCCGAATATCAAACACAAATTAATTTATGCCGCAACAGAGCAAGGAAAGCTCATTGGTCTCAGACAGCTACTCCATCCAACAGCAGCGACGGCCTCAGATGTACGTCTTCGACCACCATTTCTAGTATTCACACAAACGATTCCTCGAGCCATAGCTCTTCATTCCGAACTGCTTTACGACATTCCTCCCGAGGCCGGTGGCTCTGCGCGAATTGCTGTACTCCATTCCGACTTATCGGATACGCAGAGATC
Source organism: Aspergillus puulaauensis (assembly GCF_016861865.1). Classification (NCBI taxonomy): domain Eukaryota; kingdom Fungi; phylum Ascomycota; class Eurotiomycetes; order Eurotiales; family Aspergillaceae; genus Aspergillus; species Aspergillus puulaauensis. Next base: position 2,209,125 of record NC_054861.1, on the reverse strand, counting down.
AGAAATCATGAAAGGATTTCGCAAGGGCGAAATCTGGATCCTAGTTACAACGGATTTGCTCGCCCGTGGTGTTGACTTTCGTGGCATCAACGGGGTTGTGAACTACGATATTCCCAACACGCCGGCGGTCTACGTTCACAGAGTCGGGCGAACAGGACGAGCTGGACGCGAAGGTGGTGTTGCGGTGACTTACTATACGAAAGAAGATATTCCGTATGTGAAGAGCATCGCAAACATCATCGACGTCAGTGAAAAGTTGCGAGGGGAGTCTGGTGAAAGGTCGGTACAAAACTGGCTATTAGAAGCCTTACCAGGCCTCAGCAAGAAAAACAAAAAGGAGTTGAAGAAGCATGGTGTCAAGGCCCGGCAAACTGGTCTTAAGACAGATGATAAGGACCAGCGCCGGACAAGAATCAGCACGAAGAGTGGTTTTGAGCGACGACAGGAGAACAAGAGAAAGGGTGCCATTGAAGCCAGCCGGAAGAAAGCTCAAATCCAGGAGGTGGCCGAGTCTGACGGTGCAAGCGATGACGGTGACGGTTGGAACGGCCTAGATGATTAGTTGAACCGAAAAGTCCCTGTACAATATATCAAGATTCCCCATCCAGCAGATCCATATATTTATAAATTATGCTATGACCCTTCCTTCTTATCATTATCAGGCTGAGCCGGCTCAACCAAAGATCGTTTCAACCGCACGGGAACCGCGATGACCTTGTCACCCAAAACGCTCAGTAACTCATCCCCATGCCTATCAAAGTAAACCGCCCAGCTTCCATCCTCTTCCTTCACGGCGAAAAATCCTCTTCTCTTTTCCAACACTACCGTCGTCTCCTCATCTCTCCAATCCCACGGCCCGGGAACATGTTCACAGCTCTGCGTCCTGTTCCCATACTTCAATTCTAAGGTATCTTTATCCGCATATATCCAATTTAACATCGGCGGAGTATCCTGTATTGATGATACAAGGCCTAGTCCGCGCTTGAGGTCTTTCATATGATCCGGCTCTGGGTAGTCGATATAGAATGCTTGCCCAGCGTGGGCTTCGGCTTTGCGATTCGTGGGATCGGGATCGTCAATGTAGACCTGGTTTAAATCAATGTATCAGCATAGGTCTAACAATTTATATAGGTATTGCGATGCACTCACTTTATTATCTCTTAATACAACCCTTTTCCCGTCAATTTCGCTAGCCCCCTCGATGTCTTCTGTACATTCAACATCTGTATAGAACTTGGCCATGCGCTGTTCGTCATCTTGTCGTTGGTTCTGTTTGCGTTGTTCGCTGCATCCGAGGGAAATTGCAGTGACAGTTGGAATGGCCGTTATTGTTAATAGTCCGATGACCATTTTTCTGGTTGGCGAATATGTATCTGCCTTTGTGGCCGTGGCGTGTTTCGTATAGATAGTGAGATTATGGAGGTACGTAGGTATGTCGTTGCTGGTATCAATTGGAGTGCCGCGCGTAATAGAAAAAATCACAACACAATGTTGGGGTTTAATGATTATTTCTTGAAATGAGAGGACCTGCAGAAACGATTCATTGTCGTGGCGGCTAAGTTCGAGATCGTGCCTGACCCATGCTCCGTTTACGTCATATCTAGGTAGAGGGGGTGCACGTGAGCGGAGATTTGGGGGGAAACAAAGTGAGCTAGAAATTTGTATCTTTGTTGACACCGTAGGGAGCATCAGACGATCATTCATTCTTCCTCAAATTTGGTAATATTATGCTCCAAAAAAAAAGAAAAACAGACATCTATCAAGTGCGCTATGAATGACTCGACTCGAGATTATCAATCTCAGACATTGTCTAGTTCTAGTCTAGTTCTATCGATCTTCTCTTGATCTAAGATCTATCGTCGCTCGTTTGTCTTTATCTTCGTGACGTCGTATATGATGGCTTGAAGAACCCAGCACCATATTTCGGAATGTGAAGCTTCCAAAACGGTTAGATCTTTTCGCTCCAACCCCAAACAGACCACCAGCATCGCACTGCGACTGCACCTCCGTCTGCGGTCTCCCAGTCGTCATACCCCATCTCCTCACCCTCTTCAACTACCGCCAACCCTAGTTTGTCCATCCGTTGCCGAAGATCCTGCACTTGCGGTAGATATGCATCCCGTAGAGGCATCTCAAGGACAACACGGGCATCAAGGCCCCGACTTAGCCAAACGGCGATAGTATCAACCAGCAGCCGCGGATGTTCAGGAGAATAAAGAGGATCCGCAGCCAGGATTAGGTCGTACTGTTCCTCTGCGGCTGGGGGTGTCTCAGGCGAGGCAGACCAATCTAGGACACCCGTTGTGACCGCCGCGGCTGTCTTATTGAGAAGCTCTACATTTAACGCAGCATTATGGGCAAGATTCGGCACAATTTCTGGCAGGTCTGTAAGATGGATCTTTGCCGATTTGCCTCGCAGCGCAGCGAATGAGAGACCAACAAGGCCAGTGCCTGCGCCTAGTTCCAGGGCTCGAAGCTTACGGTCAGGATCTAGGGTTGGTGTGGGAGTGGCCGTTGTCGATGGGACGAGCTGCGGGGTGAATTCGAGGAGGGAGTGAAGTCTCTGGGAGAGGAGATACGATGAAACCCAAGTCTTCATGCCCAGGTTGTCGGACGTCAACGAGGGTTCGTGGAGGGTCAACGTGTACTCTTCGCCCCAAGATGTGGGAACCGCAAAGACACGCGACATTGCCGGCATTGCTGATAGGGAGCAAGTCAGTCTTCCGATAGTCGCTTCATCTGGATGTCAGTTTTCTGGATGTATACACACCGGTTCGACCTGACCTCTCACTGAGGCGAGCAGCTGTGGCATCCCAGATAGCTTCCCGCAACTCATCCGTATCCAGCCAGGAGAGGGGGCTAGCTATGATGGATGTCAGGTAACGAGTCAGCCCGGTGGATTCGACTGTTCGGCTTTTGACCGGCTCATGAGCATTGGTCCCGAAACTCCGCGGTTTTATCGTCAAGAGGGCTAGGGTTTGGAGAAGTTCGGTGCCGGATGGCTTCGTATAGATCTGGGGAAGGTCCAGCACTGCGCGACGCTTATCAGTTCGTTTGGCCCACAAATATCTGCCTGGGGGAGGTCGGAATGGCGGTCAAACCATGGAGAGGCTCATCGGGCTCTGCGGTGATCATGTTGGGAGGCACCGAATGAGGTGGCAGGTTCAAAAGGGGTAATTCTACGGCAACATGAAGAGCGGGGTCTCTCAATCTTCTTATACAGACCGTGCCTGTGGCAAATGACCATCTCAAAGTCAGGCACGGAAGAAAACTGCAGGAAAAAATAGGCCTGATCGCCTAAAAAGGAAAGGTTAGTTTTGTGTGTTCCGCGGATCGGCTCCGCCCCGGTCCAAGAGATAAGACAACCAAAACTGTATCAATATACGATCAAGAGATCACTATGGTATCGAGCTCCAAACGCCGTCTATATGCTTTACAAGGTAATAACCGTTACTCCAACGTGGACTTGAACCCCTGGTACGCCTGTTCGATGTCAAACGCCAGCTCTCGGGCTTGTTCTTCGCCCAGCTCTTCCGTCGCACGCATCTGGTTCAATGTGATCAGCCATTGAATGATCTTTCCCCGGTTCTCAAAGTCCGCATCCGTCACCTTATTAACTGACTGGATAACTTCAGAGAGTAGCGGATGAAGCGCGTCCTTGGAGACCATGTTTAATTTCAGCGCATCAAGGAAAGTAATGAAGTTCTCCGTAGCTGTCAGAATCAAACTACCAGATGCTCCAGCAGGGGGGCCTGCTGCCCCCGAAGATTTATTAACCGATGGGCCAGTATGCGATGCCTGTTCGACTGTCGCGGGGAGTCCGATACGAAGCCGCTCGGTAGCGCGGGGGCATTCGAGCTATTGGAAGATGAAATAATTAGTATATCTCAATCCAGCCAATGATGTAAACATACCCCCCATGTTTGTTTGAATGTGTCCAGGTCGACGAATTCCCTCGCAACAGTGTCGTCACCTAAGCTGGATTTGTACTGCTTCAGAAGTCGAGAGCATGTTTCCGTGTACTCCGCCTCTGTGACCACATCCTTTATATAGGCCTTCTCTAGTCCATCTAACGTCACTATTATGCTATAGATCTCAGCAAGCGATTCGTAGAGGTCACGTTCCGCTGAGCTCGAGGCGAGTTTCACTTCCTAGTGGTACGGTTAGTTGATTGACCCCGCTCGAACAGACCTAGCACCGGTATACCTCATCTAGATTAATAGAGGCCGATCTGGCTGTATTTGGTGTATAGCTGTAAGGCGTTGGGGCATACGCCAGAGGCCGCTGGGCGTACATCTCGTGTCTGCACTCTGCACTTTAGATAAGGTCACTATCGTTAACCTGGGGAGCTGATGGAGAGGGGACCAAAGGCGGTGACCCGGTTTGGTCGAGCGGCCGCCCGTGACTATTTTCTGCCCGCCGAGATTTTTTTTTTAGGACGATTTTATTTTCCTAAACCCGGCTCCCTGATACTCGGGATTTTTGTTACTTGTGACACCAATTTTTCATTAACTATTCCATCCTACCGGTCGGTAGGAGATCTTTGTCACAATGGCTGGTGGCCAGAAGAAATCCACCAAGAAGTTCGAAAAGAAGCATCTTAAGGATGTTCTCGAACGGCGAAAAGAGACAGCAAAGATCAAGCAGCGAAACCAAATGAAGGAAAAACGCAAGTCGGACAATGTGAAATCGCGAGCCGAAAGAGAAGGGGATTCGGAAGAGAGAGATGATAAGGCAAAGAAGCAGGATGCCTTTGCGGAAATGAATGTTGATGACTTTTTCGCTGGAGGATTCGATATCGCAGACCCTATGGCCGACAAGAAGAAGGCGAAGAAGAAGGATGTTCCCGCGAAAATCGGAAAACGCAAGCGATCAGAAGCCCAAGAAGAAGATGAGGAACCTGCGGCGTCAAGCAGCGGAGAGGAGGATGACGCCTCACAAGCTAGTGACTCTGACGATGCCGAAACCCATAAGGGGGATCTTGAGGCTCTAAAACAGAGGGATCCGGATTTCTATAAGTACTTGCAGGAAAATGATGCCGAGCTGCTCGAGTTCGGCGACCTTTCTGAAGTCGATGCGCTGAGTGAAGGAGAGGAGGACCAAGATGAACCGGCCAAGAAGAAAAAGAAGGCCGCTAAGGAGGAAGAGCCGTCTGCGGACCTCACTATTGCAACTGTGAAAAAATGGCAGAATCTGATGGAGGAGCAGCACTCTATCCGTGCAATGCGGCAGACAGTGCTCGCTTTCCGTGCCGCAGCGTATCTTGATGACCCAGATGCCCAGGAGCAAAAGTATTCGATTTCAGACTCCAGCGTCTATCATCAGGTCCTCATCACAGCCCTCGGCAATGTTCCCAAAGTCCTCAATCATCATCTCCCCGTCAAGGAGAGTGCATCCGGGAAAGTCAGAGTATCCCTAGACTCGAAGAAGTTCAAGACCATGACACCCCTCATCAAATCGCATACCTCTTCGGTTCAAAAGATGCTTGCGAACTTGTCAGACGAACAGACTCTGAAGCTGACTCTCTCTTCTATTGAACCCATGCTTCCGTACCTCCTCCAGTTCAGAAAGCTTTTGAAGGTCCTCATCAAAACCATCGTCAGCATCTGGGCCGATGCATCCACCACCGAAGCCACCCGAATTGTTGGCTTTCTCCTCCTCCGTCGCTTGATGGTCATTGGTGATGCAGGCCTCAAGGAAACAGTCCTTAAAGCCTCTTACGAGGGTGTTGTCAAAGGCAGCCGAAACACTACCGTGCACACGCTCGCAGGCGTCAACCTGATGAAGAACTCCGCCGCGGAACTCTGGGGCATCGATCAAAACGTCTCCTACACAACAGGCTTCAGCTTCATCCGCCAACTCGCAATGCACCTCCGGAGCAGCATCACAAACACCTCCAAGGAAAGCTACAAGACGATCTACAACTGGCAATACGTCCACAGTCTTGACTTCTGGTCCCGTGTCCTCTCTCAGCACTGTGACGGCCTCGTCGAGGCCAAAATCGGCAAGCAATCCGCCCTCCGACCCCTCATTTACCCCGTCGTCCAGATCAGCATCGGCGCCATGCGCCTCATCCCAACAGCTCAGTACCTCCCGCTCCGCTTCCAGCTCACCCGGTCGCTTCTCCGTCTCTCCCGCGCCTCAGGAACATACATCCCCCTCGCCTCCTCCCTCCTCGAACCCCTCAACCTCTCCGAGCTCCGCAAGCCCCCCAGACAAGCGACCCTCCGCCCTCTTGACTTCACGACGTCAATCCGCGCCCCGAAATCATATCTCCGCACGCGCGTCTACCAAGATGGCGTCGGCGAACAAGTCGCCGAGCTGCTCTCCGAATTTTTCGTCCTCTGGAGCAAGCACATCGCGTTCCCGGAACTCAGCGTCCCCATTGTGGTTGCGCTCAAGCGTTGGCTCAAACAGGTCTCGTCGCGGAGTAACGGAAACCGCAACCAGAAGATGAACCAGATGATTCTGCTGCTTGTGCAGAAGATCGAAGCCAATGCGAAGTGGATTGAAGAGCGCCGCGTGCATGTGAACTTTGCGCCGAGGAATCGGGCGGATGTTGAAGCGTTTTTGAAGGATGTGGACTGGGAGAGTACGCCGATGGGTGCATTCGTTAAGGTTCAGAGGAAGTTGAGGGAGGAGAAAGCTGCTATTTTGGAGGAGGGGAGGAGAGAGGAGGAACGGAGAAGGAAAGAGGAGAGGGAAGGTGGAGGTGATGATATTGCTATGGATGATGTGGCAAGTGAGAATGATGCAAGTGAAGATGAGGAAGAGGAAGAGGAGGATGTGTCTGAAGAAGAGGAGGATGATGAGGAAGAGGAAGAGGAAGAAGAGGATGATGACTGAATGTCATCCTTATGTCAAATATGCCTTTTTCATGCTGCAGAGTATATACTTGCCCTCATCATGATATCTCTTAGTTGTAATCATCCCGTCACGTTATCATTGCCTTTGTTTAGATATCAAGTTAAAAGTTGAGGACTGAGAATATATCATATCGACAGGTCTATTCGTTGCTTCCATTAAACTCTAAAAATAGTAAGTGTAGTCTATGTCGTTAATTCTATAGTCGGTAATGTCGTAAATAAGTTCTCAGGTTTCCAGGGAGTAAGTGCTCTGGCTGGAAGTCGAACAATTAAACACTTGCAGGTCCACAAACACGGGATTGCTCCCGCCTCAAGGCAGCATCTTCCTCTTCAGCCCACGCATGAGACTCATTCGGCAACATGATAGCTTTGTCGATAGCAACGGGGAGGCCGCGATGACGACCTCGTAACGCGACCGCCGCCAGTATGAGCTTGCTAAGGGAATGCCAAACTCCACAGAATGAAAGATCCCTGCCTGGGTAGCCTGTGCTAATACCGACACAGCCGTAGCCGGAGATTACTTCAAAGAGAATGTTGAAAGTCGAGTATCCCACTGGGTCCCTGTTGTAGTTGCTCGATTCTATGATAGAGATGAAAAACACGGCCAGCGCGATCCACCAGAGGTCGTGGCTAAGTTGGTCTTTCAATTGTTCGCGAAGGAAGTGTCGGCGTGTGCCCTCTTTCGTGAGGAGATGCCGGCGCACCATATCGGTGATCGAATTTTCGGGAGGTTTGTCGTAGTCGTATGACGTTTCGTCCTCGGCGTATATTCCCAAAGAGCGTTCTTCGTATACATTTGTATGCCTGCGAAGTCAGTTACCATGGTGCGGTAATATCTTGAGCAGGAGCAACATACCTCATAGTAATCAACACTGGAAAAGGCGATACGTACTGAATGAATCATGTTAGCTGGTTTATATCGTAGAAATACGCATCCAAAGGAATCCCCACCATCATGAGAACTGGATAAAATATTAGCTCAATTCAAACTTGGAATATAAGAGTACTTATGCTTACCGTATAGGACAAGCAATCCCTGACGTAGGTCGGAAATTGTGACGACAGAGAATCCTCCCGCGCGAACAGCTGCAAACCAGACATATTAATTAGGGCGGTTGGATCAAAGAAGATTGGCTCAATTACCTAGCGCCTGAAAGAGGCCATCGAGAATTCGGTATCCAGTTGGTAGGCCCTCAATCTCTTTATTCCCGATGGCCAAAACCTCAAAGCCGGCCCAATCAATACCATTGAAGATGATAACGGTTGCCAGCAGGTACCATGTATGGCGAGCCGGAAAAAGGTTTGTGTACACCTGGCTTCCGTCAGATATGAAAATAGTTTCCAAGGTTGTGCCAAACATACCCTTCGGGGATGGTCGAGAATGAAATCCAACGTAACTCTCCATGATTTCCATGCTGGTAGATCCGGCATTGATCGCCTCATACACCAAATGATGAGGCGCAAAAAACAAGGATAAAGGGTATTCCCGGCGAGAATCAAAAGTCCCATCGTGATGACGGGGTAAGCACTATATAACCAATTAGTATGGCCGATAACCTAACGCACGGTAACAAGAGCATACTCTGTTTGTAAGGCTGTCATATTGGCATCCAGAATTCCCATACCACTGTTCACGAACGCAGAAACCGCAAAAAATGCACCCGTCCAGAATGGTGACAGGCCGTTGTCTCGAGGAATTTGCGGTTTATTGACTTCTAACCATATTCCCATGCTCATGATCCCGCAGCACAGGAAAGACAGCCAGTACAGTGGAACAATGACCGATAAGAACGAAACAGCCTTGTACTCAACCCCTTGGAGTCTCTCCCTTTCTTCCGGGGTCAATCCGTGAAACTGAGAGTTTCGCGAAATGAGCCCCTTTGACTCAAAATATTTCTGAGTTCCTCGCCAGAGTCCCATGGAGGGCATAAACTGAGCTTTGTTCAACGAGTTGTAGCTATCCCTAGCCCCATACTCTTGGTAATTCAAGTCCAATGGTGCGTCGATACCGTTCTTGGGTGAAGCAGGTGCTGAACGATCGCGGGAGATACCGTGATGGTTAGTGTCCGTAGGCTGCGCATCAATCCTGATCGTGGAACGGCTTGAACTCTCCAGGGGAAGAGTATTTGCTGACAGATAACCCTTGGTATCGGTTCTCTCTTCAAGAGGAACGTCCGATTGCAAATTAGGCGCGGGCGCTTCCTGAGCTGGCCGTCGCGCGAGAGCATGGGATATCCCCTTGAATTTATGCTGAAAAGCTCTCTTCCGAACATGAAGTACCGTGATCGAGATGAGGATGGCATGTCCTAGCATAAGAAGCACAAACATAATAACCTGCTGGAAAGTGCTTAATGTGGACGCCTCAACCTGGTATCAGTTAGCCAGCGCCCATTCAAGCCAGTAAACGAGAAAATGCGTACGCTATTCAACCCAGCACCTGTAATAGCACTGACGCACATAAACAGAGAATCAGTGTACGAAACGCTCCGGGAAGGATTCGACACCCCCCAAAAGATGAGGCTGCTGATCAAGGAAACTACGATAAAATATGCATAGTGAAGCGCGAGAAAGCTAGACGGCGGCAGTAGAGCAGATATGCCCGTGCATGCAAGCCGGAGACAACGCCGGGCTGTCCAGGTACTCAGTCAGCGATTTCATAGCAGTTTGTGAGACGGGGTTGCTTACGGGTCATCAGGGGCGACGGTAGCGGGAAGGGGAATGCTGGAAAAGACGTTGGAGAAGAGACGGGCAAAAAACATGATTCTGAGAATAACGGCCAGGCTGCAGGGAATAGCCAGATGGGGCGATAGCGAGTGGACAGGGGGGAGTGTTATTGAGAAAATTCAGCGCTTTGCTGGATCATCGATTGGCGTGGGCCGCGCCATGGATGGCCCAACGGGCAGGGCAGTCCACACCGCTACCCACCGTAGGGCCACCCTCTAAAGCGCCTCCTCGGTCTCGAACGGGTTCGGTGTTGTCATCACGAGAAACTCAGGAGGGGGCAGGAGAGACGGTGGTTCATTTTCAGTTCAACCCGACTTTCTTAAAAAGGACCGAGCAATCAGGATTCAGGAGGCCAAAATGTTGTTGCGGGACAGTGGCATGGCAAAAGCTTGGGTTTCAGCCCTACGGAACCATAGAGAGGTACCGATTTGATCCAAAGATTGATCGATGCTGGGCCCTAGAATTGAATCCAGAACTGGAAAAAAATAAAAAATAAAAAATAAAACAACGTAGTGTAGGGGACCAGGTGGGTTAATTTGATGATGGAAAGAGAATTCTAGAATAATAGAAAGAACGCCAGAGCCCGTGACTGGAAGATGGTGTCTGCCATCTTCACTACAAGCCAGAGGTCATGATTTAGAAGTCATAAATATCAATTAGTCCTTAACAACTTCCTCCCGAACCCAATGCCCACTCTTTCCCCCCATCTTCTCCAAAAGCTTCACCCCTCCAATGACCATGCCCTTGTCAACCGCCTTCAACATGTCGTACACCGTCAGCGCAGCTCCCATTGTCGCAGTCATGGCTTCCATCTCCACGCCCGTTCGGCCCAAGCAGCTCACGGTCGCCATTACATGCATTGCCCCATGTTCCATTGATGCCGATGCCAGCGTCTTCTCATCGCCACTGGTAGGTGGACCCAGCAGCTTAACGTCCACCTCTACTCCTGTTAAACCGAGCCCAGGGTGACAGAGAGGGACAATATCGGGTGTCTTCTTGGCGGCGGTGATACCAGCGATGCGCGCAATGCTAAAGACGTCTCCTTTATGGGTGCCTTTGCCTTCACGGAGTAGCTCCCAGGGCCGTCGGTTGGAGAAATGGACCATGCAGGTGGCCGTTGCCAGTCGTTTCGTCTCCGGTTTCTCGTCGATAAGTGTCATGTGCACTTTCTGTGAGCGGTTTAAATGTGGTAGGTCGGGGTCGGAAGATGTTGGGAGAGGTGTAGGCTTTGAGCTGTTGTCTTTGCGGGGTGGTTGACCCCATTTCCCGGCGTTGCTAGGTTTTGGGTGAAATAGTCGGATTTGTGTGGCTGTTGGCGCTCCAGCGCCAAGTACATGCGTCGGTATGTTTTTCCACTGACTCCTAGCCACAAGTGGTGACCCGCGGGATGAATACCTTGCGTTTTTCTGAACTTCTCTCAAATTATCTAAGTCACGCCTATCAGCAACTCTCAACTGCAACGCAAAAAGCCATATTACTACTCGATGCAGTAATGAACGCCTCCATATCAAAGAAAACATAAGCAGTACGCAGGTACATATATACCTCAAAGGTCTATGATTTCTTTTCGTAGCGTTATGTCGGGGTGGGATAGTGCCTACCCACCAATAAGGATCATGGGCCGGTTCTTCATGTTTTCCAACTCTCCCATTCCGGCGTGCTTCGCCTTCTTTCGTTTCACTGCCATGCCAATAATATCGAGGATTTCCCTCTCTCTTTGATCGACAAGGCCGCCCTCGTCGTGGATGCGCGCTGCGTTTCGTGCTGTCTCGAGGAGTCCCAAGTCCTCCAATACAGAAGCGTCGATAGGTTCACCATTATTCTGCTGCCGGATGATGTCTCGCAACGAGACCTCTGAATTTCCAAATAGGCACACTTTAAGGTTTCCATCACCCGTAATGCGAAGGCGGTTGCATGTCCCGCAGAAATTATGGGTCATACTTGTAATAAACCCGAGTTTGCCCTGGAATCCGGGGACCCGATAAGTCTTGCTCGTGTCGTTCTTGTGGTCTGTCACCTTCTCCACTGTTGGATATTTCTCCCGGATAATATCCAGCATCTCTTGGTACGAGACCATCTTCCCTTGACTCCACTTGTTGCCATCGAAAGGCATATACTCGATAAAACGCACTTCAATGGGACTATCACGCCCCAATTCAACAAACGGGATGATCTCCCGTTCATTCAGTCCTCGCATCACGACACAGTTGATCTTGAGTTTGATCCCAGCTCCCATTTTATTCAACTCCAGAATGCGGTCGATACTCTTCATAACGGCGTCAAAACCCTTCCTCCTCGTCATAATTTGGAACTGGAACGGATCCAGGGTATCCAGGCTAAGATTTACCCCAGTCAAGCCAGCCTCCACCATGGGCTCAAGTTTCCGATGTAGCGAGATCCCATTTGTAGTCAAGCATAGCTCCCGGAGCCCATCTCTCCGGAGTTCTCCGATCGACTGCATGAGAGGAACGATATCCCTCCTAACAGTTGGCTCACCGCCGGTCAGACGGATCTTCTTCACGCCTTGCGAGACGAATAACGATGAGAGGTACACAATTTCTGGTGAAGTCAGAAGGTGGGCGGGCGGGGAGAGCGGCACCCCTTCTTCAGGCATGCAGTATAAGCAACGGAGGTTGCAGCGCTCCGTGACGCTAATTCTGAGATAATCATGCTGGCGGTTGAAGGTGTCCGTCAAGAAATCCGAGAAAGGCTTTGCGGTTTTCAAGGCATTCCAGCGGGTCGACGGCGTCTGGGAGAGAGGGGTACTCGGTGCATCTTGATCCGCAGCTCCCGGGTTCAGATCTGTCGTAACATGTCGCGAGTACGAAGGAGTTAGTCGACGCCAGGCCAGACTTTGAGTGCAAATGCGGGGAACTCGAGAGAGGGACGAAGTTGCACCAACTACGCCTCGCCTGAATAGCACGGACTCAGTCATTATCTGCGGGGATTCTGCTTTACGGCAGCCAGGTTTCCGATGCTGTCTTCAGCATCATCTGAGGGGAAGAAAGTTTACATCCAAAGTGAAGGGATGAAAGGGGTTACATAAAGCAAGTTCATATCATCAGGTAATCACGGTTCGTGGACGAGGTCGCCTTGCTTGCGCTATGTCCTTTCGTTGCGTAGCATCGTCTGCCACCTGAAAACGATAAGTGATGTTTAAGTACTTCTGCCTCAGGCATTACATCAGCTATCATCCAATGACCTCTAATAATTTTCAGTGTCAGGCCCACTATTAAGGCCACTAACCATCGCGGGTTTTTGTAATTACTAATGATATTATGTCATCTTATCAAAAGTGGGGGTTTAACCAATGCAATTGTTTACATAGATGGACGAAGCAAAGATTTGAATATCAAAGACGAAATGATTGATATCATATTGCTATCACTGTTTGGTCATTATTTATAGAAGTGAAGGAATATCGAGTATTATACATCTATCCATCATATAAATCCCTCTCTTTTCAGGCAGTTGGCCCGACAGTTAGCCATCAGCTCAAGCTGGGTTACCCGCCTTGATCCATGTTTCATTGACACCAGCAGCTTTGAAAACCTCGGGCCACCAATCTTTCGTGAACGGCTCGACATCCCTGGGGCATCTTGTGCCATTCTCAGGTAGCGTTCCATTCACCCAGTAAGCAGAAATGGCCTTCAGCCCACATTCAGAAGGAACAGCGGTGGAGCCATGGCCATTGCCGTCCAATTCCAAGACCGAGCTTCCTTCAAAGATCGAACTGGTGTTATATGCAGATTTGAGCGGTGTGTGTCCGTCGAGGGTGTTTCCAATGACTAATAGAGGCTTTCTGGTTTGTATATGCTCAAAGCTACCCCTGTAGGTCTCCTTGGGCTCGATCTTCCACTGCTGGCATCGCATGTACGAGCCCACACCAAGATCTCCCATGATTTTGCTGGTGTCGTAAAGCTTATCGATCACGGGAGCAAAGTCGTCAAGACTCTGCGTGCGTCTTTGGTTGTCTGAGCAGTAAATTCCCGCCAGGCTAATGTCACCGGCTATGAAGCCTGGAGCAGTTTCGGCAGTCAGATTAGCCGACGATGTTCCTAGAACAGCGTCAAGTGGGGTGTCGGCGCCAAACATGATGCTATCAACAAGGGTTGTCGTGAGCTCCCAGGAACGCTGTGAGTAAGTGGCTGTGGCATAGATGCCCTTGGCTGTTGAATAATCCAATACCAGTTTGCCCACAGGAATTGGCTGGTACTTGACGATTTCCAAGAGTTCATAAGCGGCGGCTTCGTACTCCTCGGCCGTCTTATTGTGTGCGGCCAGTAGACAGCGCTCGGGTCCAGCTTTGACACATTCGGAAAAGATGTCCGAGAAACTTTCATCAGACACTTCCCATTCTTCATAATTTCTGGAGAATTTGATATCAGCAATACTCCCCGATTTTTGTAGATTCTAATTCTTACGCCTGTGCATGATAGTATTCGTGAACATTCTGTACAGCGTCGAGGATAACCTTATCGAGACGATCAGGGAACATTGCAGCCACAGTCGCGCCGAGGGTCGTGCCATATGAAAGACCTGCATCCCGCGTCGTTAGCGTGCTGCTTCTTGTGTTTATAGACAGAAGTACTCACCCCAGTATCTCAGCAGGCCGTCTTCTTCCAGGGCATCAACAACGGACATTAAATCCCTTGCCACAAAAGCGGTTGTTATAACGCTCCCGTTTTTGGCCGAGTGTTCCAAACAGGCCTCTGCATCGGCCGCTGCACGAGCCCATAGTCTCCCCACTGAAGTATCTGATTCATTGGCGGGCGCCATGCCGAGAAAAGAGTTAAACGCTTCGATTTGATCATCGTAGCACGAAAATGGGACAGTGTCAACAGTTCCGCGTGTATCAAAGATAACCAAGTCATGTTGGCCACCAGTTAAGCTGCCATAGATAATCAGTATACCAAACCAACCCATTTTGTGAGTGCAGGAAGAAGCTTACGGGATAAAGGTAGGAGCAATCCCGGCGAAGTCATCTCGATTCTTGACACCTGGACCGCCCATGTTGAACAAGATTGTCCCCTTTGATTTCAACGGCGCAGGCGCCTTCAGCAGCTTGAGCTTTAGCTTCTCACTGCTGTTGCGAGAGGTGTAGTCGAAGGGCACGTCTAGTGTTCCGCATTGAAACGGTACAGGCAGAGCGCTTGAATCGAATTCACGCGGGTTGCAGGGTTTCCAGTTGATACTGCATTCTGCAGTCGCAAGTATGGCGAGAGTCGAAAGAAGAGTGCGAAACGAAACCATAATGTTGCTTCAAGGTATGAAGTCCCTTGAGTTCTGAAGATTCGATAGTCATCTTGGCCTGGCAACCCAAAGGTTTATATAGTTAGCTGCACAGCGTTTGTTTCTGATCACAATCATAGTGTCTAGAACTAAGAATAGGGCGATGATGTCGTAGCATCCTGCGCTGTCGCTCCGTAGAGCCTAAAAAGGAAGCACGAGAGCAGATCAACTATGAAGATCTGTCAGCATCAAATCCAACGAGTTCATCGGTAATGATCTGAGAGCAGCTTCCTGCGGCTCGCAATTGATGAGCCAAAGAAAACCGCAGATCTCTTGCTATGTCAGTCATGCCAAGTAGCAGAGGGAGAAGTGTGGGAGGTGAGAGTGAGACCAGAGAGCGCAACATCATGCTAAAAACGGCAATCATCGCCACACCGTTCCTCTCCCGGCCCGACCATCTTCACAACAACTGCTCTCCCATCCACTCTCAGTCCGTTCCAACAGCTTCCTCTGCGAACTGTCGCCATCATAGGCTGACTCAGACTCAGCCTTGCTCTTTGTGAACAGTCCATCTTGGCTCGCCTCTTCAACTCCCTTCTTCCCCAACTTCTGTCCACCGCACTGCCTTAAGCCCGGACACGAGCTGACGAAATACTTCAATCTACACCGATGGATGCCGCTATGGATTCCAGTATGGTATGCGCTTCCTTCTGCCTAGCCAAGCGCAGTGTCGGCCCAGGCTTGGATAAACGTCTGACACGGCCACGTTAATATGCCACGTTATTTGTGACCAATCCCACAGACTGCCACAATCCAGAGTTCGAGCCATGATGCTGCACTAGTTGTGCTCATTTAATATTCCAGCATACAGGACCTCATCCTGCAGAGCGGCAGGAATAAAATCCCTCAAGGTGGCTTGGAGAACTGTGTTGAGTAGATGCGAGTGCTTTTACTCGCGATTACCCGACCAACTTACACCAGGTAACTACCCAGAGCCTTAATTCAGTTACGCTATGTCACGACTGGCTATCAGGCCTTTCCGTGGAGGGCTGTAAATATCGTCTCC
This sequence comes from Aspergillus puulaauensis, assembly GCF_016861865.1. Taxonomy (NCBI): domain Eukaryota; kingdom Fungi; phylum Ascomycota; class Eurotiomycetes; order Eurotiales; family Aspergillaceae; genus Aspergillus; species Aspergillus puulaauensis. Next base: position 2,193,237 of record NC_054861.1, on the reverse strand, counting down.
TTACCTCTTACACAGGTCTGGTAAAACTAGTCTACATGGTCGGGTTTGCTCAGGGGAAGCTTACTGGGCGTCTATAGACATTGCCGGTGATTTTTATATTTGGAAAAGTTTGCAAACTGCCAACCCCTTTCTTTGCAGATTATGTTCTCCTGACACTACCCTTGTGCAGGCAGCATCTTATGCACCCTCTTCACTAAACTCTGTTCAAACTGCTCTACGCCGTTATCTTGGACCTTCATAGTGCCGGCTTTCATAACGTACACAACACGCCGCCGAGGTTGCGATTCGTCCGACTCCTCTTCGGCGCCCTCAAAATCTTCGTCCATCTTATGATCGATGTCTTTCTTGCCTTCAATTACTGCTCGGACCATAAATCGGTCGTGTGAAACCAGCAATATAGCCCCGCTGAAAGTGGACAGTGCTGATGCGAGAGCCGTCACTGTATGGAAATCAAGGTGGGTCGTGATTTCATCGAGGACGAGCAAATGTGGTGCATTCCAGATAACTCTTGCCAATGCCAGGCGGACCTATTTAAATTGTCAGAGATAGTTTTCTTTTTTTTTTTTTTTTTTTTTGAGCATCCGATTCTCATTGCTTACGAGTTGGCCTCCTGAAAGTCGGGGAATCGGGACATCAGAGACTATTCTACCCTGGAGACCCAGGGATGATAACAATCCTCGTAATTGTCCCTCATTGAGTGAGCCTTCCACTTCTTTCGTCATTAATCCTAACGCAGTCAGACTGGGGTCTTCCTGGCCCAGCTTTTGAAGCTCCTCGATAGAGTGTTGAGCATAGTAGCCCATCTTTAACCGCGAATGCGAGGAAACCTTCCCCTGAGTCGGAATCGTAACACCAGCCACAAGGCGAATCAGTGTTGATTTTCCGCACCCGTTAAGGCCCATAATCCCCACGCGGTCTCCTAAGTGCATCACGAGGTCAATGCCCTGCAGTACCAGCGCTGCTCCTGTTCTGTACTTGAAAACGATCCCTTCCAACGAAATCAGTGGCCCCGGAAATCGCAGCTCAGAAGGATCAGGCAGGGCTATTAGGACGCCCTTTTCATCCTGTGGAACTTCAATTTCATCACGGGCACTCAAATGATAACCAGGTAAATCTCGGTTCAACTTAAACCGACCTCCACGAGCGTTTACCTGGACACCCATTCTATCGTCGAGTTTCTTCTGCCGCGATTTTGCCATTCGAAGCTTATTGTCGTCGTTTGTTTTCTTCCCGACCTTGATACCCTCACGAACTGTTGCTTCCATGTGGGCAATCTGGCGCTCCTGGGCCTCTTTCATGCGGCCCCAGTACAACTTCTGTTCTTCAAAGTCCTGTTCATATGCGGAAAGGTTCCCCTTGAAGTATGTGAGCTTCTGATCTCGGATTATGACAATTTCTTCGCAAACAGCGTTCACGAAATCTCTGTCGTGTGAAACAAGGACGATCGTTGTTTGTGACGAGTCGCGCAGCTGCTTTAGGTATTCCTCTAGCCAGACCACTCCTAAAAGATCCAGGAAATTGGTCGGTTCATCCAGGATCATGATATCGGGATTCTGGATCAAGACACTTGCTAGCATGCAGCGCATACGCCAACCACCAGACAGTGTTGAAAATTGTTTGCTCAAAGCATCCTCTTTGAAGCCCAATCCGATGAGGATCTGACGGGCTTGCTGCTCTATATCGACAAGTTTCATCTAACACACACGTCAAAATTGCTGAGTTATAGGTCGTTTATGGAGTACTCACTGCTTCAAACTGTGATTGTAGATCTTGCAGTGTTTCCGCAGCAGCCTGCGTCTCCTGTTTTATGGCTTCGGCATCGATATCCTCTTTCGTCTGCTCGAGACTTTGACAAATTAGCTGTTTGAGAAGTTATCAATTGGGAAGCAGGCTCACAGCTCTTTGGAAGTTTGTAGTTTCGTCTCCATGGATTTCAACTCTTTGCGCGCTTGCAATCCCCTTGCACCGCTCTTCAAACTGGCGTTTTTCTGGGCTAAGAACAGCTGCTTCTCGATGTCATCGTGACGGAGTTTCCGAATTCCCTTTACAGGTTGTAACGAGTCCTCTGTCTCGAAACTTTTTGACAAGTCTAACCAAACCCGCTGTGAGAAAGGGTCTTCTTAAGAGTAGCCAGTATCCTTACAATTCATCCTTGCTGTAACATAGTTTCGGTGGTGGTCACTGCCCATAACATAGTCCAGAACCGACTTTTTCTCAGCCTCATTCAGTTTCTGGTTTCCAGCATCAAAAGATCCTTTGCCTTCCCGGGAGTCGGCATCTGTCTGTTGCAAAATGGCTATTCGAGTGGAATGCGGTATCCCCGGCACCAACTTGTCTGCCATGGCGCGCAGAAGTGCTACAAGCATAACCTGTCACTTGAGTCCCTAAGAATGGACATTGGAACTGCATCACTCACTGGACTTTCCGGTTCCATTTCGACCTATCAATCCATAATGCACGCCCGCCTTAAGCCGCAAGTGCGCGTCGGCAATGAGTTCTCTTGCTTCGGCTTTGGCTTTGGATTTTCCTTTCCCCTTTGTTTTTAGAGAGTCTTCTGTAGTATCTATAGGAGATGTGACTGCGATAGTAAGGCCGTCCACATCAATCTAAGAAACTGAGTTATACTGGCTGCGTAAAGGAGGGACGGTAAACCCACCTCTCTCGATGGCTGATTATCGAGCAGATGAAACCGGGTCTGTTTGCAGGTGGCTATAATTGACGGTGCCATGGCCAGGCGTCAAACACTCGGGCCAAAGATGAATAGGTTCAAGGGCCTTTGTGTGCTAACAACGAAGGAAGAATTTATTCGCCAAACACAGGGCTATTAATACTGAGAACGTTTCCACGCAAATTCGACTATGAGTAATAGTATCCATTACTGATGAAACCATCCATCAAGAATTGAATCACCCCGTTCTCCCAGGCTTCGTTTAAAAAGACGTGGCGATGCTTTGACTCAAATGCGAGCAGCGGGGTCCCAAAAAGGAATAGCTCGGATTATTGTGGCCTGAGGATAGAGTTATGTGGTGGTTTCCAACATACTGGTTCACCACTCACCATCCTTGGATGTCTACACCAACTTCCTCAAAAAAGTACGCCATCTGTCGAAAACATGCATCTTCTCAACTAACTTTGTAAATATTCCGGGGTCGATACTATCCCGATTCCCCAACCTCCAATTCAATATTCGTACCTCGACATCCGAGTTGAGGCAACAGTGTTCTGTGATACGATACGTATGAGGGACCGTGCTTGGTTGCACAAGAACAAGATCATCGTCAGCGAACAACGTATAACTATATGTCAGTCGCTGCTCTTCAACTGGGCATACAGCTCAGCCTCAAGTCCCCTGATAAGATAAGTTCATCGTTGGTTGAAAATTCGACCGGGCGCAAGCGAATCTCAACCAACGCTGAACTTCAACCAACGTTCTGAGAAGTTCAACCCACGTTGAACTGTGTCCCCTCTTCAACTTCAATATACTTCTTTCCTTCGTTTTTCGGGCTATCTCAACTCCCTTCCATAGTTTTAGTTGTCTACCTCTCTGGTCACTTTTCACAATCCCATCTTCGCCCTAGGTGGTTCAATAATTCCCATGTCAACCGAGTTTGATGCATAGGTGCATCATCTGAGAGCTCAAGTTATCTACTGTTGATATATGGGCCAGCTTGAAGCTTCTGGAGCCCACAATGGCGGAACATTCTTGGCTGCTCTGCTGTCGGCCACGGGTCTTGAAGACCGCGTTGATGATTGACCACCATGTGGTGTCAAATGCTCCAACTGGTCCACTTTCCTCTCTGTTTATGGGTGCTAATCTAAGCATTGTAGTGACCCATTGCAAAGTATGACATTCTATACGAGCCTAACCGGCAGACTAGAGGCATGCTTTGTGCGGGGCAAGCTCAACAAACCGCCTATGCTTCATGTGGTACAATTACTTAGCGCACTAAGTTATGCACTAAGCGTGTTCGATAGAGTATGGGTCTTCTGGACTACCCAATCTGGAGCTGGACGGAGTGATGGAACCTTCTACCGGGCCCCGCGATTTGGTTTTGTTGGGACGAGGGATCTGCAAGGAGTCTGAACAAGTTTGGTTATCGCAGCGTGGAGGGAATTTCACATGAAAGCGACTATGACAAGCTCGCCTTCCTAATCGGTGATTCCTTGCGAGCATCAGACTTCATCCACTATGATACTATAAGAATCTCTGGGGGGCCCTCCTCTCATGATGCAGACGCATCAGATATCGACAGACGAGCGAGGTTATTATCTTTATCGTCATGGCTACAAACGTAAATACCAAGGACTCTATGAAGTCCACTTGGCGCGATGCCGATAAGAGCGAATGGTCTTACTACCACCACCTCATCGACTTCCTAGATTTGCACCCCATTGAACGTGAAAGGGAGGTCCCAGTACACTCGAAGGACGAAAAGGTACCATATGTGCCGCAGTGGTCGCAACACCGCTATATTCTCACCTACTCGGCTCTTCCACTCATCGCCCACCAAGTGTTTTCGTCCTATACCGGCTATAATCTCGGCCCCTTTGCCGCATTCAACTTCTACTTCCTTGCGTTCAACCTGTTCATCATCTACGAGGCAAAACTTCTTCGCAGGCTCGGTCATACGTTTGGCTTTCTAGACGGCGACAAGCACGAGCGTGACGGTATTCCCGATGTGGGCATCCCAAAGATTGTGGCATCTCTTTACAAGACGACCGGTTCGCGTCTTATCATGTCCATTTACCTCACCTACAACCCAAACCGGCTGCCTGGTAACACGAACTGGGCATGGCTTCCTCTCGAGATTGGCCTCTACGGCATCGTTCTTGACTTCTGGTTCTACTGGTACCACCGGGCGATGCACGACGTGAGCTTCCTGTGGAGGTTCCACCGTACGCACCACCTCACCAAGCACCCCAACCCCTTGCTCTCGGCCTACGCAGACCACGAACAGGAATTCTTCGACATGGTCGGGGTACCGTTCTTCACCTACATGACCCTCAAGGCGTTCGGACTGCCCATGGGTTTCTACGAGTGGTGGATCTGCCATGCTTATGTCGCCTTCACCGAAGTACTAGGACACAGTGGTCTCCGTGTTCATGGTTTATCTGCTTCGACAATGGGTTGGTTGCTAACTTGGCTCAACGCGGATATTGTCATCGAGGACCATGATTTGCACCATCGCAAGGGCTACAGGAAAAGCCACAACTATGGCAAGCAGACACGCCTCTGGGACCGCATCTTCGGTACCTGTCACGATCGGATCGAGTCCGTGAATGATAATATTGATTATGAGAACACCGCGCCGGTTCCACTCTATTGACCGTCGTGCGTCGCGGTAACTTGGGATGCAATGCAAATGAAACATGACAAGACTTATGATATTATGTTGGACGAATCTTGGTTTAGCCAGGAACCTCCTTGCTTTGCCTGGAGTCGAGATATATAACTATACCCTCTTATACAAGAATTATGTACATACAATTTATGTTCCAGCTATTGCCATGGCTTTATATTTTAATTGAACAGAACTACTGTATATGAATGGACGACTTTATTCTCCGACCACTACTGTTACTAGCCGTTTGTCATTCTCGCCACTCCCCGATCACCCAACCCCCGCGATCCAATTGTGTCAACATCCCCATAGTTATGACTTCAGCATCAACCAAGGACCGCTTCACCACATGCGGGGAAATGATATGTACACCAGCTCACCGACCAATAACTCATTGTATAATCCTTTAGAATTTTGGATTCATCGAGGACAATGCGTAGGTTCGCCCAACCAAGGCTTTCCAAAACTCTCCACCGATATGTCCCTCTCCGCATACTCATGACCTCATCTCCGTCATACGGGTTTATATAAGGGGAGAACTAGACTTCGCTTGTCACTCCCTCCTATAGTTCAAACAAACTTTACATCTTCCGACCATATCTACGCCATATTACAACACAGGAAAATTTACCGAGACCAAACTCCCACGGCCAATATGACATCCAGAATGAACCCAAACGTCAACCTCAACGAGTCGGAAAGCTTCACCGAACACTTCAATGAGAACGTCGATTACACCCGAGACAAGGCTCAGGCTACCTCTGAAGACATCGGCATGGACATAGGCCAGGATCAAAACCAGAGAGGCGAGAACCTAGCCCAGACCCAAGCCGATGCCCAGGCTCAGACTGGCAGTGGCATGAACACCGGGGGCACTGGTGCTTTCGGCTCCGATAACCAGGTTGGTCGTTTCTTTTGATTGATGATCTTTATCTACCCGATCATCCATTGCCTGCCCTGCCCTGCCCTGGTCTACTCTAGGTTGACCGCTAGGTTGGGCGGTTTCCCTTGCCTCGCTGCTCCCATTCTCACTTCCCTATACCGGGTGGCCATAATATGTTGGATACATGGTACTAACATCCTTAAAGAGAGCCACGGAAGCCCAGACCAGCATTGACAGCACCAATGCGGGCGTTGACCATCGCCGAACGAGTTACTCGTTTACCGCGGATACTCTGGCCCATCCCGACTATAGATACAAGACTGGCCCTGAGGAATAAACCCCTTCGTGATGATACTAGGGTGCTTGATGGGCGGGTGTTGCCGTGTGATCAAATTGTAAATGCCAACTAGCTGTAAATATCAGCTTAGGTGCGTTAGTTATCCGAATAATATTGTTTTTATTTGCAATTATGAGAAATATATATCCGCGACCAAACATCTGAATGGTGGGTGTACCGCAACACCATCGTCGCAGAGATGAACAAAAGAAATAGAAAGATTGCATGACCAGAGGATTTCATGTCATTACGTATATTATTTTCAATTATAAGATGGAAGAATTGGTGAAGCAATCAATTAGCGATTGCAAAAAGTTAAAAAATGCTCACACTCGGATTCGAACCGAGGATCTCATGATTACTAGTCATGCGCTTTACCAACTAAGCCATGCGAGCTGATTGGTTGAAATCCTGCAGGGACTGATACCATGTGCTGGAAATGCTTGATCGTAATTTGCTAGCGATATGCAGTCCCGTTGTAACGCAGATCTCTACATAGTACATACTCCCTGGTATACGGCGGACTTGATATGGACGTATTCTTGCTTTTCATATTTTAACTTCTGATGTACAAGCATATAAACGGTGGGACAGTGGTAACCAAACTTAATGTTTTTCCATCACGGCAAACTTGCCCAGGCTTCGAGCCAAATAAGGTATTGTGACTGCTCTCCCTGGGGAACTACCGACTGGAACCATATTGGTTTTTGCAGGTGTTCCAAGACTAAATCCGGAGAGTTGAGAAACCTGGACATTTATCCTTATTAGTCGAGGACACCCTCGTATACATCCTTTCTGCCCGGTCTTTTGATTTAGGTGCCACAATGAGCAGCGCGTTGTGACTTCGTGATGCCACGTTTGTCCGTGGTTTACTATTCATACCCCCGGACGCGCTGTTCCATACTGTTCTAAGCTCCATCCCCCGTGGTATGATATTTTCGGCAGTATTCGACCCTTGATAGAGCGGCGATGGCAGGTGACTGGACCGCAAATCTCGATATCAAAATCCATCTCGCATCACACACCAAGACCAGACAGCACCGCCGAAACGGGCCTTTAATCCTGCTCGCATGGCTTAGTTGGTAAAGCGCGTGACTAGTAATCACGAGATCCTCGGTTCGAATCCGAGTGTGAGCATTTTTGCTCCATTTGAAATAGTATTCTGTAAGAGTACTATCGAGGAATTCGAAATTTTTGATGGTCCATTTTTGATATCGAACTTGTCGGGATTGGGGCGTCCGCTGATGTAGTCAATGTACCAGTTAAAATTCCAATCCGCTCGCATGGCTTAGTTGGTAAAGCGCATGACTAGTAATCATGAGATCCTCGGTTCGAATCCGAGTGTGAGCAAATATGTTTTTTTGAATCTTGATTTGGATCTTGATTGATGTTCCTGTTTTTTGCCTCATGGGACAAGGACGCTCACAGCGAAATTAGGTAAGAACCAAGCACCAAATTTATTACTATTGCAAAAATGCAAAGGCCACAGATTACAGACAAAACCCACGCACCTTCACACCCCCACACCGGAACCACATTTAATTTCTCGTTTCAAGTTTCTAAAACCGTTGCACCCCACGAAGGAATTGATGTTTCGCCTTTTTCGCACGCCCCGCTGGGCCGCCAATTAGCGCTGCGAACCCGCATCCAGCCCCTGCATTCGGCGTCTAATCGGAGCCCACCTTGTACCTGTATGACGAGGGTGGCTTGCACTGAACGTTAACCGAAGATAATAATTCGTCTACAGCGTCCGCGAACATCGAGCACATGTTACATACAGACTACAGTATGCCAGGGTGGGTGGCACTGACATCGGCACCTAGGTAACTACAGTGTACGGTGTGGTGTAAGTATGCCGAGGGTGCGATTGCGATTTCTCTCAGTCGCGGACATGATTGGGCTATGTATGTTACAGTCGATGAGGGAGGGAGGCGGGGTTGGAGAGGATCAAGAAACCTTATGCGTTACCACCAATAAACCAAGTCTGGACGAGCCTTGTAGGGACCAAGAAGACGGGCTAAGACTGACTGGACTCGCTGGACTCTGGAGTGAGAACCTGAACCTGTCCGGTTGAGTGTTGCGGTCTTGCGGAGAACACAGCCGTTTCGCCCCTGCTGATCTGGAACTTTAGTCGAAGTCGAATGTCAGTGGGGATTCCGGTGGGACGGTACCAAGACGCAAAGCTTGGCGTACCGGTTCCATTATTTTGTGTATCGAGTCCATCGACTCTTCGAGACTTCATATGGCGTTTACACCATAGGCATCTATTTGGTCTCTTGAGTCTAGACTATATCGCCGGAAATTGTGACTTCTAGGAACCATTCTTTGCGAAAGATAGGGCGAGACGAATGAAGAAATTAGACGAGATGCATTTTCTAGAGTTCTAAGGAATAAAACAATCGAATTATAAAATACAAAACCGTAAACTGCATGAGTAATAAAAGTTTGAGGCAACCAGGCCCAATAGTGCACTCTAGCGAAAAGACCGGTGGACTGTCTGGGGATGATCAATGATCATCATCTTCTCCGTCTCCAGGCCGAGGGTCTAAATCACAGTCTGCTGGGGAGGAAGTACGGGATGTTTTGCTGCTCGTAGAGGTCCTTGTGCTCATACTTGATGATGTCGGCGCCCTTCTCACCAATCATGTAGACAGAGTTCTGGATACGGCAGTCAGGGATGACAGGGATCACTGAGGCATCGGCAATTCTGAGGTTGCGGATTCCGTGGACTCGGAGCTTGTTGTCAACAACACCTTGCTGGATGTTCTTAGAGAGACGTGCGGTACCACAAGGGTCTGTAGATTCAATAATATTAGCACCACTCTAAACGATATTATCCAAAGGGTAAACTTACGGAAACCAGTCTGGCTTCGGTCAAGAACCGCCTTGTTCATCTCCTCATCGGACTGCAGAGGCATCTTCCATGGGTATTCGGCGACAACGATGTCCTTGAATCCGGCACCGTTGGTCAGAACATCGTAGGTCCAGCGGACACCTTCGCGCATGGCCAGGATATCGAGGTCATTGCCGAAGAAGTTGAGGTTGATGTTAGGCTGGACAAGGGCGCTCGAGCTGTTCAGGGTGACCTCACCCTCGGAAAGGGGTCGGAGCAGATCGACGATGGTGGTCATGTAGTTACCCTTCTCGGGAAGAGGGTAGTGCCATTGGAAGGCAGTACTGAACAGGCCGACGAAATCAAGTTCGAAGTGAGGCTGGCCTGCGGGACCGAAGGGGTCGAGTCCACCGTTGGCAGCCTTGGCCTCGCGGTAGGCAGGGTATTTCTCCAAGCGTTCATCAATGCGGGGGAATCCAACAAGCTCGAGGAATCCAGAGCTGGCAGGGCCGGTCTTGTCGCGCTTGTATGTGGCGATAGCCTTATCGTTAAGAGGACCAGGGCGGAGGACGTGATCATCTAGGCCATATCCATCCTTGACCTGGAGCACGAAGGGCACAATGGGGTGGTCAAGCAGATGCTGACCAACGTGGGGAGAGTCGATGACAGTGTTGATTCCATGCTTAGCCAGCTCAGCTGCGGGGCCGACACCGCTCAACATGAGAAGCTTGGGGGTCTCGAACACGCCCTGAGACAGAATGACCTCGCGGCTAGCGTAGACGCTGATCTCGGTGTTGTAGGCCTGGCTGATGACAGTAACTCCAGAGCAGACGCGGGTTTCCGGGTCGATGATCAAGTTCTTGGACTGCACTCCATAGAGGATAGTCACATTGGGCTTGTTTCGCAGGTAGAGGAAGGAGCCCTGGCGCTCACCCTTGTGGATAGTGTCAACGCAGTGGGTGAGACCTCGCATCTCGCCCTCGAAGATGTCCTCAGTCAGAGGCTGGCCCTTAGAGACCCACGCCTGAGTGAGCGCATCACGGAATCCAGCCATCTCAGGGACCAAGTCGGCATGGGAGATCTGCACAGGGCCGCCGGTACCGATCTTCTTGAGATCAGCCGGGTAGAGCTTCTCATCATCGTGATAGGTGGCGCACTTGCGCAGGTAGTCCACGCAGCTATCCCAGGTCCAGTCCTTGCCGCCAAAGGCCTCCCAGTCGTCAAAGGTGGGTTTTGATCCGGGGATCCAGGTGAAGTAGTTGGCACATGTACTTCCACCAAGAGCCTTTCCACGGGTGTTGGGCTTTTCAATACGTTCGTAGTCATCACGCTTGATCATAGTTGTCTTGTAGGCCCAGTCATACTGGCTTCCACGGAGAGTAAAGGCCTTTGATGGCGTGGATATCTGCTCGATCTGGTCGGGGTTGGGGATACCAGCTTCGACAACGAGAATGCGGACGTTGGGGTTCTCAGCGAGACGACCCGCAATGGCATTACCAGCGGTACCACCGCCGACGACGACAAAGTCGTACTCAGCGCCGTTAGAAACAGTTGCCATAACTGGGTAGAGGTTGTATTTGATAGAAGATAGAAAATAGAAGATGAAAGTAGGAGATTGATTCAATGTCTTGAAGACTTGAAGATATGAAGACTTGATGTGTTGATGTCTAGCAAAAATGGATGAGATACAACGTCGTTTTTATATTGCGATGCCTCCATATATGACTGAACATTCATCTTTGCCGGATTCCGAGTGATGACGGCGTTCATGGATGGATGCAGACGACAAACGCGCATCTCAGGTTGGTAGTGCTACTGGATATGGTTAGTTGGGTTAAACAAAAACATCTACAGTGTGTGTTTGAGATAGGATCCACGACGGTTCTGACGGCTGAGCTAAACCCCTCATGAGGGGAAGCCTTCTCCAACTGCATTTTGTGAGCTTCTCTGCCTGTGTCATCGTCCATTATTAATTTCTATGCGTGTCGGTGTGGTGTCCAGCCCGGCGAAGGCTCGGCAATCGCTCGCAGAAGCGCGGAGATCGCTCGGCCCCCGCTGTTTTTGACAGCTTCGAACAAGCTCTCGGGCCGAGTGTTCAGTCCAAAGGTCCAGCCACTGACATCGATGCTGTTCCTAATTGCATTCACCAACACCCTGGGCCCATCGTGGATGCTATCACGATTCCAGTAGTTCTACCCCTCACGGCACACCATGTTCGCGTTCCAATCTGCGGAGGTCTTTGCTATGTTTTCTCCCCCTCACGAAGAACTATATCGGAATTATTTCGGTCGCTCAATGATGTCGTCGCCGAGTCTCTCGATACGAGTTAATATAAGGCTGCCCACTGCCCTGGGGATAGAGCATCGGTATCATACCTATTTGTAACACTAAATCGATAACTCGTCATGTCGAAACCTGTCTTTACGCGGGCTGAAGGTCAACCGGTCTCAGACCCAGCTGTTAGTCAAACGCTGCCTACCTTTGGCGGCGGGGCTCATACAACCTTGGGTGATACACTACTCATTGAGACCCTCACGCATTTTAACCGTGAGCGTATCCCTGAAAGGTCGGTACATACTTAACCAGTGGGCTCGTTGTAAGTTAAGGTGAGCTAACGTCGAGTAGAGTTGTCCATGCTAAGGCTTCCGGTGCCTGGGGTGAATTCGAAGTCACCAACGACGTATCCTCCCTCACCTCGGCCAAGTTCCTCAATGGCGTTGGCAAGAAGACCCCAGTGCTCTTCCGTCTTAGCACCACTGGTGGCGAGAAGGGCAGTGCAGACACCGTTCGTGATGTGAGAGGCTTCTCTGTAAAGTTCTTCACCGAGGAGGGCAACCATGACATCGTTGGAAACCACGTTGTAAGTTTTCGTTCCTTGGAACTGTCTTGCGCATCTAGTTCTAATCCCCTCCAAGCCAGTGTTCTTCGTCCGTGACCCGATCAGGTTCCCGTCCCTGAACAGAAGCCACAAGAAGCATCCTGCCACCAACCGGATGGATCCAACTATGGTAGGTTATACTATTGAAGTATCCGTCTTCTTGATGAAACTAATCTTTTAGTTCTGGGACTTCCACGCCAACCAACCAGAGAGTGTGCACGCCTTGATGCACCTGTTCGGTTCCCGCGGTCTCCCCGATTCCATCCGCCGAGTAACAGGATTCGGCGTGCATACTTTCAAGCTAGTGGCAGCCGACGGTCGATCCCGCTACTGCAAATTCCACTTCCGGCCGATGGCGCCTATTACTCACTTCTCTGAACAAGACGCGGGCCGTATGGCCGGAGTAAACCCCGACTGGCATAACCAGGATCTGTGGGATGCCATCGCCCGCAAGCAGTTCCCAGTCTGGAAGCTATACGTGCAGGTGATGGAGCCTGAGCAGGCTGAGACATACGGCCGTGCTCTTTTTGATATCACCAAGGTCTGGCCTCACAAGGAATTCCCCTTGATTGAGGTTGGCAAAATGACCCTCAACAAGAATGTACGGTTGCACTTATAGAACAGACCTAAGAGAAATATGTTAACAAGAAATGCAGCCGGAGAACTACTTTGCAGAGATCGAGCAGGCGGCATTCTCGCCGTCGAACATGGTCCCTGGAATCGCGATGACCCCGGATCCTAGTAAGTACATACCGAAACTTGCCCGAAAGCCTTGCCTCCGAGCGGACACTAACATCCCCTGTCCATTAGTGCTGCAAGCCCGCATGTTCGCCTACCCCGACGCCCAGCGATACCGTCTCGGAGTCAACTACACACAGCTCCCTCCTAACCGTGCAATCTGCCCCGTCTACGCACCCTACGAGCGCGACGGCATGGGGACCATCACCAAGAACTATGGCGGCGACCCCAACTACGTGCGGAGCGCACTGACCCCGGGCGTCCCCAGCCAGGTACTTTCGGACGTGCGACACACCGAGCGCATTGAGCAAAATGCATTCCTTGGCCAGAACGAGATTCATGTCGATGATTATGATTACATCCAGCCTCGGGATCTATGGAACAGAGTTTTCGATGAGAAGGAAAAGAATGTCTGGGTTGCGAATATGTCTGAGACGCTGGAGTCTGTGCCTCCTGGACTGAAGGAAGCCGTCCTCCAGATGTTCAGCAAGGTTGACCCTCGTATCTCGGAAATGGTAGCCGCTAAGCTGAAGAGCAGTGCGCATCTTTGAATCAGGGGTTCATGTGTTTTTTTCTCTGTCTTATTATGAAAGCGCAGTATAGAGTAGAATAATTTGAAGAATATTGTTACTTTTTTTGGGTCTCGCATCGCCTCGATATATCGGGATTATATAAATTTTTTCTCATAGCTTAATTCCGATAAACTTGAGCCCTATCCATGGACGACCCCTAAACCGAACGGCCCAGACTATATTTACCACGAAACCACGAAACCACGAAACCATGAGACCACTCACTCATATCTTCTGCAAGGTTACGTATACCTCCTCTTTTCTGACACCGTTCTTCGGATAGGATCCAATGCCGAACCATACAGACTGAAACACATAGGGTTGTCGCGTTGCCAGAAACTGAACCTGCCACCCCGAATAGTGAGATCACCCTGTAGGCTCGTACGGTCTAGACTTGAGACGAACGTCCAAAACTTCAAAACAAAATTCGAACTGGGGCCACTTTGCTAGTACAGTTTCTCCCCCGCTTCGTTCTCGACTCACTCAGACTGTTCCAACCTCTTACTCCATCTTACTCCTGTAAATAATCATCAGGCCCACACCACGGGCATCATACTGCCCGATATCCGTGCCGGTCAACGGTGTACGGCCTGCGTATTGTCGTGGCAGTGGCAGTGGCAGGCAGAAAGCACGCCTCAAACATCCAGTAGTCTACTAGTAGCAGTGCTAGGCGCTGTACTGCCGTTGAATCCCCGCCGGCTAACTACTATTCTTGTCTCATAGAAAGTTGTTGTTGTTGCTCCTCTCCAGCTCTGCATAAGCCACTCGCCTAGGCAGCCCTATTTACTGGCAGCTGATTTGACCGGCGTTTTCGAGGAAAGCATTTAGCATTTCAGCATGACCTGATCGCCATGGTTCGAACAGAGTGGCTTAGAAGATAAGGTATTTTTTTGGGTTCGGGCGGGCCCCATGTTCTGCAGCTTGTTGTTTCGTGGCTTGGTTCATTTTTTGGGTCTTGTTGCAGCCTGCATCATCTTAAACCCCCCCAACCATAAGTCTGACTGATGTTTGACGATTGGCAATTGCTGCCGGTGAGATTCTGTGGCTGTGGTGAGGAGAGGAAATTTCAAGACAAGCGACCCGATGAAATCAATGGGAACCGAAAAAAAAACGATACTTGACAGAGTCGAAGCCCGAGGAATGGCGCGTTTCCCTATCTCGGGCTAGTATGGTGTAGTTTCCAGACAAAGATCAAAGCTTGGATCCGCCGGTATTTGAGTACTGGCTCCGCACTGGGCTCAATTGCCACATCGCTTCGCGGACTACACAGCCTCATTCGGTATAAAAATAATTCTCGGACATCGTAGTATTCCTGCCCATATCGGACTTGATGCCCAAAATCGGGCGTCGTATACGATAACTCCGGTCTCCTTCGGTCTCCGGCCGCGTATACATGAAAAGTGGCACACAAACAGCAAAGAGATTAGTTCTAATCAAAGCAAAATCGGTGTGGTGTGTGTGTGTGTGTGTGTGTCTCTATTGGCTGTCTTCGTGAATGTATATAAAAAAAATATTTGATTGACAAAAAAGAAAATGCTCACACTCGGATTCGAACCGAGGATCTCATGATTACTAGTCATGCGCTTTACCAACTAAGCCATGCGAGCGAATTGAATTTTAGGCGCTTAATTTTGACTTTTAAGCTTAAGGAAATATATCATGCCGTCATCGCATTCTTGCCTGATCCGTTAGAGTTCAAAAAGGGCAGGTTATCCTTGAGTTGGACCGGGAACAGCATGATAGAACACGATAGACCATTCCCACGCAAAGTTAAACAAAAAAATTACGCTTGTGACTCTAATTGCGCCACGGAGCACCGGGACCCTGTGAATATCCCTGCGATATCGCCGAGAAGGCGGGAATTCTCGAAGAACCGCCAGGTTGATAGTCCGTATCCACAACTTTGTCTGCGCAAAGCCCACGCACCGTTAATCCCGACCTCAAGGATGAGTATTTCCGAATTGGGAACGCTTTACCTTTCGCAGGAATTCGCCGGTTCGCCAATCGTTTTTTGTATTCTGCTGCCTGGAGGCGAATAAATATAGCACTGCGCAGCTGAGCCGAGATCTGATACAAAGTGCAGTGAATCAGTAGTGACTGAGCATGTAAATTGGTTCAATTCTCATTGGAATTTTCTCCTAGTGGTGACATGGGACAAGGCTATCAAGACCATCGTCATTGCGATCTTTAACCACAGGAGACTTTGGACTCGAGAAAAACAAGATTCAATTGATTTTGTATTGCATTACCGTAAGAATCTAAAGTGGAGCCTAAGGATTAGGGTGAAGACCCAGGAGCCCTAGTCTGAGGCGCCAGGCCCAACCGGAGAGAGTAATCCCGCTGAATCAGCAGAGGACGCGCAAGCCTGCTTTACCTGTTTCTATTCTAACTGTAAGATACCAGTAACGCCATTTCCCCTGGCGGCTCCCCACTTGACTCCACCGCCTTCCGTTCGCTCACCCTCTTCATCCATCCCAGCGCCCGACCATCCTTGGTTGATCTTCAAGCAATTCCCACCACCTGGCCCTGTTTGTTTCTCCATCTGCCTTCCCATCAACCCTTATTATTATCCATCTCTCCTGTCTACTTCGGTCTCGACTCATTTTCTCCTCGATTCGGTTCATTCTTTCGTTGAACCTAACACAACTCGAAACACCCCTCTTTCTCCCTTTCTTCGACCTCGCTCACCCCTTGTCCAACTCGGTCGCTCGCTTTACCCGTGCTTCTCCCTACGACCGACTTCTCCATCCAACCTCGACGAGGATCCTATTCTGATTCTCGTCAAAAAAGATTCGGACGCTACTTAGCGGTTATATAATTCACTGTTTATAATTTCTAGAGGCTATATCCTATCCTCGAAATGGCCGCCCTCGCGGAACATCCGGTTGTCGCTCAGACGTCTTACGACCAAGATCTCGACACATTCATCAACCTCGATCAACTCAGCTACACTCCTTCAGAACCAGCCCGATCGAAAATTGGTTTAACTTCACAGCCGTCTTTGCCTAACTCGGAATTTGTTTCCAGCGATGCACGAAGTGCCAGCTTTGCCTCGTCCAGTCAATCACCGGTCGCATTTCCCGCCCCTAGCCATCAATATGATGAGCACAAGCAGCAGACAGGTCTCCCACCAGGTGCCCTGGCCCAAGCCATCCCCTTCAACCAAATGCCTCAGATGGGATATGGTGGTGCAAGCCCCGGTTTCGCTATGAATGGCGAAATGTTCCAACCTCAGATCAAGCGCGACGAAGCGCCCCTTGACTTCAACTCCACCCCAACTCGAAACCTTTCAGAGATGGACCTTGAGGCCGACAACAACATGAACACTGTACCTGGATACTTTGTCTCACCAAATGCCAACAAAAACCAATTTGTGGACCCTAATGCCCTTGGAGGACAAGAGGTCGTTTCCATGGGATCCTCCACCCAAGTTGGACGCATGTACCCTGGTATGCACCAGCAAGCTGCACTGGCTAAGGCGGCTCAACAGCAGAGACAGCATGAAATGCTCCGCCAACAGCAGCAACAACAGGAACAACTCCAACAGCAACGCAACAACGCCACTCCTCAGGCACAGCAGCCCCAGGCCTCAAACGCAGTGGTTGAGGAACGGATCTCTCGCCTCTTGCAGCAAATGAAGTCCGCTTCTGGAAGCCCTTCAGAGTCTCCCTCTCCATCGTCCGGTGGTCATTTGTCAAAGTCCAAGAAGGATGAGCAGGACATGGATGAGGATGAGAGACTTCTCGCTAGCGAGGAAGGCAAGAAACTGAGTAGCAAGGAGCGCCGGCAGCTCCGCAACAAGGTTTCCGCTCGTGCTTTTAGATCTCGGAGAAAAGGTACACCCCGATCCTCCCATCACTATATGCCGAGTTGATCGTGTAATACTAATTTGATCATATAGAATACATCGGCCAGCTGGAGAGCGAGGTGGCGCAGAGAACCGACGAGGCTAACCAACTGCGCGTTCAGAACCGTGCTCTCTACGAGGAAAATGCTCGTCTCACCGATCTTGCTCGTACACTTTTGTCGTCGCCAAACTTCTCCCAGTTCCTCGATGAGATGAACGTTAGTGGTCTTCCCAGCGGCCAAGCACAACTATCGCAGCAGCCTCAGCAGTCGCAGCCCCAAGTACAGCAGCAGCAACCCCCGGCCATGTCGCAGGCCCCGATGCAGCAAGCGAACATCCCCAAAGAGCCAGCTGCCAACCATGGCCAGCAGGAATTTCAAATGCAGCAGCAAAACTCTCAGATGGGAATGATGATGGTCCCTAGCCAGGGTATTGATGTTTCTACAATGAACATGAACAACGGTGGCTGGAACACTGGAATTGATGTCAACTTCAGCAACGCCCCCGTTTTCGCTGTCCTGGAAGTCCCTGAGCCCCCTGTCGACACTGAGATCCTTTCTGGCAAATCGACCGCCCTCGACGGCCTGAACTACCCCGAGGCTCCTAGTACCAAGGATGCTCCGCTCGTCGACCGCTTCCCCGAAGAACAACCCACGGCCGACGCTGGGAACTTAAACGTGGAGGTTGATGAGTCCGACCCCGTCCTTGCACTGTTTGCCGACCAGCCCAAGCAGTCCGTGTCACAAATCTCCGAAGACTCATCCTTTGATGGTATCGAGTCTAGCAAACCCTCCGCTTACGAGATTGTCGTCGAGAGTGACTCCAAGGCTGATGCCAACCGACTTGCTTCCCTCTGCAGTAGCATGGAAGATGCATTCCAACGCGTTTCCATGCTCACTGCTCATCTTCAATGATTCCCCATATTGCATTGCATATTCACTCGAGATTGTAAAATGTTCTGTTCTTGAAATTATTCTTTTTGCCCCACTCCCCCGTTCGTGCTTCCAGTCCTCAGCACTGCTTCGACATGTAGACCAATACGTTTCCTTTGTCAATGATTCGAGCTGTTGTTCTCGAAAATACCTTTTTATTTTGTTATCGAATTTTTGTTACTTTTCTCTTATATTCTGGTGTTGGGGATGGTCCGGTGCGTTTTGGGCTGGGTTTATCAAATTTGTCTTGGGTAACTGGTAGCGATCAACCCTGGTCAGGGACCTGGATGACTATAGAAAGCAATGGAAAATTTAACCAAATCATTATTATAATTTTGTGCTTTAGCTGGTAATCATTAATTGATCGAATGAACATAATATCTGTGATCGTCGCATAGACTGAATGGTGTTGGCTGGCGAAGCTCTGGCCTTAAGAAAGATCGAGTGGCGGACCGGCGGCTCTGGTGTCAAAAAATAATCAAACACTGTTACTCGGACCTTCGAAAGTCCTCCCAATCCAACCACTCCCCTTTCAGACCCCCAGGTATTCTCAAATGCTCTTATTCCTGTGGATGGTTTCTTGTCGTCTCATTTCTGATCTATAATTTCTTATTGGATGGCCTGCACAGCCATCTCATCTGATCATTGATTTTTTTTTCCGCCGACAGCGCATTTTGTTCGCGTCACTCCTATGACTCTTCTTATGACTCCGCCTCAGCTTTTTTCTAGGCCCGTCCAATCCGTCTGCCAAGTTGGCTTCCGTCCGATTACTAGAAAGGCCGTTCACACGAGCCATCCGTGAACAGGTTCTTCGTAACATCCATCCCGCACAATACAAACGAGCGATTCCAACAGCGATCACAACTCGTGCGCTGCGTGTCCCTCGCACCGTCAAAGCACAAGACCTGAAACGACAATACGTTTTCGATAAAACACCCTCCTCGAAAAAGCGCATAGTCCCAGCGGCGGGAATCCTCCCCATGAAGTTCTTCTACCAGATCGTGACCACCCCGACGGCGGATACGCCGGGGACGGTGGCCCTCCTGCATTTTCCGAATAAGCGATACCTGTTCGGCCGGGTTTCAGAGGGGACTCAGCGGGCTATGACGGAAAATGGGACAAAGTTGAGCGGTATCTCTCAGGTTTTCCTCACGGGGCCCATGAGTTGGAATAATTCCGGAGGCTTGATTGGGGTGATCCTTACGAAGGCTGATGGAGTCACCACTTCCGTGAATGCGCAGGAGGCCGTTGAGCGCGAAAAGGAGGCGAATCGCCAGAAACACGGCGGGCAGCAGCAGACTGGGAAGTCTGGAGCGAGATTGCAGGAGCGGGCCCAACTCGGGGATGGAGAAGAGCAGCATGATTTGACTGTTCATGGACCTCGGAATCTTGCCCATACCCTGGCGACTGCTCGGAGGTTTGTCTTCAGGAAGGGATTGCCGGTGTATACGAAGGAATATGATACGGAAGGTGTGTCGGATGGTCTGGGTACTAATGCGGACGACCCTTTTGAGACACCGACTTGGTTTGATGAGAACATTAAGGCCTGGGTTTTGCCTATAAAGCCTTCGTCGTCCTCGGGATTCTCGAGCCCAAGGAAGAGAAGCCTCGATGAGTTCCGGGAGCATGCTACTCAGGTGGTGGAAGTGGATCGGAAGAGCCAGGATCAACTCGCGAGAGAGTCCGTTGTTGCCAGCATGTTCAACTCAGACTGGCATCTGGATTCCCTGGAAGAAACGCGCCTTGCGGATGTCAACTTGCCTGCACAAATATTTGTGCGTAATCCAGAGACGAAAGATCTAGAGAAGTACACGGGACCCCTTCCTGGAAATGGCAGAGAGGTTCCCGAAATGAACGTCCTTGTCCGAAAACCCTGGCCTGGCGCCTCCATTGAGAAGATTCCCACAGCGCAGAGATGCGACGAAAGTCTATGTTACATTGTCAAAAATCACAACCTCAGAGGAAAATTTGATCCGAAGAGGGCCATGGCTCTAGGTGTCGAAAAGGGGCGCAAGTTTGGTATGCTTACCCTGGGTGAAAGTGTGGAGTCCAAAGATGGAAAGGTAATTACACCTGAAATGGTCATGGAACCATCAAGGCCCGGGAAAGGCCTGGCAGTGATGGACTTGCCCACCCCGGAGTATGTCCAGAGCCTCCTAAGTCGGCCGGAGTGGAACTCGCCCTCCGTAATGAGCAACCTAGAAGCTTTCATTTGGATATTGGGCCCAGGCGTCGGGGACGATCCTCGCCTTCAAAAGTTCGTTGCTTCGATGCCAAACTGCCAGCACATCGTTTCGAGCAAGGATTATTGCCCGAACTACCTGGCCCTGCAAAGTGCTGCTGGATCGGCAATTCGCTTGGCCCGGTTAAGGCCCGACAATTATGCAGTCCCCGAGCATAACAACGACACTCGCTTTCTGCAGACGCGGTCTTCTATTAACCCTATATTTGGCAAGAGCCAAGAGTCCCCTTCTCCATTTCTGCCGGCGGAGCCTGGTCTTATCGTCAACATGGAACCCGAATTTAAGATTAATACTTCCGAAGTTATACCCCGGTTGAACACTGCCTCTTTCCTGCAAAGGATGCCATTATCCGCTGTACGTCGCGCAGATATCATCAGCCGACGGTTAAGAGCACCAGAGCAACAGAAAAGACTTGAGCAATTCCATAAGGACCTTCCAGGTGCCGATGCGGAGATTTTCACGCTTGGGACGGGGTCGTCTGCACCATCCAAATATCGAAATGTCTCTAGTACTCTGGTCCACGTTCCAGGCTCAGGATACTACCTGCTTGACTGTGGCGAGAGTACACTTGGCCAGCTTCAGCGTCTGTTCAACCCCAAAGAGCTCCGCGAAGTTCTTCAAAACCTACGAATGGTCTGGATTAGCCACCTTCATGCGGACCACCACCTTGGTATTGTTTCAGTCCTCAAGGCGTGGTACCAGGAGAACTACCCAGACGGAGTTCCACTGTCGAACACGATTGAGCCATCTATTAATAAGATTTTGGAGGAAAAGCGTCTGTTCGTCGTGTCTGACGGCATGATGGTTGAATGGCTGGAGGAGTATGCCGGTGTCGAGGATTTCGGCTTCTCAAAGCTCGTACCTTTATCCGCCAGCCCATTCCGACAGGAGGATGGTAAACTCAAGACAAGTCTCATCTACCGCCACTGTCGCGCGGACGGCTCCTATCCCAAACGGGAGCTTCCAGAGTCAAAACCTGCTCAATCTGAGCTGAGGTACAACAAGGATGATCCAACCACCTTTCTGCTTCGCAAGGCCACGGGTCTTACAGACCTTTTAACAACATACGTCTCTCACTGCCGTGGCGCCATGGCTGTCTCGCTCGTCTTCGATAATGGCTTCAAGGTCTCGTTTTCAGGCGACTGCCGACCCTCAAGCACTTTCGCGGAAATCGGGGAAGACTCTACCGTCCTGATCCACGAAGCCACTTTCCACGATAGTATGGCCGGTTCCGCCATTGCGAAAAAGCACTCTACCACTGGCGAGGCTATTCAGATCGGGCGTCAGATGCGCGCCCGCGCCATTCTCCTCACCCACTTCAGCCAGCGATACCAAAAGATAGCTGAGGTTGAGCAACATGATGCAAATGAAAAGCCCAAAGCGACTGAAGTTCCCCAACAAGGAACACCGACGACAACAGCAGCCCCAGACATCCCCCTTGATAACGACACCCAAGAGGACCTAACGTCGAGCTATACAACGGAATCTAAAACGCCAGCACCGGCTGTCGTCCCCATCGTTACGGCATTTGACCTTATGCGCGTGCGCGTGCGCGATATGTATACGCTCGGGGCCTACGCACCTGCAACCGAGAGACTTTTTGCCGTTATTGAGCGTGCCGGGACACAAGATGCCCGATTAACCAGCCTAAGACAGCAGCACGAATCCAAGAAACCGGGAAAGAACAAAAACAAGAACAAGAACAAGAATCAAAACAGCGGTGGCTCCCCGCCAAACGGGGATAAGAGGGCCAGCAAAAGCCCGTCTCCATCTCGTGAGCCATTAGAACCAATGCCTTCTATCTGGGATGCTCCTGAGAGTGAGAGTGGTTGGAGTTCGAGTGACTCTGGAAAGGGTGCTTCGTTCTGATACCCCTGACATTTGCAGCAGCGGAGACTTGAGTCTTAGGCTGAGGGGATTTTTCTGGGGAACATGTACGAGTTTATCTTTACGGTTCTCTTCCGTTATTTATCTTTGTTTGGGATAAAGATGCTGCACATCCATATTAGAGTGCTGCTAGCGCATATACACATAGACAGCTTGTATAATAACCATATATATACCCCGTTCTTCCTCACTGGATAGTGCTTCCTAGACATTCTATTCAACTCCCATGGCTTCTCTCAATAACGTTGTGCATAAGGCCTATGTAAATACTTACAGGGAAGTAGATTAGAGAGTCCTCGGAAATCATGACTCATATACACCATCAGATTCGATCTGCATAGGCCAGTATATACATGCTAGTTAACTATAAACCTCGCCGTTCTATTACGTATTACTATGTATACTAGTAGTAATATGGCGTCCACACCCAAAAGTCGAAGTGGAATCTAAAACCCAGAAACAGCCTTCTCATTATCATCCCTCCCGTACATTCCCTCGCCCAAGTTCTGAACGCACTCGTTCCTCCAGCTCTTCGGCGTGAACTTGTCAACAATTTCCTTGAACGCGTCAAGAGTACAGAATGTGTCGTCGCCGGGTAGATGGTTCTGGGGTTTGGCAGCACAGCCGGGGATACGCACCACCTCGTCGTTGTAGCGGACGCGAACGTAGTGTTTTTGGAGGGATTGGCGTGCGGAATCTGGGAGGGACGAGAGGGGTGCGCGGGCTGTCGGAGAAGGGGGGAGATGGGTTTTGCCAGGTGTCGACGAAGATGATCCGGATAGGAAAGAGAAAAGTCCACCGCCTTGTTTGGATGCAGTCGGTCCAGTGCTTGTGTTAGGTTCGGTCGATGAGTTTGCCGGGGAGAAGAGTTCGACGGCGAGGGAGGAAGTGAAAGGAGGCCATCTGCCATCAGAGGCGCCCAGACTGCCGAGAATGGCTGCTAGGGTCGTGTCGTGGCATCCGCTCATGGCAAACTTGATCGCTTTGCCATTTTTTGCTGAAGATCCAGAGGCAGCGGTTTCGCTGCGCCAGCCACCATCTACAGCGGTGGTGACCATACGGTCGACGACGTCGCCCATCAGAGCACCGATGCCGAGCTTGCGGTACTCTGTGCTCTCGTTATATCCGGTGAACCATTCATCGACGGCAATATCCTCCATGTATGCTCGAGCCTTCTTGTTGTAAAACTCCGACGGGAGCCTTGTGGCGGGTCCGTGGGCATCTGTTGCATTTATTGTGTCCTGAATACCAGATAAACGTGGGTGAGAGTCTACAGCCACTCGTGGTGAATGCTCGGGCATCCATTTGCCATAAACACTATTGACATAGTCCATTTCTTTGGTGTCGTTCCCTGGTGAGGAATAGATATTAGCAACAAACAAGATTTTTGGGTTGGCTGGTACATACACTTTTGCGCAGCTCTATCGGCAAACAGTCTAGCAAGCTGCCTGAATCGCCGGCAATTGCTTTCGTTGGGGAAGAGAGTCTCCTCGGATACAGATCGAGCCACGATAGTTGGTGGTTTCAGGTCTTCCGTACGGGCATTAGGGGGGTACATTCCCCAGAATGCTTGTTGAAGGGACTCCAGAGCTCTTGGAATGGTCGTCGCACGGAGATACATGTCTTCCGTGTCGCCCTTGATCTTCGGCATGAACCCGAGTTGGTTCACATAGAGGTTCCGCAGGCGTTGGCCGAGCTGATAGGTTGTTTCACGTCCTTTATCCGTTAACTCACCGTGTTGACTATTCAAATATCCATTAGAATGAAATGTATCCCGCTACACAGTGCCTCTAGGCCGCAACTTGCCAAATTCCTTCAATGTTACCACCTGCACCGACAGTAACTATTGTTTGATCATCGTCACCGAAAGTTTCCATCTTCCTTCGCCATTGAAAGCCGTTCCAGGATGAGAGGTCCTCATTACTGCCGACCATCTGGACCATGCGGCGGGCAACATTGCAGTAAGGCCAGTCTTAGGTGGAGGAGGGAGGGGTCAGTGGGTAATGTCGATAACGAGGTTTGGGGTTATAGGGTCAAGTACATGATGAAAGTCCTGCCTAGAAGGAATTAGCTCCAGAGTCCCTGGTTCTATTATGAATGAAATTGGGCACGTACACTCTCAAACCGTGAAGATACCGGTGTGCGCTCGCCTGGAAGATTGGAGTTAGTCGCTCGATTTGCCCAAGTCTGCGGTTGAAAAGGATCAGTCCATACCATGTCGCAGAAACTGAAGAGATATTAGCTGGGATTTCTCTTGAGGGGGGCTCCGCAGAGCGAGAGATCGGCACGTACAACTTGAACCAACTGGAGCTTCAATTCCTTCGGGTAGAGCTTGTTGATCTCCTCCTGGGAGTAAGGCTCGCGGGGGGTAAGGGTCGTCATATCGCGGCAAGGGTGCCAAAGTACCTGACACGAAGAGAATGTGAAGAAAAAGAAGAAAGCCCCCTAGAAGACTTGAGTCGGAGAAGTGACCGAGACCGCGGGTGAGTCGACAATGGGCGGTGATGACGCAGAAACAGCAGCCAATCAGCTGACCAGCAGCCATCACCTGCCGGCGCTGTATAAAGGGCGCATTTCTTTCGAGCGCCGGAAATTGTGTTGTTGTTGATTCTTCACTGAGAAGGTGACGTGGGCTTGCAATTCCCAGTGATGCCTGCACCAAGGAACTTGACGCCCGCCAAAACACAAACAAGCAAGTTATGTACATAACCCAAAGCGGGCAGCACTACGACCCTCAAACGCCAAGCCTTATTCCCCGGCTTATCGCCAAAGCCCACGACTTCAACATCAACGGGTCTATCTCCTTCACCCCTCGTCTCTCCTGTCCTACCCAGCCAATTGAAATGTTACTTGGAGGACGATAGTCTTCCCAATTCAGATTTTCCTTCCCCTCGCAAACCAGTCTCTCCGAAAAGAGAGCCGCCATCGACAAATAATCGGTGTCGTTTTTTCTCCGCACCAACTCCGCCTAACGTTGTATGGATGTTCCCTTGTGCTTCGATGTGTACTTAGGCAACAAGCATAAGATATATATTCATATCCCGCCATCCCCTCTAAACTGACCCAATTGCCCTGTGCCCAACATGGGTGTCATGCTCTGATCCCCCGCCCGTCTTTGTTCACTTGCAGCGACCCACTGAAAAGCGCGGGCCACCTCCTTTGCAGAGACATTGAATTGTCTGGATGGTCTGTATTTAATCCCGCGGTGATTGCGAAATTGAATACTCCCACATTGCCGATTTTTTGAGGTCCAGTTCCGAGCATTGTTGATATCTAACACATAACAATCGGGTCAACACACTGAACAAACCCCCCTGTCTTTTGGCTGGCTCTAATTATCACTGCTGGAGGACAACATATCTTCTGGTAGGTTTTCTTTGAATTGGCTCGCTTTATGCCTTGTACTTCGAGAGTTGATTTACTCATAAGGAACTAACAGGGAACGGCCTAATAATCTTGTGACACCTCTACTGAGACTGGTGATAATCGGGACACCATGGAGGTAAGGAAAGCTCATTCCATTATTTGCTCTTTCCTTCGAACACTTGATATTCTTGGCTTTGGTTATTGTTTGTGGTGGTAACGTCCCATCCAAATATCCTTGCGCAACCTCAAACCAGCAGACCGCCATCGCGGGGAAATGTTCAACGTTTTCATGACTCTATCGGGGTGCGGGAGGGCCGTTTGTTTTTGATGGACCGCGGATTAAACGTGGCCCAGAAACACATCTATTTACAAACGCCACTATCTTGCAAGGACTGTTGCCAGTAATCAAAACCAGAGCGGAGCTGAAACTTCAGGAATTTCTACAGGTCACGAACACTCCTTCCGGACAGCCTACGCGGGCTAAATCAAATAAGCCTCAAGATTTCAAGCCGCGCCTTCTTCTGATGGGACTCCGTCGGTACGGTTTCGTCTAAGCATTTATCACATTCCAATATGCCTGACTCTCTGTAGGAGCGGAAAGTCATCTATTGCTAGCGTTGTCTTTCATAAGATGCCCCCGAACGAAACCCTATTTCTAGAGTCCACCACACGCATCCAGAAAGATTCAGTCCAGTGAGTTCGCTAGCTTTTTTTACTTTATTGATACTATTCTAACCCGGTGCTACTAGCTCGTTTATGGACTTCCAGGTGTGGGATTTTCCTGGTCAGTTCGAATATCTCGAGTCGTCATTTGATCTCGAGGAAATATTTGGAAGCCACGGCGCTCTTGTTTGGGTTATAGATGCGCAAGATGACTATCTAGAGTCTGTTACTCGGCTCAACCGTACCATCCTGACAGTCCAGCAGTATTATCCCAATATCAACATTGAAGTGTTTATTCACAAGGTGGACGGACTCTCAGAGGAGTACCGCACGGACACATTCCAAGACATTGTCCAGCTTATCTCTGATGAGCTCAGCGATGCTGGATACGAGAATGCACCTGTCCACTACTATCTAACCTCAATCTACGACTATTCGGTTTTTGAAGCTTTCAGCAAAGTTATTCAGAAGCTCATCCCCAATCTGTCTACTTTGGAGAACCTGATCAACACCTTATCAAACAATTGCGGCTTTGAAAAGAGTTATCTATTTGACGTCCTGAGCAAGATATATATTGCCTCCGATACTCGACCTGTCGATATGTCCTGTTACGAGATGTGCTCGGATTATATCGATGTGATCGTAGATATCTCCGAGCTTTACTCGTGGGATCACCCTGACCGCAAGCCAAAAGGCGACCAGAACCAGGAAGCCGAAAGTCATGTTGCACTGCATGATGAAACTATGATCCATTTAATGGAAATGAACAAGTATGTTTCTTGATTTTAACTTGTCCGTGACCTTATTAATCCGTTTAGGTATCTCTGCCTTGTCTCTGTCATCCGCAACCCCGAGTCCAAGGAAAAGAAGGGTTTAATTGACATGAACTGTCGCACATTCCAACAGGCCCTGAACGATGTGTTTTCTCGCAGCTGGGAACAGGATCAGGAAGCAGAACGCAGTCAGGATTCAGCGGAACAGCCACATGTGGGCGAGCCGCCCACAAACAACTTTTTGACTTTATGATTACCCTTACTCGAACTATCCTCATGTTACTTACCTGCGCTTATGATGAAAAAAAGAAAAAGAAACCAGGTCCAGTATTCCCCGAGCTATTCGTCTACTTGGGTTTGATAGTGGGCGGAGTGGTGGATTGAATTGGTGAAACTCTGGAAAAATGTGCGTAAACATGACTCTGAACTGGGTGTAAATAGTGAATAATACGGGTAAACTAGACAAAATAGGTAACCGCGAGCCACTTCACTAAGTATCTAGTTGGATGGAATATTTACTTTGGTAGAAGCCGTAGAATGTGCCAGTGAAGGACGGAGATACGCCGAAAAAAGGAAAGCACCCACCCTATGGATCCCGGGGGACGGAACGACATTTTCCCGAAAGTGCTAGAAAAGACCGACTGGAAAAAAAGTTTCTCTTCTTTCTCTCCCAAACACACAACTCGAAGATTTCCTCCAGCATTCAAAAGGAACTTCCTGGTTTTTTATGCCGTCTGCAGATTCAAGATGTAGAATTTGAGATGCGTATATTATTGGCACTATCTTATTCATTGTCTTTCTCTATTTTTGCAAACTTATGGTAAGTCCTGATTGTCACTACTCAACCTATACGCAAAGCACAAAGTTTCCCTTGCTGTTATTTTTACTTCCCCCCCTCCAATCTCGATGATGAAAAACTTTTCCACATTCGCAGTTTCCACGCTAGCCGTCGCCTTGAACCCATCATATAGACGTGCTCTGTGCGCATGTACTTCCTTGGATGTCTGACGAGATTGTCTATTCACGCATTGCTTCATACAAGTTTACAGAGTTTTCCGAGGGCTTTGCTAACTTGTCCAAGATATCTAGGTAACCTTTTGGTATCCGACGGGTAGATAGTAGTGCTGGAACAATCTGTGACCTGGGTGGAATAACCGCGGGTGTTGGGCTTTGACCTTCGGTCACCGAAAAATAGTATTATCAATGACCAATGAATTTATATTTTGCAGTATATTTACCTCAACCCCGTAGAGGAGGGCTGTATAATTTTAGTAGCGTTTCCGATCACCGCTACTCGCACTTGGGCTGAAATACGTTAAGTTAGCAAATACTAGGCTGCCTCAGCAGCGACGTATAGCGACGCCAACTAGAAAGACCGTCGAGCTGAAACTGAAGTCCTGCATCTTCGAAGTGTCGGACTTACTAACAATTTAATACTCGGCTTTCACGGGCATCAGTCCATACTAACCAAGCGATCACCCCGCAGAGTTTCAGACACCATTGGAAATATCTGTCCTTCCACTGGCGCATCTTCATCCTCCAACCTTATTTATTTCAATCCTCCCCATTTCCAACATCTGCATCCCAGACACCTGCCTAACAATGTCTGGTGAAGTCCGGCAAAGACCGGTTGTCTCCAAAGATACATCCAAATCCTCCCCGGCAGCAAGTCGCAAGGAAAAGCAACCCAGCGCTCGCAGCGGCGGCAGCGGCATCAGCATCCTCGACATCTTCCGGGTCCTGCTCACTCTAATCGTCGTGTCCTGCGGTCTCTCATACTACCTCACCGACTCCCAGTCTCTACTCTGGGGCTATAAACCATGGTTCACGAACTTGCCGCAGCTCGTACAATACATTGTACGTTCCCTGCATCAACTCCACCCCCTTCCTTATAATATCCGGATATCCATGAATCCGTAACCCAGTCGGTCATGTTCTAACAAAAGTGCTCCCAAAAAACAGAAAGGCCCGGTAATCCTAACCCCGACCGAACTCGCCCTCCACGATGGCACCGACCCAGCCCTCCCAATCTACGTCGCCGTCAATGGAACCGTCTTCGATGTGTCCGCAAACCCGGGCATGTACGGTCCCGGCGGCGGATACCACTTCTTCGCCGGGCGCGACGCAACCCGCGCTTTTGTGACGGGCTGTTTTGCCGAGGATCTTACGGATGATCTTACTGGGGTAGAAGAGATGTTTATACCGATTGACGAGCCTGAAGATTTGGAGGGGTTGAGTAGCGGAGAGAGGAAGAAGAGGAGGGAGCAGGATGTTAGACTTGCGAAGAAGAAGATTGAGAGCACAGTTGCGCATTGGTCGGGTTTCTTTGGAAATCATAAGAAGTATTTTGCGGTTGGGAAGGTTGCTAAGGGGGTTGAGGATGAGAAGAAAGAGAAGAGAGAGCTCTGCGAGGCGGCTAAGAAGCAGAGACCCAAGAGGAACAAGGATAAGGGTAACAAGGGTACCAAGAAGAGTACCTGAGATAAGGTACAATTACTGGAGGGAGGAGCGAATGACATCTCGACTCGTTTACACTCGCACGGCATGTAACCAATGCTTCTGCTTCTCCTTGTGCTTGCGCTTCTTACGGTATTTAGCGAGGAATTGAATTGAACAGATTGATCAGGTTGATTTGATTGAGTCACTGCAATGTACTTGACACGTCCAGTAGCGCGACTTTTCATTCCATGCAATGCGAGGTCGATTCATCGTACCACCAACATCATTTGCCCAGCCGAATTCCGGATTTTAAAGATATCATTCGTAGCAAAGGTATCATAAGCACCGCGAGAAAATCATTCGTTATAAGAAAGCGTTTACTCGGCGGTAACGGCGCGGGCTACAAAGTGTCGAGATTAGTATCCTTGGTCGAGAAACCCATAGTCGAAAGAACGTACTGTAGATGTTCATCTTGGAGTGACCGACAACCTTCTTGATCTGTCCCTTCTCCTCGAGATCAGCGAGGGCCTTGCGGGCCAAGCTGCCGTTGATCTTAAGACGGTCGACGAGAGTGGCGACGGTGATGAGACGGTAGGACTGGACGTCCTTGTTCAGTCTCTCAGCGGTCTGCTTCTCGAGGACGACGGCGTGCTGGGCCTTGTCCTTGACTATAGCAGAGACATCATGTTAGTTCAGTTGTCCATGAAAATCGGTTTATTTGTGCGAGAGGTTTCGAGAAGAGCGAATATTCTAGGTTTCCGGATATCGCGAAATCGACGATCATTCGGTGTTGGGGGATGATGAGGACGGTGGAAGCATACCCTTGCCCTTGGACCACTTCTTCTTTTGCTTGCCTGCAGGAGCCTATTTTTTGATTATTAGTGTCTCTCTGGACAAATATATCGTGTTGTTCAGTAAGGACAAGTTACTCACCATTTTGACGTCTGTGTGGTTGTTGGAGAGCTGCGAGACTGAAGCGTCTGAAGTTGAGCCCAAGTTGCAAAATTCGAGTGGGGATGACGGACATCACGTGAAAAGTAACCCTAAGCCCTGGCTGGTCACGGGCGTAGGCTCGGTTACATAGACTATATTTGATTGGTTGCCGTCAACTATACTTACTATGCCTCAAGAACAAGGCATCAAGACAGCTGCATGGGTGAAGCAAAGTCAAAATAGCATGATGTTTATGGTATATAACTATAACTAGATCGCTCACATATAAAATAATCATGGCCCAGTTTCAATATTTCGCTTTCATCGACTCATTATCGTGCCCTGACTGCCTGGAGATACCTTTCCACCGAGAGTATTGAAGCATCTAAACTCGGCTGCCCCATGCTCGTCCGATTCGATGAGTCCCAAAACATAGTCATCTGGTGAACCAAACCAAAGTCTTGTGAACTCATCTTTATCGGCAGGTAGCCATCGTACATCATATCTTCCACTCTCACTCCTTGAAACAGGAATGCGAACAATGCATGGGGGTTGGTGCGGACACCAATGCCGCACAGTTGGGAGAGCATTATTGGCCGTAGTAATGAGCAACTGCATGCTCAAAGGATGCCAAATGACTTGCCTGACGGCATGTTCATGAACTAGTGCTGATACCAAAACCGGAGCGTTCTCCAAATTCCATATCCAAACAATATTTGGCCGTGCTTGATCCACGGTACTCAAAAGGTTCCCATCATAGCTAAATCCCATTAATGATACACCTCGAGGTCCACTTGTAGGCTCGGCAGTTGTGATAAAGGCAGAGGCGCTCGATGACTCGGCGTATTCTAAGCTCATACCCCCAGCAGCATAGCGCTCCCTCCATATACTAGGAGAGTATTCATCGATTTGGAAGACATGTGAAAGCGTGGTAGAACAAGAAAACTTTATCTGTCAGCAAAAAGAAAAGGTCTTACGGATAGGTTTGGGAGAATAAGTACCGTTTTAGTCCCAAGCAATTCCACTGTCCCATCGACCTTGCCAACAGACAAAACTTGTGATGAGCTATTGTTCAGGGCTGGGCCCCATTCAATACTTCGAACGCCTAGGTCGACTGAATCATCAGACTCGGGTAAACCTGTATAAGTCCTGAAGAGTTGTCCATCTGCAGTGAAGATAAGGACCTTTGTTCCCGCACTAGCAGCTTCCCATACAGCTATCCAGTGTCCATCGGGGCTCCATTTCAACCCTTGGGCATCAACTGCTGGGATAACCTCCCGACCGATGAGTTCTTGAGATCGAGACTCATGGACTGTCAGTAGATCCGAAGTCTCGGGTTTCAGTAGAATTGCGAGTTGCCCAGTCTTCGGTCGATACCCAAAGCCATTTTGATGAGAGAACTTAGGAGACTTGATGACATGGCTGCGGCCAGAGTCTAACCCGAAAACACTAAGTTTTGTGTTGAAGGCATGAAAGACAAGGACCTCATTTCCATCACCCCCAAACTCAATGTTCAGGGCCCCGGGTTCAATATTCTCAATTTCCGCATGTTGCTGCAGCGGGTCAAGGTCCCAGCTTATGATGCGAGAATCATTTGCGCAGAGCACGCGGCGTGGTCCTCCAGCGTCTTGCTTTGAGCGCGAGAACTTTAGAAACTTATACCCGGTGTCTTTAACTTTGACAATCTGTACCTCTTTGAACTCAGAAGAAGTTGGGTTAAGATGAACGATAAGGTCCTTCCCATTCAGTTGAGCAGCATATTCTCCGTCATCTGATAATGAGATCGAAGAGGAGGCTATATCGAATGATCAGCGGCTAATACCTTCAAGCGAACAACATAGACTCACTAGCACTGCTACCAGTATCCATCGAGGTTGGGGTGGGACATATTCGCGACATTATGAGAGAAAATGCGTTCTACTACACGCCCATGACACTTTCTTTGTGAATATCTAGTTCATCAGACAGCATTCTTCACTGGGAAGCGGGATGTAAACTAAGTTTCCATTTATGGAGCGCCAAGACATAAACAATCGATAAGAGATAAAAAGATCAAAGGAACAACATTCCTGCGTTCCGAGATACTATCGCCAAAAAAAAGTCGCCCCAAAGTCTACTCCGCAGTAGATAATGAAAAGGTTTATCAGTCGCTCTCTAAACACCGGCCATCTCTTTCTACCCCGTCAGCCATTATAGGGATCACACGCTTTCTGACCCCGTGGCTGGGGCGAAATTTTCTTAGTTTCGTGCGCTCATACCCGATCAAAATGGCTGTGTCCGAGACAACACCGGCCGTCTCCAACGGCGCGGCGCAAGCCGCACCTGAGAAGCCAGAGGCGGTGCCTAGGACGAAACTCCATGGGCGAGAATTCTACAAAAGCATAGGCAGCCCGAAACACATCGTTGCGCCTATGGTGGATCGCTCTGAATTCGTGAGTGCGACTAATCCCGGCCTCTGCAAGCTTCAAAGGACTAACGAATAGTGGTTGATCTTAGGCATGGCGCATGCTCACTCGCTCCTTCATGGCCCCGGAAGACTCGAAATCCGTCCTCGCATATTCACCCATGTTCCATGCACGCCTGTTCCGCGAAGAGGCAGGGTACCGCGGGAAAATGTTCCACCCCACTCGCGCCTCAATCGGCCACAAAGAGAACGGAGAGGCTCTATACGTAGACGGGAACCCCGCGATTGATCGACCACTGTTTGTGCAGTTCTGCGCGAACGACCCGAATGACTTCCTTGAGGCGGCGCGCTACGTTGCGCCTTACTGCGATGCCGTTGATTTGAACCTCGGTTGCCCGCAAGGTATCGCGCGGAGGGGACATTACGGTGCCTTCTTGCAAGAGGACTGGGACTTGATTTATAAACTGATTAGCCGACTTCACGCGGAACTGTCGGTCCCAGTTACGGCGAAATTCAGAATTCAGGAATCGAAGGAGAGGACGCTGGAGTATGCAAAGATGATACTATCTGCAGGCGCAAGTATAATTACACTCCATGGACGCACGAGGGAGCAGAAGGGTCACAATACGGGGCTGGCCGATTGGAGCTACATTCGGTATCTTCGAGATAACCTACCGCCGGAGACCGTGATTTTTGCGAACGGAAACAATCTAAACTATGACGACTTGGAACGGTGCCTTGAAGCGACTGGAGCAGACGGCGTGATGAGTGCCGAAGGGAATCTGTCGGATCCTTCAATCTTCGCCAGGCCTCCGCCGGTAGGCAGTGAAGGTAGAGAATACTGGAGAGGTCGAGACGGAAAAGGAGGGTATCGTCTCGACGCAGTATTCCGACGGTACTTGGACATCATTTACAAGTACGTCTTGGAACAACCTGTCCCGGAACGAAAGCCCCTCTACCTCCCATCCGACCCGGAAGACGAACCACAACAACCAGAGTTAGGCACGAACGCCGCCACAGCACCAGAGGCCCAAGAACGAGGAGAGGGTGAAGGAGAAGAAGAAGGCCCACCAAAAAAGAAACAGAAGAAACAGCAGAAGAAAGAGAGACAGAAGGAACAGAAAGCCAGCCACAAATTCAGACACGGCAACCCAAACAACCCCAGCACGAAGTATATGCAAAGCCATCTTTTCCAGCTCTTCCGCCCATTGATCGCCACTCACACGAATGTTCGAGACGCGCTCGCAAGATCGTCAGCGGGTGATATGACCTCCTTCGAAAACACCCTTACCATTCTCGAACAGGAGGTCAAGAAAGGGTTGAAGGAGTACGAGCAATTCCCTGAACGCTTCGAGCAACAGTCCGATCCAACACTCACAGGGTCAAAGGCTACTATAGCCGAATATGGCCGGCCGTGGTGGGTTTGTCAGCCGCATATTCGACCAACTCCAGAAGAAGCGATGGAAGCTGGTGCACTTCAGGTTAAGAAGGGCGAGAAACAGAAGAACTCTGAGGACGGGCAAACTGCCGAGGAGAAACCAGATACCCCCACGAACGGCGCCGCAGACTCCGCCGATACACCTACAACAGCAACAAAAGATGCCTTGCTGAGTGGTTAGACTGGGTTGACGTCCCTTGCCGCAAGCCCGCCGAAGAAAAAGAAGGAAAATAAAGAAAGAAATCCGGTTTACCGTCGAACAATTTGTACATAGAATAGAGCTTATATCCTGATGCATAGCGTCTCAAGATCAATGTTACCAATGAATGCATGTCCGCTGCAAACCAAACCCTAAATATCTATATAGTCCAGTATGACATACCAAAGCTTCTATGTCAACCATCGTTATTCGCATGACTGGTATCAAGAGCAAGAACACCCAACTCCTAAAGCCCAACCCAACCATACTCCCAAATAAGATACGCGATAAGGCGCAAAATAGTAGCACCTAAAAATCCATAGCAAGTTGCGGACCCATCTTCTCAAGATCCTCGACCTACATTCGCAATCAAACACGTTAACCAAATATCCAATCATACAAGGGCGCACAATGGCGGGAGAAACGAAAGAGTGGGAAGGGAGAAAAGAAAAGATATACGAACCTCCAAAAACCCATCCGCTACGCCACCTCCACCGCCGCCCTCAGCCCTTTCAAACGCGGCCCTAGCAACAGCCTCTCTCACAAAGACATCAATATACTTCGCAACGACCCCATTTGCATCCTTCGCCATCTTCGTCTTCTCATTCCGGAAGTGGTGGTGGACGAGCTTCGTTAACAGTTTCGGAGGAATAAGCGGTTCTGAGGAAAGAACGTCTTCATTCGCGGGCTCGCCGTGCATGATTTCGGCAAGAATGTAGTTTGCTTCGGTTTCATCATCTGAGTCTGAGCCCGAGCCCGAGCCTGAAGGCTCCGCGGAGGCGCGATCGTCTGAGGGGGGATCGGAGTTTGTTGCACTTTCGTTCGGCGGGGATGGAGATGGTCTCTGGCGGGATGAGGAGGCCTTGGCGGGCTTGGGTTTCGGTCTTGATTTCGAGGATGAGGCCGTTGCTTTCGGGGCCTTCGTTGGTGGTTTTGAGGGTTTGCTTTTGGATGGGCCCGCTGTTGTTGATGCGGAGGCAGCCGGGGACACTGTTGCGCGGCTGGGTGGCTTAAATGGGAGATGCCGGCGTTTTTGGGCGGGCTGGCGCTCTGGAGGCATATTTTCTGGTGCTCAATTGGGTTTCCTCCGCAGTTAGGGGTTGTGAGGCTGAAGATGATGTTGGTGGTTAAGACTGGCGCGTGTTCGCGCCTCGAAAGTCACGAAGTCAGGTGATCCATACGAACCACTTTCCTTTTTTGGCTTGATTGGAGGTGCACTTGGATTTCTGATTAACAGTAATTGACCGAATACTAGGTCCGTAATTTTATTAAACTTGTATCTTTACATGCTTATCAGTGCGTACGCAGTATCAACGCTTGAAGTCGAGCAAACAACAGCACTACTTTACTTTTCACTCGCCAGGCGGACGAACAACAGTAACCTCGAGTCCCGATTTATCCAATAACTCCCTCGTATAACCCCAGTCCACACCAAACAACCCAGAGTTGAATCGACACGCGCGAAGCTCCAGGATTCCCGTATACTCCGGCCCAGACTCCCTGGACTGCAGTAGATTGAGTTGTTCCTTGAGATCTACAAGAGCCAGCTCGGTGTTCTGCAGAATCACATCAATGCCGCTCACTTGGCGTCCATACCCTCGCGACGTGAATAAGCATATTATCCAGTGTTTCTTTCCCCGGTGACTTTCGTAATCCTTCCTCTGGGGTGGGATTATCAAGGCAGAGCCCTCTGGTAGCGGGACATTGCGGGTTATCGGGCCGAAGCTAACAGCAGCTTCGGAGGTATCGAGGTACTTTGGGTTCTTGCTGTAAGTGCGACAGTGTGACTTATATACTTCAAACGCCGCAGGGTACTGGATGGAATCAGTCAGTTATCGGCTTCAGTAATGTCAAGGACACTAGATGAAGTGACGTACCTTCTTTCGAAAAGCCAAGGCGATGCCCCCGCCCCAGGATCCAACGCAATTGCAGGCATCTATTGAGGTAATGTTAGCTTGGATTTTTATCTTGTCTGTGTACACAACAAGTGATGAACTCACGGATCAAGGCGGCCCCGTCAGGGGCGTCAAAGAGGTCACCCTCCAGCTCTACTATCTTGCTGCTGGCGATATTCATCTCCATTTTTATGTTGTGAAGACTTCTCTGAGAAGGCGTTATTGGGAAAAGCTGGATTTGTTGGTGGAAGCTCTTAAAAGCGTAAGGGATCTCCCCGTTGGCACTGTCCTCCTCAATACGAGGGATCTCCCCGTCGGCACTGCCCTCTTAAATACGAGGGAATTATGTTATGAGTCAAAAAGTGCGCACAGCGAGTGAACCTGACTCATTTGATTCCTTTCAGGTTTCTAAAGTCTCAATGGAGGAAGGTGTGTGACACCCAACTGTTAAAAGCATAACAATTTGTATACCCATCTACTAAGATACCAAAGGAGGTCTCTATACTTACTGTTTATTTGGTGTCACCCAACAGGAAGCTGTAGAACTCGAAGCCTTGACGAGTGATTATCGAGTACCAATTTATTGGCATCAGCTGAATTGACGGTTATCCCAGTAGCGAACCACAATTGTAACAACAAGTGTAAATATACAAGCAATAGAATAGGCAAACGCAATGGTTCCAAAACAAAAAGAAAAGATAGTTCAAAAACTCGAATCCCCTAGCACTGATCAGAAAACCGATTCACGCACAGTCTATACTTGGCCTCGATAATTAACAAATGGAGCTCCGAGCTCCCCAAGAGGGGTATCGTAAAACGAGAGGCAAGTGGTAAAGACGAAATAGGCATCAAGAAGAAATATGATGAATCGGCTTCTATTCATCATCACCTGAGCGCGAGCGCTCCGGACTTCGACGGGAAACAAAGAGCCGCAATGTCCTTCCAGACTTTCCAGGCCTCGAATTACATTCTTCGCCAGAGGCATTGGCACCCTCGGACTCTGAAGCTGTAACTGGTTTTGGCTCTTGTACATCGCTTGCGGCAGCCCATGAAGATGTTGTGGCAACAGATAAAGGTGCGCTCACGACGCTACTGGATTTCTTCCTCCTACTCAGGGATCGAGAGAGAGACTTGAAAATTCCAGGCTCCCGGCCTTGAGTATCGCGCTCTAGGCGAGCAATTTCACCCATCATCGTTGTGCTATTCGTTGCCATATTCTCCTCCGGAATTGGGATATAAAGAATGATTCCTCGTGATGGCGAGATATGTAGAATGTCATCGAGTGCCGCTTGAATGAGTATCGTGCTGCGAAGGTTTGTGATGGGTGCAATGAGATAAGGCAGGGCATAGAGCTTCATTGAGTATGACGGTAGCCCTGAACTACCGAACCGCAGGGTTGGAATTTGCTGGATGGTGACTATCATAAAAGACTCAGATCTCTGGTAAATCTGTGCCATTCTAGTGGTGATCCTCGAGACAACGGAGCCCTCGTCTTTGACCTGGAGTTGGTGTCAGCCCCCAAACTTGCGTTAGATATCGAAATGTCCACATACACCTATATTCAACTTAATTTCGATCACGACGAAGGAATCTTGGTTTATGCGAGCGCTCGGCGACGACCAAGGGCTACGGGAGCTGAATGAATTCTCGAAGAATTGACTCTTTGGTTGAGCCAACAGCCTGTCCTCGTCACTGCTCCTATGTGCTGCACGTGGTGATATTACGTCCTTGTGGTCAACGGACGTGAGATTTGGAACTGATCCATCGTCGTCCTCTTCCCCATCTTCAAAGAACATGGACGGTTTAACTGGGGCTCGGTTTAGTTTGCTCTGCTTGAGTGTTGCTTCGGAGACACTTTGTGACGCGATCGCGTGAAAGGTAATTGGCGACTCGAGGACAGGGACAGTGGGAGACAGATCAGACGACGAGGTCGACGAGATGTTCTGGCGCCGTCTGAGAAGTGTGAAATCGATCCGATGGCGTTTCTGAGGCATTTTGCTTGCAGCGACGGGGACTCAGATTACAAGCCCCTGGAAAGGATAACTAAGTAATAGAGCAACAATGTTCGGATGCCATGGCAGAGGTTGTATGTTTCGGCTCCCCTGGTTTCCATCTGCGAGGCATAAATGTACGGATCTACAGAAGGAAGGAGCACCCGGCGTCCACGTCCAGAGTTGGCAATGCCCGGGCTAATAGGTAGTAATATGCTACTGTCGTGTACTGTTATTCTCATAATAACTACAATGTAACATTAGTAGATTTATTAAAGAGAGACTTAAAGAGATCAAGAAGAAACTTGGAGGGGTAATATCAAGACGAGATTCGAAAGATGCTAGGAAGAAAAGATGCTCGGGGGGGTATTCAACAGAGAAAAGCAAGATAATCAAAGGCAGAATTCCCGCTCTTGAAGATTTGATCAATCCTCCGACGTCTATCCCACACAATCTCAGAGTCCGACTTCCGCTTGATGTACAAGATGCGGTGTTGAGGGATGAATTCCTCGTCCGTCAACTCTCTTTTCCACGAGTTGACACTGGCTTCCAAGCGTCCTTCAAATCGATCCTCGTACCCGATAACAAAGTCTGTGCTATCGTAGTTTTCATCCCAGATGAGGCGGTTGAGTATATCTGTTTCACAAAGGTTAGAATAGACACGAATGAAGGTAGCATGATATTACTTACCGGAGGCTGGTCGGAGTCTGTTCTCCCCTGACTGCGAGCCCTTCGAAGTTGGTGATGCCGGTGGGGAAGTTTTGTCAGCTGGAGGTGTTGGACTCCTCTCCGGCGAGTCTTCTTTTTCAACGTTAGGGACCGATTCGGCTTCAAGTGTTTGTTTGTCGTCCGCCATGTTGAATTCAATCAACAGACCCAGCTTGAAAATTATCTTGAAAGTGACGGAGAGCACGGATTTTGATCAGAATTAAAAAGTTCTAGGATATTGGAAGTTTTACACATCTGTATATATACATAGACCCCAACTGCCACCAGCGCATAGATGGTCCTTCCTTTCACCAGGCATTCATCTTTCAATCTGAAAAAGTATCCATTGTGAGTCAATTATGATCTAAGGACCATTGAAGAGCATCAAAGCCACAGTAGGCATTTCCCTGGAATCTGCGATTGGTACAAGAGCTGTGCACAGCCGAGCGTTGAGTCAGTGTAGTTCTGGCTTTGGAATTCGTGAGTCACAATGGGGAACAGAATGGATCTTTGACAGCCACCAATCTGCCTTCCGAGATCTGCTCCGGTTTGATTGCGACTTGACTGGTCCAATGACCGCCTAGGAAGGGAGCTTCTTTCAAAGGTTCGAAGAAATTAGCAAGGAGGTTGTGTTTCTTTTTTTACTGTTGTTGTCAAGGCTTGGCTACCCGGGTCTTGGCATTTCTTCCCCTCGCGCAGAGTAACTTGGAAGTTGGAACCCACGCGACGCGTGCTGACTTTGGCTCTGCAAGCCTCCACGCCGCTCAAACTTCAAAGTCTGACTAGGTGATGGGCCAATCGATAAATTGCCGACACAATGGATGATCTTGCTACTTCTCTGCTCACTGAGCATTTTAGCTATACCCCTCTGGTTAGTTTGCGCTCCGCGGTCGGTATCTTCGCGACCGGTTACTAACGCGGGTACAGTCGCTCATAGATGACATTATCAATTCAATCAACAACTTAATCTATCAAGCTATATCCAGTCTAGAGTCCGGATTGCTTTCCACTCCTCCCGAGCGACTGGGCTTTGCCCATGCCAACAATGACTCGACAATCCCAGACACCGACGAAGATGGAAACGTTGTTTACCCCGAGGCGCAACTTGAGATAGAAAATGGATTACATCAATTGGAGACTCTGCTCGAGGCGACGGTTGATAAGGCCTTTGATAAATTTGAGATCTTCGTGCTGCGCAACATCTTCAGAGTGCCTGATGATCTGATGAGTTGGATCAGACTTAAACATTATGAGGTGCGCAATATGCCCGTCTTCCAAACTGCTTCCGACTTCTATTATCTGACTCTTATTTCTTGCAGAATATTTCTCTAAGCCCTTCCCCGGATGCGCCGACTGTTGAAATGATTCTCGCACTGCGCCAAAAGTTACAAGAAACGAAGAAGCTAAACCGCGCACTGAAGCAAGAGAGCGCGAGAAACGAAGTAATGATCTCGCAGTTGAAAACAATCCTGTCGGCAGCACAAACAACAGATTCTGCAAATGATACTAAGGGCAAGGGCGAGCCTACTGCTGCCCCTGCTAGGAAAATGGACCTGGACTTGTCGTTCTTGACGTCTAGCGCAGCCGCGCAGAAACTACGAGTTGGTGTTACGACAGGCTCAAACACACAGCATACCCCTTTGACAACCAACACTACTTTCATATTGTCCCAGCTTCCTGCTTTGCAGGCGTTGTTGAAGGAGCTCCGTCCTAAACTGGCCACCTTGCCGACATCAAAGATTGCGAATGACACGGAATCCAAATCGGATGAAAGACGAGAATACATTGAAAGCAGAATTAAACTGCATCTTGAAAGGTCCGGCCAGCTCCCGGTTGGCAATGATGGGAACCCGACTGTTGCGGGACGCAAGATGGATATTTCCGAAGCACAGGCTCTCGAGGCTGTTACGGGTATGCTTACGCAGGCGGATAACAAGGAGGACTAGACAAGTACGAGCCTTTTCTTTTGCGGTCTATGGTGTTTCAACTGGGGGAAGCAACACAATTGCTCCAAACTATGCAGACCAGGTTACGCTCCATGTCTGCTGATCCCTTCTAAAGGGGACAACATCCACCTTGTCCGATTTTAGGATGTTTACGACCTTCTCGTCTTTCTTTTCCAGGGTGATGAACTCCTTTTGCTCACTCTCGAGGCCATAGAATGCGCGGCCATATTTGCTCATGAAACCTTGGACAATCTCGGGCGTGATATCTTGCTCTTTCAAGACACCATTTTGGCAGGCCTGCTCGAAGGCGTCGACCACGAGCTGAGTCGTATATGGCTGAGTGAACACACCGGCAGCTATCTTCTCTCCTCCTCGCTTGGATGCTGCGGGGTGTGGTGCGCTATCTGAGCCAAAAAAGAACTTAGGGTTGCCGGAGGCTGCGGCGCGCAGAAGGGCGTCTCGATCGGCAGGTGTTTTGGCGACAGGCTTGCAGAAGCAGAAAGGGTCGCCAGCCCAGGAGTCAATGATAATCGACAGGTGGTGAGCAGTTACTACGGTGGTGGTTAGACAAGATTCACAAAGGTTATATATGCAGTGGGAGGTTTGAGTTACTTGTTCCTGCAACAGTCGGGCCGCATTTCTTGACAGCTTCGACTGCGGCGGCGGTGGTACAATGCTCCAGGATAATCCGAAGTTTGGGGAACTTCTCGTGCAGCTGCAAAAGGGTGGGAAGGAAGCGCTCCTCCGCTGACAGCACGGTCACATCGCCTTGGGAGGGAACCTCCCCATGCAGATTAAGGATTATTCCCTGACGTTCCATCTCCGCAAACACGGGATAGAACTGCGCATAATCGACGACACCAGCAGAGGAGTTGGTAGTTACACCTGCCGGATAACTCTTGACGCCGGTGATACCACGCTTCTTGGCATCGATGATGGTTTCCGGCGTAATAGTCTCATGGAGGTAAAGAGACATGAGGAAATTTACGTTGGGCTCAATGGCCTGTAAACGCTGCTTGTACTCGAGCGCGCGGTCAACCGTAGTAATTGGCGGTACAAGATTGGGCTATAGCATGTTATTTGGCGTTCTCAATGCAACTGTTCATCATCATCATCATTCTCCCCCCTAAGCTATTTCCTTACCATGACAAAAACAGTGTTGACACCACCTTGTCTGATGGTGGGAGTAACCAGCTCCATCATGTCGCCATCGCGAAGATGGACTTAGCAACTCGTCAGTCTATAGTCCAGGATGATAGCGGGCGTTTAAGTATACGCACCGTGGAAGTCGGCCGAAGCGGGGAGCTTGACCCCCTGCAGGTTTGAGAGAGGCATTATGCGGAGGTGGTGGTCCGTGTTTGAGGTTCAAGGATTAGGATTTGACGCA
Source organism: Aspergillus puulaauensis (assembly GCF_016861865.1). Taxonomy (NCBI): domain Eukaryota; kingdom Fungi; phylum Ascomycota; class Eurotiomycetes; order Eurotiales; family Aspergillaceae; genus Aspergillus; species Aspergillus puulaauensis. The sequence goes on along the minus strand of NC_054861.1, from coordinate 2,150,603 downwards.
GGGTGTAGGAGTCAATTCAGACCGATTAGGTGACTCCCTCACAATTCAATGCTCGTGTTTGCGTTTGTTTGATTGCAATTCTCGAGCTTTTTCTTCCCCGCCAATTTTTTTTATCGGCGCGTGGGGGAGATCCGTAGCAGGGTTCTTATTGGTCGTGTCATGTGCAATGCCCGTGATGTCACTACCATGGCTTTGCCTGAAGCATCCAGCTCATATGGAGTTCTAGATTGATTTGCTTCTGTAAGAGTCTACTCTGGAGTACATTCCAATCCTCTCTTACTGGTATAGTTATGAATCCCTAATTTGAGTCGACGTCGATCATACACCTACCTAGTCTCCCAGTGGCATGTAGATATTACTAAGCACAGGCCTGGTCGCATACTATTAAAAAAGCAAGGGAACCCTGCCTTCAGCCCGTTTCAGTCTCTAATTGGTCTGTTTGTGGAACTATTGTACGGATGGCCTCTTGGTATAGATATTCTTCATTGAGATACTCGAGATTGAAAGTGCTTAGACTAGTAAACGGCGCGTCAAAGGCCCTCTTTTGTTGAGCCGCACTAATGAATTCTGGCCCCTGACCGGATGGGCCCATTTCCGTAGATTTCCCCTTGCCATTTTGACAGCACTTCCTTCCATTATTCACCGTCGCAACACTCCATGCTTCCATCATGGATCCCTCGAATTTTATAGACCCGAACCTAACCGAGCCGGATTTATTGGTTCTAAAGAATCTCCTGCACGATGCCGAGCCCGCTAAGCCGGAGAAAAAGGATTCCGCCTTGGGTGCGCGGAACCGGACAAAAAAGCGTATGCCACTCGGCCATGTACCCCGAAGTATACCTAAAGGACCCAAGGATCCTCGTGCTGACTTGATTAGCTACACAAAATGGGGCCAGCCAAAATTCCGATGAAGACACAATACAGAAACTGAAGGCTCTCAATAATGCTCAGGATGCTGAGTTTGAGCCCACCGTCTTCGTGACGTGGGATGTGAAAGACCTTGAAAAGCTGCCCAAAGTAGTTAAATCGATCCTGCAGACCTATGTGAAGGTCGCAAGGCAGCTCGTTCGTGTTGAGACAGACGTGGTAATGCTCACACATTTAATTCTCTATTTCACGACATCTGTCCCGAGTGCAATTCTTCTTTTTCGAAACTTCCACTGGGCTCACGGTGTCGCCCACTGGATCATGCAGACCTACTTTGTGGGGACTTATACACTTATGATGCACCAGCATATCCATATGGGGGGGATTTTAAAGAAGAGCCTCTGGTGGTTCGACGGGGTTTTCCCGTATATCACAAACCCGTTGATGGGACATACCTGGAACTCCTATTACTATCACCACGTCAAGCACCACCACGTTGAAGGGAACGGGCCCGATGATCTTTCCTCGACGATCCGATATCAACGAGACGAGCTCGGCGATTTTCTGTGCTACGTCGGTCGCTTCTTCTTTTTCATTTGGCTGGAGCTACCGCTTTACTTCTTCCGGAAAGGGAAAACGGTTATGGCTGCCAAGGCCGCGTTCTGGGAGTTGGGCAACTACCTTGCCCTTTATGTCCTCTGGAACTACGTTAACTGGAGGGCTACACTGTTTGTTTTCATGTTGCCACTCTTGCAGCTGCGCGTGGGCTTGATGGTCGGGAACTGGGGCCAGCATGCCTTTGTTGACGAGGTCGACCCGAACTCGGACTTTCGCTCAAGCATTACCCTGATAGATGTACCGGTGAGTGCAATTCAATATATATGTATAATTATATATGCGCTGTATACTGATCCATGTCACAGAGCAACCGCTTCTGCTACAACGACGGCTACCACACGTCGCACCACTTGAACCCGCTGCGACACTGGCGTGACCATCCTGTTTCACTTCTCCAGCAGAAGGATCGCTACGCGGAGGAACATGCACTCGTGTTTCGTAATATCGACTATATCATGATCACGATTCAGTTGATGCGGAAGGACTATAAGTACCTTGCCAAATGCTTGGTTCCGATGGGGGATCAGGTCGGTATGACTTTGGATGAGAAGGCGGAGATGTTGAGGACGAAAACGAAGAGATTTAGCGACATGGATGTGAAATCTAAGTTCTAGTCGGTGGGCTGGATGCGGTATCCTAGACCGTGTTGGTGTTGGGAGTGAAACGGGCTGCGGCCATGATTGAAGCATCACTTTGCACGTTATTATAGACAGCGCATTTTGCTACATCTGATTTTATGAGATAATATCGGAGCGTCACGACAAGATAGAAAATTCAAATATTGAAAATATTGAAAATAGCCAGCCTAGACTGGGGTCCAGCCAATAATGGCCGCTTGCTGGTCGTGCATCTGCTGTAGCCGCCGGGCTCTTTTAGTGGCACTCCCTCGACCACCACCAGGCCAATCGACGATTAGAGTCAGCATTGAGCGAGCTTTGAGGAAATGATCCGTGCAACCCCCGTTCCTGCAGGTCAGGTTTTCGTTTCTTCAGGACCCAGCTCCCTATTCGCCACGCCCGAGGGCATCCACCCAGATCCCTAAGCGCCCTGGGGTACGAGATTAGAAACAGCCCTGCAAGCCCGTCAGCTTGGACACCTCTCCTCCTCAGGGCAACGATCACTACTGGATATCGACAATGAGGGGTACCCAGTGAGTTTTTCCTTGCTGAAGAAGGCGGCTACAGGGCTCCTATCAGTGGCTTTCCGCACGAAATGCCTCCCAGTCTGGTGTTTGCTGAAGATGAATCTGCAATCTCTTGGAAACCAGCGCTTGGGCCAGAGGTTATTAGCTGCCCTCCATGAGGACTTGTGGATCGGATACTTAATGCTCATTGTTGTGCTCTTTTTTCTTGTCGTTTCTGCAGCAGCTTAATATTTCGTTCCTTCTGACGTACTCTCTCTCCCCTCTTTTCGTTCTTTACACCTCTACTTTTTGTCTTCTGGAAAGACTTTTTTTGTTCATCGCCTCTCTTTTCATAGTGCTGTTGATCGGACTGCCCTATTGGCTCTCGTACCTATACCTTATACTTATTACTCAACATGGCGTCTGCACCGTCGCTAGCAGGATCTTATCACGCATCCTGTGCGTCTAATGAGGAAGAATCGAGCTTCCTCAAGCGAATCCGCCTCCTCCACTCGGTCCGACTCGGACTTTCATTCCTTGCCCTGGGAATTTCCATCTCTATAATTGCTTGTGAAGCGGTGCCCTACCGCCATTACCGACACACATCCTCCTTTGAGAGCGTCGGGCTATACCTATGGCCCTTGAATTTTGACCTGCGCCCAACAATCGCAATCCTCGCATGCGGCTGCGTGATTGCATTTCTGAGCTTAGTTTTTATTGTTGTAGCTCTCCTACCATCAGTAAGTCTCTGTCTATTCGTATATGTACTAAGCATCACTAACCTAACCACCGCAGCCGCATTCCCACATCAGACGCGTCAATCTCGCCGCAGTAACAACATCCGCAGCAGGATTCATCACCTCCCTCGTCGGCCTCGTCTTTGCCATATACCTCCCAGGCTCCTCCTACCCGTTGGACTTCGACGGCGTCGAGACCCTCCACTCCTGGACCTGTAAGTGGAAGGTTTCTCACAACCTCCCTTTAGGATTCTCCGACGCCGCAAACGAGACTGTCTCGCCGGCGCCGGCGAACTTCGCTCGAGACTGCTCTGCCACCTATGCGGCGTTTGTCCTGCTTGGATTCCTCATAGGGCTTGAGGTTATCATGGGCGTCGCTGCAGGTTTGGGCACTTGGCTTGAGTTGAGTGTTGCGAGACAGCGCGCGCATGATCAGTATCAGCTTGAGAAGGTTGGGACGACGTTCAAGTATGGGAGGTAAAAAAAGAGACAGATTTTTGATGCGTCTATGGTTGTATCTAGCTTGGTCCAGGTGATCAAGCACGTAGCCCTGCTTCAACTCGTTGTTGGGTTTGATATGGGTTCGGATTGGCGTCAATGGATGATTTGTGTTTTCTGTGGGTATTGTATATAAGTTTCTGTCTTCATAGTCTCTGATCATACCGTGAGTTAAATATGCAGTAATGTATTGCAATACTTTCACGAATAATTAGTTAACCCTCCACATTTACCTAGGGGTGCAACTCTATATAAATGTTGCCCTGATTCCCAATCCATACCCAGATTCGTAGTTTGGGATACCTTCCATCCAACCAGTAAATAGAAAGGAATATATTCTGTTGCTAATCGATATTAAAAGGCAAGCTTGGCCTAAACCACTACTAAACTGCCAGTACGTACAATGGAGCAGGAGAGCAGTGCATAAAAGTATGCAAGCCAGACATAACAATATTATGTAACATAATATATACAGCTCAATCATTGCCACCGCCCGGCAGAATAACACCTTTAGAAAACCATCCCATCGCATCTCTCTACTACATAGCACTCGATACAGGATAACCACACCAAAAACCATGCCTCCCGATTCAGCAGTCACCATGGCCGACGCCGAAGTCGACCTCGACGACGAGCAATACGACTCCACCGACGACGAGGACTTCACCCTCGACCAAGCGGCCGACGAAGACGACGCAGAGCTCTCGTCTTCAGACGATGAGGGAGAAACTGCTGCGACGGGCGAGCCCGCAGCGAAAAAGAGGAAGAAGACGAAAGCTAAGACGGGCGATGTGGCGGCGGGGCCGGAAGACGCGGAGCTGGATTCTGGCGATGAGGCTATGATTCGGAAGGCGGAGAAGAGGAAGAGGAAGAGGAAGGCTGGGAAGAAGGGTGCTGCTGCTGCTGAGGATGATGAGGATGATGTGGACTTTGATGAGGATGAAGGGGGGACTGGGGGATTTGTGAGGACGAGGGCGATGAAGATGCGGATGTATGTGCCCTGAAGCCTCTATGAAAACTGGGGGAGAAAGTTATATGAATCTAACGATGTCTCTAGACAGGAAGAGCGGAAGCCACTCGCGAGGATCGACGGAGCTACAATTGATGTCGATGCGCTATGGGCTCAAATGAACGTGCCTGACTCAGAGATTGGACAAGCTCCATCACAAGAGACAACGAAGCAAGACGAAGCGCCACCAACGAACGACGTCGAGATGCGCGACCAGGAGAATGTCACGCAACCAAGCGCAACAGCGCAAGAGAAACGATCGCAAACCCAGTACCCCGACGAGATGGTAAAAATCAAACGCAAATACAAGTTCGCCGGCGAAATCATCACCGAAGATAAAGTTGTCCCTCGAGACTCGGCGGAAGCGAAACTATTCTTCTCAGGCGGCCAAGACGGTGAAGCAGTAGAAGCAACAGGAAAAGACATCGCGACGGGCAACGCTGCCGCAAGACACACTATCAGACTCCGCCGCCCGCTGCGCAAAGTCTCTCGTTTCGACCCTAACCCCACGGGGGCAATCAAGAAGAGCTGGGAGAAACAGCCTGCTACCGAAGCCGGCCAGGGGGAGAACGCCCGCGGACCGAAGATCAATACTGTCGAGAAGTCGCGGCTGGATTGGGCTAATTATGTTGACCGTGCTGGTATCAGCGACGAACTTAGAGTCCATAGTAAGGCGAAGGAGGGCTTCCTCGGCCGTATGGATTTCTTGGACCGCGTCGATGCTGCGAGGGAGGAGGAAAGAAGGAATGCGAGGTTGAAGGGGGTATGAAGTCTGCATGGCTCTACCACATTGATACTACCACAGACCGCGCACGGGCAAAATACAACACAGCGTGGCCTTGAACTCGACGGACGATCGAAGAGTTGAGCGCGATGCTGCAGAGACAAAACAAGCGGCTCCGCTCTCCGAGCACTGCACCTGGCGCCAGAGGACCCTATCTCAACCGGTTCACTACCGGTACTCATCGAGATAGATACTGGCTGTACCAAGCAACTTACAGCACCTATTTTTGGGAACTACTGGAAAGCACGCAGCACCACTACCAGATGAGCTAGACGGGGTGGTCATCAGACAAAGGGACATGGAAACATTGTGCCAGAAACTGGCCATATTCGCCATTGTCTATACATAGTAAGGGATGTACACAGAAACAACCTTAGAATATCGGGGTCTAGCCCCGACTTCCGCATCGAGGATCAAACAGTCATACAAACATCAAAGCTCAACACGTAACCGTCCTCTAATGAACCCAACCACATCTAGACTCCTAATGAGCAAAGATTGTCATTGTGTCCTCAGGCGCTCCAGTAGGGGTTCCAGTAGGAGACCCAGTAGGAGAACCAGTAGGAGACCCAGTAGGGGTTCCGGACGGGGTACCGGTAGAAGAACCAGTAGGAGGAATAGTAACCGAGCTAGAGCTGGTGCTGGTGCTCTTAGCGCCCTCCTTGGGCACATACTTGATACCGGACTTGGGGCACTTGGAGTCGGTGACTATACATTCATTAGTACTTTTTAACGATAGCACACTGGTATAGTATGGGATGTGGTTAAGACTCACGCTTCTCAGCAGGCTCAAATGACCCGGTGACCAGGTTGCCCCGGACATAGTAGAAGTACCAGAGCTCGTTCAGGTTGTCGCCGTCGCAGGAGACGTAGGGGGCGTAGCCGTCGTGGATGTCGCCGAGGGCTTCGTGGATGGCGTCTAGGGTGTAAGTCTTTGACTCGGAGGGGGTGATTCCCGCGGCGGAGAGAGCCTGGGGGGTTAATGTTAATAACAATACCAAAGAATGAATGGATGGAAGGACATACCTTGTAGCTGTCAAGCTTCTTGAACAGGTCAACGGCCTTCTGGAGGTAATCGACGACCTCCTCCTGCGGGGAGTAGTCGTCGTAGCAGTCTGGCTCAATAGTGTTGATGCAGGTTCCTGGCCCAAGTCAATGTTCATGTTCATTCTAGGTAGAATCTTACGTGCGTAAGGAGGGAATACCATGCTTGTTCCACTCGTGCTCCCAGAACGACTCGTCATCGCCCTGGTAGTCCTTCCAGTACTTGTTCATGTCGGCGAGAAGCTCGGAGCTGCCCGAGTCCTCGATGATGGCAGTGATGTTGGAGTACTCGCGCGAGTCGTCGCAGTTTGCCTCGTAGGTGCCATCGCAGTTGTCAGGCCTAGTCGCTGTCAGTAAATAACTCATCTCCAAATATGTGTGATGAAGCATACCAAAGACCGTGGAGGGTCCATGAGTCGCTGGGACCAGTGGAAGGGTCGTAGTCCCAGAATTGGGTTAGGAGGAGAGCTCCGCCCGGGTTGTTGAAGCAGCAGGAGGCCTTCTCGGAGGAACTCGAGCAGCTGAGAGGGGAGTCGTTGGGGCAGGTTTGAGCATCGGCTAGGACGCTGGGTGCGAACTGCATGGCAGACAAGGCCAGCATGCCTGCAGAGGAAATCGACTTCTTGAAGGCCATTGCGAGTGTAGATTCGATGGACTGGAGCAGAGAGACTTGGAGGTTGGAAAGCAGAAAAGGCCGGGGCTCTCCGGTATGGAGGTCCTGTTATATAGCAAGAAAGATAACAAGGAAAATGGAGGGCAGGACATCAACAGTCGACAATCGAGTGTAACCTGATGCGCTGGAGATCGCGGCCCATGTGCTGATGAGCGACTGCTGATTTGACAGCCGCCATAGATCAGGGGCCGCTGGACCCAGCGCCCAGACTGGTCGGACAAGGCCGTCGCACTAAAATCAAGCAGGGCCAATCGACAGCAAGTGCCCTCTCTGCCCTGCAGACGAGCGGCGCCTCGATCTATCTGAACGTTGCATTGGCTGTTGCATGGCCTCTGTCGCGGACTGTGATAGGAAAGGCGATCGCCTGTTCCTGGTCCGGGCTGCAAATTGTTCCTTCAGGCTAAGCAGTAGCCCGGCAAATCAAGGCGCCAGGTCGACGCTGGCTGAAACGCTTTCGTATCCTACAAAGGAATAGATATTCAACTGAAGTTATCAAATACGACGCTGCAGGGGACGACTTCATGATAGGAGATTGAAAGTTCCTGCCTCAGGCTGCCAAAAGTTTGTATTGCTTCAACTGAGAGTTTGAGTTGTGAGTCATTATCTAATCCGATATCGGTTGATCGGCCATCGATCATGGACAAAATCACCTTCTCCGCGCAACAATCGAGTATGCATCTACTCAAACAATGGCTACCAACGACTTTCGCATCGTTTCAGCGCAGACACCAGAGCATATCGCTACGGCTAGGGAGCTGTTCACAGCCTATGTTGAATGGCTAAACATCGACCTCAGCTTCCAAAGCTTCAAGTCCGAACTGGCCTCGCTGCCGGGGAAGTATGGGGCTCCCCATGGAGAGCTTCTTCTCGCCTACAGCTCAGACAACACCCCTCTAGGCTGTGTCGCTGTCCGTCCTCTCAGCGACGAAGGCAAGGGACAGGCGTGCGAAATGAAACGGCTGTACGTTTCCCCCGAAGCACGAGGCATGGGCCTAGGCAAGGCCCTGATAGCTGCGATTGTGCAGCGCGCAAAGGAACTGGGATACAAAGAGATGAGGCTGGACACACTCCCTTCCAGGATGCAAGGTGCAATCCAACTGTATACGCGGGCTGGCTTTGTTGAGAGACATCCCTACTACGAGACTCCCATGGACGAAACAATCTTCCTCGCGCTCGACCTCACACAATAATGGGATAAAAAAGACAAGCAAATAACGAAAAGCAGCAATCCCGATTCATTGTCTCCCGACTCAGACTGTTGAGCTTGAACTTTTGATTTCGGAGCACCCATGGCAGTTTGATTGCCTCGTGGCCGAAAAAGTGTCATCATAGTCGGGAGACGAATGTGATCGGAGAGCTTGCACATAACCAAGCTTTGATCATGATTCATAAATCTATACGGAGATTTGGTTCTACGGGAGAAGCTGAATAGACATTGTTTTGTTGAAGATGGAGACTGGAGAAAACCTTGCAAGGTGAACTTTTCCGTTTGTGTGTTTTTAACCAAGTTACTGCTTATCTAAGCATCAAAACAGGACTAGCGGGTCGCTCAAATGGCTGAATGTCAACTTGTACATTTCTCTGCTAGAAATACATATAAGAGGATTTGGGATTTTGGAGCATTCTGTGTCCACAGGCCATCCGACCTTTCCGCAAGCTCACATGAGCGTCACCACCTACAGGTGACGCTAAAATAATCAATAATCAATATCAACACGACATTCTTGCTGATTTCTAATTCAGTTGTTCAGCTGACCGACCAGCTGAGGATGAGGCTCAGGAACACTGAGGCCATAGCGATAGAGAATTGCTTCACGACTAATCAAGCAATCAGGATGATACAGGCAAGGTACTTATCACTGCCTTCAATAATTTCCTCGATCCTGACGCAATACGGCTGTGCCTATTAGATTCTTGGCGGTTTTATTACCCAGTTTAGTGATTATTAGTCGAACTACGGAGCGATCAGTAATCGCTCCGAAGACCCAGATAATGATGGCCTGGCCCAACAAAAGCTCGCCATTAATCCAAATCACTGCCATTTTACTTTCCTGCGTTTTCCTGGCGGTAGTGTAGCTTATAAAGTAGACCTGCGACTTTGCCTGCGACAAAATGAAGCGCTCCCCGGTATTCTTGGTGCCCGCGCTATCAGAGCACCATGATGGCAGATAAAACTGGCTCTTCTCAACAAGACACAGAAAACAGTATGCTAGTCCATCTCATCAACTCTAAGTAGTTTACTGATGGCCGATAAACTGCAGGTGCGAATGAGTCCAGTGGAATGGAGTCGCAAAGTAACACGTCCGCATCTAGCACCCACCCAGAGGTGATTGAGAAGAGTTCTATACTCGTTGATTTCAGTGGTCCTGACGATAATCTCAATGCCCAAAACTGGCCCAACTTGAAAAAGTCCGTTTACCCATTTGGTGTTCATGAAGCCACACTGACCTTTGAAACTCAGGTGCTATACCTTTGTCCTTGTTAGCTTCGCGACTATGGTTGTTGCAATGACAAGCAGTATCTTCTCAACGGTGATTCCCACATTATCAGGCATATACGGAGTCTCCAGGGAGGTTGGGACGCTCGGAGTATCGCTGTATATCCTCGGATTCGCAACCGGTCCCCTTATATGGGCGCCCTTTTCCGAGTTGAAGGGACGCCGAATACCCTTTACCTTCAGCATGTTCGGCTTCACCGTGTTCTCTTTTGCCACGGCAGCATCGAAAGACCTGCAGACAACTTTCATCTGCCGCTTTTTTGCCGGATTCTTCGGCGCTTGTTCGTTGACGCTTTCCGGTGCCGTATGTAGTGATATGCTGAGTCCCAAGACTTACACAGTTGGCATGGTTGGTTTCTGTGTAGCGGTATTTGCAGGACCTCTGTTAGCTCCGTCTATCGGTGGGTTTATTGTCATGAACGAGGATCTCGGCTGGCGATGGACACACTATCTCACAGGAATCCTTGGGGCGACGTCATTCGCATCGATGCTTTTCTTCCTAGACGAATCCTACGCACCTGTGATACTAGCCACCAAAGCAAAACGCCTCCGCCATGAAACCCAGAACTGGGCCATCCATGCAAAACACGAAGAGCTCGAGCTGCATCTCTCCGCAATCTTCCATAACTTCCTCATGATACCACTCAAGATGCTAGTCCTGGACCCCATCATCCTGTGCATGTGCGTCTTCGGCGCCTTCGTCTACGGCCTGCTCTATCTCTTCCTCACAGCATACCCGATAATCTTCCAGCAGATTCACGGTATGAACCCGGGAGTAGGCGGTCTCCCATTCCTAGCCGTCATCGCCGGCCAACTCCTAGCCGGTCTCGCAATGTACCTCCGGCAGCCGTCTCTAGGCCGCAAAATAGCAGCCAATAACGGAGTATTGGTGCCGGAGTGGCTACTCCTGACGGCAATACCAGGATCTGCAGCGTTCGCTGCAGGTCTCTTCTGGTTAGGCTGGTCCGGATACCGCCGCGATATTCATTGGATCGTCCCTACCCTCTCTGGGTTCCTCACAGGATTCGGCCTGTTAACCATGTTTCTCCCGTCCATTCAATATGTCGTCCAATCGAGACGGCAAAGGGCGGCGTCGGCTATTGCAGCACATACCTTCCTCCGCTCGCTGGCCGGGTCTGGATTTCCGCTGTTTGCGACGTATATGGTACGTTTATCTTGTTGTTGTATTGCGATTGTCGGATTGATGCTTATTCCGCTCTCTAGTTCAACGCGCTCGGCGTACAATGGGCATTGACCCTCCTAGGGTGCTTTGCGGCATGTCTAGTTCCAATCCCTGTTGTTCTTTACGTGTACGGGGCCAGGATTAGAGCGAAGAGTAGGATGGTGCTTTGAGCGTTTGTTATGTTGTTATAGATTTATGGACTTGGTGTTGTTTACTGGGTGAACACATTATCATATTATTAGACATTACTACTTAATACCGCCGGTATGGTTTGCATGTTTTTGTGCCCTATCCAGTCAAGATTTCGTCGCGGAGTCTAAGGATGTTAACAAAGATCTGGGCCAACGGGACGCCAGTACCGTAGCGTAGCCCTAATTCTGGCCCTCCCAACCTCCACCGCGGTCGGCGATGCAGGAGTCCCAGGCAACTCAGTGTTAAGAATATTAATAATGGTAGGAAAATACAGCGATATATTTTCAGATGGTCAGTAGTAAAGCTACTGTCCCAAGACCAAGACTGTGCGGCTCTAATATACATCGCGGACTGTGCCCCTGTTTGTATTTACATCAAAAAGCTACCATCAGCAATTCTAAAATCATCTGGCAAATCTTTTCTTGTTTCTAGCTGTCTCATTGACATGGCTGCATTACATTAACTTCCGCCAAAGACAACTCCGCTTCTGGATAATATATAATCTACCCATATACACAATGTAGACCACCCCCGACGACAATCGCGGAGGTTATACACTACACCCATCGAGAATAGCTTCGCTCGTGCCCCAACGGTTCCAGCTTACGACAACTCGAAGTCACGCCACGCCTACAGCAATCTGGGGCTTTGACTCGACACCCTCGGAATGTGCTGCCGATACCCGGCTAGTGGTCACTGGTCACTTGCCCAGGTGCCCCGGCGTGGCTTGGGGTACAACATATTTACGGAGTAGTAGTCGGGCGACATAATCATAGAGCCTTAGACTGCATGTTTTATCTATGGATGGGAACTGGGGCGTTTTCTGCTAGAGTTGCATACCAACTCTGCCGTGGGCGCGGTTTAGTCCTTAGTCTATTAGAACCTTGGGTTGGAAAGAAAGTCAAGTTAGAACTGGACGGGAAGCCATATGGATGGATGCTTCGGTATGTGAGCGCGTTGGGGCTTGGGCGCTGGTGGCTGTGGGGGCATTTCTTGTTATTGTTATCGTTCTTGCTGGCTGCGTTGTGGTTAATTTCCGGAAATAACATTAATGAAAGTCTATACTGCATCGATTGAAAAGACCTTTAGCAGAGTTGGGTAAATGCAGAGAAGACAAAGACCTCAGAGAGAGAGAGTGTGTGTAGGTGGATGTCTACAACCAAGGCATCAGTGGTTCCAGTGTAGTAGCAGTATGTAGTAAGTAGTTATCACAATCACATCACTGTAGATCCTGTTCTTACGAGACTCCGATACCACCCTGTCTGTCTACAAGTAGGTAGACTACAACTGGGCCCGGTGAGAGAATGCCCAGACAGCGCCCGACCAGGACAGCGCCCGACCCAGAACTACAGAACGAGAGTGACGACTGACGAACAGATGGTTCAAGTCGAGCTGTGAGACAAAGTTGATTGTCTCATGTCGTGCAACCTCAATCCACCAACCCTGTAAGTGTAAGCACTAAGCAGCAACATAACTACCGTAATCTCCTCGAGGCCAGACCGCCCCAGCATTTCCCACAGCAAATATCGGGGACCGGGCTATTCCAGGCTTGCCTGGTATGACCTTAGCATTGTTCTTGGTTCAAACTTAGTGATAACTAGTAACCTAATAGATGGACAACCAGGCTAGACTAGACTAGCCCAAGCCCTGACTGCAATGCCAAATTCCAAGCACCGGGAACGCAGCAGCGCCTCGGTGCAACCTGCGCATGGGGGGGCGCGCGCGGAATGACCGAGTGAAACGTTCGCTACGATCTTACGTATGGCAATCAATTACATGGACTATCTGGGTAATTAGTGATACTCGATGCATTTTCTATTATCCAGAGTGCTCGGACTGGGGCATATTTGTTGGGTTACTGACTGGTTCCTTGGAGTCGGTGTCAATGCTCGCTGTTGAGCTGATACATCTCTCGATAGCGCCCGAATAGTACTCGGAATAAACTCACCTCACTGCGGGCGATTGGCGAACCAAGAACTGTAGACTGCTGCGTGTTGGGGGTCCCAGCTTGTTGCCTGATCGCCAGCGGAGGTTCGCCCAAATGCGATGCGTCAGAAACAAAAATCACTGCCATTGATTCTTCAACTAGGGAACGACTCCAAGCGTGGCTTTTTTTTTCTGCGTCTATTCTTCTAAAACTAACACGTGTAATACGCCTAACTATTATTAACCCCGTCCGGGGTTGACATATCGATAGATCATCTGGAAATGATTAAGTAAAAAAAAAAAATTGAACAAAAGTCACTCTCAATTGTACAGAATTCGACTCCCCACTCCTTGGTCGCCCATTCGGTTTGGTCCCATTATATGATCCTGTGTGATTTTCGCAGTCACTTCCAGAGCACAATATAGATGATCCAAGATAAGAAAAAATAAAAGGAAAAATGAGGAAACTCGAAACAAATATAACCAGTAATGTTCTACAGAAAAATGGATTAAAAAAAAAAAATGTTGGATGAACACCGAACCGGGGCCAAAGAAACGCCGTGGAGCGCCGGATCTGCCTGAGTCAGAGACATAAGGAAATTTTTGGCATAGCATCGAGCCAGCGGGTATCATATGAGATTCCATGCAGATCAGCCCTTCCAGTTCCTTTCACTCGTCCCAGGCGTCCAGGCCCATGTCGCCAGCGCCCGGAATTGCGTCTTCCAGCTTGGACCCGTAGATCGGACGTCCATCTGGTGTCAGCTGTCCACGGAAGTCGGGGTCATAGTCAGGGCTGTTTTCGTCCAGTGTTGCGACGTATCGGTTGCGACCACCCCGTTTGCTATGTGTCTTGGTGTAGTGAGCGTTCAGGTTGTCGCTCCGTGAGAAGGCGCGGTGGCAACCGGGAACCCAGCAGACATGAGGCTTCTCCTTTGAATGGCTCTTCATGTGTCTCTTCAAGTGCTCCTGACGCTTGAATCGTCCATTGCAGCCAGGTTCTTTGCACTTGAACTGGACCTGCTTGATGATCGGAGGAAGGTTTTCTAGCATCAAGTTCTGCTTGGAAGTCTGCCGTCTGAGCGTCTTTCTAGACCCCATACGGTGGGGCCCCCGGAACCCGTCCCGGTAAACTGGAGATGGCTGGAATTCGTCCATGTACTCACAGGCCCCACCTGAAAGGCGGCTCATCGGGGTATCTGCCCCGGAACCCGTCCCAAGAGAGCAGGACCGGACTGGCGTGGCGGGGCTATGTTGCTTGAAAGCACTGAGAGAGGTCGGAAAGTCTGTATACGATGGTGGCGGAGTGACTGGGGCAACTTGTGATGGGGCAATGGTCTGCGGCGCAATCGAGTCCGCCATGGGCATCCAAGGCACCATGTTGCCCATGGACATTGAGGTAGGAACACGCTCAGGTTGATGGAATATTGACCGTGACAAACAAGGGTTTGTTGTCGACTCTGGTAGATAAGCTGCCGGCTGATGGCGGTAGTTGTTGTTGTTTCGCGGCATGGTTGGGTACTGATGCATGTTGTGAGGGTACGCGAGTCCTTGAGTGACATGGTCATAGGTCTTAGGCGCCTCCGACGGCATCCACAGTTGTTCAATGTTTTCGTCATACCCAGAGAGGAAGTCACTCATGGGCATCCGCTCCTGCGTTTCCATGTTGCCATAGGGTAATCCCAAGCTCTCCGTTGAAGCCATGCCGGCCAGGCGAAAGGCACTCCGCATCGGAGGGGCCCCGGTGTTATGACGTTCGTAGGTGCTGGGAAGTGATCCCGCTTCGTGCCAACCGGGTGATTCCAAGGAACCGTGGCTGTATAAGCTGGTCGGAGTAGGTGTGGGCGAGTCGAGAGGAGAAAAGCTCGAGGTCATAGACGGACACTCGTTGGAGCCTAGAGAAGAACAGTCAACCTCAACCGTGAGACGATCCGAGAGGTTGTGCTGGTGTCGCATATCTTCGAGCGACTGAGCGCTGCGGTGTTTTTGAAGAGGTGCTGTGACTGGATCACCTGTCAAGAGCACCGTTTAGTGAGATGAATTGCGTATAAAGTAGCAATTGGAAACGAGAATGAGAGTCAAGTTATTGAAAAGAGTGAGAAGGCTTGAAGTCCAGTGGGGTCAAGACCAGTGAGGGATGGGAAAGAGAGGCAGTCACAGTGACAGTGAAGGACTGTAGAGAGCAATGACAAAATAAAGAATGAAGGTAGGAGTTGGTTGCAAGGAGGAAAAAAAAGAGAGAGTGAGTGAGAGAAGGACGGTTGGGGAATGGGAATGGAGGAGGACGAGATGAAATAAACAAATCTCCAGAGCATAAATGGAGGCAGGTGAGAAGAGGACGATCCTACTCACAATGAGAAGCCATTACTTTTCCCCGAAGGAGAAGTGCCGACGAGAGTCAAAGAGCCAAAAGAGCAAGACAGAGGCCAGAAGGAGGGGCGCGTCGCGTTCCTTTCGGAGTCCCGAGCAAGGCCAGGAATGCACGCTATGGAGTTCCTCGAGTAACCAACAGCGCTTGTCTGGTCCTGGACGCTCTAGATGGAAAGGCTGGGCGTCCTTGGACGAATGGTTACCTGGGGAGAGCTGGATGTCTCTGGACTCAAAGACAAGTGTAGTGTGCAAGACCGCAGAGGGGCGAAGGGAACGAGAGGCACGAGATCGAAGGGGATCAATAGATCCGCCCTTAAACGCGATGTCTAGATCCTAGGTTCCAGGCGGCACGGTAGATCTGAGGGGGCGTTCGAGGAGATGCAGAGGGCTGAATGGACGGAGCGCAGGTCGTGTCTCAGTGGCAGAGGGATGGTGTGGTTATAGATAATCAGAGCAGGCAGGGCCAGCAAGGGACGATGGGGGGCAAATTGAATCAACGGGGCAGGTTGCGGACAGATGTCTCAGGCCGGTGTCTGGCTGGCTGCTGTCGGAGTCGAAGGAGAGGCTGCTGGCGATGAAGCATGGAGAAGCCGGGACCGAATCAAGATAATATAGGAACGAGCTGGAGCTGGAGAGAAGCCGCCAGAGCGTCGTCGCCCAAAGCAGTAAAAGGGACTGGATCTCCAGGTGGAAAGCAGTTGGCAGCGTTGAGCGAAAAGGACTCGGACCCATCCCTCACGTCTTAAGCCTGGGGGTGTGTCTGAGGGCGTGATTATTCTGATTATTATTTCCAAATCTTAATCTATTTTGATTTACCTTGATTTTAATTCTCCTGGTTAATTTATCGCCAATATTTTTGCTCTTTTTGCTCTCCATTTTCCTTTTTCCTGCGCTCTGCAAGTGGGCCGCCTCTCTCGCTGTTTCGCTGATATCGGACCTGCATTTCTTCATATCCTGACCACCAGAGCACTTATTTTTATCGCTCCAGTTTGTGAGGAATGCGGTTCCAGGAAGACATCCGAGCCATTCAGAATCTGCCCGAAACAGACCCCAGCGGGCGGCCAGAGCCAAAGGAATGCTTCAACGTCAGAATACCTACTTTGTAGTGTCGCCTGAAACTAGCCTGGAGGTCGAAGCTCCCTGGCCAGTTAGACTTCAATGATGATCCTGGGGGAGCGAACCTGAATTGTAATATTCATTACTATTATTATTGTCAGTCGTCGCGCGCCTCGGGATCTTCGCCTGGGTCCATTGACCGACCCTGTTCCACGATTATCAACCTGCAGGGCAGTAAATGATCGGCAAAGATTGACGAACAGTGGGGATGGGGGCTTTCTGCCTCGATGAAACATAGCCAGTGTGTGCCAACTAGGTAGAGGGGAAAATCGAGCGATGATCGAAGATCAATTTAATTAACCCTAGCAAAGGCGATCTGGAGGGCTCAGGCCGAACGTGATGGCGACTATCCAACAGCACCACGCAGAGGCTACCGCAGCCAGAGTCCGGAGGTCGGATTTGGCTGGCTCCATTCAATATTGCCTCCTGTGCCTTGGTCGAATATGCATAAACCACGACCAATCGGTCTGCTAATGGAACTGCTCAAAGAAATTATTCCAACTTTCAACTTACTTCGCGCTTGGTCACCGGTGTGGGTTCGAGAGCTATGCGATGTTGACTTTCGCCTCATTCCTCTCCGAGTACCAGATCTTCATTCTACTTGACTGATAGAGTAGTGTGCCTTGAAACGGTTGATAGCCAATGAGACCTCCAGGTGCCGAGTGACGCCACCGACTTGAAATGCGAATCATGATAGTTGTCGCACATGATTCAGATTGTTATTTTTATTTGTATTTATTTGTATTTCTTTCCGTGGTGTGATGAAGACTGTCTAGGGCCGGGTCGAGGTTCATGGGGGTTTGAAGGCAGAGGACCACAAACAATTTCGAGAGTAAACAAACCGAGGGCTACTCGAGTAACGAGTACGGATGAGTAGTCGCAAACTTGGTTCCCACCGCCTGTCATTCCACGGTTGAGTGAGAGGGCGTTTGTTGGGTCACGGTCTGTGCGAACCCGGTTCCCACTGCAGGACAGGTCCAGCCAACGTAGCTGGGGCGGTCGACTTGGTACCTCGACAGCTTCTGCTAACTGTTAGTGATTTTAGTACGGCTTGCACATCTTGATTCTGACCGGCCGACCAGGCCGGGTCCAGTCAGATCCCAGTCGTTGAATTATTCCTTCTTTCACTGATTGTTTTCTTCTACTGACACGCGAAGAGTTCGAATAGCTCTCATTCTGGATCAAGATCCACAGGGCTGAGAAAAATCGGAGACTAAAAAGACGACGGTGATCAGAACGAATTGCCAAAAAGGTAGTAGCACAGAGGATGAGGCTTGAACTTAGTTCTCGAGTCTTCCTGGGCGCCTGGGTTCCCTTCCCCTCCACTTGTCCCCCGAGCCCCGTGGATTCGACTAGCTGGTCGCCGTTGTGCAACAAGCCGGGAGACTGCAGTCGTCAGGCGCAACCTGTTCTCACCCCCTCCTCTTCCCCGAATCCTCCCACCGGCTGGGACGTTCTTCGTAACACGCCCGGGAGGGTACAAAAGTACGGCAGATCCTCTGTCAGCTTCTCAGCGATCGACGGTGTCCACTGTCTGGTATGAGGAAAAAACAGGGCTGGAGCAGGGCCCAATACTCTTGGCTGGAAGTCGTGGCTGGATCCAGAGCGACCAGGATCATTAGTGTCTTAGTTTGCCTTTGCTGCACATCATCAGGGCTTATTTGTTAGCGTCGTCGCGGCCGTCAAGAGGGACCCAATCATGGAATCCACAATGGTGTTTGATGAGCAGCACCAGGCACCTCAAAGAGTCAAGGCTCAGGTACTGGCGTTGGGTCCATGAGCTCCCTCTCTCCAAGTCACAACTTTCTTTCCAGGAGCCACTTGGGCCTTCAGTTCGGGCCCGGCGACGCTTTGACTCGAGCGCCTGGTCTCCATTTGTTCTGGAATGTGGACCTGATGGAGATTGCTTAAATTTCCCCAATCGACGAAACAGTGCAATCGCGTCACGATGGACATTGTGGAGCCCGCTGTCTGCTTGTGCCTACACCGCCTTCGTCCCAATTCATCTCTCCAACCGTCCAACAGCTGCTCGGTTTCCCATGGCAGCAACAGCAAGGCAGCAACAGCAAGGCTGCAATTATTCATTGACTTAGGAGCTTCTATTATCTCGCTCAACCGCTAGCTACCTTCTATCATACATACTCCCGCTATAGTGACTCTGGCGTTATTACGGACTCGTACTAGGTACACAACCCTTCCTGAGCGTCTGACCTGTCACCAATCCACCGAGATTCGAGCAGAACAGGCTCTTCGTCGGCTCAGCTGCCGGCTGTGGCTTGAGACCTTCCTATTTCATTGAGGAATGAGGGATTGATGCCGACGCTCTGACTCGGCGACAAAATACCTCGGCAGTGTCCCACCTCACTGCCCGTTGGTTACCTCAAGTTGCACAACTGACTCATCGCCCGGACCCGGCGCGAGCATGGCTCTTCCAATTCCTGCACGCACCAGTGCCATTTATCTCTTCCACTTTCACAAACCGATGCATTGGAACCCTCTGGTATTTTGCCTTACTCTTTTCTGGACCTGTCCTGCTCGTATTGAAGGCGATCCCGGATCTCAAAACTAATGAGGAAACGCAAACCCCGAGGTGCAGCATCATGACTCGTATAGGAATGCACCGTGTTGAAACCCCCAGTGGGCAATAATAATAAATTGACTCGTAATAGGTCCTGCAGAGTGCCGGCGTGCCGCAATGCCGCGAATGCTCTGCGCCACAATTTCAAAGCCACTCTATCAGCCACCCCCAGGACGCACTGTTCGGGGAGCCAACTTTCTTGAAGCTTCTCTATTAACGATCGACGCCGTGGATCCTGCCTCCTCGCAGTTCTCAACTATCTATCTTAATATACTTTGCGCCGACTGCGAGACGGAATTATAAGATTACTTGATGCAATATCCTCTCATTCATTTTTGTCTAGCCAGCCACAAACATTCTCGAAGATGTTGCGAGCCATGGCTAGCGAGTAGCGACTATTGACGTGTCGATCGGTCGATCCTGAGCCGATCGTACAATTTCAGCCATCGACTTGATTGGCGTGATTTCTCAACGTTCGAACTCATGCCGCATGGACGATCGTCTAAGCGCAATAGCGTCGTGACTCGTTAAGTGATCTCGATGGGCAAGATTCATTTCTTCGCACTTCAGCGTTCTCAATTCAACTCCTGCTCTGCGCTTTTCTTCCAATGCCGCTGGGCGCTGAGTGAATGATGAAGCGGGGGAAGGGTCTACAGCAGTAATACATGTTCCTAAATGAGTCGTGTTTTCGCCGAGGTGCAACACGTCCCCGCGTTCAATCCTATTCCTTTAGACGACTTAGTAAAGGCCCGAGCTCAATGAAGTCAGTTTAACATAAACTAATTATGATCCAGCATCCAAGTGTCGGCCAGTTGCACACCAAAAGTCTCAGATAGCCACCAGACCACATGCAGAGCAATCTCTCGTCAAAGCTTCTTCACCGACAGTGAAGCAGGCAATCGGGTCCTTCGATAAGCAAACTCGTGCTCGTTGGCTGATTCCCGGGAACAATTCATTGTTAATTTGTTATATGGTTTGCGCTTCGCCAGAATAAATTTATTTTCCGCCTAGACCCCTGCAGCACGGGGGAAGTACGCCGCAAGGGGTTTACTGGGCTATTCAGGGTCATCCCCAGGTTGCCACCAGGGTAGCCGTGCCCCTGCTGGGAGATGACCACTTTTCCCCTCTTGATGACGTCCATGGGCTTTCGCAAGGACACTGTATCGACTGGCTAGACTTTTTATCAGTTCAGGTTTTCCGTCAATATATTGGTAACTGAACCAGATTTTGCTAATAGACATCCTGTTATAGTTCCCCACAAATATTGAGAACGCTTAATTTGAGGCAAATGCATCGATGCTGAAGCCGAAAACGCATCTAAACGGCTTTTCAAAGACCGTCACACTGATCGAGGGAGGGTTCTGCATTTGAGATCCAAATTACTATTATCCGATATGGGTGGCCTCAACGTGCGCGAACATTGGCATCAGGTATCGATCCCTGTATTGTTCTTTTGCGAATGTTCGTCTTCGCTTTGGTATCAAGGACAGCTATTTGGCCAGGCTGGTGTCGTCCTCGTTCTATCGATTCGAATAGTAAAACTGATAATACTCTCAGGATGTGTTTTAGCCTAATGCCCATCCATAGTAAGGAGGTTTCTCCAGCCTCAACTGTCTAGCTCCCAATGGCTCAGCTGCGCAGCTAGTCGCTGTCACTGAGATGCAGTGCTTTGCCTTTGAAACGCTAAGCTTCAACAGGTTCGTACACAAACCGCATTTGGAATGTGCTGGCCGGCTCATCAAGGGAACACCGATCTCCCAATCCATCAATCTCCATTTCCAAGATTTTGGTGGCAAAGGTCTGGCCTGAGCTTCACACTCGCTAAGCTCGTATATCGAGGTCAGGGTTCATTAATACAAGGAGCGTGCGCTTGGAGAGACTCGCACTCGGGGCCTTAGACAAAGTAGTTAGGGTCTTTATTCCCAGAAAAACCTTGATTTATTCGAGAACATGCACGTCTGGAAGCAAATGCTCATTTTCCATTCAAACCTTGCCGCTATCACTGCTGCAGGTCCCTCCATGTCCGAAGATCCAAGCGCAGTACCTGGCCCTCACTTCCTCGCACATCTCCCTTTTTCCGAATCACCATCTTCGACAATCAAAATTGCCTCCGTCTCGGCTTCGAGGTTTTCAGCCTCAAAAGAACCGGAAGAATCCTCCGCCATTCGCGTTATTTGCAGAAGTAGTATAGCATACGTTTCACCTGCGCAAAACCCGTCTACTATTGGCGGTCTATCTTCTCCCACCAGATTAGATGCAGGGCACGGTCGATAGTATTACTCACAGGCCTTTGCCCTTTTGTTGATCACGGTGTGGACAAGAGCCAGTAATCGGGATATTAGAGGTGGATGTCCAGTCGGGCCCCTTGCGTCCCGCCAATTTCCCTTCCCTTTCCCCGTCCTCACCAGCGCCCAATGGGTGAAATGGAATCGGACTTGCGGTACGCTGGTAACTGTCTTGCAACCGTCTCATCCATGAACAGCCTAAATCCAGTTACATTGCATGACAGCTGCCGTGGTGTGGTAGGCCCCGGGGCAAAATCCCAGCGGCTTATGGCGGTAATATCCAACTACCATCGCTTCCTTAGATGCTCTCGTGCGTCCCCTTCCAATGACCCGCCAATAACACTCAACGGCTCCCTCTTCCCGATGATCTCCCAATAGATAGCAAACCCTATCTCGATTCTCGAGCCCCTGTTCAATGTTGTCTCGAGAGGTGGAGCTGTATGCGCATCATCACCTTGTGGTGCCTCACATTCTTAGCAACGTCATTTTATTGGATCTGCCACAACACCACTTCCTCTAGCCTACGAGAAAGCAGGGCCTTAAAGATCCACCATGAAATGCATTTTGCCGATGCAATGCCCCCGACTAAACCAGGACCTGCAGGGCAAGGGACGCATCATTGAACCTTGTCCAAGCTTTTTCTCGCCCCTCATATTGGTCGTTGGATGCTTCCTGGAATGCGGAGGCCCAACGCAACGGAACACTTGCATAACAAGATGCAGAGCTACTAGTTTCATCATTCGTCTGGGTACCCACCGCGCCAAAGTTAAAAAGGTACGTGCGCATGCGAGGGTGTAACAATTTTTAACAATAAAATTAAAGCTAATTAGGTAAAATGTACCTGCAAGAAGGCGAAAACCTAACATACATACATGTCCCAAGAACCTTCCTTGGCATCCAATAGACGGTGCTTAGATAGCAAGATGCTACATACGTATGCAGCTGCACATACCAAGCAACTGCAGGTGTCGCGCAATCGCAGCCCCATCGGCATCGCCATCCGGACTATCAGCCATCGAGATGCAATTCATGCATGTATCGGCATTCAGCGTCGATCCGCAAATTTTTACCCTCGTCCACACCTCTGCAAAGGTGGTGGCCATTCTCTCCTTCCTAGTTCCTACCATTCGCCATCTACGTGAGATTGTGCGTTATGCTCCAGTGTCCGGGGTTGCACAAACCTCCCATCCCCGACGTCGTACTCGACCTCAAAGTTCAAACATGGCAGAGAATGCGCCTCGTTTGGCTGTGCGTTTCGAGACACATGGAGGGTAGTATTGCGCATGCAGGAGAGAAATGTCTACCTGCCTACCTGGTCTCGTGAACGTGAACCATAGTCATGTGTCGCTTCCTACGCTTGTAGACGTTCACTTGGAGGTCGGACTGGAGGATCCGCTCGCGGGTTGTCACCTCTATGACCATGTTCTCTCCCCTCTACAGCAGACCGACTAAACGGGAGAATTTTCCCAAGGTTTAAAGCCGGCTATGTACCAAGCCTCGGGTGCAGGTGCCCAGGGTATCAAGTGATATCTGGCATATCGGGGTCCTTGGCAGAGCTCTCTCGTCGTCATGGTACTATTGTCAGTACTCCTTCACAGCACGGTAGTTTTTGGTTCTCATTACCTAGTAGTAAGGCCCTCCCTCGGTTGTACGAAAAAATGGTCAGTAAGAAGCTTGCTAGTTATTCGGGCAGGCTTCTCATCAATGCCTTCACCTTGCTTGGGGCTGGATACCGAAAGAAACCTCTCGTATAGGTCGATATAAATATATACTGAATTACCATCATCATCCAAGAGACTTTTTTTTTGTTTTTCAACATTACAGCCAGGGATAGCTTGAACAACTAATTTGGTTCTCTTAAGTTACGAGCACAAATATAATAAACCTGTTCGTATTCACTGATCAACTGAAGAGGAGCCCCGGCTATAAAAATGGTATCAAGTCTGGTTTCCTTCTTGCTCCCTTCCCAACGCGAGAATAAAAAAAAATATCAAATCAATAACCTGTCCCAATGATACAATTGCCCAACATGTAGCGTAAACAAAAAAGAAGTTGAGAAAAACTGATAGAGAAAGGGTGGTAGACAAGAAGAGAAAGAAAGTAAACTGAAAGGAGCAAAAAACATGACGATGTAAAACCATGACCAAGTAATAAAAAGAAAGAAGAAACGCCAGCCGCCCCTGTTTTATCTCGAGTCCCTGGGTTGTCCTATACATTGGTGCCAAATGGAATAAGAAAAAGAGAAGAAGATTGCTCGCAATGAAAGAGGAGGGTAAAAAGGTGGTGTGAAGATGTGATGCTAAAGGTGCGATGCTAAAGGTCCTATGGATTTGGGTTGCACAAGACTTTGAGTCACCAAGTCCAATAGAAAGGAGAAAGGGGGAAAATTCGAGGGATATGGTCATGTATGGATCAAGAAAACAAAACCGTTGCCTCCAAGCCATTAATCGTCAACGTCAAAAAAAAAAGCAAATTACTTGCCAATTCCATTCTGCATCATGTTATGTTGCTGTTGCTGTTGCACCGCCTGGGCATGCTGAGCAGCAGCGTGTCGTTGAGCTATTTCAGCGCGCTCCCGCCGCATTATATCTTGCACAAACCCTTTAGCAGCTTGTTCAAGGCCAACGCTATACTCCTGCGCGACCTGGGGTGGATATTGCGTTGGTGGTCCATACTGCGGCATCAGGCGACTGGCCATATCCTGCCGCAACCTTAAGAGCCGCTGCTGATAGATCTGACTGTATCTTTGTGTCGCATTCACTCGCGGTTGCATATTCATATTCTGCATGTTTTGCGGGAGTTGGCCACCGTTGGCTTGGGCCGCTGCCATTAAGATCTGTTGTTGCTGCGCGTTCATCTGCGGGCTGTTTTGGAGCATTTGCCCTTGCTGAGGCTGTTGATGCTGTTGGCCCTGTAGCTGAGGGTTTGGTTGTTGTTGTTGCTGCCTTTGCTGTTGCTGGTGCTGCTGCGCCATCTGCATTTGTGCAAGCTGTGCTCGCATCAGCTGAGCCTGATATGCCTGGGGATTCGAGAACTTTTGCTGTTGAGGTTGAGCGTTCGGCTGCTGTTGCGGCTGCTGTTGCATAACCTGTTGTTGGTGGTTCTGAATGTTGTGCTGTGCATGCACATTTGCTTGAAGCTGGGCATATTGTTGTGGAGTGAGCTGGCTGGGATTTACATGCCCTTGTTGAGCTAGGAGTTGCTGTCTTTGCATCAAAAATTGTTGTTGCTGTTGTGGGGTGAGTCCCACTTGACCTCCCATTTGCGGTGTTCCCATCATGGTCTGGTTCATCACAGGCGTTGGAGCCATGGAGGAGCGCGGTGGACTAGCATGGCTCATACGCTGGGTAGGTGTAACATTCCGCATTACCGGGGTTGCTTGAGACATGGCGGGTGTTCCCTGCGTCATTTGTGGGGTACCATGCCTACTCTGCCCTTGCTGGCTTCTAGATGCCACCATGGGATGGCTCATCATGTTGGGGTGAGCATGCTGTAAGGCAGATGGAGGTCTCTGCGGGCTACCAGCACCCTGTATGGAAGATGTCATCGCCATAGGCACGCTAGCTTGAGTTGCCATTGTACTGCCAACAAGTGGTGAAGAAGTATTGAGAGGGGTCTGGTTGAGAGGTGTTTGGTTGCGCACCACCGGTGAGGACTGAGGCGCTTGCGTAACACCATTAGGTTGGTTCATGACGTGTCGGTTCTGCTGATGCGCGGCAAGTTGTGCTTGCGCCTGCTGTGCGGCGAGCTGCTGCCTTCGAGTTTCCTCTCTAGCCTGCTCTTCCGCCTGGCGCTGTTCCGCCAACCGGCGTCTCTCTCTCTCTTGATCCTGTTGCTGCCTCTTGACCATTTCCTGTTTCACCTTGGCCTCGTTCTCACGCCTTGTTTTCTCCTCGTGCTGGATTCGGATATTTTCAAGGGTCTTAAATCGCGAGAAGCGAGGCTCGAAAGGCACAGCACCCCCGGTGTCGTCGACAGCTGCAGATTTTGGCCCTCCTGCAGCTCCAGAGGTAGTAGGCTCTAGCCGTTCATCCATAATAAGCATAAACCTCTCCTCCTCGGCCGCCAGTGCTTCGTCAGCTGCCAGTTCTGCAACTGTGCGTTTTCTTCTCTTTGGCGATGGTGGAGCGTCGCGGTGAATCGGGCTCTCCATGAATTTCAATAGGGCCTGTACATCCTCAAATGTGTCCACGGGCTCCAAAAACAAGGGTGGTGCGAGAGCTTTTGTTAGTTTGGATTCGCATTCCATAAGCTCCTGCGGCTCGACCATCATTTTTTGCTTTTTTGCAACATGACCACGTTCATGTTGCGCCGATGCGCCAGGAGATGGAGGAGCCGCTGTAGACCGGGCTTGAGGACGTGATGACGCGGAACCTGTTTGTTTGGCAGCCCTCGGGTCCGGTGTGGTCGCAAGCAGAGTCAACTCCGCCTGTAATGACCGAGGTGTTGGGTGAAGAACGGTTGTGAAGACGCGGGGTTGAGAAGGAGTTTGCTTATGTTCAGAGGCTGAAGCGATATCTTGAGAGTTCTGCTGGGATGGGCCATCCTGTTCACCGCTATCTTTTTTATCTGACTGTTCTGCTGCGGTTTCGGTACTGGCTGGCTTCTCTGACGCCAGTTGATTCTGTTTCGGATACGGTACATATGCCGACGGGGTGATATGTTCATTGTAGTTGTGTATTGAGAATGGAGTATTGTTATCGTTTGAAGAGGGTACGGTGGTTTTCCTGGTTTGCGCAGATACCGATTTATGATCGACCACGCGAACAATGAGGCAGCCTGAATCGGCAACTGGTTAGCAAAGCGCGGAGAATAGAATAAGACGTTCGAAACGTAAAGCCCACCTTCATAGAAGCGAACATTGGCACGCAGCAATTCCTCCATCATATCATGGGGAACAGTACCCGCACGGATATGTTCAATGATGACCTTCATCTCCGAGTTATATGGAAAGCTTCCATCCTGCTGCTCGAAGCGGAAATGTGTAGGGTGAAGGTGGAGGATCAGCGATGGGGGAAATTTGGCAAACTTCTTCAAGATATAAGGTGATGTTTTGACTGTAGTGTACATCTCCGTTAGCAAGGTTTAACTTCCACTATAACCGTCTTCTGGTAACACTAACCGTAAGGTTCAGAAGACGCTGTACCAGCGCGGCGATCATTGTCCGAAGACGAGTTCTTCAACGCCGGCTTCTGTAACCTTATGGCCTGATCGCCTAGCTTTTGCGCCTCTTTTTTGGGCCGGCCCAGGGGTCCCTTTGTAGCGGTGTTGTTCGAATTGCCAATGCCATTGGCGCCGTTCAGAGCTGGATGGCTGGTGGAACTTGGCACCGCAGACTGCCCAGCCCCTGGAAGGCGCTTTGAAGTAGTAGGAGGAGATGAAGACGATTGCTGCGGCCTTGCGCCATTGACTCCGGATTGAACGAAAGGCGGGGGCGGTCGCTTCATCTTAGGGGGATGTGAGGTGGTTTTGGAGACCGCGGTTGCCATCTTGTCGGGACCAACGCCGGGGTGCGATTCCGGTCAATAACTCCTAAAAGCGATTTCTCAGAACGTGAATTCGGGTATAGCAGACGCAGGTCGCGCTCCGAAAATCGTTCGTCGATGGTATAACCGGGGGACGAGACATGTGGGGAGCGGACGCGGAGAGCGACGAGGAGCGCCGCGGGATACAACACGGGCGGTGGCAGGGGTCCCAGAGTCGCTAGATAATCAGGTCACTGGAGCCCATTGAAGGAACGTCCTTCACAGACAAAGTGAGCAGGCAAGTGATCAAGGTGGTGGTCGTCACTGCGAGGAGTTTGGTGATGCCAAGCCAAGACGTCGTGAAGGAGAGCCTGGTCAGGTGAGAGCCGCTTTGAGCCTTGTCCACGTGATGTAGTTAGTTATAGGTTATGCTTTGGATTGAATGAGTCAGCATCAAAAGTTTAATTAAATCGTTAACTTAACTGCTGTATCAACACGTGAAGTACATGCGGTAAATGGCTATCTTAAGGCAGCTGCAACCATGGTTCTCATATAATAGGTATTGCTTGGGCATCATACAATATACATAGAGAGATGATACCTGGCAGGTTAAAATCACAAGTCATAAAGCTAGGGAATCACATCATGATCATCCAAGTCCACAAGAAACAACAAAGAAGTAACAATATAAACATTCATAAAATTAGCCACCGTATCCAAACCATCTGCGGCTCTGCGGCATGCTAGTTGTGGGTATATCATCATGCTCTAGTCATGGCCGCTAATTCTACGCCGCCAATCGTCCCCGACACGGAGCACATCAACCACGTCGATGCGTTTACCAATGCCAGTAACACCCTCCTTACGCCACCATTTCTCATCATTACCCGCAAGTGCCGATTCATCATCGCTGTCGATGAGGCCGCCTCGACCACCTTCATCACCAACCACAACAACAACCTGCCTGACCCAGCCGGAGATGTGGTTCACTGCAGCCCCATCCTGACCAGATAGTGACTCCTGAACATAGACAGTATCAGGCGATAGATGACGGACAAGATGTACATATCCGGTAGGGGAGTTGAACGGCATAATCATGGTATCCTTGTCGACGATAGCCTGGCCCTGTGTGTATAAAGTGTTGAACAGGGGTGTTGTACCCTCTGGGTCCTCAGCCTGTCGAGGCTCCAAAGTGGACAGATCTGCGGTAGTTCCTTCGGCTGATGGGGCAGCTTCTTCGGGAGCGATGTTTGAGTATGACGATGTGACTGACAATGTGTGCGAGGAGCCACCTTGGTTGGGCGCGTGCTTCAGTCCGGGCGAATAGATCAAGACGAAAATTTTAGCGGAATCCGGGTTGACATGTTCAGGAAGGTGAGAAAGGATAGACTACGAGTGAGGCTGATCAGCACGATTGAAGAAAAACAAAATCGCAACAGGGACAACATACCACATGGTCAGAGGTCAGATCTTCGTGGTGAAGATGCGATGATTCCGATGATACGACAATTACCACGGCCTTTCTCTTTTTTTCAGAAGTCGCGAGGCCACTATCGACGCCACGCGTTGGGACCTGGCTGGGCAGGGTAGCGTCTGGCTGGTTCCTTCGCTGATTCCGGGATTCCACCTCTTCTGACCATCGTGAATGGTCCTCAAAGTCGCCTCTGTTCTCCTCTCGGATTGAAGTCAGAGCTCCTCCAACAAATGCTCCAGCTGCTGCTACACCGGCGGCAACCCGCTTGCTTGCACCATCAAAGATCTGCTGGGGACTGGGCGTACGCCGCAATGCTCCTTGCATGCGAGCCATCACACTGGCATCCTCGTTCGGATCGCCATGGATATCTGCACCTGTCGCTTGAGCGTATTCACCGTCCTCAAATTCACCGCGCGGAAATGACACCCCGCTGGGGCCAGTCGCGCGTTCATCACCACCTCGAGGATAGTCGCGGTCATCCTCGTCATCTTCTTCATTGCGCTCCGTCCATATCCAAGTCGCAACACCAATGGCAGCAATACCAACAGTCAGGGCGAGAGGCGCCCAGTATCCCATCACAGTGCGCTGACCACTCCGGCTGAAACCGGTACCCACCCGCCGATTGCGAGCATCCTGGGAGTGAGACATCGCGGTCAACGATAACAATTAAAGACAGCGCATAGATTCACGTCGGTCGCGATAAATCGCATTCACATCTCAAGTTTGCCGGATGATCAATGGTTGCGGGGGGGCTGGGATATCGAGAAGGATGAGAAAGGAGGGAGAACTATGGGGACGGCTGGGGCCTCGGAGTGGACGAGAAACATGTGGCTGGTGACGCTTTGTTTTGCCGCGGTGTTTACGGGGTTGCGATGCTGTTTTGTTCTGTTTGCACACTGTGCTGAGTCATCTTATCGTATCGGCACGTGAGGTGGGCTTGACTCGAAAAATAGTTGCGCAGTGATGGGAGTTTGACTCACAGAGCGCAGACGAGACGCAGCAATTCGACTGTTTCTGTCCTTGCCAGGATCAATACAGATATGCGTTAGGCTGTCATTTTATGCCCATCTTGAATTCATACGATCAGCCCGCCGTGATTTCACCCATATAGCAGAGTGTTTTCCCCTCATCCCCGCGGTGATATCACACACCAGTACCGAGCATATTTCCACGAGCCAGCGGGCAGACACTACAGAGGACTTCGGAACCCATTTTCCTATCATATACCTCAGTCACAATGCCGCACTCTGTCCCAGTACCCCCGACGGGGTTCCAAGCGCTCATCCTTTGCGGGCCAGGCGTTTCCCTCAACACGTTCACTTCAAATCCAGAAGAATTCCCAAAGGCTCTGATTCCCATCGCAAACCGTCCTATGGTATGGTATCCGCTGGACTGGTGTTATCGTATGGGAATAAACAGTATGTTGTTACACCTCCGTGCCCGGGCATCATGAACTAACATCCCCAGACATAACTCTTATCACTCCTCCTCCTAGCCAAGGCCCTCTCGAGGCTGCTCTATCACAAAATCCTCACCTCACCTCTCTCCCATCGCCATCTCCATCCGTACTGGCGCCCGCCGATTTAACACTGACGACGGGTACCGCCGAATTGCTACGTCTTCCTGAAGTTCAAGCGTGTATAAAATCCGACTTTCTTCTTCTACCGTGCGATCTAATATGCGATATTCCGGGCGAATCTCTACTAGAAGCATGGATGGTCTCGCAAAGTGCACTCGGTGGATCGACACTTGCCGGAGGGTGGAATACCAATGGCCCAAAAACGATAGGAATGGGTGGTGAGGCAGGAGGACGTCGCGGGGGTTTAGCGGTATATTATCAAACAAAAGGGAGGGAAGAAAGTGTCAAGGGAGAAGTGACTGATTTCGTTGCCACCGCTCCTCTTGAGCAAGGCGAGGCGCCTGCGGTTTCTCATCCAACAGACGGGCCAGCTGCGCTACGGTTCGGGTTATCTAAGCTGGTACTTTCTATGCCAATGGATACAGTCAAAGAAAAAATGGAGGAAGATAAGGGCCTGCTCATCCGCCATTCACTTGTGAAGAAGCATGCACAAGTAAAGATGCTAACCAGCTTCCGAGATGCACACATTTATGTATTCCCCTATTGGGTCAAGGAAATGGCTCGACGCAACGAAAAGTTTGAGAGTGTCAGTGAAGATCTTGTGGGATGGTGGGCGAAAACCGATTGGCAAACAGGGCTGGGAGAAAAACTCGGATTGAATGAAATATTTCGACAAAGCCAGACCGTCGGGGAGAGTGGGAGCTTGGACGACGAGTCACTGGAGGAGGAGATTGACATCAAAGCCATGAGCACCACCAAGGCTGGAGCTGGAGAGTCTTACAACACATCATCGGCTGAAGCACCCACTGAATTCCAATTCGCCTCCCGGGTCCAGAGCTCAGGGCCCGACTCGGGCATAGAGCCACCACGAAAAGGGAAACTCATCACTCCCCCAGTGCTGGCCTACATGCATTCAGCCCTGCCATCTGCACCTTTGGTCAGGCGCATTGACGCTTCTTCTCTTCTTCTCTCTGTATCGCTTCGACTTGCGAAACTCGAGTCTGTCGAAGAGGCTGGCAAAGTGGCTGCCTCTCCGTTTGCGCACAACCAAAAGGTCGCGTACCCTGCAGGTGTCGCTCAGCGCTGCACAGTTACCAAGTCTGACTGCCTACTCGCCGACAATGTTACCGTGGAGGAGAAGTGTGTGATTAAGGAGAGCGTGATCGGGGTCGGTTGCCATATCGCCAGCGGGGCCCGATTAACCCGCTGTCTAGTGATGGACGGAGCTGTCGTTGGAGAACGCTGTCAGTTGACAGGCTGCATCGTTGGGCGCCGCAGCAAGATTGGGCGTGAGTGTGTCCTAAAGGAGTGTGAAATCCAGGACGGCCACGGCGTCGAAGAGCAGACAGACGCCAAGAACGAGAAGTTTATGAGATTCGAAGGATTAGATGAAGATGCCGATGACATGGATGTGGCCGAAGACTTTGGAGACGATGGCAGCGACTTGGGTTTCTGATCTTCTGATCTGCCCTCTTGATGGGAGTGGTCCAGACCGTGACTAGTGGTAGCTACGTGCATTCCAAGCCAGCTACTCTCCCTTCCGCCGATGCGATTTAATGACCGGTATAGATGATAGACTTGACGCTAAATAACGAATAGGGTTAAAAAAAAAAAAGTTTGATGCTGTGTCTCCTTATCGGAGGAAATAAAGTCACCAGTTGTTCTTCTAAATCCATACTATATGTAGGGTTTCACCAACCCTGGCTTTTGAATATATATAACCAACAAAAACAAAGATGTCCTGGTAGTATAAGGTCAGATAACAAACTACCCGACCATGCGGGGAGGTTCCGTATCCCAGTCGCCACAGAAGCCCCTGCCTGGTGTAAGCTTATCTATATGTAGGCAGATAACTCGCCAGGTGTGCATCCAGCACCCAAATGCAAGATCCGAGAGTAGTATATAAGCACCCAAGATAGACACCCGTCCGACGGGATGGGAATGACCTCAACTTTCCAAGGTCACTCACTCACTCACTAGTAATTAGTGCAGAGTCCACAGGCCACTGAGTCTTGACCAGTGAACCCCGCCATGCCGATACCATAACCATACCAACCCACCAGCCCACCACACCTAACGCAAGGCTATTTTTGACTCGGGATCTTGACTCAAACAGACCCCCACTTTCTTAGCACGAGATTTCCGGTTCCAGCGACATGCAGCTTCCTCCAAGAGACTAAAAGGTACTGCGGGCCGCTTCTGTGCACATGCTTTGGCTGTCAGTGTCAGTCGAGTGCCGACCCTTGTCACAAATAATACTCCCATCCACGACTACGGCTGTGCCGCTACGGGCGCCGGGCAAGAAGGAGGTGGGTGGTTGCTACGTCTCTAACTAGCAGGTGGCTACTCCGGAGTAAATAGTTAATAGTCGAGCAGGAGTTCCAGTTGGGAGACTAACTAAAATTCCAGGCGTAAGCACTACACAGGGCGGACTTGGTCGGGCGATACCTTAGTAAAGTGGATGTCGAGTGGGAATGGGGAGAGTAAAGTGATGACAGGGGACGTGCAGAGATGGCTGGCTGGGCGTTGACTGGGATGTCATTCTCCGGTATTCAGTCGTGATGTGAGATGTTGAGCCGAATGAGACATTCGACGGATCATTGTTTAAGAGTAGGGAATAATGATATAATCCCACTATTGTGGAGTCGTTGACAGGCAATTGGGGTCGGTGTCTTCCCTATATAGGTAGTAGAGACATCGTCGGCCCCGTCTCTCTGGCCGCACAGGCACACTTTGTTTGGACTCGGACAGTAAAGTGTGAGATCATTGCTTTTGTTGGCTTGGCCTAAGAAGAAGGCCAGTGGGATTGGACTACTATTGGTTGAAGCACGGTCAAAGTCCGAGGCCGCTTGGATTGATGGATATCTGCAGATAAGTTTTGCTCGCACCGGGACATCGCTCTTTGTTAGGAAGCTGGCTGAAGTCGAGGGGTCATCAAGAGTAAGATTGTTCATTAGCAGATGGCTGATCCTCATTGATGCGGTCAGCATGGTGAGTGGTCAATTCCTGTCGTCTGTCGCGGCAGATGCAGTAGTGTTCATTTTAAAAGAGTGCGAGCGAGGGGCAAATTGATTTTGTGGGGTAAACAAAGCCATCCAGCCCACTTGGAAGTTGGCTGTGCTTGGAATCGCGGTTCGTAATGGTGCAAGATTCTGGAGAATGGCGCTTTGAGAATGGAAAGTCATCCGACCATGACAGAATGTTGGAGGTACTATATAGACTGTTTTTTCGAGATCCGTTCGGATAATGCCTCATCAGTTGTTGGTCGACTGGAGACTACGTACTGGCGAGAAGTCTCAAGAGGATCAGGAATCAGGATGGATTCATGTAGGGACCGCGGCCCACAATGCTTGTCGTTGAGTCGCTGTCGATGCTCAAAGTTACCTTGCGAAACAGATTAAACGCGTTCTGAACCACGGGTAAATTGATATCGGTCCACAATCAGCATTGATCAGTAACTCGTGAGCACCGTATGATGCACGGGTGCTCTCGTTGAGCCCTCAACTCCATGTCTGGATTCTGGATATCGCCCAGTCAGTCAGTCTCCTGTCCTGGAGCGACCGGGTGCCACAGTCCCTGCACGATGACGCGGAAATTGCAAAGAAATACTGAAACGGCGACGTTGCCTTGTCGATCACGCGGGAACTCCTTACATGGATCTGCATGCGCTAGTTTTGGAGGTCTTGGTCGCGTTTGAACGAGATTTATCGAGAGCATGGAGGTCGGAGTCTTCAGGGAGGGGATATCAACTATAGTATTAGTACAAGTTACTTTGTTGCTCCGTTACTCTGTACGTTGTGGAACCATTCACTATGAGATGGTATGATTCGGAGCCGAAGCCCTTCGCTTAGCCAATGTAAACCCGCTGGATCAATCAGGCTGAACGGCTGCATAAGCAATGCATCCGATGTATATTTCTCCACTCCACTGCGCTGGACACAAGAGATTTTTGAAGCCGCATCGCAAACCTCATCTGGAGCAGATGGGTTCTCATATCTAAAATGTGCATGTTACTCCCATAGTACTTGCATTCTGGGCGGAGTCAATTCTTTCAGCCGACCAAAAGGTTATTATTAATTATTACCGACGAGGCTAGAATTGCCTCAAATGTTGGCTGGCTGAATAGCTCGGTGTATTTCTCATTCCCATTGAGCCACGTTGTTGCTCTGATCTCGCATAATATTTCCAGCGCAGACATGAGGCGAGTCAAATGTTAATGCCTGGCTGACAGTTTATCGTTTACGCAAGAACGAGCATGTATGTCGACTTGGCACTTAGGCATCCCGTGAACCTCTCGTCGGTGACCGCTGATGCCGGAAATGCTCGGTGCTGGCTCGCCGCTTGACGACCGGGAGCCATAGCCAACGTTTTGTCCCGAGTAGATACGGTACGTACAGCTACACAACCGGGTGGACATGTAGCAATCTGTAACAAGAGCTCCATCCCCACTAAGCTGTGTTCCTCTGGAACACAAACTGCGGGAGATCTGATTGATTAGGTTCCCCATCGTGGAACGGCCAGATCCATGGAACCGACCTGCGGGAATTTACCAGGGGTTGTAGGTTTCTGAACCATGGGAATGGATGAGAGAACACAAGGTGAGAGCGCCTTATTGCTTCCAGGTCTTGCAGTAGTTCGCTTGGAGTCTTGGAGAAAGAGGTGGCGGGAATATTAGTGGCATTAATGGGCATTGCATCTTGAACTCCTGATTTCGTAATCCAAATCTGAAACGAGTCATGGGAATTTAAATACGAAGATCTGGGGGCCATGATCTTCCTCCTCCATTATTAATTTCTGACCGTAGGCGAGGAAAAGTATTTCGGCGTCTGTTTCTTCTCGTAGGCGGCAGTGCAGCGATTCAGACGGAGGTTCTCCTCTGTATCGTGAAAAATACGAAAGCTCCTATCAAGAGCACCGAATCCTTAGCTATCTTGGTTAGCGTTCCAGTCTTTGAGGTCTGGGCTTGTTGGCGACATGGCGGCTGACGAGCTGTGATCCGAGTCGTGTCTCCAGACAGTTCTCCCTCCGAGCTTCCGTTCATGAGCCTCTGGGGCTATCGAGTAATGCGTAAATTCTGCACAGATCTCTTCATCTTTCATCAACACCGACGACACCCAGGCCTGTGATTATGACAGCACTCTCGTTGCCGGCCAGCCGAGATTGCTGGCAGGGATGAGAACCGCCGTACCTAGGTAGCTGCCAGTTTTCGCCCTTCGAAACGTCGAGCACGTTCTCGCAAGCTTGGGGCCTTTTGTCCCCGCTCTTTTCCAGATTGAGGATGGATAAAAAGCACGGAGTGAAAAAGAGCAAAAAGGAGGCGGCTGCTGGCTGCACGATTGGCTGGCCTTGATCGTCGACAATACAGTTACAGTCTGGATACCTCAGGCTCAGGTAACAGTTCCCCACAGAAAATGGGACTGGCAAGTTCCATCCGCCAAGTGGCAATGGCTGGAGTACGTAGTGCTAGTAATTAGTATTAACTTGACCTGAGAACGGGATTCGCATATCTGGTCGTGCCACGCCAGATGTAGCAGCTTCAGGGCCATGACCCATTGTTCTAGGCAAAGCCAACCAAATCATTATTATTCAAGTGAGGGACGAACTCTGGAACCTTGAGCATGACAGGGGAATCAGAAGCCTGCTTGCTGGCACTGCAACCTAGGTACCTGTACCAGTCACCACGAACCCGAAGTTACCGTACATGTCTTACCCCTTTCGCGCACTTGATAACGCTGGTTGGCTGGGCCGGATTCAGGAGAATTAATGTTAATCTACATGTCCGCTGACGATAGGAATAAGAGCGAGCATAAGGCAGGCCATGGTTACTTCGTACTATGAATGAAACTGCAGGTCCTCGTCATAATATAGAGGAGATATTCCGATCTTCAACGTTCAGAGCAAGATTCGCCATCGCCGGCTCTCTCCTGACAACTCAGTTAAATCTGGTATGACTTGCAGCTGCACGGAGAGTAATCGCCCTCTGCAATCTGCCACCACCCAGTGATAATGATTATTACTGCTGGCGACGCCGCTAATCGATCTGCTTCCCCTCGTGGGCGTCTCATCTTCCAATCTGCACCCAGAATTTTACAAAACTTTCCCTCCCTCCTCCCTCGACAAGAGCTGATTCACCCGATTCGAACCCCTCTCCCTCGTTGCTAGTAACTATTTCCGCGACCCAAGTAGAGAACCAGCGGTCAGGGCAAACAGAATTAAATAAACAAACCCTTTTAAGCTTTATCGATCGGACAATTCCAGCAGAAAAGGCGAGAAGCGCGAGCCAGAGGCAGCGTTGTCCCCTTTCGCGTCCCAAAACCGCAGTGGAAAATCCCGCCCGTCTGTCTCCGCCTGTCAAGTCTGAGTCGGCCTCCCTCTCCCCTTAGAGTGAGCATCCCATCATTCCTGGTCCCAGTCCCTCCTCAATCCCATTATCTCCATCCTCCTCTCTCTTCTTCCACTCCCTCATCTCCCTCCGCCTTTTTGCTTCCTTTCCCCTTTTCCACCCTCCCCCTCCATTCTCTCCAGTCCTCCGGAGCGGCGCGTCTTCTGCTTGATTCAGAAGTTCCGTGTCGTCCTACGGATTTGGTCACCGTTTCCTTTCGTTTCTCTTCCCCTTGTCCCTTATCGCTCCCACTTCGCTGTTAGTCGTCGTCTTTATTTTCTGGACTCTTCGCTTTTCTCTTCTCCCGCGTTGTTTCTATTTACCTATGGCCCGACCGCTCTAGACAGCATCTGCCGCCCTTAACCCTTGTGTTCCTTACGTCGTACCTCATCGCTGGCTCCTCCCTCTTCGGTCCTCGTTCGATCCAGGCCTTTCATTTCTTTCCTCTTTTTTTTTTTTTTTTTTACTTTTTTTTTTGAAGCCCCTGCTCGACAACTTTCGCTTCTCTGCTTTCATCTGAGCGCTTTTCTTAATCGTTTGTACCAGTATAATTGAGCTACGGGCATTTGTTAGACCAGGTACGAACTTCGCCGTTGCAAACAATTCATCCCCTACCCCGAAACTCGCCTGTCTTAATGAACCCTCGTTTATAAGGCCTCAACCAATCTTCGAACTCGGTTTCTCTGGTTGCACAATGCTAACTGACAGATACGTTGTACAGATTCACACCCCTGTTTCCCCCAACCTTTTTTCTCTCGCTCGGGCTTCTCGAACAGTACAAACTGCTTTTGACGGCAGCACTCAAGGTCTACTTTCTCCTTTTCCGGGGCAGAACCTCTTCGGAAGACGTCGTTGAGTACGCGTCCGACTTGGATTACTCTTCGATCAGTGGAGGAGAACAACATGGCAGCTTTGGTACAGACGATTCCTCAGCAAAGCAGCGCGGTTCCGGTGCTCCAAACTCGCCCCTCTTCCTCCTCGGGTGCTTTCACAACTTCTCAGTCTTTACAGCAAACAAACTCTCGAACCCCCGCTATGTCTTGGAATACATACAACACGACTGGCAATTCGGGGGGATATAGGCAAGGCCATCAGGTTGTGGCTCCCTACGCCTTTACCAGCACCCCCAACCTCTCCAATTCACCAAATGTGCAAAACCGTCAGTCATGGTCTCCTAATCTGAGACCCGAGCATCGAACTTCTTCTGCTCCGTCCGCACCTCAACTCCCAGCGAATGGTGCTGTCGCCGGAATCAATTCACGCCCCGTCAACCACACTGCAGCTGGTTCTGTATCTACTTCATCTTCCAACTCTTCTGTCCAGTCATACATTTCTAAAGACGACACGGCTATTCCCACCCGAAAACTCCACAGTGATTCCTCCGTCCGACCCCTATCTACCGCCAACTTACCTTCACCCACGCCCCCATTCATGAACATATCCTCGCCTACTGTGTCCCGCCCATCGCCTGATCGATACCGTCGTGGAAACCGTCGCTCGGATGCAACGGCGGGGGCCACAACAACGGGGGGCGTGCCGGCACGGGTGTCCCCACCAATTATGGATGAAAACCAGCAACAGGCGACGTCCTCCGGACCCGTAGGAGTCAGAAACCTCGTACCGGAAAACAAATCTCATACGATAGGGCATACCAGAGCCCCCAGTGCAGACGATGTTTCACGATCCGAGAAACCTCAGCTGCCAGAATTAGCAAAGCGGTATCGACGGAGGAGCTGGGGACATATCGACAACACTGGTCTCATAAACCTTGAGCTTAAGTTGCCCGCAGCATCCCCAATTCCGATGCACAAGGGGCAGGATTATTTTGATCAAGAGCGGCCTAGGTCGGCTCAGTCACATAAGGAAGTATCGGGGAGCATCCATTCTGCTCGCTCCTCTAACTCATCTGTAAGAAGCCGCCACGTCCATTCTCATTGCTGTCGATAATAACTTTCTTCACATTAGGTGGCCGATGCGGGAACTGCATCGCCAAAGCCTGCTGCAAAGCCGGATGATACCAAGCGCGCAACCAAACCCTCCCCATTATCTCAGCCTGTTTCTGCAGAACCCGCTTCGCCACAAACTGCGCAACAAACCCAGCGGGAACCGCCTAAGCTGGCAAGTCCTGCTTCGCAACGCTTGGCAGAACTCTCGAAAAAAGATACACAACGACCGGGGAAATCACGGTTGAGGAGAGCTTTCTCGTTTGGAAGTGCCTCCGAACTACTGAAAGCCTCGCAGGCTGGCCAACGCAAGGATGGACTACCCGTGGACAAATCCCGCAGGGATTTACTGCAGGAAGAATTAGGTGCGGAACAAGCTGCTATAGCCGAGCAGCAGGAAGCCAGCGGCTTGGGTGAAAGTATATACTCGCATCACCAAGGTCGCTTCTTCAACAGTTCTACGGATAACTTGTCCATCTCTTCCACCGCATCCTCCGCATCAATCATGCTACGGAAGATGGGCAAGGGGATGAAACGGTCCACCCGTTCTCTTGTTGGGATATTCCGACCGAAATCCGCTCTGGTCACGTCACCCACAGACGATATTACAGCAGAGCCGATGGCGCCACAGGTGTCGGTTGTGAATATTGAAGCAGATAGAAAGAGCGTCGCGGCAAATGCGGATCCTCAGGAACTTCCTCATGGCGGGACAGTATTTCCTAAGATAGAAATTTCTGGCCCTGGTGGTGCCAGTCAGGAGGACTTGGCAGAATCATTGCAATCGCGTAAAAGCATTGTTGGAGGAGACAGAGAACGTGCAGAGGTTCTTGCAGCTGTCAGAAAGGGTATCCTCAAAAGTATGCTTTTTTTTCCCTTCTAAACCCTACGTTATTTACAGAGACATTCGCTAATAATGTGCAATAGAAGCCCACCCTGACAACACAACCCCCACGCCGGCTAAACCCAGCTCACAAGACAACGGCACCGATTCGCCTCAGTCCAGTGCGCCCAGCACTCCTGAAGATCAGCCTAGGACCGGGATCCGGCGTCCCGACACTGTCAAAATAGCCGGCGAAGATGAGTTATCTGAAGCCAAGAATGTGACCCTGGGACCTCAAGCAATGGCTTCCAAGAGCCTCATTTTTAGCCCTCGAATCCAGTTTCACGAGACATGGCCCAGTGGAGAATATGATCGACGGGGAGATATCGCAACATGCAACCGGCTCACTCCGCTACTCGCCCAGCAAATCAAAGAAGAGCTGAATACTTTCAAGATGGTTAGTCCCGACATACTCATAATGATGCCCGCTTTGTCTGCCATCTAACACATAGCTTTTAGGAGATGGAAGTTCACGAAACCTCGAAGATCTATACACACTTTCTCTGAAGGCAGCATTGCAAACGGCGTTATCGTTCTCTTCATTTCTCGTGTCATTTAATCTCGAACGGCGATGGATCTATGAAGGGCGTGGTATCCACATTTGGCGTCTTGTAGACCTGGTTTATCTCTCTAGAGCAACTTGTTTTGGTTGCGTCGGTCGGTCTCAACTTGGTGCCCAGACCAGATGGGTCATCTGGCATTGGCCGGCCCCCGCCAGTTTGCGGATCACGATGTTTGACCTCCTTGGTCCCTAATACATGTTCTGGTGTTACGGCGACTCCAATATCTTTGGGACCGGAATGGGAAGGGTGTTTTCTTTGCGCTTGCACTCCGACCTTATGCGGATCCAACCGCGGACAGATAAAAAAGAAAAAGGAAAAGGAAAAAAAAAGAAAACTCAGCGATCGACTGTTGGAAACGCTCTGACCTCGACCACTTCAGATGCATTGATCTACCTTACGCTCAGGATTTTGGGCTTTGATCTATTCTTCTATTCTGTCCCCGGATCCAGTTACGTTCACGGATTTTTTGTCTCCCGTTTTTCGACATTATGTTCGAATCAATCAGTCTTTTTTAATTTTTGTCTTTGGCAAGCGTGGAAATGGGCAGTCTTATTGATCATTATCTCACAGTATCATAGTTTTTTCCTTTTCTCTGTCGCTATCAAACTGGCACTAAGCCACCTTTCATCGTGTGTTCGCGTTCTGGAAATCGATGCACTGGCATACTTCAAGCAGTTTGAGCATCAGTTATTGATCGGTCTAATTTCAGCATATTCAGGGCTTGCCTTCTGTCTTCTGTTATATTTGTTGTCTGGCATCTGAACCTGTATCCACGTTTTGTCGCTTCTCTCACGCACACGCTCTCTTTTGTCTCCTCATAGCTGTTGCTGGTACTGTATCTGGTTGGATGGCATGCGAACCAAAACCATCTCTATTTCTGCGTCTTATGGACAGTTTAAGTTCATTCCAGTAGGAAGTAAATAAATATTCTAGGACCACCTATCTCGGGATCGGAGGCACGGTGTATTCTGGCGGGATTGGTGGAATGCTGTCGGAGTTCGACCGAGACCAGGACGATGTTAGCTGCACAGGTTGAGACAGGGATCTTCGGGGGTGATTCGGTCAAAGATTCGGCCTACTGATTGAGAGAAGCATTTGCTTGGGGAGCTTGTTTGAATCAGGTGTCTTGGTACGGAGGGGTGTCGCTGTATAGAATCAACGCTCTTGTTTGTTTGACAGTTGATCACGGGTTCTCTTCCGCATCTACTACTCAGCTCTCAACTCTCCTTCACTGTTTTTCTTCAACCCCGCGCCATTCTTCATCCCACAACAATCCCCGTGAAGCTCCATCTTTCAGCTTCCCCTCTTAACCTTGGACCGGTGTCCCCGCCCTCGACTTTGCCATTGGCAGGACATTCTCCGTCTCCCCTACTACCGGCAAGGCAGGGAACTATCCCGCCGCCTCAGCCTCGGAGGATTTGTTGCAACAGTCCGACGTAACATCCCATAGTCAACTTATGCCGGGATCTTGTGAACGGCGGGGGCTCCCCGGCTCGTCAGGCGTAATTCCTGTTTCTAGAAAGAGGCCCTACAGCTACAGTAGCCAATATGAAGGGCGATACCCCTCGTCCGCTATCTTTTCCATCGCCCTATTCTCCTCTTCTTGCTTCTCTTCCCTCATCATCCTATCCTTCCTCTTTCTCCTCTCATCCGTCCTATAGAACAATGTCTCCGCGGATATCGGCCACTCAAGATCCCACAGGGGATACTCACAAAAATGACGCTGAGGATATCGAAGTCGTTGAAGACGTTGCCAAAGGTAATAGGCCCAACCCTAGAAAAGGAGCTCCTGCATATGTGGCGGCCTTGTCCCCAGATGAGCGTGCACGCGCCGAGAGGGCTCTCGTCCGCAAAATTGACATCCGACTGCTGCCAACGATCATCATTATGTACATAATGAACTACCTGGACCGGAACAACATTGTAAGTTGGCCCACGGTCCAATGATGGCTTTCCTGCTCATTCTTCTCAGGCGGCTGCTCGGCTTGCTGGCCTTGAGAAAGACCTCAAGTTGGTTGGGGTGCAGTACCAAACCTGCGTCAGCATTCTATTCGTTGGTTACCTTTTGATGCAGAGTAGGCATTTATTAAACGAAAAAGATCAGAGTATACTTTCTAACAGACTTAGTACCCTCAAACTTGATACTGAACAAGCTCGGAAAACCGGCAATTTACCTTCCCAGCGCCATGATTGTTTGGGGTATCATTTCCACATGCACTGCTGCAGCTCAAAACTACGCTGGGCTCGTTGTGATTCGATTCTTCCTCGGTTTTGTCGAGGCCGCTTATTTCGTATGTGGTCTGATACCCTTAACTCCAAGTCTCCATGCTAACTGATCTTTTTGTGTATAGCCCGGGTGTCTTTATTTCCTTAGCGCCTGGTACACCAGAAAAGAGCTTGGATTTCGGACCGCTGCGCTTTACTCTGGTTCTTTAATCTCCGGGGCTTTCTCTGGGCTTATCGCAGCTGGTATTACTGGGAATATGGATGGTAAATTAGGGCTCAGTGCTTGGTAAGCTATCGGTCGAAGGTTAGACAAAAGCTGCCGTATTCTGACTTTTCTTCCAGGCGCTGGCTATTCATAATTGAAGGTGCTATCACTATTGCAATTGCGGTTATTGCCATCTTCATCCTACCCAACTTTCCACGTACCACTGGTTGGCTCTCAACCGAGGAGAAGCAGCTAGCTGCTTGGAGGCTGGAGGAAGATATTGGCGAAGACGACTGGGTCGACAGTGAACAACAATCCTTCCTCCACGGTGCGATGCTCGCATTCAGCGATATCAAGACTTGGGTTCTGGTACGTCACTCCCATACCTACCCAACCCAAATGAAAGGGCATCCTAACACTAATCGCTATCCCAGATGCTCCTAATCCTCTGCATCGTCTCCTCCGCCTCCGTAACAAACTTCTTCCCCACCGTCGTCGAAACCCTCAACTACGGGAACATCGAAACCCTCCTCCTCACCGCACCCCCCTACGTCCTCGCCGTAATCACCGCATTCGCAAACGCCTGGCACGCAGACCGTACAGGCGAGCGCTACTTCCACATCACCCTCCCACTCTACATCGCCGTCGCAGCCTTCATCATCGCCGCAACAACCACCGCCGTCGCGCCCCGCTACCTCTCCATGATGCTCATGGTCCCCGCCCTGTACACGGGGTACGTCGTCGCGCTAGGCTGGATCTCGAATACGCTCCCGCGGCCGGCGTCGAAGCGAGCGGCGGCTCTGGCGGGGATTAATTGTGTGAGTAATGCCAGCAGCATCTATGCGAGCTACATGTATCCCGACAGCGACAAGCCGCGGTTTGTCACGGCTATGTCGGTGAACTGTGCCACGGCGTTTGTGGCGATTTTGTCGGCGACGCTGCTGCGGGTTATCCTTGTTAGGTTGAATAAGAGGCTTGATCGCGGGGAGGGGGTTAGTGGAGGTGGTGTGCCGGGGCAGGCTTCGGCCAGGGGTTTCAGGTT
The DNA here is from genome assembly GCF_016861865.1 of Aspergillus puulaauensis. Classification (NCBI taxonomy): domain Eukaryota; kingdom Fungi; phylum Ascomycota; class Eurotiomycetes; order Eurotiales; family Aspergillaceae; genus Aspergillus; species Aspergillus puulaauensis. The sequence goes on along the minus strand of NC_054861.1, from coordinate 2,107,347 downwards.
TTTGGTTTGATTGGTAAAAAACCTACCTGTCCTGGTCAGGAACAGGGACTTGGACTACTTAAATGGCCATGAGTAACATATATGATTCACTGCGTTATGAGGATACGGTATACATCTTCCATTTAGTTTTGGCTAGTCAAAACATGCCCAGTAGATGACACTGAGGGTCAGCTACGCCCAGATATCTCATAACTAGACATAGGCGTAGCTTTTACCAATAACCGCTGTACCCTCAAAAAGTAAGGTAGTAAGTAAGTAAGTGCTACGCAAACTTCTCCCTCTCCTTACTCCACCCAGGCCTCAACCCACCCACATCCAACCCCTTAGCATCAAGCGAGCTATCGAGCACGTAGTTTACCTTCCAATCCAAGCTAAGCTGTGCTCCAGCTTCAGTTTGCGCCCAAACCGCCACACCGATCGTGTTCTCCTCATTATAATCCAGAACCCCCGGTGGAACAGGATACACAACCTGGTTTCCGACGTAGGGGTTATACCTCCCGTACTGGTAGCCGTTTACGAAGAGCTGGGCACGGAAGGCAGTTGCGTCGCTGGTTGAGTTGTTGTTGTTGTTTACAGTGGAGGAAGCGGCGGTGGTGTTGGACGCAGTAGAGAAAACGAATGAGATAGAGACGTCGACGCCCTCCGGGATGGAGAGTGGTGGGATGACGGCACGGAAGAATTTGACTGTTGCGCCGGTGAAGGATAGTGATGAATTCTTCTCGCTCTTTACTAGTTCCCAATCACTATCATCAAAGCCGGGGAGATGCCATCCGACGCGTTCGGCGTAGAGGCCGTCTTCGTTGTAGACGCCGCGGACGGGGTCGAGATCTGATTCTCCGCCTGCGGTTCCAGCCAAGCGCCAGTGGGTGAACTTGGGTGCTGAAGTGTCGTTTGAGGAGGAGGATGTGGAGAGGAGACGGGCCTCGAGGATTCCTCGAGGGTTGAGGACGCCTGTTGTTTGGTCGTGGCCTGTGTCGTCGTGGACGACAAGGAGGACGTTGGGGGAGCCGTCGTTATTTAGGGCTTTGGTTGGGAAGGAGAGAGTGTCGTTGGCCTGGTCAATTGATGCGGAGCCTAGGTAGGAGCCTAGGAAGTGGCCATTCAGCCATACAGACCAGCCGCTTTTGAGGTTATGTTAGTTTATACTTGTTTAAGGGCTAAGATTAGGAGGTACGTACAATGCGTAGCCACCTTGGATGTTGAGGAAGACACCAGAGGCGGAGTTGTTAAAGTATCCACGCCACAGGCGCACACCGTTGTGGAATCCTGGTTATGGATTAGTGTCTAATATGAAGAGTTTTTCAATGAACCATACCATATTCGTTAGCATAGAGCACGGGGAGTGTAGCTGGCTTATTAGGGTTAAGTGTTGTAATATGGTCCGCATCTGTACTTGATTAATACCTCCATTGCCGCCGAGGGATAGAAGTAACTTACCAACCCATGCTGCGCCCGAGTCGTCGTAGTTTGGTAACTTCTCCGGCAGGCTGTCGCTCACTCTCCACCCGCTGAGACTGGGCAATTCAATAGACAGAGGTTTAGCGAGCTCGGCTTTGAGGCTGCCATATCGAGTCCTGGATGACTTGACATGTTTTCCATTCCATGTAACCTTCTTCACCTTTTGAGGGGCGAATATCTCTAGGGTTGTTTCGCCCTTAGAATCACCTCGTAGGGCTAGGGTGGATCCTGAGATCTTGGCTGATCGGACAAGATAAGGTCCACTAACAAGTACTTTTGAATCATTAATACTCCAACTTAAGAGATAATCGATGGATAAGAAAGCTTACCACTTTCAGTCTCAGGGACAAGCGGGTCGTCTGTCAATGCCGGGGCCCAGAAGGTGTATGCTGTCTCTCTGTGAAGCAAGACCACGCGGACGCCGTTGTCTAGCTCTAGGACGCTCGTGCCTTCACCTTGGGTGAACCCGACTGTCAACGCACCCTTGCTGTGGTGGAATTTTACAGGCGAACACCCAGAGCACGTCGTGGCTGACCCAGATTTCGCACCCTTGATAGCAAACTCGCCCGATTCGCCGTTGGGCAGCCAAAGTACGAGAGTTGGCCTATGGTCTAAAATCTCATAGGTCAAAACCTCTGCCGTTGAGTATAAGAGCGTCTCAGGGCCAAGACTGAAGTCGGTTACAATGATCTTCGACTGATGGCCGTTGAGCCTGATGGTGCCTCCGTGTCTCGGAATGGTGAGAGGACCCTCAGATGTATTGACGTGCAGTTTAAACGACTCGCTTGTGCCGAGAGTAGTGTCTTGGTGGGTGGTCACATAAAAGGCAGCGTTATTCTCTGGATTCCGCAACTCGCTTGCGCTGATGGCGTCATTGGTTGTATACTGCGTCCCATTCCCGAGGCGATCGGTTACGGTCAAGTCCTTCGCGCATCGGGTGAATAAGGCTAGTAGCTTCGTCTCATAGTACTTGGGTCCGATCGATCGATCTTCCGAAATAGGCGCGGAATAGTCATAACTGGTAGCGGTGACAGGTGCCGCGATTCCACCCCAGTTTGTTCCTCCAAACACCATGTATAAGCTGATTGCAGTCGATCGCTGGCCGATATTCCATCTGTAAAATAAATTGGCAAAGTCTGCACCAGTATCCTCGGGACAGCCACCTTCAGGACCATCCCAGGGATTGTAAGATCCGCCCTGAAACTCGGGCATGAAAAAGGGCATGGTTGGCTGGACTTCTTGGAAGTAGTCGTAGTAATTCAACACTTTATATGGTACGTATTCTCCGTTCGTACCAGTACACACGCTGACATCGCAGCTCCAGCACTGATCCGATTAGACGATGCTACATTCATAGATAAGATATTGGACACTCACAGATGGGTACGAGTCCACTCCCACAACATCCACATTCCCGCCAGCATTCGACCAGTCCTTTCCCCATGATTTGGTATTCATATTGGGGTCGTTCGCCGTCAATGGCACAGTGATTCCATTTGCACGAGCCGAGGCTTGCAGCAACTCCATGTAGGCGATTGCCGTCTCGTTAGGGTTTCTGTCAACTGGATCATCAATCCATTGCTGCCCATATTCGTTCTCAATCTGGTAGCAAAGGGTGTTATGGCCATCAGTGATCTGGTACTTGCTCGTAATTTCAGACACTTCGGCGAAATAAGGTTCCCACGCTGCCGTATATCTAGGGTCGTCATTCCTCGTCGAGCCATACGCGCCGGTCGTAAGCCAGAGTGGGAACCCACCAGCAGTGGCTTCTGCGTTGACGTACGGCCCAGGACGTACAATTATGTACATGCCAAGCTCCTTCGCTAGCTCATAAATTGGGGTGATATCACGGGCACCTGTCGAAAAGTCGACCGTATTGTTATTGGGTGCATGGTAGGCCCAGCTCGAGTAGAACGCGAAACCAGTGAAACCAATGGCCTTGATCTTTTCCAAGACGTCGCGCCACAGTGCCGGGACCGGGATGCGCCAGTAATGGAATTCCCCTGAAAAGATGAATATCCGTTGGCCGTGGACGTAGAAACTGTAATGGTCCCATTGTACAACTTTGCTTAGGCCGTTGTCATGTAGAGGCCATTCAGATTGGGAATTGTTCTGAGCTGCTGCCAGAACCTGGAAGCTTCCCAGAAGGAAGAGGAGCAACTGAGCGACGCGCGCCATAGTCGAGACCTGGGACAGCGAAGAACTGGCAGTCTACCATAAGCAACATATTTTAAATGGGTACAAACGAGTGTATTTATGAGTTAGCACTCCGTGAAGCGAACTGGCCGAGCTCCTTGTCCCGACAGACCAAGCCTCCGCGTCCTGGCATACAAATGAGATCGTCAGTTCCAAGAGACCGAGTGGAGATGCGAATCAAGTCAGATCACCTTTCAGTGGCATACTCATGGTGGATCGAATCAAACGCGGGGCCAAGGCGTAGATTTTCCTCCATTAAGCTGGCAGGTCGGGATTATTCACCCCGAGAAGAGTTGTAATGGAATGATGGAGGCTGTGTCGATTAGGAGATTGTCCGATGGAGAGGGGCTTGTGTATAGGGATGACTAAGAAATACACCAGTAAGTTAGCAACATTCCTCACTGCTATTGCAATAACAGACAAGACAGTGGTGAGTCTTGTGACGGAAAGGGTTATAACTACTAATTTTCCACTAGAAGTTCACATCAACAACAATCTGCTAATCACCAATACATTTTACCGAACTATTCAAAGCTACCCTAAAAATACATTCTTTCAGAACAAAACGCGCTGTCCAGCATCTAGATAAATATTCGTGAAAAGGGGACTGCACCGCCGAGACTTGCTGAGTGGGAGCGAGTTGAGCTTCTAGTTGAACAGGATCATACAAGAGGTCAGTTGAGACTGCAAGTCGTCGCGGCCTATCGTATCCTTATCTTACAAGGAAGTAGAAAAGCGCAGGGAATGATCTTGGATAGATAGGTAGGTAGTGTTTAGAAATTTCCGTTTAATAGGAATGTTATTAGAACTCATGAGAATCTGCTCTGCGATTCCCGCTTGCTCTATTAAGATACATTCTTTAGCCTTATTCTTTGGAACACGACAAATTAAACCTTAAAATCACGACGCACGCCAGGGCCTCAGCACCAAGGCGAGCCCAAAACCAGCTGCCAAACTCCATGTGAACTATGTACAGAACGGCTCGAAACGACCGGGGAAAAAAGAAACCAAGATAAAACAGAACCAACTCGCTTTTATACAGGATGGAAAGGCTGGGGACAAGATCTCATTAACGGAAACGTTAAATCATGGGTGTTGTCGGGGCCCTTGTGCATCATTGTGCGATAGGCCGGTGAGAGCCCAACTCGACCCCGTGGGGTCTCCAAACATTCTCTCTCATACCATTCACCTGATAAGTTCATGGGAGGGTTTTAAATGCGGAAAGATGTCGAGTGGCTGCTATTGGGGGTCGAGCCGGAGGATTATAGATGTGAGTGAAAAAGCATGTCAAATCTGGACTTGAGATATACCAGCTCACGTTAATAGCGTCTTGCTGGTATCCACAAGTTATGACTGACCAAACGAGCCAGGACTAGGCCGAGCCACCCAGAACTCCAAAAGGATTAGAAGTCTTGACCTCGGCGGCAGTGCCGGAAGATTGCCCCTCTTCCTTAGTAGCCTTCTTTGCCTTTTTACTGGCAGGAACAGGGGAAAAGCCCTGCTCGGATTGTTGGCCCCCAGTTCCACGGGCCTTCTTGGCTGCACCTGAACGGGTCCGGATGGGAGAATCCTCGGCAGTATCTTGTAGGCGGTTTGCGCGCGACTTGGCAATGGCCTCGTCCTCGGTCGTCTCGCTGGTCTCGCCGCTCATCTCTGCGGCCTTTTGGATTTCGCGGGACACGCCCTTCAGAGCGTCCAGGCCAGCTTTCTCGGCTGCGTGGATGTGCGTGGTCTGCACATAGGGTTCCTTGCGGTACAGGTAGGAGCGGACGAAGAAGCGAGCGAAGAGGTAGGTCAGAGGCAAAAGATAAGCGACGTTGAGCCAAATCGCAAATCCCTGTCCGGTGGTGTCCATACACGTAATCATGCGTCCGGGCTGCACGGCCTCCCGAGGAGCTCCAAGGTTGTCGCCGGACTGTCCCACGTTTTCGGCGATACCTTCAGCACCGGCGGCGCGGAAAGCAACTTGCTTAATCCAGGCCAGTCCAGTTGCGGCTGCGGCACCTGCAACAGCAGAGGCTGAGGGGGAAGAGCGGACCGGGGGAAGCGTATAGTGGATGAACAGGTAAGATGCTGCCATGGTCGATCCGATAACGAACTGGGTGATTTGCATGGTAGTCAGGGAGCGCTTGACGATGGTGGGAACGCGAATGCCGAGGGCAGTCAAGGTGTAGTAAGTGTACTTTTTTTTAGTTAGCAAAATTGACCAGAGAAATAATAGAACAAGGTGCTCATACCATCATCGCATGGATAGCCGAGTTGACCAGGGTGAAGATCCAGATCGGAGGCGCAATGTAACGAATGCCAGCCCACATACACATCATGGCACCGGCGTGGTGGTAGGTCTGCAGAGTCGAGCTCTTCTTGCCCTTGGCAAGGATGATCGCTGTATCAAGCACCTCGTAGAACTTTGATAGGTAGAAGATCCAGCCCAGGAACGCCAGACCCTGGTTCCACAAACGGCCCACGTCCGTCGGATCCGGGACACCACCCTCGGCCAATTTGTATTCGGGGTTCTGAATCGACCACTTATTTACCGTGGTGTCATAGGTGGCTGCATTTCCGTATCCACGGGGTCCGTTGCACTTGCACAGCGCATCCACGACCCCCACGACCCCATTCTCCTCAAAAGAGGGCCAGGTGTTGCGGAATGCGCGGAACATCCCAGCAAATGTCCACATGGAATAAACGGCGAGGAAAACATTGTGCAGGATGACGAAGGTCTTGAAAGACCTGCTTTGGCTGAACGCGTAGGGCTTGTATCCGCGGCTCTTGTTGATGCGGTTGATAATGACGACGGTAACAGCGTAGACGCTGGCGATGGTGATCGGAACGCGAACGTCAAGGAGCTGGCTATATAGACCGGCAGGGATGTTGAAGGGTTGGTACCATGTCGGTTCATCGAGCTGCGGCGCAGGAACGGTGCCTGGGAGCTCGTCGGGAGGGAATTTGAGCAGCGACGCTGGAGGCAGGCCGACTCGTACAACAGCCGGACCCGACCCCGTATCTAGGGAGAGGTCGTACATGGTTGATTAGAGGCGATTAAATTTTTAGGTAGAGGAAAATTGTCGCCAAAAAATATATATCTCAACGAAGAGGGACGAGAAGCCTCCAGGCAGCGCGACAAGGAACAGACGGAACAAGCGAAGAAAAAAAATCCCAAGGGGCCCAAACAGCAATCAAAACTCCAATACAACACCTCCGGGCGACTGGAACCTGGAATATCAATTTCAAGAGGAGACGAGGGAGATACCAAGGCTTGGATAAAATAATTCAGATACTATCACTCGCTGCGATTTTCGTGTGGAGCCGCGACTGCATTTTGTTGGGAGACAAACCATCCAGACCTCGGTCCCAACAACTGCAAATCACAGTGCGATCCCTGCCTGTGAGTCGTGTCGGGGCTTGGAATTGGCCAAAAGAGCAAAGAAGCTGCTGGTCAATTGCATCAGTTGGCAACTGCCCTCCTAATAAGGTGCCATGCGTGAATATCCATCCCACCAGGGGAGGTTGAATGATCTCTACTGACGTATCAATGACACTCACGCGAGAAGCTTCCGCTTTACGAACCGCGGGAACAACAACGGGACCGCGCGGCGCAAACAATCTCCGCACGACTCGCATGGAGAGGACAGCCCATTATGCTCATACAACCAGTGCGCTGCGTCAGGCCTACATATTCTAGAGTTCAGACCCAATTTTTAAAGTAGTGGCCTGTCTTCAACTGTATGCCCTAGTCTTCCGGTTGAGGGCAACTGCTCCGTCTGGTCGGTTGGGCCACCCCTCACGTGACGTCACCGTTCACTCCTTACAGAATGCTTTTGTGTTGAGGCATTGTTGAGAAGGTACGCTGTCTATAAACTGGGTTCGTTGGAATGCCCAGTCGTACTCCGTACACCGTAGATACAAACTCCGCCAATAATAATGCAGTGCGCGATAACATGTTGAATTTACAGTCTAGACTCTAGAACCAGACCTCTGCTCAGCGGGGTTTAGTACTAAGAGGGAGTGGAGGTGGTGCTGGTGATCCCGTATTGACCGGCGTTGCCCGTAGCTCGGCTTTCTTCTGCGGCGGCGGCGGTGGAGGCGCCTTTCGCTGGGCCACAGACCCGATGTCAGTACTAGAGGCTGTTGTTGGACGGCCCGCATTTGGATGCGGAGGAATAGGAGGAGCCTGCTCCGAGCTGGCGGACTTGCTGGACACAGCATTGTTAATCCGTTCGGTTATCCCGTATTTCTGGTTTAACCCAGTGATTCTCTGCTTTCCAGATTCAATCTGGTCACTATGCTTGGACCGGAAATCGTTAAACGCAGACTTGGCGTTTGCAACACTCGGAGTAGAACTAGTTGGCGATTGGGTTTGCTGTGCTGCTGGCGGCGGTCCAGACGACGGGGATGATGCAGAGTTGGTTCTCATCTGGGCGAATCGACCCTGTAGTTCGTTCACCGGCGCCTGGTTCGCATGGCCCGCTGACGGTGAGGTTGGGTTCGAGGGTCTTGCACCGATACCTAGCGATGGAACAGATACTCCCGCCTGGGTCAGACGCGACGTAGCAGCTTGGTTTACATACCCATCCGAGGGCTGTGACTGTTCTGTAGCTGATGGACTGGGAGAGTACGCGGGAGGAGGAGAGGGGGAGTGAGAAGCTGGCGTGGAGGTGTTTGTTCGAGGTGGTACACGGGGCGGAAGTCTTGGTACAGGCCTCGTAGATGCTGGTGCCGATTCTGCAACTGAACCAACTCGCCGGGGCGGTGGTGGAAGAGTGCTTGGGTCGATGCCTGTCCGGTTTGCTCGAAACGGCACTGGTGGCCGTTTCGCAGCTTCCTCCTCTCGTCTCCTCTCCTCCTCTTCCGCCTCTATCGCCTGCTGTCTGTGAGATTCCTGCTGATTTATTTCCGCCTGGCTCAAAGGTGCGCCCAATCCACTGCGATTCGAGGTTGTTTCGTTCGACAGGGCGGAGGCACCGTGGTATTTGACGTGTTTGGGCGGCGGAGCGAAGTTCGACGGGTCCTTGAGTGTTGAGATGGGCCGCGCAACATGCGTTTCTCTTTCATCGTCCTTATCCCTCCCTTTGCCCATCCATCCGGCCTAATGCGACGTGTTAGCAGGGATCTTGTGCGATAAAGTGGTAACACACTCACCACCTGGTTGATGCCCTTGAAGTCGTTCCGCCAGCTTTCCTTTTTCCCGTCTTTGGCTTTCGGGTGCCAGCCATCTTTCATAATATCCTTGAAGCCGCTCATTGTGCCGGTCAAGTGTGAATGCGCAGATTGTCAAGGCGGGATAACAACGGCTGGTGAACCTGAAGAACGTTGGAGCTGACGAAATGCCATCATTTCCCCGCAAGTCGTGCTACCCGGAAGAAGTTTAGCGTCAACCATTATGGACTGCCGCGCGGTCAGCTCAGCTTCGTGTTCAACTGTTCATTCAGGATAAGAAAGAAATACCCCGAACTGGTGAGCATCTCTGGATGGCGAGACTGACGCAGGCGACAGGATTTCTTATACAGAAGATAGGGCATGCAGTCTTTTAGCCTGTTTGTAGTGAGGACACCATATGCTCACCTGTGGGTCCACTCGACACCATTGAACGACGGTGTCGGCAACCCTGTACTCGACAGACAAATTCCATGCGTGTACATTCCATGCGCCTTGGGAGTTGGGACACTGGATTTAAGTTTAAGCCACTATTCTAATTTCAGAACTGTTAGTTGTTGGCTGTCTCTTGTTGTCTGACTGTTCGGCCGGTCAAAGCCCGGACAAGGCTGCGGCTCTTTGTGCTTTCGAACAATGAAACAGCCGAACATCCACCATGGAAATTGGAAATTCGCTTCGACAACTGCGGACGGCGACCGAGTTACGGCCAGTTCATAATGTGTCTTCTTCACCTGATCAGCATGGGTATATGCGCTTCATGCTTTGGCCCCCAAACATAATGATACCAGACTGAGCAGTGGCATGGCCGCATGGCCACGCAAGAGCAGGGCTGTGACTAGCCTGTGAGCCCGTTAGAGCGAAAGCCCAACGCAGACTAAATCCGTTTACGAACGAACGGGCACCTTCAAAAGGGAAGAGCTAACTAGTCTGCGGGTCGATCAGCACAGCCCCGTCAGCCTCTTGAAACAAAGCGGATTGCTGGGAGGGCGTCAACTCTTGTTTCACGACGCCGCGGGCGCCTGGAGAGAACTGGACAGACAGGGATCAGATTGAATAACAAAAATGCCGTAAAGAGAAAGAGACAGAGAGGACAAATAAACCATGTTACCGCTGTCCTATCCTTTGTCAAACCGCCCCTCCTGCTCATCTGATTATGTCGTGTTCAGCCGTGCCCACAGGAGGAATGGGCTAACACGGCTTTATACTATACTAACTCACTAGAGCTGGAGGTGTTGGAGCCGCTGCGCCATGTCAGCGCTGCATTCTCTTTTTTCAAGGCCGCCAGTCTTCTTTCTTCGAACTTTTCTTCTTTTTTCTCCCCTCTTTCTCCCTTGCGCTCGACTACGACTTCACACTGCCAGTGGTCTTGCTGCTTCGCTTCTAACTGGCGCAGATGGTCCACGTCCACTTGTCAACCAGCCCGAATACGAGAACGATCACCTTGCCTAACATAATTCCTATTATAATAGTACAGGCCTTCATTACCTACATGAGAGAACGAGGCTCGGAAACTCGAGGAAATATTACATCCAGGTGGGGTTGAAATGTAACCACTCTCACATCCTACTGTATACAATATTGAATATACTAACGGGTGCAGACACTCACACCAATACAAGGGACTACCTCAACTTCTCTCATCTATATCTCAGCAATGGATTCCATCGGCATTCAGAGTATCTCAGGTCCGGACGAGAACGTCGGCAGCCCTGGCACTGACGGCACTGACGGCTACGCACCAGGACAAGGACCGACAGAAGCAGAACAAGGATCATCCGACGGATCAGTATCAAGTAATATCACACCCACGACCCAAATTACAAACGCAACCCCAACCACCTTTGGCGGCTTAGAAGATGCCACCGGCCACGTCACCACCAGCAGCAGCAGCAGCAGCAGTAGCAGCAATAGCGACAGCGGCGGCGGCGGCGGCGGCATGAGCACCAACACCAAAGTCGCCATCGCCGTCCCTGTCGCCGTCGTCGGCGCCGCCATAATCGCTGCAATTATATTCTTCCTCATCCGCCGGCGCCGGCGCCAGCGCCAACGAACCTCCCAATATCCCAACATCTCAACGCCCCGAATGGAAAATTCCTCCTCCCTCTTCATCCCCGCCCATATCGAACCTGTCCCGCCGCCCCCACCAGCACCAGGGAACCAGCGCTCGATGCCTGATGAACATGAAGCTCTCTCTCTGCCTCCTCACCCGTCAGAAGTAGGCGTCGCACAAACGACACCACCAGTCCCCGCCGTCGTCGCAGTGCCACCACCAGATCTAGAATGGAGGACGTCTGAGGAACGACGTGCCATCGGACGGCCACAGTCGCCATTCAGTCACCCAAGCGACCACGATCATGAAGATTCCATGTCTATTGTGTCGGAGATTCACGACCGGGAGGGAGTGATGAGGACCAGGGCTGTGAGAGACGATGATATGTCATCTGTATCAAGCTTCGAGGATGACGAGCCGAGACCGTCGATGAATCGGCCGCGGTAATTGCTATCTGTTGAGTTTTATATATGCAGTGTCTTGACGAATTTGATGTCCGTAATCTAGCTATCCGTAACTACTTATATATCCCCCGTCAGATTTTGAATGAATGAGTTGAATGAACTGCAAGAATGGGCTCCGTTGCTTTTTTATAATTATTTATAGGCTATGGTTGCATTGCTAGTAAGTGGTTCGAGTTTGGGTTTTATGTATATACATACTGTTGAGGCGGGCATAGACATAGACAGCAAATGCACTGAGGCGGAGCTGGGTATACTACCTACCGTCCACCCCCAAAGTCAGGTTGATATGCCTTCACCTTACCCCTCATCAACTCCCTCAACGCCATAGTGGCATACTGGCTAGATCCAAGCTGGAACTTAAGAACCACAGCGATCTTATCATGCTCCTTGCCACCTTCAGTATCCATTTGTTCCCCATCCTTTGATTTCGACCTCAACTTCTCCAAGTCCGTCGTCACGAACTGCTGGTCATCTGCCGAATATAACTTCGCCTCTACTGAGAAATCGGGCCCCATCCGACTAAGCACCTTGCGGTAACTCCCGCTCAGGCTCGCATCCTTCCATTTTCTGCGCATGTTGAAGGGGTCTAAGCCGCCGCCGCGTGGGCTGCTCATGAACTCCTTGTAGAAGTCGGTCATTTTGTTAGGCGGGTAAACAATGTCAAAGCCCGGAAGGGGAAGGACGATGTCGAAGATGTTGTATTTGCCACTGTTGGCTTCATCGGCAGTTAGGGCTCGAGCGCGCGTAAATGTGTCTTCGGCCGCATAGGCGCTGTCGCCCTCTTGGGGCGCAATGATGACTTCGCCGTCTGCGTCGACGGTTGCGCTTTCTGCCCCTGCCCCTGCAGAGGCTGCGGCGGCGGACCCGTCTTTGTCGCGGTGTTCGTGGACGAGGACAAGGTCGCCTTCTACAACGCGGTCACCGTAGAGGCGCCAGCGCTCGCCGACCGCGAGGTTCCAGACGAGGGACTGGTAGGCGTGGACGTACATGAGGCGGAGGTTTCGGGGGATTGTTTGCAGGGCACCGAGGGAGTCGTTCTTGGAGCGGCCGAGGTGGCGGATGATATTTGACTCGGCGGTGAACTTGCGGGGCATCTTTTCAACGGCGTCGGTGACATGGCCGGTTGTTTGGAAAATGTGGATTGATTCTGCGCGTGCCTTGTCTTCGGAGCTGATATTGACTGTTGCGGCTTCGCCTGCTTGCGCGGCGGCGAGGACGTGCGGGCTGTAGTCGAGGATTGCGTCGCAGGCGCCCTTGAAGTCGTCCTGTAGGATTTTAACACCAATGGTATCGGTACGGGTTGCAAAGGTTCCGAAGCGCTGGAGACCATAGTAGTTGAAGTAGCCTCGTTGATGGAGGCTCTTTAGCGCTGAGCTTGCTAGTTCCGTCGCAGTTGTTACGGCAGTTTCACCATCTTTGGGGCTTACTCCTGGGATGTCGCACTCGCGTAGAGTTACGACGAATTCATTTCCATAGAGATCTCCCAGCTCGAGGCCATGCCGTTGATATTCGAAGTCGCCGAGGACGGCATTGCGAAGCGTTCGGTTGAGTTTCGCTAGACGGTCGGCTTGCAAGCGGTATGCGCATGCCCTCTGCACAGTTACACCACGGCGATCTTTGGTGCCTGCGAACTGGAAGCTCTTGGGGTTCATCTTCAATTGGCGGGCGATGAACGAGATGACCTCCATGGTATCCTTATTCTCCTTGTGGATTGTAAAGTGTAGATACGGACCACCCAAATCATCCCAATTAACGCGCCCCCGCTCACGCCCATTTCCACCCCCGCGTCCGCCACCCTGTGCATTCTTCTTGTTTCGGTTTGAAGCCGCCGATAGGACCATTGTCCCGTCGTGGTCGGTCGAAGACTCGAGCTGCGAGTTGAAGATCCGGCGGACTGCGTGGTGAATTTTGATGCGCTTGTCGCGGTCGTCAACGACAATGGTGTTCAATCGCCCCAAATCACTTGGTTTCGCCTTCAAATTCGTCGTTGCCTTGCGGTGTAGAGACAAGATTTTCTGGACATATTGGGCGCCGAAGAGCTCGTCGAGCAGTACCCGGTCCTCATCCGTTAACTGAAATTCGGCGGGAGCTGGCGACTCCTCCGCAGGAGTCTCGGGCTCCTTTGGCTTCTCCTCGGCCGGCGCAGGCGCATCGCCACTATCCTCCTCTGTGGTTTTCGGCACTGCAGTGCTCTGCAGATGCAAAACTTTGCCGGAGGGCAGGATCTCGTTGACGAGGAAATCTGTGTACCTAAAGGCACAATCAGCACGCGACTTTAACACCCCTTCCCCAGGAGTAGTAATACCGTTTCTTCAATATCCCCGCGAAACCTTCATTATCTGCGCTAACAAACTCGGTGATTCCAACCTCGATCTCTCTCGATAACGGATCTTCAGTGGCGGTCTGGGGAGGGGCTGCGCCGGCAGGGAGAGTGACTTCCTCTGTGCTGGAGGCACCCTCAGTCTTCAGGCGCTTTTGCGGGGGCTCGATTAAATCAGATATATCCATTGCGACGAAAATTGGCGATGATTGTCGCTGGGGTTGAGCTGGAGCTCATCCGCGAGGTTAAGGAAAATCTCCGAGTAAATCACTAGGGCTAGCCCTATGTCCGCATTAGGAAGTATATCTACAACCCCGTCGGTGACTCTACACTCTACCGAGTACATTATAGTCATTTTAGCGGAATTTATATTTCTTGATTGCCTTTAATACGATTTAATATGTCGCTTTAGAAGGCTGATACTCGGTACGGTACCAAATTTCACTGGTGGCTAGACTCATCTTCTGTGTCTTGACGGAAATATATCGTACTTCGTCAATGGCCGTCAACAGAAAGTTTACAACAAAACCTATAGGTCTAGGTTCCAGTCATGGCATGAATAGAGGCACTATGAGACAACTCAAGCCTCTTGTTTAGATAATGCTAAACAGCCTGTAGTTGAACTTAGGTGCAGAGGTACGTGGATAGGATGGAAATGGGTATAGTAAACATCTGCCAGGTCCAGCTAACGAGCTTAATGTTGCTCAGATAATAGGTGAATGATACTAAATAAGTTATATAGTGAATAATCCAACTGCTTAGTTGTTTGGGATGTGAACAATGCCCGTTACTGAACAAGTGCATGAAACGACCATACAATAGGATGGGGCCTGCGATAAAAGCCTTTGTCTTTTCCACAATGAGACACAAAGCAGTGTCTTTAGATTAAAATATAGGCTTATTTCTTCATTCCACTTCAGTATTAGCCCCTTTTTCTGTTTTTCCGCTCTTCTGCTCGTTTGCTCTTGTCGCTAGCTGCGTTTCTGGCTCCTCAGTCACTCTGTCAAATACTAACCAACATGTCCGACGGAGATATCTCAGCTAGTCACCGTAGCCTCAGCCCAGGAGACAGCTCCAGGGAGAGTTCCAGAGACAGTCAATCAGGAAGACTGCGAGCGCCCTACACGCCGTCCAACCCCATCCAAGCACGCACCCAGCACCTGCGACGCCACGGCCTCGCAGTCTCAGACTCAGCCCCAAACACTATAACCATCTTCATGGACATCCCCAACGGCACGCACCTGAGCCCCATGCAGCCCGAACCCACTAACCACATCCTCAAGGTAATCACATGGCTCATCGAGCAGGTCAAAGAGCGCCTCACAACGAAGGAGTTCTGCAACCCGCACGATATGCCGATGCCCACGTACAGCCGGATTAGGATCACCGTGGTCACGGGCAAGGAGACGCCCTTTGGCGTTTACACGGCTGTATACGAGGCCCTGGTGTCGCTGCTGGAAAGTCTGTTGGAAAGGGATGCGAGGGGTGAGATCTTGGAGATTACTGAGGATTGGGCGATGGTGGAGGATTGTGTATGTGTTCAGTGGGATCGGTGTGAGGAGCCCTTGGATATTTATTTCAATAATCCTGTGGTTAATCCTCGTTGGCGGGATGATGTTCGTGCTGATTTACCCATCTTCGGCTTGGAGGGTTCTCTAAGTGGTCGATAGGGGACTTAACTTCAAAGACTTTTGTTGTTACTTTATACATATATATGCGGGGGTAGAATGCCATTGGAATTTATTTTACTTTGCTCAATAGCCAGATGATCAATAATTCCTACTTTCGTACCTGGTCCTATCAAGATATCCATTCCAAGAGGGGTTCTAGCAAACAGTCATTAAACAGAAATCAGAGCGTGCACAGGCTTTAGATACAAAGTTTATATTCATTTCAAGACATTCATCGGAAAATTTCCCCAGTACTTGATAGCTAGAGTCAGGGCTTTCGACATATACCATCTAGGATCGTCCAAGAAAGTATGGAATAATGTGTCATGAATCATGAATCTCATTGAGTCTGCGTTAATCTATACCTAGTAGTCTATGCCCCTTCAAAAGCTGCGTATGCATTTCCAGAATTCTCATGTTGCACCCTGTCAAGGTAATGAAACGATCCTGTTAAGTTGCGACCTCGAACGACAAAATAAAAATAAAAAATAAATTGGGCAGCCTTGATTATTCCGTTGAGCTCGTTCGGCTGCGTACGGGAAGGTGTGCTGGTTGTTCGCCGTGGGCCCGGCCAGCCCAGGCCATTCGGATAGTATGAACCATTTCCCAAACCTCTTTGCGGGCCCCTTCCCGTGATTTCCCTTCACGTAGAAGCGTCTCGTATGGGGTATGTATATGGCGAATGTGCGCTTCTACCGCTAGAATGGCCTTGCGCTCGTCCGAGGTGGTCGTGGTCCTTCCGACGCGGCCGGAGCCTTTGAGGAAAGCGTGATGGAGGATAACGTCAAGAGACTCTCTTGGCATCAAGGGAAATTGCTTGCAGAGAAGCTCCCGTGACTGAGCTAGGTCCTTCTCGTCGCGGAGTTTGACGGCGTTAGCCCGAGACTCGGCTGTTTCTTGTGCGGATTGTAAGACAGTGGTATAGACATCGGCCGGGATACGGATCCCCTGTGCCCTCTTTCCTGTGTTGTCCTAGGGAACGTTTAGCCATGGCTTGCGATGACAAATTGACAGGAAGATCAAGGGATAGAGATAACATCCTCACATAAACTTTATAAACTAGTCTTTGGCTCTCCTTTGTCTTACTTCGGCAGTTCCGAGTAACGTAGACATCGCCCCTAGGAACATACACATAGTTCGCTGGCAACGGATCCCTCTGGAGACAGTTCTGTTGATATCTGCACGTTAGCAAGAGACGTATTGGATCGCGCAAGGGGGTCGGATGCAAGGGTGTTATAGCACTAGTATCTGCATATAGGAGATCACATACCTTTTCAAAGGGCTCTGACGACGGCCATTGGGTGGAAAGCTGGTATTTCACCATGCGCGGGCTGCCTTTACTTTCGGCAGCCTTGGGGTTCACTGTGGTAAGACCCGATTTCTTGAGCAGGGCTTGTTTCGATAGAGTTCGAGGACGGCTCTTGGCTATTTTAAATTGAGGGGAGCTCGGAGTCGACCGTTTCTCGACGCGGTTCTTCTTTCTTGGGCGATGCTGGATCTTGCGGGCTTTTCTCCGAGCTGGATTTTGATTGCGAGTAGTGGGCGCCATGTTGTCGGGGCGGGTTATGCGGAAAACCAAAGGGAGACCGTGTACGTTAAATGGGAACATGGAGGATAAAAAATGTTGCATTTGTATACGAGTAAATATATTGGTCAAAACACTAACACTGGGTGCAGTAGCATCTGTTGGAAATGAATGAGCTTTGTCCGGCAGCTGTCAAGCAGGGGACAAATTTAATAGAGGGGCAATGAAGGAAGCCACAAACAGCATCTTGAATGAGTAGGTAGGTATGAGTGCTTTGTCGGACCTGCTATTTTTACTCCCAGTGACTTCTTTCAGCGCAGGAGGTCATTTTGACGGGAACATGGGAAGAGGTTGAGCTCTTTGAATACTTGGGCTCTTGATTCTCGATTGACTTGTGGAGGGGTCCAATTGTGGCCCGTCGGGTTTGCGTTTGTGCCTGAGCGGAACTGTGGCTCAACCATTCTTGTCTATCTTTTTTGTGCCAAACCAACCTGCGAGTTGCGACCCAGTTGATGAGACGGAGACTCTCGAACAAGAAAATATATTGGAGACTCCATGATACAAGGACCTGGAACAAACAAAGGCTGCTCGTTCGAGTTACACGCCGAGGCCGGGGCCCTTGGACGGTGGCTGGCTTGACAGGGGTTCCTAGTTCCTCGCACTCTCCACCTTCATGTGCATATCCGTACCTACCTTAGCAGGTCGCCAGTCCCTGGGCATGCGAGCTGGGCAGCACTCTGTACTTTAGTCAACGTTTGTCAAGGTCGGGCCTTGGACCTTTCGAAGGCGGGGTATGCAAGATCCGACCGAATCGACTCCATGGGCCCGGGGCATGGATAGGTACGTATTGGATATCCATGATGACGATTGAATTGTGTGCGTCGTGTCAGCGCCGTGATTGCTGGAACGCCGAAGCAGTCCAGGCCAAGTAAGATGAATGGCACATCGTCTAAACTGCAAGAGGAAATGGTAAGTGTGTACAGAGTATGGAAATGAAGGCCGAGCGGAGCTCGCCATGTCCGATGGCGCCAGATCACAGACAGCTGAAGTAAACTTTGATTGCCAAGTTGGTCAGGATTTTTATGGAGATATCTTGGATATCTCCGTCATTCATGGAAGATCTCGTGCTCGTAGACGGGGTACTCTTGACTCCAAGTTGCTTGTCTCTCTCTCGCATGCAGGGCCTGCACCCGTTATCTGCCAGGTACTCAGCCCTCAAAATTGGACGACGAACCCCATGGCGTCATTAATTAATAGTGTTTTCCCCGAAGGCTTGAGGCTGAGGCTGGAGCTGAAGGGATCCAGAATTCCAGAGACTAAGAGTGGTAGTCTGATTGGGATCGTGATCGCGCTGGACGGGAACCGCCCAAAAAAGGCTGGATCGTCGCGTAAGGAGTTGATCGTGATCCCTTGTTCATGTCCCTGGATCTCTCTCGTCGCTGTCAGAAGAACAGCAATTAGACACCTGAATCAACGAATGTCTCTCTTCAGTCCAACTCTCAAGATCGTTCGAAACCCCAGACCCCTTTCTTTCACACGGCCGCGCAGAGTGGCTCGGAGACGGCGTCAGCACCGGCAACCAACCGTGCAGCTCACAGCGGTGATGGAGACGGTCGATCCACGGAAGACCACTGCTGTTCCTTGTTCTCGGAACCAATTATTGGACTCTAAGCATGCCCTCAAGGGGCTATATGCGTCGCCATTATTATTCCTTCTCTCCTCCTTGCCCTCCTCGACTCCAAACTGGGGGCGTTTGACAGTTTGGTGGGCATCGTGAATGTCATCCATCGACCGGGGTAAGTCCGCTAGGCAGTCAGCTCGCTCAGCCAGGTCAGCTATCCACAAGCAAGCAAGCGAGACTCGAACAACACAGTGTACAGATACTACAAGATCGTCCCCATATCCAGACGCCCGAGTAGAATACGACGTCAGTTGTCGCTAAGAATTAGACTATGCCAGAGCAGTTTGCTGCTTAGGCACCATCCTGCTCCACCAGGCACCTCTGGGCAAGCGAGCGACGGCGGCAGGCTGACGACCTCGACCTTGGTATAGATAATAATCCTGGCTCGCTGGTCGTATCTGTCCGATTCATGCTCAGATCTGTTCCCTAAAACTTGTCCCTCAAGCCCCGGAGTGGATCTGCGGATGTAAAGAAAGAAAAAACCGTCAATTTTATTACCAAATTTTACAAACAGAGCAAAACGAAAACATAAAATTCTCCTCTCCAGCTCAGCTCAGCTTCGGCTCTCTTTCTCTCCTTCCTCTCTACCTTTCTCCCTCGTCGCTGTCAAACGCTCTCTGGAATCCGAGGCCAGGCCGTGCCAGAAACGCATTCCTCCCACGCTCCTCTCCCTTTGCCCAGGAGTCGTTCCTCCTCTGCCAGCCTCGACCGATCCCTCGACCCCCTCCTTAATTCTCGTCCTCCCTCCCATCCCAACTTCGGACTACAGGACTATGCTCTGAATTTTGTCGTTCTTTCTATAATACCCTCTTTTCATCTCCTCGCTTTTCTCCCAGGGCCCCGATCTCCTCGACGCCCCTTGGCTTGAATTTCAATGACCCAGTGGAGGCGTACATTCATCGGCTCAACTCTCCCTCCTACCGAACCGCCCCTCGAACATTCCTGACGGTCCCGGGATAACTGGATAGCCTCCGATTAGAGGGTTGCCTGGCAGCTTGACTTGAATGGTTGCTAGGAGTGCACCGTTGCTGACATGAGTTGGGATCAGCCTATCCACAGGTATGTCCCAAGGTTCATTACGTTCATACACCTATCGAGCTCCTCGGTGGTTTTGCTCCTATACTTTCCACCTCACCTTCCCTTCCTTTTTACACATTTTCTGTCATATCCGTGCTTTCTTCTCTTTTCCTCGGATATTTCAATATTTGGCAGAATGTGTAGTATGATACTAACGGAACCGTCCGCCTTGCTCAGCTTCAGCTATCCAAACGGTGAACCTCAGACCCCAACGAGGACTCCTCCCACAACCTTCTTCAGTGACGCTACCTTCCAAACCCCCAAGCTCGAATCCAGCTTCTTCGACCCCCGTGTCACATGGGACACCTCCGATCCGTACGCCTCGAGCCCTGAGTTCCTGCGCACCCCTCAGAGATTCGGCCTGAACACTCCCCGCTTGCAAGAGCAAAAAGCACCCCAGGATCCGACATCCCCGGGGCTACACAATGCGAAGCAATTGAGCTCTCAAGTTGAAACTGCTAGAAAGCATCGCCAGTCGAAGCCTCATGGCCCGGGCGAATATGGCTCTCGGACTGTGGAATCCGCAAAATCGGCCGCTTCCATGCAGACCCCGCCGCCGAGTAGCGCATCGAGGACAAAGGTGACTGAGTTTGGAGATTTGAGCAATACAGGGCATAGGCCACCAGTCTCCAGTGCGGCAGGGCCCCATCTGGAAACTCCGAGTAGGGTGATGGGTGCTTCTCCCCGCCTATTCGGCGGCTTTCAATCGTCTCCGGGCCCTTTCCAGCTCGGCTCGATTGACCCGTCGACATCGCCTTTCTTTCCACAGCAAAAGTTGTTCTGGGACCATGAGCTCGACCAGCATACAGCAGACTTGGGCTTATCCGGAAACGATGGCAATGTGTTTGACTCTGCAAGCACAAGCGCCTTTCAAGCCAATACAGCAAACCCCCCACAAGACCCTCACATTCCGCAACTACCTCACATCGAAGAGAATTTCGAACTTCCTGAATTCAACAACGCAATCTACGGCCTCTCCTCTGGTGCTCCCACAGACGCTGCCCTGTTCCCCGCCCCATTTTCCACCTCTCCTCGACTTCCTTTGCCCAAAGCAGACGACCCCGCTTTGTTTTTGAGCTCTCCCGCACGCCGATTTGGAGGACCTCAAGCATCCCCGGAGAAACGAGTGTTCTCGAGAGAACAGCGTCAACCGTACCACCATCAAACAGAGGAGTTCAAGCGAGAAGAGCTCCGACGTTCTCAAGGAGTCAACCCCCAGCTTTCGGAATACGAAGATGACGACTACACCCCTCGACAAAACAGGCCTACGTTGACCCGGAGCCTCACCGTTGGTGGAACTAATGCATCGCGGCCAGGATCCGGCGGCACAATGTCATCTGCAAGTGGCATCCGGAAGAGCCCATCGAAGGGGAGATCATCCCCAATCAAGCCAATTCGTGCTCCACTGCCTAGATCCAACTCCATGGCTAGTGGATTTCCACGACGGTCTCAGTCGGTGGTGCTCAGAATTGGCAAAGATGGTAGAGCTAAGACGGAAATGCAGCCTGTCGTTGAGGCATCGACTGGCTTGACGGACCCTGTTAGCGGTATGGATATGGACGACTCTGCCACGGAAAGCGAGTACGATTCGGCAGAGTTTCCTGAATATCCCCCCAGCAGCCGCAACACTTCTTTTGCGTTTTCAGAAGCCGGGAGACCAAACATTACCCGCAGTGACTCCGGTTCACGACCTCCTTCCATGGGCTCTTACACTTCATCTCACTCAGGTCGAGTCTCACCGTGGGCTACAGCTCCTCGTGGCCCGGCTAGGCGGCCGCCATTGAAAGCTACGATAGAGGACTGGAAACGGACACCGAAGAGGCAGTCTTCGGCTCTCCATTCGGATTTGTCGTATAGCAGCGCAGCTTCTATTCCCGGCAGTATTGCTGACGTAGAAGAGGATACCGGGGATGCCCAACAGGCTCTCCGCAAGGTTCTGCAGGATAAAGGGCGGATTCCTAGGTCGCAGACAATTGCAAGCTTCGGCTCCCGGTCCAACCGTTCTTTGCAATCTTTGGCACAGCTACAATCGTCACCGCCTCGATTTGGCACTGAGCTAGACTCAGATTCCCGGGAAGCAAATACGTCTCCTACGACTGTTACAGACCCTGATCTCGCAACCCCTTGTACGGACCGATATAGCAACCCAAGTAACGGTACCAGATGCATCTGCAATTCCATGGATAATGGTGGTCACTTGATGATTCAATGGTACGCTCCCCCCGCCCTTGCAAATGACACCACCAGCCACTAACTAGCTGTACAGCGAATCGTGCAGTCACTGGTTGCATACCAAATGCGTCGGTCTGGAACGGTCAAACCTCCCGTCTGTCTACGTCTGCATCTTCTGCGCACAAACCCCGACTCGGAAAAATCGAGTGCGCGTACCTGTCAGTGGCGTCGGCCATGCTCCGACCTCACCTCTCGCCCATAAGTCCTATCGATTTCGATAATGGACATGTACCTTTATGATAGAGCTATGCTTCGACTCACGTCGACACTCATCCCACCAAACTTTCCTATGCATTTCATCATAATGAGCCTTTTCTACAAAAGAGGTGTTGTCTTTCACTACCGCCTGCCGGGTTTCCTTTGTTCCATGTTAGACATATCATACCCATACCCAATTTTTACGGCATCATACATTGTTTCAGTGGAGGTTATGCATGCACCCCGCTGTATTTTTCACACTATTTCCTACTAATTGTTTAGCGATAGTTAGCTGAGGCTAGGATACCTGTAACTACGTCTGCAGAATGAATCAATAGTAACAGATCAAAAGAGATTACAAAAAGCTCCTCTTGCACCCCTCATTAAATTTGCCTATTCTATATCCAACCCAACTCAACCGAGCGCGCGATTCATCTTATATTTAGGTACCATCCAAAAAGTGCCCCTCGGTGGATGGTGGAGAAATGGTTTAGGTTTGGATACGGTTTACTACGGAGTGACTCACCCGCGTGGTAAATAGCGGCCAGCCACTATCCAGATTTCTTCAAGCCAAAGTGAAAATTATATAAAGCCCTATATACCCCAGTAAATACCTACTTACTTGGCCGGTCGAACAATTTACCTCCCATTTATAAGAAACGCCACTACCACCACCACCACCACCATCATCATCTTTACCAACCCCAATACTACAGTATACAACCGAACAACCAACACCCCACCAGACACCCCTCAACCAAGATCAGATCACAATCACCATGAAGAACTTCCAAACAACCCGGCTCTCATTCACCCCAGTCTCACTCTCGGACACAGTCGCACTCCACGAGCTCCGCATCGAACCTGAGGTCATGAAATGGACCACCCAGAAACACACAGACACCTGTCTCCAGGATACGGAGGATTGGATTCGGAAGGCTATTCCGCTTACTGATAATATGCCTCCTCCTCCTCCTCCTGGCGCTAGTAATGGTAAGTACAAGTTCTGATAATATTACCATGGTTATCTGGAATCCAAATGAACAACCAGGACGAGACTAATGATGACCCCGGGAAAAGCTCAATCCCGAACCCAGGCCCCAAAAAAGGGCGTCGTTTTCTGCGTGCGAGAACTCTCCCATCTTACAGCGATGCAGGAGGGTAAAGCGCAAAAAGACAGAGTAGTTGGGATAGTTGGGATTCGGGAGGCGGGGTCGTTGTTTTCAAAGGCGATGCAGTATGAACTGGGGTATATGCTTGTGCCGGGTGTTTGGGGCCGGGGGTATGCGAGTGAGGCTGTTGAGGGGATATTGGGGTGGTGGGTTGGGAATCTTCGGGAGTTGGATGCCATTGAGGGTTCTGGAGGTAAAGGTGAGAAGACTGATGAGGGAGAGGTGGCGGATGAGGAACGGGTGTATGCGGTTGTTGCGAAGGCGAATGGGGCAAGTATGAGAGTGATGGAGAAAGCTGGGTTTTGGAAAGTTAATGAAGGAGTGGATAGTAATGATGGGAGTACGGAGCTTGCGGAATTTTGTATATCAATTTCCGCGTTGTAGTGATGTCGAATGGAATTGTATATATATATAATCGAAGATCGAGAAGAATGTTATATGGGGTATAGAGACAAAGGGTATATATATACATGTACCTGTCTACACAGTCAAGCACAAGATGGAGCATCTACCATGACGGCTATGCAGAAAAAAGAAAGAAAGAAAGGGATGAAACCTGTACCATATCACCACGCCATAAAGCTGCATCTCCCACGCAAGGATCAATCAATCAGCGATGCTGAGAATAGATATCACGAAAGCAGTAAACATGCCCATAAACCCACAAATCAAGGCCAACCCTGTGCAATATAATCGAATAGAATAGCCATATCCATATCCATCCCGTTGTAATAACAATACCCAGGCCCTGAGATGACTTGCTTCAGTGGCCAAACTCCATAGCCCCGAGAGCTACCCAGTAGCTCGATATACTCAGAGCAGGCGGCTCGCGTGCCATGCCATACATATTATCCAAAAAATGCCATCGTAACTGGAACTGTACCCATACATAATAACGCACCGCTACCCGTGGGTACCAGCGATATATCCAATGCAAAATAAGCAAGCAGAAGTCCGAAATAAACGCCCTTTTGAAAAAGAAAAGTCGAATTGCGCTATGCCCTGACGCTAACACGAACCGGGCTGAAATGCTTAGCGTTGCTGGCCGTTGCTGCGCTGCAATTGCTGCCCAATCCGCAGAGCTTCAGTCCCGTCATCGGTGATAGACTCCTTGAACCATTCGTGCTTAAGGGCATCTTTCGCCGTGATACGCTGTTTCGGGTCGTAGACGAAGATTCGCCGCAATAGGTCCAGAAACGACCGGTAGAACTTGTTGTTCGACGGCATGAATGACTAAGACAATTAGTATAATAATCCAGAATTGAATACGCAAAAAGGACATACCGTGATCCGCTTCATTGCCTGCACGTACTTTTTCGAAGCGCGTGTTGTTTCGTCGTTCGGGTAATCAAGTTTGTTGCGGAGGAAAAATCTAAACAAGTCAGTAGTGACTAGATAATTGATCCCAAAGCACTTACTTGACTGCTGGGTTTTGATTGCCAGTTCGACCGTTCTGCATCACTTGACGCACTAGCTTCGGATCTATCCGGTCTCCAATGACAGCCTCCATCATGGCGAGATGTTCAAGGTTATCATGGGTCTGGAAGAGAGCATCGCCAGTGAAGAATTCGACAAGAATGCAGCCAATGCTCCAGATATCACAAGGGAAACTCCAGCCAAGGTTAAGAATGATTTCGGGTGCTCTGTAGTGTCTGGTGGAAACGACAGACGAATGGTATTCGTCGTCAAAAGTTGCAGACCCAAAATCAATCAGGCGGATTTCGCTATCAAGCAAAACACGCCTTTGGCGGGCATTCCGAGAAATCGCACTAGAGGACGATGGGATGGTGCGGTTGTAGGTAAAGGTTTGATAGGCATTTTTGACGAGAAGGATGTTTTCGGGCTTCAAGTCTGTATGGATGAGGTTGAGGTCGTGGAGGACTACACAAACCAAAATTAGCTAAGATTCGAATGCTGGCAATCTGTGAGAACTTACAAGCCACACTGGTGAAGAGTTGTCGAGCAAAGTTCTGGATTTGGCTGCTGGGAAACGGGACGAACCCGTTGCCCTTGAGGAAATCAAAGACACTTTGACCCAGCAGATCTGTGACAATGCATATATGGTTTCGGTAGTCGAAGCAATCTCTCAGGTGGATGCACTTGTTTCGGTTGTTCTTGTCATTAGACGCTAGAGTTGACAGCACCCGCAGTTCGATTCGTGATGCGTCTCGGTACTTTTGAATGGAGCGGATGATTTTGATAGCACAGCGAGATTTGCGTTGTTTGTCGAAAGCTTCGACAACTTTGCCGAACGTTCCTTGCCCTAAAAGCTTGATAATTGAGTCTTGACTAAGTTAGTATGCATGACCGACATTATAATTTGAAACTCGGGCTGCTTACATCGATCTGTCAATGGAGTGTTTGGGTTGACAACATAATGGCCGTCGTCATCATCGACCTTTTCGCCCCTATTCGCATACTGCACCAACTGTTAGAATAGCTCAAATATAGTAAAGGCTTATCGGCACTTACAGCGCGAACGACGGGGACAGGAACATCTTTTGCCTTGATGGGAGGTTTGGGAGGGGGTATGTAGCTCAAGAAGGCATCGGTTCCCGTCTCCTGCTCGAGTTTCTTCTGCTGATCTCGAACGGACTTTCGCGTCGCCACCCGCTTCCGCTTCTGCCCAATATTGGCATCCTCATAGTAGGCACCATTGCTCGCACCCGAGCTGCCCTGTGAGAGAGATGTGGGAGCAGTGGTGTGCAGCGACGCTGTGCGGTCGGTCGAGAGCGAGCCCGCAGACGAATCTTCGCCGTACTGCTGGGGATTGATCGAGAAACATGGACGATCATAGTAGCCCAGATCGTATGCTGTCTCGATACCGGTGCGTCGTTTCTTACCCGCAGGCTGTGGGACATTACCATTCTGAGCCGGAACGGTGGATGTCGGCGGGAGAGCATGCGACGCGGCGGCAGATTGGTCAGGAGGAGGTGTATCGTCAATGACAATAACCTCCTTTGGTATTCCATTTTTATAGAACTCGCCCCAGTCTGGATTTTTCCGCCTCCCGTTCTGACCAGAAATCCCCGTACTAGCCGGTTTTGGTGCCTGCGGCATGGCTGAGGCTGTTGTAGGCGTGGAAGCCGCAGCAGCCGTCTGTGGAGATTGGGTGTAGGGTACGGTAGCTGTCGTTGAAGGAACGGCGTAGGGATAAACAGGAGGGTTCAAGTGAGGAGTGGACGAGGCCGGGTACGACGGGTTCGGTAGGTATGGTTGGTGGTGATGGGGGAATCCGTATTGCTGCTGATGATGCGTAGGATGTGTCGCAGTAGCAGTCGAGGGCGTAGACATGGTGGTTTAGAGGAACCGTCCGGTCGTATAAGCGGCGGATGGGGAGAGGAAGAGGAAGGATGCCAGTGAAAGAGGAAGAAAGAAGAGGAGGTCGTTCAGCGTCACTGGTGGTTAACTATCGCACTCAATGAACACGGAGGCCTCGACACGCCAGGCCGGTCAGCCGGGGATTCTCGCGCGAGAATCCCAAAATCGCTGGGAATGAGAATTCTATCAGATAACCAAGCAAGTCAGAGACACCGCGAGAACGCAGCAGGTGAAGTTAACCGTGAGGACGTGACGAGCAAGGAGCGAAGAAAGTGAGAGGCGTGGGGAGCGATGGCGAGGCGGTCGGTCGGGGCAAGAAGTGTGGTCCGTCCGGGAAAAGAAGTCGACATCACCCACCCTTTCAGACGAATTTATTTTTCGTTTCCGGGGTTGCTGGGCGAATTGGGAGACAAAATAGTTAAACGGCAGATTTGGAATAAAAAAAATGAAACAGCGTGGTGCTGTGAAAGCACTGTTCGCATAGGATACTGGGGTTGAGGAGACGAGACGGGATCGCTACAATAATAATCTGCCTCTAGCACTCGAGTAATGCTGGCCGCACGAGCACAGCAACAATAATGTTGGGTTAGTTCGGCTATGGCCTAGGGACACGTCCACTTGGAAACCATTTAGGCTTCCAGGGGAATTACAGTAGTAGTGAGCCCTGACGGAGAAGGGTGCTCAGACTCAGTACCTAGTAGGAATGAGGAATGTGGTGATACCTTCACTATTTCTTTAGCCTTTGCCCCTTCTCCTTGTCGTCTCGGCCGGCAATCACCAGGGAACATCATTATTAATGCTCTCATAGGTTAATCTATGCGTTCCCTACGGACTATAAAAAATGGCCCAAATCTAGCAGTATTTTTTGAGCGACAACAGCGTCCTTGACTCGTCATACTGGTTGGGTGTGGGCTACTACTGCCGGAGTAGGTCCGCAGGGCTCATTACTTTCACAGCCTGGCTCCATCGACAGACGCATTGAGGCGGCCAACGGAGGGCTGGAAGGAAATACTTTTTTGGTTCTCGCTTATCCGCCATCAGCCGTGAATAGTACCGGAGCCATTAACCCGACTCGTCGTCAAGAAACGCGGCCCATCTTCTCGACGGAGTACGGAGGAGTCCTTTGATGGTTGGCGGCGCACACGAAGGGCGATCGTAGCACCACCTACGCTTGAGGTGCATACCGCTCACCGAAGACCGCATGTCATGCGTTCTCGAATCCGCTGTTCGCGCTGCAACGAAGCGAAAGAGCCTAAGAGGACGCTAGACGGCTTAATCTGGCCAGTCTGGGCGATGGCGCCGTTGCGAGGAATGGAATGATTGGTCTAATTGGATTAGCACGCGGTGGAAACTCCTCCGCTCTTGGGCCTTGCCTTCTTCTGACATCATCCTCCACGTTCATTCTGCTTTCAGCGTGTCAAATCGTGGCAAGAAAAGTGTGTTTCGGTGCGGTTCGACTCCGTTGTGCTCATCGTCGCGTCGATCGTTCCCGCGGTTTCGCGACTCAAGGGAGATGTGCAAGGGAATGGACGCTGCTCTCCGTTTCGCGGCCTCGCTGAGTTTCAAGCGACTCCGCGTCTGCCAGATTGGCGTCTTTCGTGCCCCGGAGTTTGCGTCAGAGCCCTAACCCTATCTGGAAAGGTCACTTGGTGATTCATGCCTGAGGTGTCAAAACAAACATTTCGAGTCTCGATCGATTCTTCGTAGATGTAGGGAGCACAGACGAAAAAGTTGCTTCGTGTTTGTCCGTGCTTCCTGTTGCCATGGGCAGTAGATTTGTAGAAAGCCGAAATTACTATTTACGCAAATAAACACATCCGTGAGATTTTTTATTTCCTTACGTTACTTTATGCAACAGTACCAGCAAGGTCGACAGTACATTTGAAAGATGAGAGATCCTTGCTGAATCCCATGCGAGTTAATTAAACCACGATAAAACGGTGAACATGGCGGGGAAACAGCATGGGAGGCCGGTGGCCCAGGATTAGGAACCGCCCGGACCAAACGTGAAGAGATGCAGACGGGAAATAGGAATTAAAGACACATAGATTGGAACCACCGAAGAATGTACCGCAACGCCAGAAAAACCACGGTCCTGCGCAGTGCTCATGCGGAACTTGGAAAGGAAATATTGCAACAAAGCCAATGGAAAGATTGTAAATATTCAAGTCACAGATTAAACAGGTTCAGTCTGCTTTGTCTTCCTTCAAGTCTTTCGAGTATACTTTCTGGATGTGCCTAGACGCTCTTCCATCGAGCTCCAGCATATAGAGGATATCTCGAACCTGTATTCCAGATCCCTTCTCCTTATCCTCCCGCCACGCTCCCAATCGTTTAGTGGGAACAGCCGCAGGTTCTCCCGGGCGGGTTGGCTTTTCTGTATTCGCGGTTGGAGTGGGAGGGTTGGCACGCGTTGGCGTAGAAAAGCCACTCCCAGCAGACGGGCCACGTTGGAGCCAGGAATATGTTTTCTTTTTTCCAAACATACCTCCCGACATCATAGTCTGAGTAGCCATGCGCGCCGTTTCAACGGATTGCTGATGTTGCTGGGCTTCGTTTGCTTTTGCATCCATTGCCTTTCTGGCTTCCTTCTTTGACATTCC
This sequence comes from Aspergillus puulaauensis, assembly GCF_016861865.1. Classification (NCBI taxonomy): domain Eukaryota; kingdom Fungi; phylum Ascomycota; class Eurotiomycetes; order Eurotiales; family Aspergillaceae; genus Aspergillus; species Aspergillus puulaauensis. The sequence continues at coordinate 2,078,223 of NC_054861.1, read as the reverse complement.
TTTCTTATCCAAGCTGGGAGCTCGATCGCCAATAGGGGTCGATGCACCAGAACCAGGCAAATCAACTGCATCGGGCCTTGGTGTTCCGCCATCCCCAAGGATCGCACTTGCGCTACGTTTTGCACGTTTCGCTGCCCTGGCCTCCTCGTAAGAAGCATCCTTATCCACCAAGAGACGACATTTATCCGACAGTGATTTTGCTCCTGGTTGTGTGTCCGAATGGGGTCCTAAAGAAAATAAAAAATTAGTCACGTCTTTCTATTCCCAAGAAAATGCGAGACTTTACTTTTAAGACAAGGCGTTTGAGGGCCATCCTTTCCTCCATTAACGTTATCACTTGCCGATGCTAGGTCTTCGTATTCAATCGGAACAGCCCCATGAGAATGCGCTCGTCTACTTTTCGCGAGTGTTGAGGAATAATCGACCACAGTCCGTAGCCGCTCCTCACATGATATGGACATCAGATTGAGTATATCCACGAGAGGTGCGCCTTCCTGGTTCAGAATTGTCTGACCAGTACGCACGACGGACGAGCCATCCGGTCCAGTTACTTCAATTGGCTGTGGACGGCCTGGTACTGGATGGAACAAGCCTTCCGACGGTATGCGCACGCCAAGCTCGAAACCCCGTTTTTGGAGCCTCTGTTCGAGAATCTTGGTCAACAGGAACGGCTCTTGTAAGTGATACTGCGCACGTCTGGCTGCCTCAGTATCTTCTCGACTCGGTTCATTCGGGTCGATAAAAGGCGCGGGAGGCTGGGTTGATGGCTCTGTATAGAAGGATTCTTGTGTCCCTGGAGGTTTGTATTGTGAGGCCTCACTGAAACTTGGAGTATTGGATGGTGTTCCGGTAGTCGACGTTTGTGAGGTAAATGATGTATTTAAAGGGAGAGGAGGAGGTTGTTGCTGCTGTTGCTGTGGGGGGAGAGGCTGTTGAGGTCGGGGTGGTTGCTGCGCTTGCAAACCAGGAGCAGAGTAACTGCTGGTGAGAAATGCCTCCTCTTCCCTTACATCAATTCCAGAAGAGGCCAACACATCCGTTAGATCAGCTGCGTCTGTTGGTTTGTCAACAGGTCGGGAGGGAGGACCCATGGTGCCAGGAGGTGGGGGTGCCGGTGATTGTGGTATCCCATTTGTATTTGTCCCGTTCACGCCAAGTTGTTGGTTTTGCGGTAGTTGTAAGGTTCCAAAGCTGGGTGAGGCATAAGGTGACTGAGAGGATTGAGGGTGAGGTGAAAGGCGTTGTCGCTTGTTCGGTGGTGGAACGCTTCCATTGACCGGCGACGGAGCGGGAGAGGGAGAGGAACCCGGAGGTGAAAAGGATTGGGAGAACTGTTGGGGTTGCGTTTGCGCCATTGTGACTACAGCCCACGACCCCTGGTCGCTTATATGCAGTTACGCGATGATGTTTGATCGAAATTTGCCTATCAATCACGGACAGGATGCGTGCTTCGCGCGTATGTCAAACCGTGAAGCGGACTGCTGAAAACCGCCGCCGCCGCCACCTGTAACCATCTCAAGACATCGGGTACAGTATCGAGGTGTAATATTCCGTCGGCAGTGGTAGCTGGACAAACAGAGGACAGGTTACGCGGCGGAAAGCTGGCGTTGTTCGGGATGCGCGCATGGAAAGGGAACTCCGGCTCGTTGAGGTTTTGCTGCGACGAAAGGCGGCGGGTGATCACGTGCAAATTAGGTAAGACAAAGCTCCGTCTCCTTGAAAGAAACAGCATTCATCACTTGTGTTTTGTCAGGGACGAGCAAACGACAAACGAAGCGGTTTCTCCTGTTCTGGGTTTTTTTTTTTTCATAACCATACCTGTTCGCTTAATTGTGAAAGATACCATTGTGCATTGCTGTTCGTGCATGCCATGGCTCTCAAACTGAGCGCAAACTACTGAGAGGCTTCACTAATCTTCAACAACACGCTGCTGTAATATTGATTGATCCCTTCTTGGTTACTCACCAGATTCGCTTGTCATAACTGCGGTCAAACAGCTTCCTTGCGCGTGGATTCCGAAAATCAGAAACGCGTCTCACTATGGCGACAAAGCGAAAGGCCGCGGCGATGAACGCCGTCGATGACGAACCTGTCGACCCCTCAGATGAGTTGGCGTTTTATTGTTTGGGTGGTGGTAATGAGGTTGGGAGATCATGTCACATCATTCAGTATAAGGGAAAGACTGTCATGGTGCGTATCCTGCCAATTCTTCGACTGAGCACTCCCCTAACCTGAGGCATATAGCTTGATGCTGGTATGCATCCTGCGAAAGAGGGATTCTCTGCGCTCCCCTTCTTTGACGAATTCGACCTGAGCACGGTGGATATACTCTTAATTAGCCAGTACGTTCTAGTCTCCTTGCTGCTTTCCCCCAATTTCGTCGTGGGGTTTCCTGGATGCCAAAGGGTACTTCGACACGGTGATGGCATGAGAAAGCCATCGGGTATCAATGGTGGAATAGCTCTTTCGGCAATCCAGCCCCTACTGTTCTCATGTATACAAAAAACACAATACAATTCAATCCATTTTGTATTCCGTGTCCCATCATCTGTATTTTGTATCATCTTTAGCCATGAATCCTTACACCGTGCTGTTGCTCTTATCTCAACCGATAAACGACTAATCGATGTTTTATCGCATGGCAGCTTTCACGTCGACCACTCATCCGCGCTACCCTACGTCCTCAGCAAAACAAATTTCAAAGGCCGTGTTTTCATGACCCACGCGACGAAGGCTATTTACAAATGGTTGATCCAGGATAATGTGCGAGTCAACAATACTGCCTCATCATCGGACCAGCGGACTACGTTATATACGGAGCATGACCATCTGTCAACGCTGCCGCTGATCGAGACCATTGACTTCAACACAACTCATACCATAAACAGCATTCGCATCACTCCCTTCCCTGCCGGCCACGTCCTTGGAGCTGCTATGTTCCTGGTATCGATTGCGGGTTTGAACACTCTATTTACAGGAGACTATTCTCGTGAAGAAGATCGCCATCTCATCCCCGCCGAGGTCCCTCGGGGGATCAAGATTGACGTACTCATAACTGAATCGACGTTTGGAATATCCTCCAACCCTCCTCGACTCGAGCGCGAGGCTGCCCTAATGAAGTCTATAACCGGAGTGCTGAACCGTGGAGGTCGAGTTCTTATGCCAGTATTTGCGCTTGGCCGTGCGCAGGAGCTACTCCTCATTCTCGATGAATATTGGGAAACACATCCCGAGTTGCAAAAGATTCCCATCTATTACATTGGAAATACGGCTCGAAGATGTATGGTTGTTTATCAAACATACATTGGAGCAATGAACGATAACATCAAACGGCTTTTCCGCCAGCGAATGGCAGAAGCCGAAGCTAGCGGCGACAAGAGTGTCAGTGCAGGGCCTTGGGATTTCAGGTTTGTCCGAAGTCTACGCAGCCTAGAACGGTTTGACGATGTTGGTGGATGTGTCATGCTAGCGTCCCCAGGTATGCTACAGACAGGAACTAGTCGAGAACTCCTGGAGAGATGGGCTCCAAATGAGCGCAATGGTGTTGTCATGACGGGCTACAGTGTAGAGGGCACGATGGCCAAGCAGTTGCTGAATGAACCAGATCAGATTCATGCCGTGATGTCCCGTGCGGCCACTGGCATGGGGAGGTCACGCATGAATGGTAACGATGAGGAACAGAAGATCATGATTCCGAGACGGTGTACTGTTGACGAGGTCTCGTTCGCAGCTCATGTTGATGGCGTCGAGAACCGAAACTTCATTGAAGAAGTGCAGGCACCTGTTGTGGTACGCATCTTCCATTCCTACATTTCTTTCCCTATTACTAACCATCAATAGATCCTTGTCCACGGTGAAAAACACCAGATGATGCGGTTAAAATCAAAACTGTTGAGTCTCAACGCTGACAAGACAGTGAAAGTCAAAGTCTACACCCCAGCCAACTGCGACGAAGTCCGAATCCCCTTCCGGAAAGATAAAATTGCCAAAGTGGTTGGTAAACTAGCACAAACGTCTCTACTCTCGGAGCAAGAAGAGGGCCCGCTCATGGCCGGAGTCCTTGTTCAGAACGGCTTTGATCTGTCGCTGATGGCGCCGGATGATCTCCGAGAATACGCTGGTCTAGCGACCACTACTATCACCTGCAAGCAACACATTACTCTAAGTTCTGCTAGTATGGATTTGATCAAATGGGCATTGGAGGGTACTTTCGGTGCTATTGAGGAAATTGGTACCGACCAAGAGGCGAAGAATGAAGAAGACCAAGAAGATCCCGACGGGGATAAACAACAAACAAAACAGGAGGCTGCCGACGAAGAGATTCCTATGGAAGAGCCTCAAGCATATCTGGTTATGGGCTGCGTCATCCTCCGATATCACCCTCGAACTCGCGAGGTCGAGCTCCAATGGGAAGGAAACATGATGAACGACGGTGTAGCCGACGCGGTCATGGCTGTCCTACTCACCGTGGAAAGCAGCCCGGCTTCCGTTAAACGTATGACCTCCTTCCTCTAACATTTCCCCCGTATAATTAATCGTACCATGCTAACAAAACTACTCACAGAATCCGCTAAGCACAAGCACCACCACCACCACGGTGACGACGACGACACTACCTTAGACATCTTAAACCCGCACGCTGCGCAGGACGCAGAAGAACGCTTCACGCGCCTCCTCATGATGCTCGAAGCCCAATTTGGCTCCGAGATTGCGCCCATCGAGCGCCCCCGCCTGGCTTCCTCATCCTCCAACAAAGACCTTTCAAACGGCACAGCAACTGGGCCCGTCAAGTCCGAGCCCGAGCAAACCCCAAGTCCATTCGACACAAAGGATACTGAAGACCAAGATCCCGCAACCGTGGCGGAACTCGAAGCCGCCGAGCTTGCTCGTCTCCATGCCCTTGGTATTCCTGTTCCCGGTCTGGAGATCAAGGTGGATAAGCATACTGCGAGGGTATGGTTGGAAGACTTGGAGGTCGAGTGTGCCAATGCGGTGCTGAGGGATAGAGTCCGGGTTGTGATTGAGCGGGCTGTGGAGACAGTTGCGAGTATGTGGTCATCAGGGCCTTCGAGCGCCGTTGCGAATGGAGGGAAGGGATATACCGAGAATACGGTTTCGAAGGGCCTGAAACTTGAAGCTAAGGCTTAAGTTTACGTGTTTTATTATTATTGTGTGTAATATACGGATTTCATTGAATAACTCGATTTGGGAGATGGTCTTCTACGATTTAGGCGAGCAAACAAGCAACAGTCACAGAAACATCCATAGATACTTTAAACCGTCTCATATTATATCATTCATATACATTGTAGTCAACCACACCTACCTAAGATTCCGGGACCTGCGCGAAAACCGCATCAAGAACCCGGACAGTCGTGTCCACGATAATATCAATCTCCTCCTTGGAAACATTATAAGCCGGCGCTATAATAACATGGTCTCCTCGAACCCCATCAACAGTCCCTGACGCACCGTACAGCGAGATTGCGTATTCAGGCTTCAACCCTGTTTCCTGGATATGGAAAGCTATCGCAGCGTCGGTGCTGAAAGGCTCTTTTGTAGTTCTGTCTTTGACGAATTCAATCTGCCAACATACATGGTCAGTCAAACAATGTGATAGTTACTGAAGAATCGGCAGGTAACTCACCCCCCAAAACAGGCCCTTCCCTCGAATATCTCCAACGTACGGGTGCGCGCTCAAGGCCCCCTTCAGTCTATCTTCCAAATACGCACCCATCCTTCGAACGTTCTCTAACAGCCCCTCCTCCCTAATGACCTTCTGCACAGCCAGTGCAGCCGCACATGAAACCGGATGACCCTGGTAAGTTTGGCCATGGCGAAACGCACCAGTTCCCTTGTCAATAACCTGCACGACCTTATCTGAGATCAAAAGACCCGAGACAGGCGCGTAGCCGCCTCCCAACGCCTTCCCGATTGTCTGGAGATCCGGGACAACATCTTCCTGTTCCCAGGCATGCAGAGTACCGCAGCGACCCATGCCGCTCATTATCTCGTCGAGGATAAAGAGGGCTCCGTATTTCTCGCAGACGGACTTCATGGCGGCGAAATAGCCTGGAACGGCGGGGACGCAGCCCAGAGCCTTTTTATTTGGTATTATGCGTTAGTAGGCGACTCCCATCATCAATTTAGAATAAGAGAGTACAAAGAGACTTACCGCTCCAACAACAGGCTCCGCGATGAACGCGCAGACGGTATCAGGACCGACGTGTTGGAACTCGGCGTCTAGTTCGTCCGCAAGTCGCGCAACATACTCTGCGTCTGACTCACCATCTTTTTTTCCTCGGTAAGCATAGCATGGAGATACGTGAGAGGTGTTTTGGGATAATATAGGCTCGAAAGGTTGGCGGCGGAGAACGTGGCCGCCAGCTGACAAGGCCCCTAAAGTGGTGCCGTGATAAGAGGGCTTGCGGGCGATGAATCGTGTTCGTTGGGGCTGAGGCGTAGACAACTCGAGAAAATATTGGCGCGAGAGTTTGAGTGCGGCCTCCACAGCCTCAGAGCCTGGGATTGACCATGTCAGTGCTCCGGTAATGGAACGAGGAAGAGGTCGTACCAGAGCTAATCACAAACAGTTTGGATAACCTCCCACCCGTTGAGTCGACAAGAAAACGAGCGAGCTCCTCAGATGCCTCTGTTCCGAAAAATGCAGTGTGACAATACTCGATTTGTTTGAACTGGTCGACAATGGCCTGACTCACTTTCTCATGGCCGTGGCCTAAACAGGAAACAGCAGCGCCGCCCGTCGAGTCAAGGAACTTGGTGCCATCTTCGAGGAAAAGATAGCTGCCTTTGCCACCGACAGCCTTCTTGGGGAGAAAGCGAGTATCTCGATGGAGAACAGCGCTTGTGGCAGCAGAATCTGTTTATTGGAGATCATCAGTGGTTGGGATATGGAGCGGGTGGATTGCTTGCCTGTACCTGGGTTGGTTTTATTTTGGCGGCTCATGTTACCAGGTTATATGATAGAATAGTGATAAATCTGGGAAAGGTGTGAGCAGGGGGGTCAAGGTAGTATTTGAACCCCTCAACTTCCACTCCCGCAGTTGGAGACGCCTTTGATGTCGAGTGGGTATTCTATAGATCGGTTTGCCGATTTACTATGAAGCCGAGGCTGTCGTTGGCTGGTTGCGCCGGCGAGCCGATACGTCGCTTGAGATCCCCACTCTGAGTCTGGAGTAAATCGTCCAATGCTCTAATCGCACAAGACATGGGCCAGAGGGCTTGTGTCTTGTGATATCGTAACTTTTTTCAATTTAACTTCAACAAGTCGTGGGTGGGAAATATAAGGGAAGATGCTTAGCACTTTCTTGACCCCGTTACGTCAAAAAGCTGGCCATGGTTCAAACTGATGCATGTGCTCAACTCAATTCGGCGCCTGCCCAACAATTCAAGTGTCCGAATAGTAGAAACCTCACCATTCAGAGATAGAGGCGAGATAGATTCATGCTTCTATTTTTGTTTGGTAAACAATCACCCGAGACCGGTAAGCGAGTACTACCGCGGGGCTCCCTTGGCATCCATGAATACACCTAACATACCTAGAACATACATATTACCTAGGTACTCCGTGTGGGCTATTCCGATCAACAAAGCAATTGTTCACGCTGCCTTCTTCAAAACACACGAGAATCCATCGTCTGCAATATCGGCCTCGAACTTAATACCGCCCCGAACTTCCGGTATGATAATTGGGGGTGCACCTACGGCACCCAATGGAAATCGCATTCTAGCGTCGTGAGCCCCGTAACAGGGTCACTAACCCCGGTAACCGCGTCACTAACCCCCGACTTTCAGCATCGCTGACAAATGCCTCTCGCGGGCGGGAGGCTTAATAATGTACAATATACAGATACAAGCCAAATGGCAGACCGGTGGTCGGTGTTTTCCCTCGCCGACCAGCGTCGTAGAGTAGGTGAATAACTTGCTCGATGGTAAAGCCAAAAGCTATAAGAACCCACCCCGAGAAGGGAAAGACATCATATTCATCTACTACCCAGAGCATACTCAGTCGCAAAAACATTCTTCAAACCCTCAACTTGAATTCTCCACGCTTATCATGAGCCCTAGAAATGTCATCGTCTTCGGCCCAACAGGGGGCGTGGGTTCCGCTGTAGCCCGCACCGCTCAATCGCACGGCGCCAAAGTATTCCTCGCCTTGCGTGATATCTCGAAGCCTGTACCTGGCCTCACTGCTGCCGAAGAGCGAAGCTTGGGATATGAGAGGGTTCAAGCGGACCTCACCGAGCCGAAGTCCGTCCATGCTGCGGTGTCCAACACAGGAGCCTCTCACGCCTTCATCTATGCAACTCTCGGAAGATCACCCGATCATATGCTGTCCACTGTGGAAGCACTCAAAGCAGCAGGGATCGAGCAGGTCGTCCTCTTGAGTAGCATCTCTGTGCATGGCGATGTTCGGGCTATTCCACCAAGTAATTTCATTGCATATGAGCATGCGCAGGTCGAACTGTCGTTGGAAAGTGTATTCGGCCCCCAGGGATATGTTGCAGTTCGCCCTGCCTGGTTCGCGACCAATTCGTTCTGGTGGAAGAGACAGATTTTAGAGGGGGAAGTGAAATGGGCCTTCCCAGACCTGCGTTTTGATTTTATCGCCCCTGAAGATATTGGCGCGGTATCCGGGACGATTCTCGCCGGCGCATTCGAAGGCAGATCCCCAGTTCTTCTTGCTGGACCAGAGACGGATCTGTCAGTTGCCGGTGCCATTGAGGTTATTGGACGGGCAATCAACAAACCGGTGAAAGTGACAAAGGTCAGCTCAGATGAGAACATCCAAGTGCTGACTGAAAAGTCCGGGATTCCGGAGCCCTTAGCGAAAGACTTGACAAAGGCCTTTGAGGCAGCGAATGAGGATCAAAATTTGCTCCTTGGACCGCTCACTTCTGAAGTGAGAGCGAACGTCGAGAGGCATCTCAAGCGGCCCTCTACGCGCTTTTCCGAATGGGTGGAAAAGCACAAGGCCGAGTTCGTGGCGTGATGATCCTATGGTGTAGTCACCCTCATTTCTGATGCCATGCGCGTCCAATGCGAATAGCTTTGCGATACCGTCCATGAGGTTAAGAAGCCGAGATCATTGTTGCGTCAGTTGGCATGACAATGGCATCGTCTGCGCAAATGAGGGGATTAAATAAGGCGTGTACAGATTGCTTTGATCTGGCAGTTGATTGAAAGTGGTTTTGATGGGACAAGTTCGCTGCTAACGAAAGAAATGGCAGGGGCTTCAACTAACCCGTCCTAATCATGATGCTTTCCGATGACACTGTATATAGTTAGAGATAGCAAACTCATTTTATGTTCTTCAAGTCCAACTGCCGAAATTCAGACATCCGACATGCTTGACAGCCAATGAAGTTCCAGTATTTACCGGCCGAGAAACCATTTGGGTCTCGAGAGAGATCTCAATACGCACCTCATAATAGTATTTCGACGTGGAATTACACCTAAAGCCAATCAAATGTAACTAAAATACAATTTTCTGGAAGAAAAATTAAGAAACTCCACAAGTTTGATGTTATTTCCACATATTTACTTCCACTAACGCTGTGGAACTTTTAGCGCGGGAGAGCGATCTCGTCATCGCGGATGCCATATTGCTCATCAACATCCACGGCGGGGGTTCGTTTGGGATTCCATCACTTCCGCTTATTGGCTTTCAACCTCAACGACGCACGGTTTCCCTGTGGGGTGTGATCAACTTCTGCTAGGGACTGCAATGATCCAGACCCCCACGAGATAACCCTCTGCGATTCGCAGCCATCATCGCGTGAAATATAGCCATGATGATGTGCTTCCCGCCATGTGCGGTGCCTTGCGCGCCGTTGACAGCTTTAAATAGTCCAGCCGGGGCTCGAATGCGCCATTGTCAAGGGTCCATATCCACTTTTCCAACAGTGAAGTTGGTCGACCACCGCAGGGATACACTTTTTTCAAGTCGTCCCAGCAGCGCATATTGCCCTTTGGCTTTGGGTGCCCTCAGCGAACGATGGCGGATGTGAAAGAAACCAAAGGTCCCGACTTGGACCCATCTCAGGAGAAGTTTGATAGTTCTCCGGCGGAAAGCAATATCGCAGACGACTATGCCGATATAAACGAAAAATCGCTTCTTCGAAAACTCGACTACAAGCTCCTTCCTCCATTGACGATTCTGTACCTTTTGTCTTTCCTTGATCGAAGTAATGGTACGAAATGAGTGTCTTCCGAGTCGGTGTATCTCGCATGCTAATCTATACATTTCATAGTCGGCAACGCTCGTTTGGAAGGGTTGACCGATGATGTTGGCATGAGTAAGGAACCTCTCCAGCTAGGTATGGAATAATTTACTGACGCGGTGATGACTCGCATAGCTGGAAACCAATATCTTACTGGTTTGACCTTGTATTTCGTCGGTTATGTCGTGTTTGAGGTCCCTTGCAATATCATACTGAAGAGGACAACTCCCCGGATATGGCTTCCAACGCTCACTCTCATCTGGGGCATTGTTGCGACACTTCTTGGTGTTGTAGAAAACTATGCGGGATATCTCACCTCGCGAACAGGTATGCTTAACCGTTTCTCAACGTGACTGGCGCTGCTGACATTAATTGTAGCTCTTGGTGTTGCCGAAAGTGGTCTATTTCCCGGTGTCGTTTTCTATCTATCTATGTGGTATAAGCGAAACGAACAGCACTACCGCGTGGCATTGTTTTTTAGTGCAGCTTCGCTTGCGGGTGCTTTTGGTGGAATCCTTGCTTGGGTGAGTACTTGCAATTAGTCGCCGAGTCCAGTATAACATGTTAACCGTTTTTTAGGGAATCGCGCACATGGATGGTGTTGGCGGCTACGCTGGTTGGCGGTGGATTTTCATCCTGGTATGATGATACAGCAAGTCATGACATGGTATTGAGTGCAGTAGGCTAACTGGTTGCAGGAAGGGCTACTGACGGTGGTAATGTCTGTCGTTGCCTACGTTTGGGTCTACAACTATCCAGCTACCGCAGAATTCTTGTCAGACAAGGAGCGTAGCTTCATTACCTTTCGCCTAAAGCACGATAATGATGCGACACGTGAGGAGAAATTTACTTGGTCTGCTGTTGTAGATGCTGTCAAAGATCCCAAGGTCTGGTTGTACGGGCTTGGCTTCCACTCAATGTCTCTTCCATTATACACCCTCTCTCTATTCCTGGTAAGGCACCCTTGCCTCTAGCCAGACTTTCCCTGGGTCGCTAACTTTGAATAAGCCCACAATTATCAAGGAACTTGGTTACAGCGCGGCTAAAGCCCAGCTCCTTACCGTCCCTCCCTATGCACTCGGGTTTATAACGACGATCACCGTCGCTATCCTTTCTGAACGCACTAGGCGACGGGCACCCTACATAATGGGCTCCTCGGCGGTTGCTTGCATTGGTTATATAATTCTCCTTACTGGGCGCAAACCCGGTGTATCATATCTTGGGACCTTTTTCTGCTGCGCGGGCATCTATCCCGCCGTAGCAATTGTCCTATCCTGGCCCGCCAACAATGTCTCTGGCCAGACAAAGCGAGCCATTGCCAACGCCATGCAAATATCCATCGGTAACCTCGGTGCTGTCCTTGGAACGCAGTTGTACCGGACGGAAAGCAGTCCTCGATACTTTGTGGGTCATGGATTCGCACTGGGGTATCTTGTGGCGAACATAATCGTCGTATTCATCCTGTGGCAGGTACTTAACCGCGAGAATGCCAAGAAAGCTGAGATTAGGGAACGTGAAGGTCTCCAGGCACTGATTGGAGATATTGGCGATACGGAGGGCGAATTTCAAGGAGACAAGGATCCTCGATGGATCTTCCAGACTTGAAGATAGACCGTGTGTTATAGAGTCGGCGAAAATACCGATGCGGAACCATCGCTGTAATCTCGAGACCCTATTTATTGAGTATTAGATCGCTTTGGTTAGTTCAGGCAGTCTATAATTAGTAACTGGTAAATAATTCCTGACGTTTGTCTGGTTTTCTTTGTAGCCACGTTGGAGCACAATGACGGTTACTAGGTTTTGTAGTTGAAGCCTGAGGGTGCCAGGCACCGATGGATCATTCACTGGGCGAAGCCAACCTGGCCCAACCATTCCGAAAAAGGGAAGGGTGGGCCTCCTGCAATGGAGCGAGTAAGCCCAAAGTATCTAAACCTCCCAGTGTTCCCAACTCACTTTCTTACAACACAAGACAACAAATTAGCGACTATCGCTCCACGGCAAGATGGAACCTGTATACCCAGGGACAGAATTACCAATGTCGGAAAATGCTGAATCCCAGTATATTCGGAACCACCAGTACACACAGAGGGTCCCATCTTCTCACTACCCCGACGTCCATTACAATGGTTACAATCAACCAGATGTCCAGCCAGTTGGCGTTAGTTCCCATCGTTATAAGGAAGGCGAATTTGCCAGCACCGACTTCTTTCAGCGTGTCGATCCGCAGATGTTCGCACTGCCACAGACTGAGATTGAGTGGTCTTACAACTTGCGCCGAGCCGCACAGCGAATCTTGCCATTCCTCTATTTAGGACCATGGAGCTTCCTATCAAACAAACAGTGGCTGAACAACGAGGGCATCACGCTGTTACTTGGGGTTCGAGATCAGCGGCTGGCGCACTCACGACTTTTTTCGGGACAGAAAGCCGCGAAGGATGCGGGGATTGAGTCTGACTCTTTCGACATCGTGAACGGCCAAGATCTTATCTCGAGATTGCCGCAGACGATACGACGCATCAATGATCATATCTGCCCTTCAGTGACTCCGGATGGTGGTGTGCCGCTTCCGAGAAAGGTTCTCGTATTCTGCGAAACGGGGAACGGTCTATCCGCGCTGGTTGTGGTGGCGTACTGTATGGTGATGCTTAACATGCCGTTGGGTCAAACATTAAACTTCATCCACTCCCAAAGGTTTTGCATCGATATGGAAGATGGTTTCAAACCGCTGCTGGTGGCATTCGAGGGACTTTTGGAGGCTAAACGCGATGTTGAAAATGCGAACAGGGCTGTAGGCGCGACCTCGAATTTGGCCCCTCCGATGATGACCCTGTCTAAGAAGCGAAGCTTTGCAGATCAGCAAGAGGACGAGAAAATGGACGACGACATTATGGAAGTAGAAGCTTCTTCTTTGGACAGGAAACCTCAGGCACCATTTCAGGATCGTTTGGGATAATAGGAATTGTCTTTGTTTCCCCGTGAAGGATTGCCTTACATGATGGTTTGCGGCTTGTGTATTCTTTGTAGCTACTTAATTATCTCCTGTAATCAAGTTTTGCCTCAGAAATTTGAGGCTTTACACAATTTTAGACATGAGAATATGAATTACCTTCAGAATTAGTTTAAAGAAAATGCTTACTATTCTCATTGTTGCTGTTTTGCCAAAAGGAGCAGTCTCCTTCACATCAAGAGTCAGTTATTCACTCATGGCAGCCTGCTAAGAATATTAACTACCTCTTAACTGCCTACTATTTTCTTATTCTCTTGTCTTCTCCTCTGATCAATAGGCGAGGACTTTTACACATGTGCATTTCTATCATACCTGTCACTTCAAAGTCAGTGTCATTCACTCTACATTTTGACCATTGAATCGACAGCTTTTAACCGCCTATCTCTACTATCTGACCAGCACCCTTGTCTATCTCTTCTCATCCCATATTCTTATCAGTTCATTGCCTTACCTTCCCACGAGCAAGAACGAGACATACTAAAGCCCAGCGACCTAAATCCGTGGCCATGAAGCTTCGACACACCATCCGTCCTCCGGTACGTTATAGTGATGAGATAGTCTACTCCCCCGGGACATCTCCACGGCGTATGCGGAAAGATAACATGGTCAAGAATCCGCAATATATCGATTACGTTCCGAACCAACGCCCTGCCGCGTTTCCGACGCGGAATTTCCCACGCGCCTCCCCACAAAATGGAAACACGGAGGACGGATCAGGTCAAAACATACAAAGAAACGGGAGGAAGGGCCTAGAGAGCTCCTGTTCGTTGACAGACCCCGGGAGCCATGGCCGCAACTCTTTACACCCTGGCTTAGAGGGCGTACCGGCGGATCAGCTTGACAATTACATTGCGAGCAATGGGGACCTAAACCCGACATGGGTCAGCAATATGGCTAAGATGGCGGCTCCAGGATATAACTTCCCCAACGACGCTATGGATCTGGATGTAAATATGGGGTACGCTGCTTATGAAGCTATGGTTCTGGATATGGAAGACACTGATGTGGATGGGGCAATATCCGAGGCTCCTGGGGTAAGCTCCGTTGACTCTGACTCCGACGAGTGGTCGTCAGAAGAGGCGTCGCTAACTTCCCAATCTCAGCCTTCTTCGACAGGACCACGAGACCCAAGCTGGAGCGATCTCTCATGCCGAATGCAAGCTGAAATACTGGAAAATCTACTCGAGCGTTACAGCCGCCCCACCGTATGTCGTATGCTCGGGTTGACCGCCGAGGAAAGTAGTGCAATTAAGGAGCTCATAAGATCTCGCCGGGAGCAAGAAAAATTGGAAGACACCGTGCTGAAAGCCATGCGAGAAAAGCAATTGAGAGAATTTATGAAAATCGACAACAGTCTTCGGAACCAAACCCAATCACCGCACCTCGGTTTCCAGAAAGCTTCTCGCCAGGCATTCCGCAAGCTGGACGGACTCATCCACCCAGACGTCAACTTCTTTGCTTGCGAAAGGTCTGAGCTCACGGCTGCAAGGATATTTTTACGCAAACGAGAGATAGAGGCTAAGTTTGCAGGGGCTTGGGGAAATGAAATTGGTTGTTCTCGACCTTCCAAGAATGGAGGAGGAGCGTCTTCTAAAATGGTTGGTTTAGATGGAGGCCCTGGCCCTAACCCCGTCGAAGCCATCTGTCTAACGTCCAACCAAGCAAAAGTGCCCTCCACCTGCTCCTTCACCACCGCTACGGCCACCAAGCCTCCTACCATCCGCCCTCAACTAGCATCTTCCACGGTGAAACAAGGGTCTACAGCCAGCCTCGGAGAATCGCCGACCAGCAGCAGTTCTGAATTCCAGGAACTTAATCGTGACTTGACTACGCCGGCGAAATTGCTCACCCTCCGCAACAAAGGAAAACTCGATAACGAAAGGGATGATGGCGAGAAGGAAGGCCCACAACAGATCGACCTTGACGGTTGTCAGGATCTATCAGTATCCGACCTCACACTGGGGAGTTCCCCGTGCCCTAAGAACGCCCCGCTCCCGCCCTCTTTCGAGAAGCTTGCCCTAAAACAGCCACGGCAAACTCTCCACCAGCAACAATCTGCCAACATTATACAAAGAACGAACTCGTTTTTGACAAATAATCTGACCCCGCTGTCTAAAACGACCGAAAATGGAAACTTCGACTTGGAACATGACATCCAGAGATTGAATAGCGAGCGGTCTCCACAGCGCCCGAGACCATGGGTTCTCCTTCGCAGCGACAAGCTCTCGAACAGCACACAGGAGCCAGGTGGTACGAAGCACCACACAGAGAACCAGAGGTCATGTCAAAACCAAACATTTGGTGATAACATGGAAAGCCATACGAGCAGTCGCCTCACCGAGCTCAACCTAACAGGAGTGGTCAAGCCCGACACACTCATTCCTGTGTCGCCATCTTCAACACCAACGGACCATATTGGCGGATTATCGTCAAGCCCAGAGACGAGGCGGTTCCGATTCTCAACTCCCCCATCGCCTGAAACAGTCCGTACGCATCCTCCGTCTCCTTCTACGAGCGCATCCTGTGGCACTCACACTGGCGATGAGGACGAGGATGAAGCTGAGGATGATGAGTTGCTGGAAGACGAGGTCGTGCTTGTCCCCATTGGCCCCCGGGGACATCCTTGGAGAAAGGTCTACAATATTTAATTATTAAACAGGGTAGAAGTTGATTCACAGTTAAATTGACTAACAAGTCAAGAAAAAAAAAGTACACGAGACCCCCTCCGGCCAGACTGGTGTCCGCCAACACCTTGGACCAGCCGGAGGGGTCAATAATTATAAAAGAAAAACAAAAAACGCCCGCCAGCTTTTCCCCCCGGTAAAAATAAAAATAAGAATAGGCGCGAAAGCGCCCCCCCCCCAAAAAAAACCAAAAAGGTCCAAAAAAAAAAAAAAAAGAAAAGAAAAAAGAAAAAACAAAAACCCCTTCAGTCAACGCGATTCTTGGACCTGTAGTAGAACAACAGGCCATGGACGCCTTTGTCGGCGCCCCCTAAAATCTTCCAGTATCGATCGTCATCGGAGACCATTACCCGCAGCTCGACACACATTGCGATAATTCTCCGCTTCACACCCATAGACTGGAGCTGCAACGAATCAGTTGCAAGTTCCCCGATGTGCTCTAGGGTATCTTCGGGAAGCTTCATCTTCTGTTCGTTCATGACGACAAGGGCATGTCCGATTGTTTCAAACCCTTTTCGAAGTATTTTGTGTTGGGGATCGTCCTTCACACTGGGAAGGTACTCCATAAGAGCGTCAATGATCGCAGATGGTTCGGAGACGTCAACAATGTCATCAATCAGTTGGTCAATAACCTTGACTAAATACCGCGCTATCTCGTAAGGTTTCTGAGCCTCGAGTAGCTGGATCACCGTACCAGGATAGTGGCAGGAGAAGTAGGTCTTGGAGTTGATAAACATGGATTTCACGGTGTAAAGGACCTGCGTCTTGAAGTCCCACACCGAACCGAAGGGTAGCACCTTTTCGCTAGGTGGTTTTTGAGTCACCAATTCGGCAAGTAGAGCCTCAAGCATGGAATCAAATTGGTTTGAATCAGTGAATATCGCATGGTGGAATTCGATGAGGCCCTGAAGTTTCCGGTATCCATTCATGTCCATATCCCTGGTTTGGATTCGTGTAATTCCTTTGGCAAGCATCTCACGCGCCTGCACAGGGTCTTGTGACCGGAGAGTGATATCCCGCTTGGTCGGGGTAGCCTCGGACTCCCTTGGGCGGTCGCTAAATGGGCGCAAAGCTCGCGAAACCTGGACGTCTGGGGTCTCATCGCCAGACGGCTTGCCCGAGTCACTGGCATATTGCGTGTCTGTTATCTCTTTCTTGAGTCGTAAAGGTGATGTGTCGCCTGGCTGTGGACCGGGTGTGTTATCGGCTTTCGGCCACGACGGTAAAAGGGGTAAAATGGCTGAGGTACGGCGAGCCCCAGAATTTGCTGATGCCCTGGCTGAGATGGCCTCTTCGGCGGTCTCATCATTCGATTTCTCTCCTCCGTTGTGATCACTGTTCAGTGCTTCTGGGGCAACTGGCAAAGCCACGGGGGAAATGGTCGCCGTGGGTGATACCTCTGGTGATAAAATAGACTCGTGCCTTGAGCCCTCGCCCTCCACCTGCAGTTGGCTTGCGTCAACGGCAGCGTTCGGATGAATTGTTTGGATTTCGTGTAATCCTTCGCCTACATCGGCTGGCATCTGTCCGGGAAGCTCTGGCTTCGATTCCGGCTCCGCCTCTGAAGCTGTGTGCGCTTCAACTTCTAACATATTCTGATCTTCGTAATCGTTGGGTGAGACTTCTTTGACTTCATGATGTGGCCAACCGGATAGCTCAAGAGAGTCCGCCACAGAATCGACTCTTGGGCTTCCGTAGTCCATCACGACCTTTTTGGGTGCAGTATTCTCGTCGTTCTTCCTCTCACCATTCTCTTCCCCACTGCTGTTCGTGCGCTTCTTAGGAATACTGATGCTCCCAAAAGGTCGGTCGGGGGTGAGTGTAGGGTCATTTGCGAGCCTAACTCCCATCTTCGTCGGACTCGCATTTTGCAGCGGGTCGCTCTTCTGACGGGGACGAGAAGCGCCGACGGGCTTCGTCCCAGGAGTAGTAGGATGCGCTGCTACCGGAATCCGGGCCGGGCTTCCTCGGGTTGGGCTCTCCTTCTGCGTTGGATGGAAACCGGCAGCGGTCGCGGGGCGTGGGTTGATTTCAAGTTGAGGCTGGCGCGGTTTCGAAGCGCCGGGGCGCATGGGAGCGGATGTGAGGGATGAAGTGGGTGTGGCCGTAACGGCTGACCTGGGCTTCTTGCGGGGGCGGTTGGCCTGGGCAGGCTGAGCTGCCGCTGTAGGAGGTGGGAATGTTGTGGCGGGTGCAAGATTAGGCCTCGCTTTAGCAGCGACCGCTCCCTTTGCCGGTGTCGGACGTCCAGGCGTACTGCTGAACAGTCCTGTCGTCGTGGAAGTTGAGCTCGATACAAACGGATCGTTCATCGGGTTCGCCGCATCTTTCTCGAGCGTCGCACGATGTTTGGGTGCAATCTCGTTCAGAATCCTAGGGTATGTTAGTCAATGTCGAACGAAAGGCAAGGCAAGCTAGCCAACTCACTGTTGAGCTTTGTCGGGCCAGACTTTGTGGAAGTCCCAAAAAGTGAGACGGTATGACTCTCTGTTGTCTGGTCTGGCATCGCTAATACCATTCTTAATGCACTGGGCAATGCTCGCCAACCCTTCAGGAGTAGTCCTGTGTTTCCCTTGGCCATTAATGACAACCCTCAACCAACCAGCGGAAAAGAAGCGGAGATTGTTATTGGTGCTGGCCGCCGCCGACGTAATGTGAGCCAGAACGCGAGTATTGCAGGTCACATTCTCGAGTAGAGCTCCGACAGTCAGGTTGCCATTGTGGGCAGTTATCTTCTTTGAATTGCCGCAGAGCTTCATCGCGTTGTTCAGGATGATATCGATCATGGGGTCAAGCCGAGATCCGTTAACACGAGCGAGGGACTGCAACATCTCAAGGCCAGTTGTTTGCATGGTAGTTCTGAGAGAATTCGCAACTTTGAAAATGGGGTCAAGAAGAGTTTTGATTCCCGCGAGGTAAGCTTGAGAAAACTCGTGCGGCGCATTCCCATGCGTGACTCGGCGGAGCATAGTGATATTCTTTTCACGCTTCTGCCAGTTGGTTTCGTCTTCTTTGCCGTTGAAGCATGGGAGCATGTCACGCACTAGCTGCTCCATCTCACGGGCAGATGAGATGTCGCGGGGTTGGACGGTGGTGTCGAGTTCTGGGTGGACATGTCGTGGTGTCGCAGGAACAGCACGCCGGTCAACCGGGGCGTTCGCCGCTCTGGGCGCTTTGTATGTATCGGTTGCTGTGGTGTTTGGACGCGTTGGTACGGGTCTATGAATAACGGAGGCATCTAATATACCATTAGGGCCTTCCAACATGCGGGGTTAAAGAAAAGGATATCAAAACTTACGCTCCGTCAAAGCTTCAACCGTCTGCCCCGGATGTGCGGAGACAGCTTGTTGGGGTCGAGTGAGAACAGGGGCGTTGCTAGCGGCCGTGGCGGCGGGCGCAGCTTGAGCGGGATGGTGAAAAACGGGTTCAATATGGTTGTCAATTGAAGCGGGTTCGGTGACGATTGTAGCGGAGTGAGTGCTGCTTGAAGCAGGATAGCCGTGCGAAGTATCAACTCGCGAAGCTGGTCGTTGAATGGCATTACCCCTTGAGGCCGAGCTGTGCAAGGCATCGCCTCTCGAGGGTGGCCTATGGAGGACATCACCCCTAGAAGGTGGGCGGCGTATGGCATCACCACGCGACGGTGGGCGAACCGAAGGCGGCCTAGTCGATGGCGGTCGGCTAGGAAGCTCTGGTTCAAGCCCAATGGCAATGAGAATGTCGTTCACAATGGTTTTTCGGACGTTATGATCAGCCATTTGCCGCTGAAGATCAGCCTGTGCATGGGGGGCCGCTTCCCTATCGAAAGGTTAATCGCTATACGAACATACGGGCACCTATACACAGGGAACTTACTTGAAGAGATCCACAATTACCGTTTTCGCGGCCCTGCGAACCTCTTTGTCGGCATCTTCTAGACATGCAACAGCATCCGGAACGTATTGTCTGAAGCCAATGTGATACTGAGTGACAATCTGCAGGACAAAGTCAGATAATGACAGCAAGATGGGATAAGACAGATCAGCAGGTACTCACGCTACTGAGCAAATTGAGGCTTGAATGTCTAAGCCTGGCGTTCTTCGACGTAAGGCCAACTTCGAAAACAGCATGGTCAATTTGCGGAGCAGCTGCAGGCCACATGTCGGTAAATGCTTGGGCAGCGAGACCTCTGATTCGGTCCTTGTGATCACCCAAACGGTCCAGGAGGCATGAAATGAGTTCCTTGGCGAAGACCGAAACGAGACTGTGCAGCTCCTGTATAAACAGGCGTTTCAAGAAATGGCCAAGAGTGGAAAATCCTGCCGTGATGAGGGCGATATGAGGCGAGGCTAAAGCAAGCCGCAAGCACTCGAAGAGCGGGGGCACTGCTCCCTCTGGAACATTCTTTTGCTTGATGTCAGATTTCACGCCAAGTAGATGGGCTACCTTGACGTCGAGCGACAGGTTACTATTCTTGAGCACCGCAAGCAGTTCCTCAGACTTTTGCTCCATCCTAGCCACGAAATGTTCGAGCTCAGGTCGTGCTACGAAGAGAAGAGCATAGATAGTCAGGAAACGAAAAGCGAAACCAAGTAGGGTAAAAAAGAAATCCCAGAAGTTGGAAGTGTAAAGCGTAGTGAGAATAAGGGCAATAACTGCCAGAAGGCTGTAAGAGTTTGAATCCATGGTCAGTAATCGTTGTGATCAATGAGCATAGAGCAGAGGGTTACGGAGCGGTTTAATGCAGAAGAGAAGAGGGACGGGGCTCTGGAGGGGGATTTTATACCAGTGTAAACGGAGCAGCTATAGCAGTCGCGACTCAGTGTATCATCGAAGAGGAAGTAGGCACAGTGAGGAAGGAGCGACGGCGTCGAACGTGGGCGGCGACCGAAGATGAGGTCCAGAAGAACGCAAGTTTGGAGAGCGGAGGGGGGGACGATAAGTCGATCTCCGATAAGCGACAGAGACGCGGCGATAAGCGCTTTTGGTCAATTCCTTGCAGATCAGACTGTTATGGGGGATTCGGAGGAGGGTTTGGCGTGTAAATCGAGGTTGTTGTGAGAAGCGGCGGTGTTGTGGAAGGAGCGAGCGACTCGAGTGGTGGGAGGGGGATGGTGGTGGTGTTGTGTTTGAGTTGTTGATGAGGTGTAGTCACTTTTTTCCAGGCCGGTTGGTTACCTACGCCAGGTCGGGCTCGGTTTGTTTACCTTGAGTCCCCACAGTATTGGACATTGCGCATTGGCCAGTGGGCGGCCCACTTCATATCAGGCGTTAGTGCAGGGACGTTAGCTTGTTGGTTAAGGACTCGACGTACTCGCTCAGTGTCTGGGGTTCAGAGTTGAATTGTTTAGGTTGTTACTATCTCCTGGGTCTCTGAACAACTCTAATAACTAGTGTGTTTGTGTTTTGTATATACTCAATTCTGGAAGCGTGGCAGAGCGCACTTATTCTATTTCACGTGCAGCCACTCCAAAGAACCAACACAGTTCCAGGGTACTTGACTTGCATTGCCCGAAAGTCTGCGGCCAACAAAGTTAGAGTTCAACACGCCTAACAGGCTGCTGGATCCGCTATGCTTACAATCGAGGGGAATTGAACCGTGCGCTAGGCACATCAGGTTGCTGCTGACGGGTGGACTCCATACACTCTGCAGTGGCCCCTGCATCCCCCGCCTGTCTCCGTTCAACACCACATCCATGATCCAGTCATCCCACCATCGACGCATCACTCATCGGCAGCAGTTCATAGCTCATTTATTTAACACTTGAAAACAAACGATGGCTACACCTTCAGCGATTCCCAAGATTGGCGTTCCCTCTGACCCCTCCAAAGAACCACTTACTGCCCCCAACTCAGCCCACTCCCCCAAACTCCCCGCACCCAAGTTCCGCCTTGAGATCCACGACCTCCGACATCCTGCAGCCCTATTCTTCCTCACCTCCGTGTCCGACCTCACAACTACACTTGAAACCGCCCTCGCCGCAATTATCAAGAACCTCTACACCCCCTCCGCCCACGATAAGGCCACCGCTGCCGCCCCGAAACGAAAGCATCCGCCAACATTCACACCATCTCTCCCACCGACGCGCTCCGTGACAGTCCTCCTACGCGATGTCGGCGGTGTCGCCTATACAACCGGCAAGGACATTGACAACGACCACAAAGAAATCCACGTCTCCCTTGGGTACATCGAACACTGTGCTACCAAGGCCGACCCCCTCGCCGAGATAGTAGGCGTGCTCACCCATGAGCTCGTCCACTGCTACCAATACGCTGCCCCGCGTGCTACTCTTGACGGTAGGCCTGATGACTGTACCCCTCGTGCCCCGGGTGGTTTAATCGAGGGGGTTGCGGACTTTGTGCGTCTCAAAGCGGGACTGAGTCCGCCGCATTGGAGTCGGCCGACGTGTGCCAAGGAAAGGCCTGAGAAGTGGGACTCCGGGTATCAGCATACGGCGTACTTTTTGGCGTGGTTGGAGGATGTTCGGGTTGGGAGGGGGGCGGTAGGTCTGCTGAATGATCGGTTGTGCCGGGTTGGATATGTTGGAGACGGTAAGTCGAAGGAGGCCCAGGAGCAGGGCGGTCACAAGGGAGAGGGCTTTTGGAGGGCTTTGTATGGGTCCGAGATCGATCAATTATGGGACGAGTATGGCATTTGGTTAGATAGCCCCAACGGCCAGGGGAACTGGGAAGATGAGCTCATAAATCCGGCCGATAACTAGAACTAGTCCGTATAATTAATACTTAATTCTTACTATATACCTACTACATACTACATCAAGCACTAAATCCTAACCACGCTTAAGAAACGCCACGAGACCGTGATCTAAGCCTTCTGACAATCAGAGCTCCATCCTGCCGCCGGAGTTACGTGACCTGGACGTACCTTCCTCCTGCCACCTCCATAACACGTCCGTTTCTGTGGGCGACTCCAGCTGAGAGGAAGGGAGGATCCACGGGGCTGTACGTCTTGTATTTTGAATAGGGTAACCAAAACAAGTATTAGCAAGCGTTGATTCAATACATCTATCTATGTACCATAAATCTCTAGAACAGACTGCCCCGCTAGGCTTTGTCCCAACGACTGTTTCAACTGTAAACAATAAGTAACAGTGAAGCCAAGGGTAACGGAAACGCAAAAACAACACCAAAATAATATAATAAATTCCCATACTGTACAAGGTCCGATCTTTAATAATTTGGTAAAACATATTGCACACAGGCTCTTGCCACATCAATTGTAGACAATACACCGTGCAGAAGGGGAGAGCGGCTCTCTACCGCTTGGATTCTATGCAACAACCTCACCCAAATCCACATAAACCGGCTTCCAAGGGGCAGCGCCTTCTTCCTCCATTGAACTCGGTACACGTACTTCCAACGGGCTGTAAAGATACCACGCCTTAAGAGAAGCAACGGCAGCCCTTGTCCGAGCCTCGACTAGGCTGGCGCCTGCGCCCTCGCCCAATTTATCTTTACCGGAGTAAATACCAACAACGAAGACGGGGTGCCTGCTCCTGCGGCCGGTTTCGCTGATAATCTTGGCGATGGGAGCCTCGTAGTTTTCACGCGCACAGAGTCGGGCTAGGTCACGCGTCGCCTCGGAGAAGTTGAACAGGCTGGAAACGTCGAGGTGTCGAGAGATAATGTGCTGTTCAAAGAAACGCTTCGCAGCTGCTCTGCCAGCATGGAGATAGACGGCGCCCATAACCGCCCGTACGAAAGAAGTGCTGGCGTGTTCAAGGGCTACTCCTTTTGATTCCTGTGGTGTTTG
The DNA here is from genome assembly GCF_016861865.1 of Aspergillus puulaauensis. Classification (NCBI taxonomy): domain Eukaryota; kingdom Fungi; phylum Ascomycota; class Eurotiomycetes; order Eurotiales; family Aspergillaceae; genus Aspergillus; species Aspergillus puulaauensis. The sequence continues at coordinate 2,054,535 of NC_054861.1, read as the reverse complement.
TGATTCTGAAGGTAGTACGCCTGCGGTATCGGGATCCCCGAATTCATTATCGTAGACAACGCTCGAAGAAACCGATTTCCGCCAATGCTTCTGGTCTTCGTAGGTTCGTGTCGTGCCGACAATACGCTCTGCGTTTACATCGGTCCCGGGCTGAACTCTCGTAAATTGGAGGAGGCCGGGGTTTACCTCACCACCGGGTTCAGCGGCAGCTTCCACACCCCATTCTCTGGCCATCGCAGTGAGTGTTTTAGGGCCGGCGTAAGCAAACAATGCCGCCCAGATAACCGTCACGGGTAGTCGTGGATATGTGCAAATAAGGTGTTCGGAGGCATAATTGGTCAGGAGGTCGTGGCCGAGGACGGCGAGTGATGCATTATTGAACTGAGGATTCGGGTCTGCGGAGGGATCAACTAAGCATCGTGCTAGTGTTTCGAGCGGTAATCGCGAAGGAAGGTAAAGTCGTGCATGGAGCGCTGCAAGTTTTGCAGACCGGCGTGCGACCACGACTCTTGGTGAAGGAAGTTTATTTTGCGGAATAGTGGGCGGTTTGCGAGTAGTAGTAGAAAGAATCGATTGTTCTCCGGCTATTTGTTCACTTGTAGATTGTAAAGGTGCCGAAACTGTTGACTGGAACCGCTTGCTCGAGAAGAGTTGTGGCTGTAACCGGCCACAAGTTCTGGCGCGCGACGATAGCGCCGAGGTGCTCCATCGTTGGAGCTGCAGCCTCTTCATCAGGGCGGTTGTGCGGTTTAAATCGCGTTGGCAATAAAGAGAAATTGAAGAAGTGAAGCAACCCACACCCGGGATGTCAGGCGTTGCGAGTAAAGAAGGGGGCTCCGCGCGATCCGCTATACTTTTTGGACACTTGAAAACTTGGGCTTCGGCGGTGGAAAGTCGTGTGAGAAGGATCAAATTATACGCTAAACTGTATTGGGATATTCACATCACGTGCATGAACGACGGTCCATCCGGGCGGGTGGTTGAAGGCATTACCTATCAAACCCACCAGAATTGTCAGCTTTCATCCTTCAAACTACGAAACCACCTGTCTGTCGCAATGGGTGGAGGCGGAAAGATCCCGTAAGTCAATGGCCCATCTCTTCCAGTTTCAATGCGTTCAATTCTCACGAATGTGGTGCCAGATACCCCAAGGAAGTCTGGTCTCCCGCCGGAGGCTGGTACGCTCAACCTGCAAACTGGAGGGCGAATACCGCTATTATCGGTGCTGCCATGATCGGAATCGTCGCTGCGGTATGGAGCATTAGCGCGGAACGCGAACACCGGGATAAGATGCCAGAGCCGGGCAGGTTCTTCCCCAGCCGATAGTCAGTTATCCTTACACTGTTGCTCCCCGGCTTTGTCCTGAATATTATACTGATCCGCTTCTATTGTCTACAGCTGGAGCAAGCAGATTATCGAACACGAGAGGCAGCAGACCGCCAAGAATGACTCATAAGGAGTGCCGGTGACGGAAGAGAAAGTTGAGGAGGATGATATGGTATGGCAAGGTCTATGTTCTATAATTATGTGGGCTGTACGACAATAGAAGGGCGTTCTCAATCGTTCAGTTGATCTGCAAGTGCTTTTGGGGAGATTCTTCAAATGTTCGATATAATCCCTGTGTGTACAGGCGGACTCGTTCCGTGAATTCAGTTCCGTTCCAATGTTCTTTCCCTTCGAGAGACGTAGACTGGCGAGGTACCCCAATCTGTTCAACGACAAAACCTGCAGCCACGGTGGCAAGGATCAAGGCAACTAGGATTTTGTGCTTTCCGGAAGGCACGATTGCTTCCCGCCAATACGCGGACCCCGCGAGAACTGAATCAATGGTTTTCGCGGGGTGTCTGCCCTCGCTCACCATTCCCTGGGCCATAGCGCCTAAGAAGGAGTTTCCAGCTCCTGTTGGGTCAACAACTGGAGGACTTGCTGAGGCACCAGGCTGATGATACGCGGGCAGCCAGAGCTTCATGTTCCTAGAATAAGAGTAACAGCCGTCTTTTCCCGCCCTGATAACTAAGTGCCCTTCTCCTCGAGGTCCAACCCCTGATTCAAGGATTCGGTTCACGAGGTCCTCCCCGGACGCGCTTCCTTCGCTCCAAGAAGGTTGCCCGAACATCATCCCCAGTTCTAGGTCATTGGGGCTCACAATATCGACCTGACGACAGGCCTCTAAGAATTTTTGCAGCTCTTCAGGAGTGCACATATCAGGCACAGGCTCCCATACGAAAATGGGTCTATCACTGGCAGAATCAGGAATCTTCGCTTTGCTTTGTAGCTCCTCCCGACGTCGTAGAATATCCTGTACTATGGATATACAACGGGAGGAAGAACAGACCATGTGGAACGTCTTTGAAGATACCTGGGAGTCCGACAGCATATACGGCTCCAACCGTAATTTAGGAGTCAAGTATTGAAAAGCTATGCCTGGTTAATATCACGCCGGCGCCTCGCGGACGGCTTGGAAACTAACCTCGTTCTTCATTGGGCCCGTAACCGTTCCATGCTCTCGTGGTCAATCTCCCGGAGTCAGTCCTAATCACACAGTCTGTATCCCACGCTTTGATCACGTCTAGAACATCTGATGGAAAATCAGAGCCAACGTCAACAATCCAACTGACGGATCGCGAGTGCTCTTTCCCAGCGGCAAGACGGGCTCCAATGACGGCAAAAGAAGCCGCACCTCCGAGGACATTCTTTACGTTCGGTTGAGTTCCCCCGAAATCGATATCATCTGCAATTCAGAGGTGAGCAAGCGATGCATAGTGGTTGCTAGCAGCTCGATCGCATACCAAGAATAAACATGCCCAGAGTACAGAAGTCGGTATCGTACCTCACGATACCATCTGCAGCACTACCTTCGCCGGGCATGTTGGGCGAACAAAGTCGAATTATCTAAGAGCAGTGAGTTAAGTTGGAGGCTTTGTCTGGTGGGGGGTTTTGTCTATCTGGTTATCTTTAAGGCCGAACAATGCAAATATTACCGTTTGATACGTTAAACGTCATCAAGACCGGGCCGTTTCGGGGTTATGCCGTACATCAAGCCGTATTGTACCGTAAGACCCACACTTCTCAGGCAGCTCAGGAGGCAGATGCGCATCGTCAGTTGGCAACAACTTGACCTTCAATTAATCGCTGCTACCTTTAGCAGGCTTCTCCATTTGCTCTCTCCTCCCTCCAACGCTGCTTTTTTAACTGCTATCTCTCCGAGCGCCTGGATAACCCTTTCCAAGTGTCTCGACAGAGCCTCCCTATCTCTCGTCTCATCTATTCAAGCTCCATTGCCTGCGGCGTCCTTGCTGCTCCGAGAATCTGACAAGATGGCAGCGACCAGCCATATGCACAATTTGACCACCCTCATTAAGCGGTAAATAGCCATTCTCCCTTATTTACTTGTCGCATCACAAATTACTTTCTGGGCTGCGATGTTTCCGTCCAGTTCTTGTCGCCTTTCCGAGACTAATGGTATACATCCATTTTCAGGCTCGAAGCCGCAACCTCCCGCCTGGAGGATATGGCAATGTCTATAGATGACCCTGCCGCCCAAAAGGCACCCGAAGGCGCAGCAGTTTTGGACTCACAACCTTCTGAACGGCCTGCACCAACCGCTGCCCCGGAACCTGTATCTACCTCTCTTCCGCCTCAGATTGAAGACTTCGACACGTTGATCGCCAAGGATGTTGGGAACTTTGTTGAACTAGGAAATAAGATCGGAGGGCTCGTCGCGGAGCAGGTAGGTTACCTAAAGCTCGAGAAGTTGGCAAAATCGGCTGCCCACTCATCTATCTCATAGGCCAACGCTGTCCTCCAAGCCTTCAAGGCGGAGCGCACCTACCTCTACGTTTCGGCCAAGGCGAAGAAGCCAGAAATTCAACCGCCCGAGCTTATGACTGAGCTTCACACTGCCTCTGACGCAATCAACAACATCCGGGAGTCCAACAGGGCTTCGCCTCTTATCGACCACCTGAGTGCCATTGCCGAAGGTATTGTTGCTCTGGGTTGGTTTTTTGCGCCTAAGCCTGCCGATTTCGTTGATGAAATGCTTGGAGGAATTCAATACTATGGTAACAAGGTGCTGAAGGAATACAAGGAGAAGTACGTTCTTAGATTGGAATCGGAAGTCAGGTCGCACGACAGATGCTAACGCACTTGCAGGGATCGTACCCATTATGACTACATCCAAGCGTACTACCAAATCTTCAAGTCGCTTTCCGCCTACCTCCGCAATTACTACCCTAAAGGCCTAACGTGGAACGAGAAGGACGGGATTGATGCGCTGGAGGCTCTTAAGCAGGTCAAAGGCAGCCCTGGTCCTGGCGCTGGCGGCGCAGCGCCTCCCCCTCCGCCTCCAGTGCCTACTTTGAACATCCCCGGTGGTGCGCCTCCACCTCCTCCGCCGCCGCCGCCGCCTCCTCCCCCCATGATCCCCGAACAGGACGCGGGTTCCTCGTCGGACATGACTGCAGTCTTCGCCCAGCTGAATCAAGGTGACGCTGTCACGCAAGGTCTCCGCAAAGTCGACAAGTCCGAGATGACACATAAGAACCCGAATCTCCGAGCTAACTCAACTGTTCCTGAGAGCCCTAATTCTAGCACCCGTTCCAAGTCCCCTGCCCCCAGCAAAAAGCCCAAGCCAGAGAACATGCGGAGCCGGAAGCCTCCCCGCAAGGATCTCGAGGGTACGAAATGGTTCATCGAAAACTTCGACAACCCCGGCGAGGTTGTCGAAATCCCTGCTAGGCAGAACCATTCCATCCTCATCTCTCGGTGCAACAAAACGATACTTAAGGTATCTAGCAAGGCCAACGCAATTGCCATTGACAACTGCCACGGCCTCTCCATCATCGTCGATTCCCTTGTCAGCAGCATCGACGTCGTCAAGTGCACCAAGTTTGCCCTTCAGATTGATGGAGTCGCTCCTACCCTACTCATGGACCAGGTTGACGGCGCCACCGTCTACCTATCCTCGCAGAGCCTGGACACCGAGATCTTTTCGAGCAAGTGCACGGCCACAAACATTATGCTTCCTCCCAAGGAAGGCACGGACGAGGATACCAAGGAGTGTCCCGTCCCAGAGCAGATAAAGACCTCCGTTAAGAATGGCGTTCTGGTCAACGAGATTGTCGAGCATGCGGGTTAGGAAAGTCAATGTGTCTCAATATATGTATTTAGGAAGTAGCAAAGGGCCAGAGAATGATCGGGCGTCTTGGATATCAACTTCTTGCTGAGCAGTTTTGATAGCATTCACGAACTCCGAGAACACTCGCTCTCTGCAGATAGACAGATGGAGATGCTATATACAAAATCGTAGTACCAATCTTGGTTTATTTCATACCGATTAGAGTCGTCGTAGTCCCATATTGTGAATACTCTACGTATATGGAGTAATTAGGTACCTAGGTAGGTTGCTGTTAGGCCGCCCGGTGCTCTAATGCTCCTTCTCTTTTTGTACACCCATAACTTGCCTGCGGGCCGGGGTGGCCAACACCCTAGTCGGAGCGAGCGAGCACGCAAATGGATGGACAGTTATCACCAGCTTTGTCAGTAATCCTAGTACTCTCCTGTACTGCTTTGTTCTTTGCCACCATTTGTCCGTTCATCCAAGTACTTTACCTCTAAGTACAGTCAAGAATCTAGAATCGGTGAACTCTGGTAGTTATTTCACTAGTTAGTGCCCGTCTATTAAGAACACCATTTCGCAACACAGGTTTCAGTCAGCAGCGAATCTCAAAACGAGGGGGCGAAGTGAAAAAGAAAAAAAAGAAGAAGAATGTAGTACGGGGTCCCTGGGACCCTAAGGCTAGGCGAGGCCCATCCCCGGGAAGCCTAACACTCTAAGCTACGGGACCCTGCCCCGGGAGCCCAGGAGGTATGGGTTCTGGCCCCGGGCCACAGCACGTTCCAGACACCAGGAAACTAAACTACGTTCGGCCAAGGAAATAGTACGTAGTAGGGATCCAAAGTAATAGTATTTTATGTAAAAACTCTGTTAAGTACATCCAATCGGTTCGCCAACAGTGCCAGGCAAGACAAAAAATGAGTGATAAGAATGATGAGTGATTCATACTCTATAACTCCCAGACTCCGAGGCTTGCAGTAGCCTTAAAAGACAAACGGAAAAAAAGTGAGTTGAGAGAGAGCCCGCTCCAAGCCTCAGATTGCGCAAGATGGGTATATTGTAAAATCAAGGAATGAGTATGCGTTGTATTCTGCGCCTGGCGAAAGTGAGCGCTGCTCATATTGTTGTAGGGAAAGTGGAAGATGGGCCTGCATCTTCGAGAGTTCTGCGTCATTCCGGCAGACGCTAGTTGTTGTGATCTAATGGCCGTGTTCAGAGATAACTTATATATAAGGAAGGTAGGTGGGCAGACACGTAGCAAGTAGCAAGCAGCACCCTTTTGGAGGTGGGATGATATCCGCTCCTAGGAAACGAGGGTCTAGTGTGGCTTCCCTTTTTGTATCCGGTTACAACCCACGCCCTTCAGGAAACCTGACTGGATTGTGAACGTCAAGGCCGCGAAGCTTTCTGGCTAGCAGACTTTCTCCTTCGGGACTTCCAGTAGAGCCTAGTTGATAGCCACCGTATCCCGTATCTCCTTTGTTAAGTTTGCTATAAAGCTCTTCAGGAGGCTGCATTTCAGACGGTGCCGGGCTACCTAGTGGGACAATTTCACTTCGAATTGATGGAATAGGTCGGAAAGGGTGCGGTGGGCGCTCATCAGTTGCGCGGAAGTTTGGAGGGCGAGGGGAGGACCCCCGTGGTCCTTTGTCGGCGCTCAGTCTTGAGTTTACCCGTAGCGGGTTAGATTCACGGGATGATTTATAAGGCGAATAGCGAGGTTCGGGATGCTGAATTTCGTTTCTGAGCTTCTCCTTGCCATCAGGTACGCGGTTGGCGAATACAACACGGATACTGGAGTGGAGATAATAACGGCCTCTAGATGGACAACAGATATTTAGATGAATTAGATACCTCAGAACGGGCTTGTCCTTTGGGTCGTCGGAGTTCGACAAGGATGCCTCGGGGCGATCAGTGCCGTAATTTGACCGGGCAGACAAGGGCATGTCAAGAATTGGACCAGCCGAATAGCTTCTTTGTCGAATGAACGTTTTGGTTCCAGGTTCCATATCACTCAGGTCATATGGAACAAGGAATAGTTTTACGGCGGTCTTGTTCGGGTTCTTTATCATGACCTGCAATTGGCCTTGCTCTGGAATCCGGTAACAGCCACCAGAAGGAGATTTGGGGGACTCTGTCCTTCTGTTTCTCTTTTCTATTCTGCGTAGAGTTTCCTGGTCGTTGTGCTTGGTCTGCATAACATCCTCGGTGCGATGACTGTTGAAGTTGTCCACAGGGCTCTGGGGGCGTCTGCGCCGCCGATTATTGCTTGATGTATCTCTCGGTAACGAGTTCTCAAGGTCAATCGTCCCAACATACGGGCTAGGGCTGTCATCAGAGATCGTGCGTCCATTTCCGGAGGTTGGGTAACTGTAAAAAACAGCTGGAAACGGAACGGTAACGTGTGGTGGACATTTGAGGCCAGCTTTGCTTTTGCTTTTGCCCAAAACACCAATTTGAGCAGTGAAATCCAAGGGTTTCGACGGACAGGTTGACATTCTTCCGCGGAGGATTGACTCTTCGTACGATCCAACCATTGGGGCGTGAGTCCTGTAAGACACTTCGGAAGAAAGTGATGGTCTTCTAGGCCTCGGCGAATGTCCTTGAACGGACGAAGCCAGTTGAAGACTATATGACGAAGCCAACGACCGGCGGGGGTTGCGCGAGCCATTGGATAACGAGTCCCATGTTATCGGGTGATTAGCTCCGGATTGTGCCTGTAGGTCTCGAAAAGTGTCTGGTGGAAGCGTCCGTCGTCGGTTAGCCTTGTCGAATAGAACTATTGGATTCTCGGAGTCAGTCCGAGGAGAGAAATCCAAGTCGGTATTGTTTGCCTGGTAAACCAGAGGGCTAGTCGGCGTCTTGAGGACATAGCTAGACGAAAATGATCCAAGAGATGGCGCCGGTGAGCGGTTTGCCTCGGATACTTGGGCTTCAAGAGCTTGTAGCGGGGCGGTCTGCGTTCGTGACGGAAAAGACGGAGCAAACCACGGCGTGGTAGGAGAAGAGGAGAAGAAAGGGAGACCAATGTTGGTACTCCGGTCAGGTGTTGGTGATTGCGGTATTTGTTGCTGCTGCTCCTGTTGCGGTGTACCCTCTCGAAAGTCGCCGGAATGGAGCGCGGAGCGCGGACGTTCAATTTCAGCCGGAGATGCAAGGTCTGGGGAGCGGTCTGGGAAATCCTCAGGTATATCGCTTCCAAAAGATTGTTCGTTCATCCTTGAAGGCTTTTCCGGGGTACGTATCAAGTTGTGATCTGCCCCAGAGTCTCCTATCTATGAAGGTTATGATTGTTAGCATATCGACAAGCACGAATATGGTGTGAAACGACCAAGGCGGTGGAGTGGAAAACACAGGCATAAGGGGAGAGATCTTCCAGGTAAAAGTACCGAGCAGTACTGCGGCCATTTTGGACTTTCTGCAGTTTTGATGTAATGTATCAACTCCTCTCGATCATGCGCATGAAGCCGTGCGGCCGGGCTTGGATTTCTTGAGCGGTGCTCGTAATAATTTTTGTCCGTGTGATGGGATGAACCAATATTTCTCTCAGTTTCATGGTAATTTAACCAGCTGGGATGGTATCGGCGCTCGTTTTGGGTCCTTTGCTGGTCATCAGACCAGAGATCGTAGAACTGCCGACTATCGGGGTCTTGAAAGATAGGCATTGTCACCGGGGTATCGGGAGGCAAGTGTGGCCTATAGAGGACGCAACCATCGCAACAGAAAAGTTTCGAAGTAGAATGGTATAGTCTGAGCAGTTGTCTGAGGGAGCGATGGGTGCGTGGAGTGATTGAAGTAATGTACTCAGCGGTGGCGGCAAGTATCGGTGTGGATAAAGACTATTGATAAAGAAATGCGACGAGGGCCGATAAGGGATGTCGAAGGCGCACTCGTAATGCCGGCGGTAGTCAAGTCCGGAAGCTCAGAATGCAAAGAGGTCAGTATCCTTGTCCACCGGGGACAAAAAGGTGTGCTGAGGAGGATGAATGAAATAAGAGGACGGAGGAGCGCGGGTTTCGACTTTGGACATGGGAGTCATCACTTTCCCCACCCGCATCCCTCACGTTCCCGATATAGAGCTCATGCGCGGCCGCTGAGAAACGGCCCAAATCTCGTCATTCATCATTCTTGTGTCATCCCTAGAATTAATTGTCGATTTACTATACGGTTTTCACACACTAATTATCCAAGTCTCCAACCGACAGACCAATGATGCTTTAACGCTAATTGTCGTTGTGACTATATATTTGGGTACGGTTGGGCTGGTGACACCTCATTTGTACGGCGGTTTAGCGGATAACAGCAAATGGCCCAATGCGTGCTCCGTACCTTCTGCTCCTAGCGCAATTAATACCAGGTTTCCTGCTGTCCAATTTTGGGTCGTAAGTTGTAACTGGAGACTCAAACCCCTCTTACAACGTGGGTAAGTCAGCGTCGTAGGCGTGGTGGATCTGGTCAGTTGACTCGAGTACCTTGCCATTCGGGAAATGGTACGGAGTACCTTCATGGTCATGTTGAGACGAACTTTCCGGTTCAGCTTCTCAGAAAGCGGTCTCTTGAGACTGAGTTCACTAGTTTAATGATGCCCTGCCCTGATCGGATTGTGTAACCTTTCCAGGCATAATGCTGATTGTCTAGCTAAAACATATATTTCAATAGGCAGCCCTCGTCATCCTGACCGCAGTACTTGAATGTTTCTGCTTCGGTCCCCAGGGACAAGCCCATCCCAAATGGTCACACAGACCCAGTCTGTAGAGAAATCCGTAAAAAACCCATCCTTATCTGAGGGGTACAACTCATGCTCTTAATGCTTCATTTGGAATGTTCCCATGGTCCCGCGGCACTGGGTGGTAACGGGCGAGAACCAAGCTAGACCAAAACAGGAAGTCCCACTGATTGCTGGCGCCGTCTTATCGAAGATTTTCCAAAGTTCTTAAAGAGCATACCCAGCAAACACCCGATTAAAATCTTCCCCCAGACTCGCACTTCAAATAATCCACGGAATCTCTCTCAAAATGCCACCCAAACGCCCTCTCGAAAACAAGCCCTCTAGCAAAAAATCCCAAACCGACGCCACGGCCAACAAGAAGCGCAAGGGCTTCTCCGTCGGTCCTGCAAACCTACCCGACGGCACCTATCGTCGCAAAGGTACTCATTCTATAACGGACTGCATACCAGACCGATTATCACACATAAAAACAACAGATAACTAACATTGTCTTCTCGCTAGCCGAAAAAATCAAAGCCGACCTGATCCAAAAAGCCAAGGTCAAGAAGGAGTATGCCAAAGTAAAAGCCGCTGAACTCGCCGCGCCCCAGCCGAAGCAATTCTATCTCCATCGAGAAGAGGAAGGAAATAAGGATCAGGATGGCAAAGAGCAGGTTCCAGAGGCTGCAAGCTTGGAACTTCACCCGGATCGACAGGCGATGGTGGATTCCGGCGAACCGGCGCCTGAGCATGTAGAAGGGAGAGGAGGACCAGGAGGACGGAAAAATCGAAAACCGAAGCCATCGGCTTTTGCGAAGGAGATGGAGATTGCGGAAAAGAGGAGGCAGGCGGCCGAGAAGAGGAGAGAGCAACGCGAGTTTAGGGCGAAGGATAGAGAGGCTATGGTGCGGGCGAAGCGGCCGGATCAGCATGGGAAGAGGAGATTAGGGAGAGAGAGCCATGTTTTGCTCAGTCGGGTTCAGAGGATGGTTGGCGAGTCTGCGTAGATGCAGAAGGCTGGACAAAAAAGTGATTTCTTGCAAGCATGATGATACCCGATGTATGATGGTTATTGTTTTGTTTTACTTTTTTACGCATAATTTGAATAGACGGATGGTGCTTTTCTATTTAGCCCAAGGAACTGAACATTTAAGAGTCATGACGAAGCTAATATATGGATATATAGTATAATTTCTTAACCGAGAGGAGCTGGTAACTCAGGCAGAAGTAGGTTTCTGTGAATTACCACTTCTTGGCTTTCTAAAGCAAGCAAACTCGCCCTTGGTCTTCTCTCTTAGTCTCTTCAGGATACCCCTCATTTCTCCTAGCTCAGATTGAAGGCGAGCCCTCGCTTCGTGGGTGGTCCGACGATCTAATTCCACGTAGATCTGACTTTGTATGGCGGAAGCCTCCTCGGAAGAATACTGCGACATCGTCTGTGCGATGAACTCCGTGTCGAGAGTAGCTTGTATTAGCGAATTTAGGGAATACGAAGGCCGTGAGTTGAAAGCGCTCATGAGGGATTTGGATACTTGTGTTAACAGGTGTGTGAGGACGATCGATAGCAGTGGCGAGTGCCCAGCAGCGGCTGATCGGCTGGCTGTAGAAGATGATGTGGAGGGGATGGTTGTTGAAATTTCCGTGTGGACAAGTACAAGTATTAGCATTGCATTGTAGACATACGGCCGCACTTGCTCGGGGCGGGATGTCGAGGGTTCCCAAGTTGGGGATGTGACGCCTTCCATGATGATGTTCTTCAGGCTGTTGATTGTAGGCTCTGTGTAGGACCGGAATAACCGTTGGTCAACCTGATCAAGGAACTGCCGGATTATCTTGGCTTCATCTGCTAGCGTCACTGAGAATGAAGTCTCGAAGTTGGCGACAAGCTGTGGAACAAGGTCTGCTTGAAGCGCCTTTATATTTGAGAGCGTGAGGAGGATTCGGACATTCTATAAGTTGGTTAAACACGTTCTAACTCGAAGGGATCAAAAGTGACTTACCCTATTTTGAGAATCGACAGCGTCTGCCGCAAGAAGCGCTGATGACCCATCGTTCTTTCTGTGAGTTGCTGTAGATTCCGGCACGGACCATTCGTCATTCTCTTCCTGAGTGGTCAGATGTTCTGCTGTCTCAACAAGACCACCAAGTGCCTTCTCGATGCTGATTATGAACTCCCGACGAACCATTTGGAGTAGTTTTGTCGATGGTTGTGAGACCACGGCGACAGCTCCCGGTTTCGCCATTGCCTCGGACATGAACAGGACCTTTTGTAGTCCAGTGAATATAGCATTCTGGAAATTGATAAATAGTACCGGCATTTTTGTCAGATCTCTTCGTTTTGGGTCCCGCGTCCAATCTTCCAACATCCTACAGACTTCCGCATCCCTCTCCCATGCTGAACAAGCGATGCGCACAGCGCGTTCCCTTATGACACTTACAAGTCCTCTGAGTAGTTCGCGAGTGCTATTGCTGCTTGCGACCGGTTCTAGAGTCGCCATCTCACCTGCCGCAGTTCCAATTATAACAAGGAATTGACCCAGATAATTGATTCCGCTGAGAGAGTTCGAAAAGGGCGGCCAGAAAGCGTAGTCCTCCCATAGCTCACCGCGTTTGGGAGAGGGGAAGGGCATGTTCTTTGGGTCGAGTTTGAAGCGCGACTCAGTCGGTGTCACCCCCAGACTTATTGGACTGCTAGGGCTCGGTGGTGATACTGGGGACATGAGAAGAGAGACATCCTCCACCGGTGCTTCGGCGAACAACGAGAGGACGCCTTCTCGAACTAGACTAACTAGCTCAATAAGGCCTTTCTGTAGATCTCTAATATCGCTCGAGGCAAATTTGTGGTGTTTCCGGCTTTCTCCTTCAAATCCTACTGGAAGAAGTTTTTGTTTGTTACCGTCGATGAATGCTTGGGCAACTTCCCAGAAGTCCAAAACCTCGCCAAGGATGCCTCCATGTGATGATAACAATCTGTTCAGATATGTATGGACACATTCCCAAAGCTCTATCACTTGATCGGAGTCCGGAAGTGGTGATGGCTCCGTTGAGTCGTCCTGGGGAGCTTTGCGCAAATATGAAGCCACTTCCTGAGGTGTTGGCTCTGGCCCGCTAGCGAGACGACGTCTAAGAATTTCTATCTCGACTTTGCCGCGATCACAGAAAGCTTTCGTCTTCGCCCTTAGGTAGTCATAACGACTAAGAAGCCACACCCAGATAGGGTTGTCGTCCACACCTAGTTCCAACAGGGCGCCAATCAACTCCATGTATTCCTCCACCGGGCCGGAGGTTGTGATTCTTGTTGATGTGCTCGGAGCCTCATTGAGGCGCCTCCAAAGGTCGCCCTTGAACCCTTGGATTTGTTGATCGACATCAATCCACATCCTACCCAATGCTAAGATAACATGAGTTTCTTCGTCTGTCAATGCTCGACTCTCCCTCGTGGCGGCATCGGCAATGACCCTTGCATCTTGAGTAAGAGCCCTCGCCTTGCGATATTGTTCGAAGACAGATTCATAGTCTCTCTGCTTGATAGATTTTGAGAGAAGCCCGCCGATATCGTACACCTCTCGGTGCCTCTCCATACTCTCAACGACGGCCTTCAGCATTTCTTCTCTCTCGCGTCCGCTCAATGCTGGACCCCAAACTTCCTCCGCCTTCACAGACGCTTCCGTTAGAGGCACTCTAATACCCTTCACACCGTAGTCGCTCTCCTTCAGCAACGCGTTCTTTTTCCAATCCGCGTCTAAGGGTGGGATGCCATGTTTGGCACCGGAAATGCTCCGCAAGTGACTCGCCGACCTGCGATGAGCCGTCAAGTCCTGTTCCCTTCCTTGGTGCCTCATCTCCGTGTATACACTGTCGATCGTTGCCTTGGCCCGGACAAACCTCTCGAAGTTTGCTTCGACAAGGACTTTCAGCGAGGCCGACTTCTGGTCGATAGATTGAGAAAGGAAATTGAGACCTTCAACTAGGGTTTTAATCGATGCGTCTGAATGGACCTGCGATAGAAAGAGTGCGGGGGAGAACCCCGTTGAGGAGAGGAGGAAGCGGTTCCGTAGTCGGCTATCATCAGTGACCGCTAAACCTCGCTTCTTCAGGGAATTGAGAACACTGTTCGTCGAGCCTAACGGGTCAGACTCGTCAACCTTGACAAGATTCTCCCGACCACTGTTTCCCTTTAACGATCCCGGACTCGGGCCAGTCCGACTGTTGCTCCGGTCGAGGACATGATAACTGGACCTCGAACCGCGGTGCTGGAGAGTCGCCTCTTCCTCCTCATCTTCATCGTCCAGCTCCGCGGGCCATTCCTCTGGATATGCCGATGGTAGATTGTAGAAGTGGGCGACGTCGGCGTCAGTCATCCTGGCGAGCGCGGGTCTGAGCTCCACCAAGGGGACCGGGATGCGAGATAAACGGCCAACGGCGGAGGCGCATGCAGGTAAAGCACGAGGGAGCGGAAAGTGACGACGGACGACGGGAGTGTGGAGAAGCAAGTCGACAGCAGGATTGATCTGGGCCTAGTCAAGAAGGGGAATAAGAGGGCGTAAGAGCGAGCTGGCGCGTTTCGCTCGGGGAGACTTATCTGATGAGACCCAAGACTCCAAGTGGACCAGACACGGCCTCCAAGTCCCATCCCGGTCGGATCGGCTTGGGCGGTCCCGATCGAAACTTCAATCAGTCTCTCTCTTCCCGCACACGGTTCATCCGCCGCCTTCCTCTCCTCTCCTTCTCGCTCTCCTCTCCCATCCAATCCTTCTTTTTTCCAGCTCCCTAGCTTGTCGCTGATTCTGGGGTATCGTCACAATGTTTGCTACAAGGAACCTCGTCAACCCCGCCCGCCAATGCCTGCGAACAACACGTGTGGCTCCGAGCCTCGCAGCTCCTCGTCTGCAGGTAATGCAGCGCCCTACCCTCGTAATGAGGTCAAATATTTGTAGCCCACTGACTATTGTTTAGCTCCGCTGCTATTCCGCTGCTGCCGACGAGCGTGTCGCTAAGTTCAAGGGACAGAAGGACTCTGATGTACGTTCACTATTTCGAAGCTCTTTGCTTTTTTTTTGCAGTTCCCTCCATTGGTCCGAATATCGGCAGTTTCTCAAATTGACGTTATTTTGAGAAATGTTTTGGTCTGAGGACATTTTTATTTGTTTCGCTTCTAACATGATTGATCGCCATTTTAGGGAAAGTACATGGTCACCTTGATCGAGGGTGATGGTATCGGCCCCGAGATCTCGCAGTCCGTCAAGGACATCTTCTCCGCCGCAAATGTAACGCGCCCCCTGCCGCCGGAATATTAGCTGCGATATTCTTATACTAAACCGTTCGCAGGCACCGGTCAAGTGGGAGTCCGTCGATGTCACCCCCATCTTGAAGGATGGCAAGACCGCCATTCCCGATGCTGCCATTGAGAGTGTCCGCAAGAACTACGTCGCGCTCAAGGGTCCCCTTGCCGTATGTGATACCTACGTCTATCGCAATGCGCATTGCTAAAACAGTCTCAGACTCCCGTTGGAAAGGGCCACGTTTCTCTGAACCTTACCCTTCGTCGTACCTTCAACCTTTTCGCCAACCTGCGTCCCTGCCGCTCGGTCGCTGGCTACAAGACCCCCTACGACAACGTTGATACCGTGCTGATCCGTGAGAACACCGAGGGTGAATACTCTGGCATTGAGCACGTTGTTGTCGATGGTGTCGTCCAGAGCATCAAGCTCATCACCCGGGAGGCTTCTGAGCGCGTCCTGCGCTTCGCCTTCCAGTACGCTCGTTCTATCAACAAGAAGAAGGTCAGTGTCGTGCACAAGGCTACCATCATGAAGATGTCCGACGGTCTTTTCTTGAACACTGCCCGTGAAGTCGCCAAGGACTTCCCCGACGTCGAATTCGATGCTGAGCTGCTGGACAACTCTTGCTTGAAGATCACGACCGACCCTACTCCTTACAACGACAAGGTCCTCGTCATGCCCAACCTGTACGGTGACATTCTTTCCGACATGTGCGCCGGTCTGATCGGTGGTCTCGGTCTGACCCCCTCCGGTAACATTGGTGACGAGTGCTCAATCTTCGAGGCTGTCCACGGTTCCGCCCCCGACATTGCTGGCAAGGGTCTTGCCAACCCCACTGCTCTGCTTCTCAGCTCTATCATGATGCTGCAGCACATGGGTCTCACCGAGCACGCTGGTCGCATCCAGAATGCGATCTTCGGTACCCTCGCTGAGGGCAAGGTAAAATTCTCCAACCTGTATTTTTTTTTCAATCTTGTCAAATGCTAACATGTCTTACCAATAGGCTCTCACTGGTGACTTGGGTGGTAAGGCTAAGACCCACGAGTATGCTGATGCCATCATCAAGCGCCTGTAAGGGATTCAGTCCATTCCCTGTACTATATCCCTCTTGTTTCCTTTTAGCCCCATGAATGAATTAGACTAAATATAGTGATCTACTATACGTATTGAAATGTATCTAGATTTCCAAGGATTGTTCAACAGCTTCTAGGTTCTGTAGCACGTATTACATCCTTGCACCATTCTTGGAGACACTTCATTCAGTAATCATACATCGCTGGATAATATAACAAGGTGAACCCGCACTAACGCCCGTACCCTGATTTCCGAGGTATCAATATGTGCATCGCATTCGAAAAGACACCAGCCGCAAAAGCAAATCAATTTCCACGCCGACGACCTCTTCTTGCAACGCCCCCTCCCCTTCTCCCCCGTTTGGATTGAGTTGTCCGGGCTCGCGTACTCCGGCCCGTTGGCGAGCTGCCCGCGTCGCCATCTCCATCGTCCTCGCTTTCTTCCTTTGCGCCATCACTCTCCTCTTCTTCGCTCTCTCCGTGCTCCTCCTCAGATTCTGCTTCTTCCTCTTCCTCTTCGGAGCTTTGCTGGCGGGTCTCGACTGCTACATGGAGGCGTGAAGATCGTGTTCCCCGTCCAGGAGGGCGGCCACGGCCCGGTTTTCGGCCTCGTGGAGGGGCCGGCGATGAGCGCGGTTCTAATCCAACGGACAGTCAGCCTCACATTTATTGACGACGAAGAAAGTATTAGATCAAAATATGAAGACGAACCGTCTGTGTCAGCTACAGTGCTCCCTCTACGCGATTCAGCCTGGCCACTAGGCGCAGGGGATTGCGATCCTTCCATTGCCAATCTTCGCTCGAACATCATATCGCCATATTCGTCCTCGGGAAGTTCGAATGGACAATACACTTCCTTTCCTTCGGCGTCGTCCGAAACTTCCGTTACAAGCGAGTCTTCCTGTCATTCAACCGAGTGTGAGCGGGGCTGGAGCCGTAATGAGTTGCGTTTAGTATATCCACATACCCTTTCATCGAGCGCTGGTAAATTATACAACGTCCCTAGCTTCTGCCAGATCCCCGGTATCCGTGTGTGCTCGGCATGTGAAGGCGCATAACCTTGACTCTTCATGAACTCTGATATTGCGACCATTCGGAAATGCTTGTGCATGCCTGGTTGATTGTCGCATTAGCAGGCGATTCTTTATATTCCACAGCAAACTGCCAGCAACAGGATGGGCGAGACGAACCAACAGGCTTCCATTTGATGATTCCCTTGAGCAACGCCGTCTCTTGCTCATCGGTCCAAGGATCCGCAACTAGGTCATAGCTTGGGGTACCCTGGGCAGCGCCTTCAGCTGGAGTGTTGGCAGGAGAGTGCGGATTCTCCGCCTGGGTGTTGAGCTTAGGTTTCTTTCTCGGAGGCATTGTGAATGATAGCAAACAAAGCCCAACCAGTAAACGACGTAATTAATCCGATAATCGATTTGACGGCGCGAGATGCTCGGGTTCCCGAGCGAAGGCGGTGAGGTTTAAGTTCGACCTTAGCGGCGCGCGATCCCCACGCGTCCTGAATATTGATAAGGAACCGGGTAGCAACAGCAGCGATTGTGTTGAATTATCTTATTGTGACTCGATATGAGTCGGTGACAATGGACCATGAAGGTTACGTCTCGAATCCTTTCTCCAGCGATGGGCTCTGGCGGCTTTCGAAATTCACTTTGGAGTCACTCCAGCCGCTAGAGCCTCTACCTTGGAACGAGAATCTCCCCGGTATGTGGTACCTCTCGGTTTATCTGGAACTTAACTCTTACTTTCAAACAGACCTCTCGGAGGGCGTTTTCAAGAGCCCGTTGGATGTGTTTGACAAAGATGGATCGAAACTGCACGAATTAGACGTATTCGGAGCCGACCTTTTTGAGCCGAGTGTGTTTGCGGAGTCGATAACGGATACGTCGAGCGATGGTCAACATGAAGCTAGCATCAGCGGACAGGATTTTGACGACGATCTTGAGGACTTTTGGAGACTTGAGAATGTCGATTTAGCGACAAATACCAACAAAGTTCCAAGATCATGGGAGAAATATCATAATCGTCAGTTTATCGAACCTCGTTCGGCATACTTCAGTGAGTCTGGAGCAAAAGGGTTCGACGCTGCAATTGAACAACAAAGCAAGAACGAAGATATCGTCAAAACAAGACGTATCGCCCGTAATGATGTCTTCTTTCAATCCCTGTTTCGGCTTGGGTTAGGATGGAGCTCTATGCTCTTTCGGTACAACGAACGACAAAAGAAGTTCGAGAGAACTGTTAGGAATCTCCGGATCTCCGGAGTTAGCCCTCTCGCCCTCGGCGGCGTAACAGACGAGATAATACAATGCGGAAATAACATGCAACGAGTGCGCGCTTTCATCAAGAGGGTTCCGACTAATGCGGCGGAGCCGTCTGCGATGTCGGCGTTCTCTACTTCCGCATCCGTGATAACTTACACACTGGAAAAGCAATTACTTGGTTGCTCCAAGCACATCAGCTCAGTCCTCCAGATCAGAGCGCTGTTTCAGAGATGTAGCGAATTGGTCGGGGCTCTGGCAAACATGATGGATGCGGTGGAAAAGGCCGGGTCGGAGGCTCGGATCATATCCTCTATATTCAAACTGGCAGCCCATTATTCACACATCTATGGCCAGATGGAGGGGCTTTTCCGAGAGATTGTCTTCAAAGTTGTAGGGCCGTGGCTGACTTACGTCGAATCATGGATCGGTTTTCGTCCAGAAACATCCTCGTCGATGGAGCTTTTGACCAGTGGTAGGAGCTTTGTTTTTCTCGAGAAGCATGACGACAGGGGGAAAATTCAATTCCAGGAAAGATTTGACTATCTGTATCTTCCAGATCAGATGCCTTCTTTCGTCCCTCCGGATCAAGCGCACTTAATTTATGAGAGCGGACGCAGTCTTCGTTTGCTCAAACGGTCCCATCCCAACCACCCTCTCGTGAATGATGGAACATGCGTCGTTGATACCCCGAACCTTGGTTGTGCTGGCACTTGGGCTGAGCTGGAAAGAATACAAACCAAGGCTCGTGACTACGAATCTAGACTACGAGCGGAAGTCCTCAAGTATAACCGAGAGGGGCCATCTCAACACAAATCAAATTTAAAGATACCCGATAATGCCGAACCTATAGAACCTCCTGATGCCTTTGACCTATTTGACATCGATAATGCTCGAAATGTGACTGGTTTGCTTCCGGACGATGGCACCATGAAGAGGGAAAAATTCGGCCACTTGCTAGCCGAAAGCGAATATCTTGCTGAGGAGCAACGTTCTGGCCTCGAGACGAACTTCGCACCTGAAGTAACATCCTCGCTCTATCTTTCTCTTGCGCCCCTGCTCTCCTCGCAGGCTTTACTAATCGATTTTTCTTGTCTACACCTTCTTTTCAAGGAACACAAGTTGAGAGATCATTTGACTTTACAGTGGCGTTTCCAGCTTCTGGGCGACGGATATTTTACATCTCGTCTTTCCCATTCGCTCTTCGATCCTGAAATGGAAAGTGGCGAACGAAAAACTGGAGTCGTACGGAGCGGTGTTCACACAGGTTTACGCCTGGGAAGTCGTGATACCTGGCCTCCAGCAAGCTCAGAGCTGCGCTTGGTACTGATGGGCGTTCTCAATGAATGTTATAATGGCAAGTATGCAGACGGCTCTGGGAATCCAGAATTTGAGAAAGAGAAGGAACTCCCTGGCGGACTGAGTTTCTCTATCCGCGAGTTGACAGAAGCAGAGATAGCCAAGTGCAAGAACCCTAACGCCATTGAAGCATTGGATTTTCTTCGTCTACAGTACAAACCGTCGAACGTTTTAGACGCCATCATCACTCCACGCTCTCTCAAAAAGTACGATTATCTCTTCAAACAATTACTACGACTCCTTCGGATGGTCTCAGTTGTCAAGGGAATCATTCGGGACTCGACAGCGAGGGATTCACTCTCGGGAGATACTCGAAACATACTACAAAGGTTCCGGATAGATTGCCAACATTTCGTACTAGCCCTCAGTGACTATTGTTTCCAGCTTGGCATTGGATCCACATGGCGGCGATTCCAGGAAACACTATCTAAAATCGAATCCTGTCTAGATAGGGGCAATATCGATGGTACCATCGAAGCAGCCCATTCCATCCCCAGGCTTAGGGCATCTCACGAAGACACCCTAGATCAGATGATATTCGCGCTTTTCCTGAGCAAACGGCACGCCGAAGTTGCCAAACTGCTAGATGGCATATTTGACACAATTCTCAAATTTGCTCCGCTGTCGCGAATGGATGGAATGCACGGAGTGCGGCATGAAAGCGAGGCCGTCATCAAACGCTTATATGCCTTGTTTAGAAAACAAACGTCCGCTTTTGTCGGGTATCTTCGCGGTCTTGACGGTGCAAGGGCGGCTGCGCCATCTAAGTCATTGGGCAGAAGCAGATCCGGAATGGCATTTGCGTCGAGAGAAGGTCCTACGAACGTGTTTGACCATCTCCTGGTGCGGTTAGACATGAAGAGGTACTACTAATCAAAACCATGGAAACTTTGACGCGGCTTAGGGTCGTCAGTCTTACGAGGAACCTGAACCGATCAGTGGATGCGTGATTGCAGCTTGATGAATCCTGTAATTTGCAGCTCTATTGAAACAATCCATAGTCGTGTATATACCATAGCCAATACCTAAACCAAAACCCAAAAAAAAAACACGAAACCGGTTTTACGCCCAAACACAAATCAAAATGACCACATCTAAAAGTAATGGAGGTTCGACTCCTTCCACCCCAACGACAGGAGGATCTCCTTGGAAGCCTTCTCCATGGGACCAGGCCCACAAACCAAAACCATCGTCCGTTCATCCGGGGTCCCTGCATACTCTCTAATCAACTTCTCGTCTATACGGCCCCTCCTCCCCCTCCAGCTATCTGAACCCTTAGTCAACGTATGCACAATCTTACACTTCTCTCCACCCTCAGCCTCATACCCATCCAGCTCCTCACGAAGAAGAATATCCTCTTCCAGCCGATTCCCATCAAGCAAGACGCACCGCGTGTCATCCTGCTCATCCTGCATAACAGCCCTAAGAACCTGGAAAACAGGCGTAATGCCCGTTCCACCACAGATCATCACGAACTCACGTACAGCCCGCTCTTTACCGCTGACAAGGACCTTTCCAGAGCCCAGGTACTCGAACCGTCCTGTCGGCCCCTTACACTCGATCACGGAGCCGAGGGGCAGCTGCTCGAGTGCGGTTGTCAATTTCCCACCTGGGACGGTAGGACTGTCGAAGTAGATTTTTATTAGGATGTCGACGGTGCCGAGCTGGTTTGTTTCTGAAATGGGTGTGTATGAGCGGATTATGCTGCTTGATGGGGCCTTGGGATCGGGGGTTTTGATCATCAGGTGTTGGCCTGTTGGGAGGCCGAGGAGCTGGGATTCGTGTTCGAGGGAGAAAGTGAAAATGCGGGTGTCCCAGGATACGGTCGTCTTCTTGGTTAGAGTGGCGTTCGTCCAGGATTTGGGGGTTAGGAAAGTGTCCCGCGGTGTGGTGTCGGTGTTGTTGTTGTCGGCGTCGCCCTTTTGGAGAGCTGCGAGGGAGACCTTGTCGAGGGTGCCGATGTGGTAGTCCAGCATCATCTTTTTGGCAGTTTCGCTGTCTGGTGCGGGTTTTAGTGGCTGGGCTCTTTAGGGAGGGACATTGATGACTTACGGATTTCCATGAACTCCTCAGAAACATCTGTTCCTGCTGCTGATATGATACTTTGGGCTCCGCCGGGATGTCCTTCAAGAAAGGCCGTGCCGTCATATACCTCGCCATTAACGACAAACCAGGGACATTCGTCTGTTGAGCTACTCTTGAATTCCTCAAGATTGATCATTCTGTTCACGCCCTCCTTCTTCATGTTGACCTCCACCACGGGCTCAGGCTCAACAGGCTCCTCGCCTTCTTGTCTCTCGCCCCAATTTCCGTTTAGCAGGTCACCACCAGCTTTCTTTATCCGCTCCATCCACCCTCCCGGACCGGTAGGGTCGGTCGGATGTTCAAAGAGCAGTTTTCCATTCTCTTTTGTGATTGAGACACGGAACCAAGGGTTGTTCATCATACCCAGGACGGACCAATACATGTCCTTTGGCTGGAGACTGAGTGCCTCATCCATGGCTCGTACGAGGAGAGCATCGCTGTTTTCAAGATCGGGGACAGGGATGTCGAGGGACCAGAAGGACCAGCAGAAGCAGGTTTCTCGCCAGGACATGTCGACTCGGCCGCCATAGAGTGTGCCCTCGAAGTCACGGTATTTGTCTTCTGCGTACTCTATGTTTGCTAGGCGCCATGCTGGGATGTATTAGAATCAGATGCATTAACAGATATAAGAGAGCGTACATTTTCCCTTATCCAGAGATATTTCGACACGGGTGATTCTTCGCCCGCCACCAGCGTAGGCGTAACCTTTTGCCGTGTAGATGGGTCTCGCAGTGGCGAGGCTAAGGACTTCCTTGTGTTGAGGGAATGCGGCAGCAGAGTTAACATTTAGATCATAAATGGCATACCGGTCATCGCGCCACCATGAAGGGTCTTCGGACGACATATCGGGTGTGACCATGGTCCTATTAGGATATTAACGAGGGATAGGATAGCAGTCCATGCGGTGTAAGGCTTACGGTAGGACCCGGTTGTCGTAGATATGGTACCAGTTATCACTAGGGGCATCAGTGACTATGAGTTTCTTCAACCACTTGACACTGCGTCCTCCAATCTGGCCGGGTACCACGGCTCTCAATGGACGGCCGTGATCTGGTCTCAAATCTTCACCGTTCATCTTGTGCGCGAGCATAATTCCCCTATTGCGATCTATGACCCAGTTCAGTTTGACGGATGTTCCATAGTAACCGTTTGGCTGTGCATAATTTGTTAGTAAGTCGACCGCTTCCCAGGGGTTATATTGTTCGAATAAAGCATACCAGTTTATCAGCACCCTCCATACAGATATACTTCGCCTTGCGTAGAGGCTTAGCACTCTTGATTATATCCGCCATCATGGGCCCGGTGAAGAGTGCAGTTGACAAGCCAGCCGGGCCCCAAGAGAAACCTTTCGACTTTCGGACGGTATTTTGCTCTTTTCTTCTGTTGCCGGCACATACTAGAGTTATGGGTGCAGTAATCTGGTCGTAGTTTTGCAAGACTTGCTTGAAGGTCAGGGTGATTGGGTTCTCGACTAGCCTGAAGCAGTTGTTAGAGAGACATCCTACAATTCTAGAGGATGTGAGAGGGGACAGACCCTTCGATGCTAATTTCCCATGTGGGAATGTCTTCATCTCGAACATGAGGTGCTGGTCCGTGATTTCGTACGTAAAATAGTTCGGGAGATGTTAAAAAGCCTATATGGTGTGAGTTAGACGCTATGCAAATGCAGCTTGCCTCGGCAGTTGAATGCAGTCTACCTTCTTGGAACAGCGGTGTCAATGGCGCTTCGACATTGAATGGGTGGACACCAGTTAATCTGATTAATCGAGGGTCTCGTGCAACATGGCCGTCAGGCGTTTCTTTGTCTATGCTCAAAACTTCGGATGGATTCTTTGAAGGAGGTGGTAATGGGATATCTGGAATATCTGGAGTGTCGAGCCGTGGGACTTCTTGCTCCTCGACTTTGATCTGGGAGGGTTTGAGAGTACTTTGTCTTGATGGCCCCTTGGCCGTTCGAACTTGGGTCACAGTGGTAGACATATTGGAAGGATAAGGAAGAAAGAAGAAGGTACTATAGAGGATCAAAGTATAGAATATAGATTGCGGAGCGGCTCGGATAAAGTTCGAAATCGCAAACTCAGATGCTCAGACTATATGGACTTTATACATAGAGTAAAAATATGTTAAGGTTGCCGTGGTCAAAACAAAAGCATGAAAGTATCCTTTGAACAGATGTAAACATCAAATGTCTTAGCAAAGGTCACAGGTGGTTGGCGAACATGCGGGATTATTCCATGGTTGCAGGATGCGGGATTTTAGGAAGAGACGCATCTCCTTGCATTGTGCTACATAAAGAGCCTCGGAGAAAGACAAATGCTCTAATATTCAAGACAAGCAGCTAAAGTAGGAATTCGACGGTCCACCTCCATCTCCGCGGGCCGCAGCAGGCTCCAGAACCTCGACGTCGAGCACAGGAATGCCCGACAGGCCAATGATCTGACTGTCGGGATTTGCTCATCATTAATCGTGCCATGGGGGGCAATCCAGTGGCGATAATACGTTAGGTGAGACCAATCCCAGCTAATCAACCGGGACAGCGGGAATGGCGGGATGTGCTCACTAGGGCCCTCCGATCTAGGGGTTCGGATGAGACCACTCTATGGTTAATTCCTGTTACTTGGAACAATATCCGATACTAACATGATCTCAAATCCACCGTTCATTACCTTATTCCGATTACTTTGCTCTGTGTCTCATTAATCGAGATATGAAGATAGGGCTTTATACTGTTGATAGAGTGACCAATCAGCGCCTCGGAATGTCTTATCTTGAGTGGAGATAAGCGGCAGATCATGGCCCCTTCCCGTCCAATCAGAGTCCCGGGCCTGGCCAGTATTTCCGCGGAGATCCAACCATCTTACACTGCAGTCAACAACACCACGCCGTGGCCCGACCATTATCGTGGATGCACCTAGCCACACTCTAATCTCCTCTTGCGTATAACAACTGGTGATTATGACTGTTGTTATTGCGCGATCGCTGATTCGCGTGGACCGAAACCGCAAGCAATTGGCCCATTCGATTATCTCATGATTCCAAGCCCACGGAGATAATCAGTGACCAAGAGCTGGTTACTCGCCGTACTACAAAATGGCCCTGATATATATGGAGCCGATAAAGTCGCCGGCTACCGCTCTCCTAGGAGTTTCTCTTCTTTTGGCTCTCCAGATTTCTGTCCACATCCAACACAATGCCCTTGCTGGACGGTCCCCGAAACGCTGAAACTGTCAATACCAGCGTCCACCATGGCCTCTCCGTCATCGATGGGATCGACCCCCTTGCAGAGCGAGAAAGCTTCAGTCAGGATTCTAATAGGCGCCAAAAGATCGTAGTGGTGGGACTGGGGATGGTTGCCGTTGCGTTTATGTATGTCGAAATCACGAGCTTCCAATGACCATGTGAAACTAATGTTGTTACTTTGTAGAGAAAAGCTTGTTAAACTAGATTCAGAAAAACGCAAATACGATATTGTTGTCATTGGAGAAGAACCACACATTGCCTACAACCGTGTGGGTTTGTCGTCCTACTTTGAGCACCGCAAAATCGAGGATCTATACCTCAACCCAAAAGAATGGGTGAGTAGTCGAAGGTTTAGCATCGGTTTCAAAGCTAATGGTATTCAAATTTGTGACAACAGTATGGCTCCTTCAAAGACCGATCTTTCGATTATTATCTCAACACTCGGGTAACCGACGTCTTTCCTCAATATAAAACCGTCAAGACCTCAATCGGTGACATAATTGCTTACGATACCCTCGTTCTCGCGACTGGATCAGACGCCGTTCTTCCTACTAGCACACCTGGCCATGATGCCAAGGGCATATTCGTTTATCGTACCATCTCTGATCTTGAACGTCTCATGGACTTCGCTTCCACTCACAAGGGTCAAACCGGCGTCACGGTTGGGGGAGGGCTACTCGGTCTGGAAGCCGCCAAAGCCATGACGGATCTTGAAGATTTCGGCAGTGTCAAGTTAATAGACCGCAACAAATGGGTTCTGGCTAGACAACTTGATGGTGATGCTGGTTCCCTTGTAACAAAGAAGATCAGGGACCTTGGTTTGGAGGTGCTTCACGAAAAGCGCGTGGCGAAAATCCATACCGACGATGATAACAATGTGACGGGTGTGCTTTTCGAGGATGGTCAGGAGATCAATTGCTGCTGCATATGTTTCGCGGTATGTTTCCAGGTCTCGTGTCCTCCATGTATGTAACACTAATTTTATACGCAGATCGGAATTCGACCACGAGATGAACTGGGGGGCAGTGCTGGAATTCAGTGCGCTAGACGGGGTGGTTTCGTTATTGATGAGAGGTACTTGTACCCCCTAGTACTGGTCTTCTTAAACTAACCCATCTCTACAGCTTACGAACATCAGTCGACGATATTTATGCAATTGGCGAATGTGCCAGCTGGGAAAACCAAACGTTCGGTATCATTGCTCCTGGTATCGAGATGGCCGACGTGCTCTCATTCAACTTGACGAACCCCGACAAAGAACCTAAGAAATTCAACAGGCCCGATCTGAGTACGAAGCTCAAGCTGCTGGGAGTGGACGTTGCCAGTTTCGGGGACTTTTTTGCTGACAGGGATGGGCCTAAATTTCTTCCAGGCCAACGGCCTTCTGCGGAAAATGTTGGAAGCGCAGACTTCGCAGGCGAAGAAGAGCCTCAAGTCAAGGCCCTTACGTACAGAGATCCATTTGGCGGAGTTTACAAAAAGTACTTGTTCACTATGGATGGGAAATACCTGTTAGGAGGTATGATGATTGGTGACACGAAAGACTACGTCAAGCTCAACCAGATGGTCAAGACACAGAAGCCCTTGGAGGTACCACCCAGCGAGTTTATCCTAGGCGCTCAAAGTGGCGGGGAGGAGAATGCGGACGACCTGTAAGTTTTTTCCCAGCACCGTAGACGGCTGAAGTATTAACTAACACTGTCAAAAGTGATGACAGCACCCAGATCTGCTCATGTCACAATGTAACAAAGGGTGATGTGGTCGAGAACGTCAAAAGCGGCACTTGCAAAACATTAGCTGAAGTAAAGTCATGCACCAAGGCTGGCAGCGGCTGTGGAGGCTGCATGCCCCTGGTACAGTCAATCTTCAACAAGACGATGTTGGATATGGGTCAAGAAGTCTCCAATCACTGTGTGTGCTTCGCTTTCACAATCTCTCTATTTTCGCTAATGAAACATACAGTGTGTATCCATATTCCGTACTCGAGAGCCGACCTCTACAATGTCATTGCAATTCGACAGTTGAGGACTTTTGACGACGTTATGAAGTCTGTTGGAAAATGCGCTGACTCTCTCGGGTGCGAAATCTGCAAACCGGCCATCGGCTCAATCCTCGCAAGTCTTTTCAACCCACACATTATGGATAAGGAGTATCATGAGTTGCAAGATACCAACGACAGATTCCTTGCCAATATCCAAAGGAACGGTACATTTTCTGTCGTCCCTCGTGTTCCCGGGGGAGAAATCACGGCAGACAAGTTAATCGCTATCGGTCAAGTAGCGAAGAAATATGACCTATACTGCAAAATCACGGGTGGCCAGCGTATCGATATGTTTGGTGCTAAGAAGCAAGATCTACTCGAAATCTGGACTGCTCTCGTTGATGCTGGTATGGAGAGTGGTCATGCTTATGCCAAGTCACTTCGAACCATCAAGGTAGGAGCTATCTTCAACTTTCCTCGAAATATGCTAACAGGACGTTCAGAGCTGTGTTGGAACTACGTGGTGCCGGTTTGGTGTAGGGGATAGTGTTGGTATGGCTATTCGACTAGAGCAACGATACAAGAGTATCCGAGCTCCTCACAAATTCAAGGGTGCCGTATCTGGTTGCGTTCGAGAGTGTGCCGAGGCGCAAAACAAAGAGTATGCTTCTAATCCTACCGTTTTATTGGATGCCACTAATACAGCATAGCTTCGGTCTTATTGCTACCGAAAAAGGTTTCAACATCTTCGTTGGCGGAAACGGAGGCGCCAAACCCCGACACTCAGAGTTACTCGCTAAAGACGTGCCACCGGAAGAGGTTATCCCTATTCTGGACCGCTATGTCATCTTCTATATCAGAACAGCGGACAAGCTGCAGCGAACAGCGCGGTGGCTCGAAAATCTCCCAGGAGGGATCGAATATCTCAAAGACGTCGTTCTCAACGACAAACTTGGGATAGCAGCAGAAATGGAGAAGCAAATGCAAGCGCTGGTTGACAGCTACTTCTGTGAATGGACCGAGACCGTCAGAAACCCCAAGAGACGCAAGTATTTCCAACAATTCGCCAATACTGACGAGACAATCGAAACTGTGGAGATCGTCAAGGAGCGTGAACAAGTGCGTCCGACATACTGGCCCAAGGACGGAGCAAGTGAAGATTTCAAGGGCCATGAATGGTCTAGTCTCTCATGGCAGCCCGTCATCAAAGCCGATTACTTTTCAGACGGCCCACCTGCAATCTCTTCCGCCAACATCAAGCGCGGAGACACGCAGTTGGCCATTTTTAAAGTCAAGGGCAAGTACTACGCTACGCAGCAAATGTGTCCTCACAAACGGGCGTTCGTCCTATCCGATGGCTTGATTGGAGACGACGACGCCGGAAAGTACTGGGTGTCGTGTCCATACCACAAGCGTAACTTTGAACTCAACGGCGAGCAGTCAGGCCGTTGCTCGAACGACGAGGAAATGAATATTGCCACTTTCCCAGTCGAGCAGCGCGAGGATGGCTGGATTTACATGAAGCTTCCTCCTGTCGAGGAGCTCGATTCCATTCTTGGTACAGAGAAGTGGAAAGTTAGGAAGGGTGAGGCTGCAGATCCGTTTGAGGCGTACGACAGGAAGTACAAGGGGATGAAAGGCAAGAGGGCTACGGGGAAGGGGATTGAGGGCAGTAGGCCAGTCCGTTCCACAGATACCATCGACTGGTAAAAGGCTATTAGTGCTAGTATGTTATTTTATGATGTGATATTACGGCGGACAATGAGCATAGGGTTGTTCACGGCGTTTGAGGAGATGGTTCTATAGCATTATACCTAGGAGCTGAATGCATTTACTTGAGGATTGATTTCTGATTATATTGTACTCGAACGTCTTGGAGTAGAGTATGAGCGCTACGCAAGTCTACATCTCACTAAATTCTAAGCAGTTTCAGGCATGCTACTCTAGAGTATGTCACAATGTAATGTCGACACTGGGTTAATGCCTGTATGCCTGAGGTTGTTGATGCTCACGTTACCCTACACATGATTGGCTGGTGATATTGTTATCTTCTCCCCAGCCAGACCCAGTCTTTCTTCCTCATCGACCATCTTCCCCCCGATAACACCCTTACCAATGGCCCCATTTGGCTCTCCAGATCTCCGCGGAGTCAAATTCAAGTGTGGGTCCTGGTTGTGTTCCGAGAAGCTCTCGTCGTCGTTCGTCATTGCGTATAGGACAGGCAAGGACAGGGCTGAGTGAAACGACCAAATACACAGTGGTTGAGCACTCAGCTGTGTTCTCCCTGGGATATTGTGAGAAGCTCATGGTATACATCATGAACTGACATCTGAGGGGCCACTGACACCATTCAATGGCTTCAGAATTGCTTTTTGCGCTGTTCTTAGGAATTTCTACAGACGAGTCGAGACCTTCCCCGTTGGATGCCAAACGAGGCCCGCGGAGTCTGTGGCTCAAAAACAGGCCTTATCAGACGCCCAAACTCTGTTCGCCAGTCCTGATTGAAGATCCGGCCAGTGGGTCGTGCGCTTTTCTTATCTCCAGCTCGGATGCCGCTCCATAGTGGCCACATCACGGACTGACCTCCTCCGCTGCCTGCCCGACTAGTGTCTTTCAATATGGGGCATGGCTGTGATGATTCCAAGAAGCCGTTGCCTGATCTCAACGAGTGGATGTGGATCGACAACCCCGGTTTTTTGGTTGGATGAGGGCTCGCTATTCGGTGCAGTAATCTCTATATCGCGACTTTTCTTTCTCGTTACGAATATCGACTAAACATCAGTCGAACAGGCATTCCTAATCTTCAGTCGGGCCCGTGATAGACTGATCTTCTGGTCCCGAACGCACCCTAATTCTGACGTTCCTCTGATACCCTGGGCGATGCATGGCACTTCCTATTCCATCAGAAGTGACTCGTCTCAGGTCATATTATATCCGTCCTTTATATACCAGCCAGTCTCTCGTCCATTCAGTGCATAACTCTAGTCAATAGTCAAGAAATTGTTCATCCTACTGCATCTTATAAACTTCAGTACTTTTCTCCTGGCTACGTTCAACTCATTGGCTTCCTCCACATATACCAGGTTTAGTTTGGTTTCCTGTCTACCATACACACCCGTACCTACCAACCCAAATCCTAAAAGCAGCATCATTCAGAGATATGGGCTTTTTCAAGCTACTGGTGGCCTCTCCTGAGGTCAACCCTAACAGCCGCAAGGCGCTCTCCATCCCGATCTTTAATCCTCTTGACACATATGGGCGTGTTTTCTTCTTCTCGTGGTTCGGGTTCATGCTTGCATTTCTTTCATGGTATGCATTTCCACCTCTGGTAAGTTCTCCTCTCTGGCACTACTTTTCGAGGATATTCTAACACTAAGTGCAGCTGACTGTCACCATCCGTGATGATCTACGCATGTCGCAGACGCAAATTGCAAATTCAAACATCATTGCCCTATTAGCTACGTGAGTACCCTACAAACATAAGTTATTGAGTCAGCCCTAATTTTACCAGATTACTAGTTAGGTTTGTCTGCGGGCCGCTGTGCGATCGTTTCGGTCCTCGTTTAGTCTTCATTGGACTATTGCTGGTCGGCTCTATTCCCACTGCGATGGCCGGTCTAGTTACAACGCCCGAAGGACTCATAGCCCTACGATTCTTTATCGGTATCCTTGGTGGCACATTTGTTCCATGCCAGGTCTGGTGCACCGGGTTCTTTGACAAGAAGGTTGTGGGAACGGCCAACTCCCTGGCTGCAGGTCTGGGTAATGCTGGCGGTGGTATCACATAGTGAGTACGCTCTTGCTTCTTGTAACAACAGGCATACATAAGAGTGCTTACATTCCACAACCAGCTTTGTTATGCCTGCCATATTCGACTCGCTCGTCCATAACCAAGGCCTTCCCGCACACAAAGCATGGCGCGTTGCCTATATCGTCCCTTTCATCCTTATCGTTGCTGCCGCCTTGGGTATGCTGTTTACATGCGACGACACGCCAACAGGGCCATGGTCAGAACGTCACATCTGGACAAAGGAGGGAACACAGTCTCAAGGCAACATTGTCGACCTTAATTCCGGCAACCAGTCTATACAGCCTTCCGGAACCCCCTCGATCATCACCAACGTCGCTGTAGATGTGGAAAAGAAAGGCACCCAGTCCCCCATAGAATCCGACGGCACCCAAGTAATGGGCCAGCTCGATGCCCTCCGAACAGATGCCGTCGTCGCTCCCTCCCGAAAAGAAGCCATGAGCGTTGTCCTCAGCCTCGCAAGTCTAGCGCTCGCCATTCCCTACGCCTGTTCCTTTGGTTCAGAGCTTGCCATCAACTCCATCCTCGGCGATTACTACGACAAGAACTTTCCATACATGGGCCAGACGCAAACAGGAAAATGGGCCGCTATGTTCGGTTTCCTCAACGTTATCTGCCGTCCAGCTGGTGGGTTTCTCGCTGATGTTCTTTACAACTACAGTGAGACGCTGTGGTCGAAGAAACTCCTTCTCTCCTTCCTCGGTGTCGTGATGGGTGCTTTCATGCTTGCAATGGGTCTTTCAGACCCGAAGTCCGAGGCGACCATGTTTGGTCTTACTGCTGGTCTTGCATTTTTCCTCGAGGCCTCCAATGGTGCCATCTTCGCCCTTGTACCCCATGTCCATCCATTTGCTAATGGTATGTCCTCGCTTCGCCTTTTCTTGGGTTCTAACTAGACCAGTTGCTAATTTCTCTCAGGTATCGTATCCGGTATAGTAGGGGGCTTTGGAAATCTAGGTGGAATTATCTTCGCCGTTATTTTCCGATACAGCCACCATGACTATGCTCGCGGGATCTGGATCTTGGGAGTAATTTCCATCGCAGCGAATATCGCAGTTGCTTGGATACGACCTGTTCCGAAGAGTCAGATGCGAGAGTAATCTCTTAATCTACCTTGTTTTTTTGGGGTTCTGTTGGCGTTCTGTTTTGTTTAGCGGCAATATACCATGGATAGACCGAGGGTTAATATTAGTACAGTTTAAGATATGTTAACTTAAACATCAGTCTCCATATTTTGAAGATGCACACGATAGAATCCACGCTTTATCATTTATAGAACAATCTATATATCAAATCTAATCAATCTATACCCCACTGGCCACATTCCAATGGAGGGGGCTGATTCCATTCCCAGAGTCCCTCGGGTTAATACCCCCCGAACTGAGGGGCACGACTCTCTTTTTCCTCTCTTCATATTTCAATTGACCTTCTTGATTTTTATAGACCCAAAAGCACACAATACTAGTATCCAATCCAATCCAACCGAAACAGCCAAAAATGCCTACCCGCCGCATCGCCCAGATCGTCCACCTCAACCCGTCCGCCGTCGCGGCATACAAGGAATGCCACGCAAACGTCTGGCCAGAGGTCCTGCAGCAGATCAAAGAGTGCAATATTCGTGATTGCATGTTCTCCCTCCGCTTCTTTTGAGAAAAAATGGTGCTAATACGGCTGCCGTGGTAGACTCGATATTCTTCGACAATGACCGCACACTATTCGCGACATTCAAGTACGTCGGAGATGACTTTGACGGGGATATGGCGAAGATGAAAGCGAATCCGAAGGTGAGGGAGTGGTGGGCTCTGACGGATGGGATGCAGGTATTTATTCCTCTCTTTGGGGAGTCAGGAGCGATCACGTCTATTGGGGAACAGTTATGCTAATGGGATGCGCGTTTGTAGGAGAGTCCTATTCCTGGGGCTGTGAGCAGTGCGGAGGGCCCTGGGTGGTGGAAGGTCTTGGACGAGGTGTTTTATACAGATTGAGTGAATCAGTTTAAAAAGCAATAACATGTACAAAGTAGAGTGGTTATTCCTCAATGCGAAAATTCCAACCACAGCCGGCGGCTAGTGGCAGTCAGATGGTCAAATTCTAGTTACAGGTATCTGACTAGCCTAGAAAGCAAGGCATTCTTTCTGGCAATTGTCCATGTCTTAAGTAAAATGGCCAGCCCATCCAAAAGCCAGTGGTCATGTTGAAGTTCAGAACCCTTCAGCCAGCATTGTCAAGACCAGAAAAGTACATGCAAGTCATGCAAAGATGGGTATCCTTCGCAGGCAAAAAATCCGAGCTGCGAGCTGCTAAACCGAGTAAAAAGGTACCCAAAACGCCGTCCCAGAATCAAAGAAGAAATCTGTGTCGAAAATCATCATAACTCATACAACATCAACAAAAAGCCACGCCACTTCATTCGGCACCCCCTGGCACGTCCTTCAAAATCTCGTAGCCATATTCCTCCTCGAATTTCTCGGGTTCCATGCCTAAGGCATTGCGATAGGCGCGAACTTCGTTCTGCAAGCCGGCAACGATACGAACCGGGAGCTCTTCCTCCTCGCAGCGAAGACGATAAGCAGTGCGAATCATCTCCGCGCATTTCAAGGTCTGGGCATGCCAGTGGTCACGATCCAGGCGACTTTCTAAGTGAGCGTCACGCTCCGCCTGGAGGAGATTGTTATAGTGGCGCTTCTGATACAGGTAGTGCAGGTTATTGTTGTGGCAGTAGTTGCGAATCTGCTCCACCATAGTACCGACGGCCGCCTCGTATTCACCGATCAACTTGGTATTCTCGACCTGTTCGACTTTCAAAACTTCTGCGAGGCGCTTCTCCTTGGCGAGGGCACGCTCAAGCTCAGCAATACGAGCACCTGGTTCGATTAGTATCAATCAGGGTAAATAGAGGAATCACGTCGGCTCACTAGATATTTCCCCATTCACCTGCTGAATGCTCGGGCTAGTTCCTTCGGATGAAGAACGTTTCTGCCATCGTCAGTGTAATCCAATGCAGACGGGCGAGAAAACACACCATAATATCCTCCGCGCTCGAAACTATGCTTTTGGTCATGTCTCGGTTATTCTTCAATACATCACTCAGCTCCAGCACCATGTCAAAGAGATGACGCAAATCCATTTGATGTCCCGCACTCATCGGCACTCCGCCATTCATTCCTGCCATCCCGCCGCCATTGACTTGGGGAGGCGGAGTGGCCATCGGCGAGGGAATCGGCTGACGAGGAACACTAGGCAGGTTGGAAGGTCCGGCGGCAGAATTGTCGGTATAATTTGAGAACATGCCCGATCCGGAGCTGTTGCTACCGCTGCTGTTCAAAGACATGGTCGCGGCGTCAAACGCACGATTCAATTCCTCCAATTGGGACTGGAATTCTTTGGGATTCGCAGTGAGCGCGCCTTCGTCGTCGTATTCAAATCCAGTGGTCTCAACACCCAGGACCTCCTTTCTGAATTTCTCAAGGTCACGACGATCTACGTGGGTGGAGCGACGACGATGCCCACGCACAAATGGTGCCTTGGGAGCACAGGGAGGAGTAGACTCAGCGATTGTGTCGGGTGGAACGGAAATCTCGCTAGTAGGGGGGGTCGGTAATTGAGGCAGAGACCTCGATCTTGGCAGAGAAGCCCTAAAAAAGGTCGTCTCCGGCGTCGCGGTCGCGTTGTGTTCTGAAGCTAGTAGTTGGTTTGGAGTTGTAGGGAGAGGAGGGAGAGGTCGGCCTTCACCAAAACAGTCAAGCTCCGGAGTTTCGGATGGTAAACCCCGATCACCAGCCTCACAGGAGCCACAGGATGAGGCGGTGTCCTGGGGAAAATCCTCCATTGCAAGAGCCAACAGCAGTGCAGAATAAAGAAAATGTGCTGTTGTAGGGATAATGGCTGTTATGTTAAATGTGAGAAGTAAGAATTATGCGGCAGGAAGAAATATTATATCGTGTTATTTTTTCTATTTTCATCACGCTTCTGTCACTCGCGCCTGCTGCAACTGTGCAGCTGCAGTCAGGTCCAAGTATAGTTTGCCCCTTGCAACTTATTTCGAGAAACTAAGCAATAGTCCCAATTTTTTTACCAGCCAGTGGAATATCTGCGGCAATACTTAGGTGGTTATTTTCCCTGTCGGCTCTTTCAGCGTTTCTGTGTGACTAGCCTAGGCAGAAACTGAAAAGCAACTAGATACAGTCTACGGGAATATATGTCAAGTAAACTCTGGCCATGAGACCTTCATATAGGGCTCTATACTTGTCAATCCATGTCTAGAAGCGCCGCAAGCTTCTGCTCCGGTCCCAGCACATATGAAGCATCACCTCCACCATCATTATCCGTCGGTCTCTGCGCTATCCGACCACTGACCCGTGCGACCAGCATCCGCATCTTCTCTAGTTCTCGAACCAGTTCACCATCCCTTGTGACGAGATTGGGTTGAATATTATTCTGTGGTTCGTCAAATGGCTCCAAGAGATGATGGAGCTGTCGCAATTGGTCCCGGCGCCGTTGTCGCTGTTGCCGCAGACTATCAAGGTTCGCAAGACGTTCTCGTAGGCGCTTGTACCTGTACAACGATGAGTCGGGTAAGAGTAAATTTACCGTGCAGGGGTTCAAACCTAAGCTGCTCATCTTCGCTTGCTGATCGGTCGTAGAGCTCTTCTGGGAGCTGGGTAATATTTCTTGCAAAAAAAATGGTGTCAGGCAACAGATGCGTGGGATCAATGACAAGCGAGAACACTCACGGGTGACTGGATAAATCAACAGTTCTGTCGACACCTCTTTCCAACGAAGTCACCTCACGAGTAGCCTGACTCACGGATGACCAGTATAGACTTGCAATTTGTTGTGATACATGTTGGATCGCCTGAGAGGAGTAAACAACGCGATTGTGCTGTTTCAAGGCCGCGTTAACTAACGCAAAGGCTGGTTAGCATTAGGAACACCATATGGGAAAGATACAAATCAAGAAGTCGAACGGAGACACTCAGCGTAAGCCATGGCATAAAGCTTTCTGGCAGTACGGCGAGTATATTGCACTTACACTTCTGTAGCACTTCCCCAACTACCTTATCACTCAGGTCCTCCTCTGCGGGCTCCGCGGCATAGCTTCTCCAATCCTCTGGAGCTTCCAGGCTTTCCGAAAGGATGCGGACCTGCGTCCTAATGAACGACGACTTTAATTCGGCGATGGACCGCGAGGATTCCATGACCCCATACTGGCTGCAATGCTATGTTGAACAAGGCGTTTCCCACTAAGACGCGTTGACGCTATCGATAACAGCCGCCAATAGTATCACGTGCTTTCAGGCGAGTTGCCAACCTCGAAAGAAAGAAAGTATAGATAGGCAGTCTTTTTCATTATTTTGTGAATGAAAACGATTATCGTAGTAGCTTCATATAGCGGAAGTAGTATGTTCATCTAGGCTACCCTAGTTGCGATGTGGAATATCTTCCTCGGTCTAGAATCACTGCGCGTGGCCGATATATACCTCGGCAACCCACCCCCAAGTTTCTTACTCCGCAGAGAACGCGCAAGGAAAGCTTCCTACCATCAACAAATAACCACTTGATACCTGCCGGCAGCTGGAAAGTGAAGTTGAATTTCCCAGCTACGTGTTTACAAGACCAAGATCTCAGATCCATTCTTGCCACCCCACTATGGCGGAAAGTCAACGGCCGGTGGGCCTGCTCTTCGATATCGGGGGAGTTTGTGTAAGCTGATAAGAACACATGCTGTCAACTACTTGTGCTAATTTCAATACAGGTCGTGTCGCCATTTCAAGCCATCTTAGACTATGAGATTGCTCACAACATACCGCCTGGATGGGTGAACTTCAGCATCTCCCGCACATCACCACATGGCAGCTGGCACAGATTGGAGCGGGGCGATATCAAAATGGACGCCGAGTTCTTTACTGGGTTTAATAAGGACCTACGGGATCCCAAACTGTGGAAGTTATTCAACGAGGATCTTCGGAAAAAGAACCCGAACAAAGTCCTGGATTCGAACCCACCATTGCCCGAGGTAGACGCAGAATGGCTATTCTGGGAGATGATGCGAGTGTCGAGGACGCCTGACCCCTTCATGTGGCCTGCGCTGAAGAAGCTGAAGGATTCTGGAAAGTTCATCATGGGAGCGTTGTCAAATACAGTCATCTTCCCAGAAGGCCATGAGTACAACGACGACACCATCGGGCGCAGAGCGTTATTCGACTTCTTTATCTCATCCGCGCATACTGGCTTAAGAAAACCCGACCCGAAGATATACCAGGCTGCTTTGGAGGAAATGAATGCGGCTGCTCAAAAGAAGGGACTAAAGCAGCCAGTGCGGGCGTCTGACGTGGTGTTTTTGGATGACATTGGCCAGAACCTAAAGCCTGCGAAGGCGACAGGGATGCGAACAATCAAGGTAAATCTTGGACATATAGAAGATGCAGTTAAAGAGCTGGAGAAGGTCACTGGGCTTCGGTTGTCGGAGGACCAAGCTAAACTATGAGGCGTCTACTTGATAATTCCATAGTAAATATCTAACATGAGATAGATGCTAAATTTAGAGTCAATACAATCAAAATCGATTATCTTTTTTGTAATTTTTGACAAGGTTGGGTGTTCTTGCTATTGAGGCAGCTTCTTAAAAGCTCTTGGCGGCGTCCCGCAGCCTCGTCGCCGACCACACTGTAGAGATGCCCCGGGAATTGGATGCAACCAGTCTTGGCACACTAGCGAAGGCCCGTCCACAAATTCATCCCACGAAATTTCCCAATTTCTTCCTCTCAGCCAACGTCGACAACTCGGTCATCAGTCCGCCCAACAGTCAAAATGGTGAGTATTTACTGCCATCCTTGAAAATCAGCGACGTTGTCGCATTGTTTCTGGCCTATCTATCGCAATCATGAATTTTCTCGTGGTTCCCGGGTCTTTGCAAGATGCTTCGGATGAGGGTTATTTCTGAAGCGCAAATTGCTGACTCGAGTGTTATCTGGTAGGCCCCTTACCAAAAGACCGTCAAGTCCAGCGCGTACTACAGGTAAGCACTCACTCGTGAATCTATCATGCGAAGTTTGCATGCTAACACATTTTTTAGTCGCTACCAGACCAAGTACCGCCGCCGCAGAGAGGGAAAGACCGACTACTATGCTCGTAAGCGTCTGGTCACCCAGGCCAAGAACAAGTACAACGCTCCCAAGTACCGCCTGGTCGTCCGCTTCACCAACCGCGACGTGATCACTCAGATCGTCTACTCTGAGCTCACCGGTGACAAGGTTTTCACCAGCGCCTACTCCCACGAGCTCAAGCGCTATGGCATCACCAACGGTCTGACCAACTGGGCCGCTGCCTACGCCACTGGTCTCCTCCTTGCCCGCCGTACCCTCAAGAAGCTCGGCCTTGACGAGGACTTCACCGGTGTCGAGGAGGCTGACGGTGAGTTCAGCCTCACCGAGGCTGCTGAGACCGACGACGGTACCCGCCGCCCCTTCAAGGCCTTCCTCGATGTTGGTCTTGCCCGTACCTCCACTGGTGCCCGTGTCTTCGGTGCCATGAAGGGTGCTTCCGACGGTGGTATCTTCGTTCCCCACTCCGAGAGCCGCTTCCCCGGTTACGACATCGAAGCTGAGGAGCTCGACGCCGAGACTCTCCGCAGCTACATCTTCGGTGGTCACGTTGCTGAGTACATGGAGGGTCTTGCCGATGACGACGAGGAGCGTTTCCGTGGCCAGTTCCACAAGTACACCGAGAACGAGGTTGACGCTGGTGACCTCGAGGACCTCTACACCGAAGTCCACAAGGCTATCCGTGAGGACCCCTTCAAGAAGGATGAGGATGCTGGCTCCAAGAAGTCCAAGGAGGAATGGAAGGCCGAAGGCAAGAAGTACCGCAAGACCAAGCTCTCCCACGAGGAGCGCAAGGCCCGTGTTGAGGCTAAGATCCGTGAGCTTGCTGCTTAAATGTTTTCCTATTAGGGAGGCGGATTGATCGTGCTTGATGCATAACTGAGTGCGATAGTCAAAAGCAAAAAAAGTTTAACCATGCCAACAATAAAGGGTTTGCCAAGTCGGCGATTCTTCAGATATCCTGTAGCTTGATGATTTTCACGACCATGTTTTTGTTTTATGAATAGGGCTTATTTCCGGAGCATTATGGATGGGGGGAATTGAAATGGCTTAATTTTCTTCAAAGCTCCAATAAATTGGCCAACTTGTAGATTTTGTACATATATCGCTCCCAAAGCCCTTTTGTTCGTCGCTCGCCACTCCCACCCACTTCGTACGTAGAGTCTACACCGTATGTGTTCTGCCGCAGGTGCGCATCCAACCAACCCTGGGACTTCTCCGCTGAGATATATTTGCCTGCCTTATGACTACATGGGAAAGAATACAAAACGTCGGCCGTTTATCCGCTTTTAAGTGTTTTGACCGTGCATTTGATGCCGCGAGACCCGCGGACTATGCTCCCAAATAAGGTATCTCCTCTCGTGACTCCGTGAGAGCTGTGATCCGCCCTCGTTGATCCAAAGAGGATATTTGCGGGTCTTATGGAACTTGCGATTCACACCGTACTGGTCCTAGTGGACCCCTATCTCTCCTGAAGAATTAAGACTGATCTGGTACACGGCAGTGTGAAATTCCACCCAAGAATCCCAGGTGACACGACCGTTGGGCTGGTGTAAGGAGAAGGAACCAGAAGACGCCACATATAACAGCAGTCAGCACTCAGCACTCAGCCCAACCGCTCACCGGCAGCGATCAAGAGATCAGCAGATTGGAGCGATGGTTGACGGTTGTGGAATGGCCACGACTCCACAGCTTTGTAGAGGCGCGGGCCATCACCTGACTTGCGTCAGGGCTCACTGGTAATATTGGTAATGTTACTAGTTGTATATAACGAATACGAGGGCTAGGCTTAATCTATAGAGGGGAGGAACTCAACCTCAATGAACCTTGCAGTAATCGCCCTCGCATGCGTCCTGCTAGGCTACTCGCCAACACATGCTTTGCTTCTTGGTATCCTGTGTAACATTTAGGAAGATCAAGCAGGAGGCTGCTCGAGGGCGCGAATTCTTCCCACCTGCATTTTGCCCTTGCACAATCTACCTAGAGCCTTGCGACATTGGTCTCGATGGACCGAAATATCCACTTGTTTGCTGTATTGGAGAGAGACAGTTCACCGCGGAACCAGCCAGTAGACTAGACGAGACGCTATATCCTCGATATGTAGAGGACGTTCTCCAACGGGCGGCAAAATCCCAGTCCCTAACAGGAAAGCTGAACGGTGACTTTCTATGCAAGAAAATGGCGCACTACCATCTGATTCCGGAATAGTTTTGATCCTTTCAGTATTATCGGCCTGGCGCTTAGCTGAAATATAGAAAAACTCGTTGACTATGATAAGTGGTGGACGTACAATATTCGAAAGAGAGGGAGCCAGCAACTCTAACGTCCGGAGCTGGCGACTCCGCCCGCGGTATTTCTACCGAGCATTTGGCAGGGTGTGTCAACGGTTGGAATTGCAAGATTCGGAGCCCACCGGAAGGGTATGGAATTCCACTGGGCAAAAAGGCGTTTAGCGGGCTGCC
Organism: Aspergillus puulaauensis; assembly: GCF_016861865.1. Lineage (NCBI taxonomy): Eukaryota > Fungi > Ascomycota > Eurotiomycetes > Eurotiales > Aspergillaceae > Aspergillus > Aspergillus puulaauensis. Next base: position 2,014,048 of record NC_054861.1, on the reverse strand, counting down.
GTCAAAAATCTTGCGCATTTTTTCTTCACACCTTCGCGGTTTGTCTGGGCTTTGGATCGGAATGCTGGAGTAGGAGTAGGCTGGAAGAAGCTTAATGAGGGTAAGTAATACTGGCTAGTAATTACCGAACAATACTGCCGGTTAGCAGGGCTCCCAGCTGGTAATGGATGGTCCCAGGAGATGCTGAGAAATACTATTGCTCTTGCTGTGGTTAACAAGAACGATTATCCACCTTTTGCCCTTGGCAACTGGCAAGTAACTCTTTATCCATCCATGACTTTTCCCTCGTCTTACCGCCCCTCTCCTCATCATACATCAAGTTCGCTGCTCGCCCGCTTTCCTTGCGCCGTCTTCGTCCTCCCGCCCCATGTCCACCAGTCCTTAACGTCATACCATGATTCCCGCATTATTTCAGCTCCGCCGCATTGACAGAATGGAATTTCGCGACCGTTACTACTACTTCTACTGCTAAATTCCAAGGGAATTCCCATCTCCGGTAGTTCAGGAGCCTGCGATACGGTGGCAAATTGTTCCGCAGCTAGAGTCGAAATCCTGTTCTTGAATAGACCCGGGAGGGGGTTATGCCTCTCTAGTTAAGTTCTACTAGGAACTTGACGGTCCTACTTGCATCACTCATACACTACCCACGGTAAAGGCAGTTTCAGAATGGAGAACGTTGAGACTGTTGATGTGAGCTGGCTCCATCATTCACATAAAGGTACGATCCTGGTTGTTTTAATGATCAGCGTTTGAGAAACCTAACCTTCAACAGACAACAACCTTTCTCGCTGTAGATCCGTCTCGTCTTTGTCTTGCGACAAGCCTGTAAATGATGTGGAAGCGGCGACGCCGCAGCGCTCCAATTCCTACAAATCTCCACCACCGAGCAAAAGCTCTCCAAGCCCACAGAATGCCTCCGCCCCCCCGGCCCCGGTGCCGGCCAAATCCGATCCGAACAACACCAGCGCCCGATCTGAGAAGGATATAAAGCCTAGCGATTCGACCTCAAGCAACGGAACATCTCCAGCGGCGGACCCATTTCCGAAGAGTGCACCGAAACCAATCGGGCGCCGAGGCTCATGGATCTCAAGTCTCAGTTCGAAGTTCTCATCCGGCTCTACACCTCCATCGCAGTCCAACATGAAACCGCAAGCAACGCCGAAACCAAGCCCGCCTGCCTCAAAACTTGACATGCATAACCCATTTGGAGCAGCATATTCGCCGAAGGATAAAGAAGAAGAGAAAAGGGACGAAAATACGCCGCTCACGTCTAGTTCGCCTCGAGGCCCGTCATTTCTGCAAAGCGCATTTAGGAAGTTGTCTTCATCGGGCTCTGGAGGGGGGAGACCAGCTCCTGCCAATGGTTCTATTTGTGAGCGCCGTACGTTGAACATCGACCAAAATCGAGACAGGTGTAAAGTTCCCGATCTCAACCAAGCGAAGCTGCGGCGGGTTGCGTTTTGCGTCGATGTTGAAATTGCGGGTATAGCCCCCCGAGAGTCTGATGAGGAAAGCCCGCCTTCAAATTCATCGCGTCGTCATCTCGATATGAATATCCACAAGCCGAAACGAACAAATTCGAAATGTAAGACGAAGGACGAGGCTGAGCCATTGAAACGTGCGCATAGTACCCCTGTGGAGAAAGAGGTGTCAACTGAGGAGAATGTCGGCCCGAAGGGCAGTCCTCCGACGATACCATCGGATGAAGGTAAAACCAATGACGAAGTGAAGCAACCTACAAGGAAGCTAGAGAAGAAAAAGCGATCCGAAGAGGAAAGACAGGAACGAAGGGATAGGAAACGGAGATTAGCAGAGGCGAACGGCTCCATTCCCATGCAATTGACGGCCGATGATCATGAGAGTGGACCTAGGAACATTACAGCCGGGCACACTCGATCTGGAACGCAAAATCACCCAACGACTGATCCTATTCGGATTTACCGACGTTGTTGTCAACTGCGTGAGACGCCCGTTCTTAAACGAATAGTGGATGAGATTTCGTCACCTTCGTCAACGCTTGCGGAATCCCCTGGGACTGTCGCCGTGCTTGACCTCACAAACTTTCCAATGACTTCTGAGGATATTGCAACCTTCAGTGATTGGTTAGCTGTGGTGCCCGTTCGAAAACTAATTCTTGAAAAATGCGCGTTGACGGATGAGGCCGTCCGCGCCATCTTATCTGGCCTTCTTTCCACCAAAACTGTCGAGCAAATGAGGCGCAGACGTGGGAAAAACAGGAAAGCAGATCTTCGTGAAGCCGAGAAGATAGAGAGATTCAGCGTTGTGGAAAGGCTATCGTTGAAAAACAACCCGAAAATCGGCCCGGAAGGATGGCGCTATATCAGTCTGTTTATTCATCTCTCCAAATCCCTCAAGGCTATCGATCTCACGGGCATTCCGTTACCGTCGTCTCCCATTCCGTTGAACGACCCAACGATTTTACCTCCGAAAGGAACAAATTCTGCTTCTGCTCCCGTAACTATCGATGTGGCTACTGTATTTTCAAACTCCCTTTCGCAACGCTTCGGTGGCGATCATCTCGAGGAATTGCTGCTCAGCGAATGCAAGCCTACAACGGAAGAGGTGATGAAGATTTGTGATGCTGCGACATCCGTTGGCCTGCGGAGGTTAGGCTTAGCTAACAACGGAGTGACTCGGGGAGGCTTGGAACATATTGTGCGGTATCTGGAATCCGGAAAATGTGAAGGCTTAGATCTAGGCGGGAACCCGATAGGGGACGATCTGGATCTGATCACCAACGCTATCGAAAATCACCTTCCTCTTTATGCACTAAGTCTAGCGGACTGTTCCCTTACGCCCTCTGCTATTCTTCCGCTGCTTCAAGCGCTGGTGCACCTCCATAACCTTCGGTTCATTGACGTCTCTCATAACCCAGCGTTGTTCTCGACCCAGCCGGATGCGTTATCGACTTTTAGACGCTTCCTTCCCAAAATGCCTCAGTTGAAGCGTATCCACCTGGCTGATGTCAACCTTTCTTCTGACCATACGATTGCCCTGGCCGAGATCCTTCCAGAATGCCCTGGCCTATGCCACTTGAACATATTAGAAAATCCCGCTATTGTTGCTCTCGCATCCGCGACAGACCCGGAAACCCAGGAAGAAGCGTGCGCAGTCTATGCGTCTTTGCTCGCTGCGGTGCGTGTCTCGCGGACAATCATAGCTGTGGATATTGAAGACCCAAGCGCAAAGAACAACGAAGTTGTCAAAGCTTTAGCATCTCAGATAGTGGCATATTGTCTTCACAATCTAAATCTCGCAGGCGGGGCTCTTGAGGCAGAGCTTTCCGAGAACCTTGACCCGTCCCTTCCGGGGACAACGGTCCCGATCCCTGAGATTCTTCAGCATATTGTTGGCCACGGTACTGCTGAGGAAGGGGCTGAGGAGGACGGCGAGCCAGCTCCCGATGAGGATTACGTGATCGGAGGTACAGGTGTGGTGAAAGCATTGGGAGTATGCCTTGGTAACTTGGATCACCATATGCCAGGAGATGTTTCCGGACCTCCGAGTGGCACAACAACACCTAGGCACCGGAAATCTAGGTCGCTAGCAGCTAAGCGACCCCGCGATATGTCCAGGAACCTCTTGGAGTCGGCTCGTGGTATACGTACCAGGATCGAGACTGCGCTTGTGCGTGAAGATCGTGCAGGCAATGATGCCAACTACAGTAAGTTTTCACTTTTACTCGTCTCACTTTCAGAAGACAGCGCTAATGTTTTTTCCCTTCTACTTTATCAGGACGCCTTCAATTCCTTGATTCTACGCTACAAAAAATGATTCAGCGCTTCGAGGACGAATACCCTGAAACCCGGGTCATACCACAGGCTGCGAAGCCAAACCAGGAAACAAGCTCCCAGAATTCAGGGGATGACGGCTATCTTGCCGCAAGTTTCGGGAATGTCCAGTCGACTGGCGCCACTGCTGATAATGATATCGCAGTCGATGATGACGAGGGTGATCAGTATGCTGTCCGCCTCTCGCGGGCAAGTTCTATTACCTCGCTCCATTCCCGTGCAATGACATCCGAAGAAGGCCATGTTCACCGTCTTGGGCAGAACATCCGTCGTGATTTTATCAACCCGCCAGACCAGGATGAGGAAGGGGAGTCGGATGAACGAATGGACGAGTTCCATCTCACAGCTCTGCGAGAAAAACTAGATCGTTTGCACGATGAACAGACCCGCTCGCACTTTGAGAGCGGTAGGGCCGACAAGGCCTTCCAGGAGCTGGGCTCAACTGTCGAAGAGTTATGGGCAATTCAAAGGCAGGATACTGAAGCCTATGAAAGGTTTAAGCAAAGCCAGATTGCTGCTCAGATAAACAGTGGGAGAAGGACGCCCTCCATATCCGACACCAGCAGGGCCAGAACAAGCAACCTTGGTCCCGACCAGTCATCTGCTTCATGATTTAGCAGCACTCCTTTCGATGACCTCGCCTGGCATGGAGAGTTTATTTACGTTCTATTAGCCACTGTATTGTTGACTCTTTATTATACCCATTTACCGGTACATGTCTTTCGCTTCCTTTCATGATAATCAGCATATATCTCGGCACAGCGTGTTTATTTATGATTGATTTGAGTTATCTGTACATCTCTGTACCTTTATGGGTGTGGTTTTGTTCGGTTTTTGTATGGTATGTGCATATTACGGCATCCTCTATTCTATGCTTCGTCTCTGAGAGACATGGGCCATGTTCAAGTATGTGGAAGGAGAGTGAATACTCATAGCCTATATAGCGTTAGGGGTCTCATATATAATAACTATCCCACTTCGAAAGCCATATAGTACGCTGAGTAGTAGTAGATTGATGGAGAGTACACGTGACATCATAGTGGGCGACCTCGAACTTTGGCCTGCAGCCTCGGCTTTCTTCACATGCATCGACCCCAGCGGAGCTTGCGGAGAGGGCGGAGAGACCCCGTTATCCACTGCATTATTCACCGTGCCCATGTCATCATTCTACCTTCTCTTGCAACTCCTCGTCACTCAGTCCAGCGTCTGACGTGTTTGCTATCTATCCACCGAACTAGAGTTATTCATGGACATGTCGGCGCCCGTTGACTCTGGATAAAGCCCCTCTTGTCCCTCGCGCGTGAGCGGCCATCCCCGTCGCTATGGCAGCCCAATCGAAACTACTCCCCCCCGAACGCTCTGTACGGCAGGTCTTCTCCAGTCTCGCATCATTATACCTTCGCAACCGCACAAAAATATCCCGTGCAGTTTATTTATCCCTCTTCGTGGCCCTCGCCAAGCGCATCCATAATGCCATCTCCGAGCAGAAGGCAGCCTCCCAGCATCAGGTGGATCTGCGGAAGAAGCCAGGGACCAGCAGTCTCGCGGACGGTGGCGAGAACCCACGGAAGAAGGTCGGCGTGAATCGCGAATTTTTCAGAAACCTGGCTCGTTTGCTGAAGATTGTAATACCGAGCTGGCGGAGTAAGGAACTACGGCTGCTGATGAGCCACAGCGTTTTCCTGGTACTGCGGACTCTGCTCAGTTTGTATGTGGCTGAGCTGGATGGGAGACTTGTCAGTAACTTGGTGCGAGGGAAGGGAAAGGACTTCCTTTTGGGGCTGGTGTGGTGGATGATTGTTGCGGTGCCTGCGACTTTTACGAACTCTATGGTGGGTTATCATACACCCTCGGGCTTTAAATATAGGTGTACTAACAGGCGTGACTGCGCAATAGCTTTCTTATCACCAATGCAAGCTCGCACTCAGCTACCGCAAGCGTCTTACCGACCACATCCACGAGAAATACCTGTCTAATATGACCTTCTATGCGATTTCGGCCTTGGACGACCGAATCAAGAATCCTGACCAACTTATCACCGTCGATGTAACTCGATTTTCCGACAGCCTGGCGGAGCTTTATTCGAATCTCGCCAAACCAATTCTAGACATGGTTATCTACAACTACTCTCTTTCGAAGAGTGTCGGTGGTGAAGGCCTCTTCATTATGAGCCTCTTGGTTCAATTATCTGCAAATGTCATGCGGGCACTAACACCGCCATTCGGCAAATACGTCGCCGATGAGGCTCGTCTCGAAGGAGAATTCAGATTCCTCCACTCGAGATTAATCGACTACAGCGAGGAAATTGCTCTATACCATGGCCACGACGCGGAGAAGGACACGCTGGATAAGGGTTACTTCACTCTCATAAAGCATGTGAATCGCATTCTGCGGAGGCGCTTATACCATGGGTTTATGGAGGATTTCGTTATCAAATACTTCTGGGGTGCGCTCGGCTTGATTTTGTGCAGTGTCCCGGTATTTTTTAGAATTCCTGGTCAAGTCACTCAGACTATGGGTGACCGTACAGAAAGTGAGTCTCTTATCTTTCTTTACATATAACGGGACTAAGTCCCGCTTCGAGCTGTGACTAATTATCGAAACAGGTTTTGTTACAAACAGGCGAATGTTGCTTTCCTCCTCGGATGCCTTTGGCCGTCTAATGTTCTCCTACAAGGAGATTTCTGAATTAGCAGGCTTTACAGCACGTGTCTCGTCGCTGATGGAAGTCATGGACGACCTTCTGGCCGGACGGTTCGAGAAGAAACTCGTCTCATCAGCATCCACAGAAGAAAACGCAGCTGTCCTATCCGGCCGCGGCCAAATCGAAGAAAGCGACTCAATTGAGTTCACTGATGTCCCCATCGTCTCGCCCAACGGCGACGTGCTCGTCCGCAAACTCAGCTTCACCGTCCAACCCGGCGACCACCTCCTAATAGTCGGCCCCAACGGCTGCGGCAAATCATCCCTCTTCCGAATCCTGGGAGGACTCTGGCCCGTCTACGGTGGCCGCGTCAAGAAACCGCGCTTCGACGAAATCTTCTACATCCCGCAACGGCCCTACCTGTCCCGCGGCACTCTCCGCCAGCAGGTCATCTACCCCGATGGCGTGCGCGAAATGCGCGCAAAGGGAATCACCGACGACGACCTATATGAGATCCTCTCCATCGTTGAAATCGCCTCCGTCGTCGACCGTCCTGGCGGGTGGGACGCCGAGGAAGAATGGCGAGACGTCCTCTCCATCGGTCTTCAGCAGCGGATCGCAATGGCACGACTGTTCTACCATCGCCCGAAATTCGCGATTCTGGACGAGTGCACGTCCTCTGTCACACTTGAGATCGAGCGCGTTATGTATGAGACTGCGAAGAAACTGGGCACGACGCTCATGACGGTTTCGCATCGTCGCAGTCTGTGGAAGTACCACAAAATGATTCTGCAGTTTGATGGGCAGGGCGGATACATCTTTACCGGCCTAGACTGGGAGAAGAGGATGACGCTGGAAGAGTAAGGCGCTCCCCCACTTGATATTTTATGTTTGCTTTGAGGTAATGATGCTAACTACTCTGCGTTTTTAGTGAGAAGGAAGAACTCGATCTTCATCTGAGGACTATCCCGGAACTGCAGAAGCGAATGGCGGAGTTGACTTCGTCGTAGAAGGTGGTAATCAGGCATATATGCATTTACGCCCTATTTATGGATGAGATGTTTTTTTTTTCTAGGATACGAGGTACTACCCAGTACCCATATAGTCAATGTATTAAGATAGGATATGTACGTTGTGTGCCTAGCGGATTGCAATTCATTAGACAAGATCATACTTGGTTTAGATTAACTCATAGGCCTTGATGTTTGAAATGAAGTATGGCTTACTGGAATTCACATAATGCAAGCTACTGTTAGTCTATGCAGGCTGCAGCTCTCCCAAATGTTCAATAACAGCATCGCCTCAATGGTTTCATGCAGTAAACTAACAAACACGGATTGAGCTAAAACCTTCACAGAATAAATAAAAGCATGATGACACAAAACACCGAATAAAAACACTTCATCAAAGTAAAGTAGGTACTACAGCAGCCTAATCCGTAACAGCCAATGGCTCGACATTCCAGATACTCTCCGCATACTCGTTAATCACTCGATCAGTAGAGAAGAAGCCCATTCTCGCGACACTGGTGATACTCTTTGATACCCACTCCTCACGATTCTTGAATGCCTCGTCGACCATCTCCTGAGTCTTTATATAGGAGTTGAAGTCGTCTGAGACAAGATAATAGTCTCCGTGTTCGGCGATGGAGGCAAGCAGGGCAGAGAAGTGCGAGGGTTCGCCGAATGTGCCGGAGCGAATGGCGTCGAAGACTGCCGCGAGATTAGGGTCGAGTTTGAAGCCGCCGTAGAAATGCCTGTGCCGGATATCTTCGACGTCCTCGGCCAGGTTCCCGAAGAGGAAGATGTTTTGTTCGCCAATTTCGCGGGTTATTTCGATCTGTTGAGAGGCGGTGGTGGTTAGTTATTTGGTTAGGGCTGGGAAGAAGGCATGGAATATTTAGTTAAAAAAAGGGAGGAGGATTACGTTAGCTCCATCGCATGTTCCGATAATAAGGCCTCCATTGAGAACGAACTTCATGTTGCTTGTTCCGCTTCCCTCTGTGCCAGCTGTTGATATGTGCTCGCTGATGTCGGAGGCTGGGCAGATGATCTCTGCCTTGCTGACGTTGTAATCTTCGACGAAGATTACCTTTAGAAGGTCGCCTACTTCCGCATCATTGTTAACAACGGACGAGACCTCGTTGATGAGATGAATGACGGTTTTCGCCATCCAGTATCCTGGGGCTGCTTTACCGCCGAAGATGGAAACTCGTGGCGTAACTTTCTTCTTCTCTTCCGCCGACATGGATTTGATCTTGAGGTAACGGTGGATAACACCAAAGATGTTTAGCTGCTGGCGTTTGTACTCGTGGATGCGCTTTACTTGGACATCGAACAGTGAGTTCGGGTTGACGCTGTACCCCGTGGTTTCCTTGATGTGTTTGGCGAGACGGAGTTTGTTAAAGGTTTTGATTTCTACCCACTCCTGCTGGAATGCCTTGTCATCTGCAAATGCTTCTATTTTCTCTAAAAGGGTCAGGTCCGTCAGGAAATCGTGGCTTCCTAGTTTCGAGGCAATCAGACTGGATAATCTAGGGTTGGCCTGATGAAGCCAGCGACGAGGCGTAACTCCATTGGTAACATTCGTGAACTTGTCAGGGCCGTAAATAGACACGAAATCTCTGAAAAGAGTGCTTTGTAGAAGGTCTGAATGCAACTCAGCGACACCGTTGACCTTGTGGGAGCCAACGACTGCTATATGAGCCATCCTAACCATCTTCGGATGCGATTCTTCAATAATAGAAACTCTGGAGAGAATCTCCCTGTCACCCGGGAATTTCTTTTCCACAGTTTGCAGGAAATACAAGTTGATGTCGTAGATGATCTGCATGTGTCGTGGAAGCAGGTTTTGCAAAAGAGGAACCGACCACTTTTCTAAAGCTTCCGGCAAAACAGTATGGTTAGTATAGCCGAATGTCTGGGTGACAATATCCCAAGATTCGTCCCATGTGAGCCCCTCCTTATCAATCAGGATGCGATGAAGCTCCACTATCGCCAAAGTTGGATGAGTATCGTTAAGCTGGATGGCAATTTGGTCCGCGAACTCGCTCCATGGTCGGTTTGTCTTTTTGAACCTTCTTACGATATCAAATAGAGAGGCAGCGCACCAAAAGTACTGCTGCTTCAATCGAAGCTCCTTACCCCGGTCCAGGTTATCATTAGGGTAAAGGACAGCTGAGATCGTCTCGGCCCGCTGCTGGTCTGCGACTGCACTCTCGTAGTCACCGGCATTGAACTTTTGGAAGTCAAATTCGCCGCTGGCTGCTTTGCTCGACCAAAGACGAAGGTTGTTCGTCGTTCGGGTACCGTATCCTGGAACAGGAACATCATATGCCACCGCTTGTACCGTCTCAGCGTCTTGCCAGGAGTTTATAGTTTTGCCGTTTTCATCCTCGTATGTTCTCACCCAGCCATAGAACTGGATATCGACTGTAATTTCGTGTCGGGGAAATTCCCAGGGGTTGAAGTCGAGCCAATAGTCAGGAATCTCAACCTGGTAACCGTCCACTATCTCCTGTTTGAAGATTCCATATCGGTAGCGTAGCCCGTAGCCCCATGCAGGGTAATTGAGGGTTGCAAGGCTGTCAAGCAGGCACGCTGCCAGGCGGCCCAAACCACCGTTACCAAGGGCTGCATCGTGTTCCTGGCTGATCACATCCTCAATACGAAATCCCAGATCGCCCAGGCCATCTTACATGTAGGTTAGCATTGGCACCGTCATAATAGAGATTCGGCTCGTACCTCGAGCAACGTCCTTCATGCCCACATTGAGCATAGCGTTATCAAGGGTCCGGCCCATCAGAAACTCTAGAGACAGATCTGGTGATATAGTCAGCTTTTATATCATGTGTATTGATCTGCTTAGCATACAATAGACTCGCTTTTGATCGTTGAGAGTTTGTCTCTGCTGAGTCTTGTTCCAATCGATAATCAAACGGTCTCGGAAAGCCAGAGCAGTCCCGGAATATGCAGCCCTGGCGTCGTGGTTAGCAGTTCAAATACCAGGAGTATGGAATAAGGAAGAAGAGCACACAATTCATCACAATTGTATAACGAGCGCGCGAGGGTCGTCTCGACATGGCGTACCAATTCATGCTACTAAGATGAGCGAGAGGCCTTGAAGCTTTAGGTCGAGGTGTAATAGAAGGTTCAACATACTTCGAACTCGTCTTTGTTCGTAAAACCAGAGGCCGACTATATCGAATTAGTCTGATTTAACGCTGCGAAACATCATCGAGAGCGCTTCGGGTTATCGCTCGTCTCTTACATGCTTCCTCCATCTAGTAGACAAGCCGGGTTAGCTAGGTCAACAGTCCCCATCCCAAATACACCGACGAAAAAGGACCAAAGGACTTACGCCTCTCTTAATCCTTCAGGGATACTGGCTTCGACACTCTTGATCTCTGCTCGCCCAAAACCAGTGTAGTTACGTTTGTGTTTCGGCCGACTGAACCCTGGACCAATTGGGCCTTGGAGACTCGAAACTGGGGCTCCAACTGATGGTCTTCTTTCGTGGCGAGACTCAGACATGATGCCGATAGTTGGATTATCTTACAATAGCCTGGGGATAAAAGAAGGGTCGATCAGTGGTGAAGGTTGTGAAGTTGTAAAGTAAACAAGTGAATGCAATGCGGTAATTGGGGTGTGGACGAGTTAAAACAACGACGTCCAACAATGATTATAGGGCAAATTCACAAGAGAAGCCAAGGGACAGAAGCGAAAGAGGAGGGTAAATATGAGAGGTAGAGGAAGTGGTATGAGGCGGATGAGGAGGGGAGGAGGAGCAGGGAGCTATGGCCTGTCTTTGTACCCCGTGACAGCATGCTGGGATTAAAACATGGAAGACACGAAACACCGCATGAGGGGTACTCAGCACGGGGTCATGGGCTGCAGAGAGACAGGTGAGTTCGAGACACTTTCTACATTTCAGACTGGCTGCTGTCAACGTACAAGCGACTAACTGAGGGTCTAGACTTTCGCTCCGCTGCGGAGGATCAGCCGTCGCGGTGCTCAGGACGCTGGATCACTGTGGATTCACTGGACTGTCTGGGGACCATCTGAGACCTGGGACAAGATAGCTCATACAAGACCCCACTGGGGATGAACTCCTTCGAACTTTGAAAGTCGGGGCGGCGAGAGACGATGATGACCCCCCAGTATGACGCAACCAGCCCCCCTACATGTAACGGTACTAATCTGATTATAGATGGTACCTCAACTATATGGTTCGATATCAAAGCCGTCGATGAATTCTAATAAAAATGAGAATCACCGGCTGCAACCGGATGCGCTGCCCTATTAACTCCACCTTCCATTACCCGCGGACCTCCAGTCTGTGTGAGGACCAAGCACCGAATCTCGGGCCCAGTCAAGGAAGCTTCACGGTAACTATCAATCCATCATTCCTATTAGATAGAGCTTGGGATTATGAACACATATATAGAGGTACTAGAGATTGCAAAATATATTCAGAAAAACCCCTGCCTCAAGGGTGACATGATACAAAGACACTGACCAGAGGCGGTCGAACGTATGGCAAAGGGTAAATAAATAACAAGAAAAACGCAATCTCAGGGCACATGAGACTGGATATCAGAAGCCCTCACGCATGATATATGCAAAGTATAGTGCCGAGGTCTGCAACTTTTTTGTTCACAATATAATGCTCATGTATCCCAAAACAGCGGGCGATTCGATCAAAAACAAAGAAAAGAAAAGAAAAAAAGTAGACTCGTGTCAATAACTAAACTATGCAGAGAAGTAGCTTCGAAACACACACCCACCTAGCATCGAAGAGTAAGGTAGGAAATTAGGAGACAGGGAGAATAGGAGGAAAAACACCATGCTAGAAATACCAACGAATATGATCCAACCCAGCGCCAAAATAGAATCAAGATGGGTAGTTGAAGAACGTCAATGCCGTAACGCCGTTAACTCTCCGCCAATAACGTAAAAAGGGGAATAGAACAAGGAGGAAGGAGAAAAGTAGAAGTGAACTTCAAGAGCCATCAAAGCGGAAAGGTGGACCTTGAGGCTAATGAATGTGGTCGAAAAAGGAGAGATCGAGGATGTGACCCGGTCGAACGTTTTCTTTCACAGAATGCCCGAGTCTTTCAAAGCATTCTGTAAAATGGTCTCCTTGACAGCAGCAAATACCAATCGGATGTTCGTCGTGTCGGTAGCTTGAGTTAAACTATCCAGGGTACCACTCGTTAGACAATTCAAGGTTAGGGGTCAGTCATTGGTTGAGTGCTTACTGAGGATATAAGTTCAGGTGCGCTCGGTTGACCTGGTTGAACCTCCAAAGGAGATACTTCGCCGCTCGGTTGACATCGTTACCACCCGAGTAATCTGGAAAGTAGTTGCTCAACGGTGAGCGAGGTAGTTTTTGCCGGAATAAATCCACTTTGTTAAGGAAAAGAATGATGCTTGTTCGCATGAACCATCGAGAGTTCACGACAGAGTCGAAGAGTACCAGACTTTCCATCATCCGGTTCTGCGAACATTTAACATCAGCACAAGGAACAGGAAAGCAATCGATACTACTTACCTGGTTCCCCTCTTCCAATAATACTTGATCATATTCACTCAAGGCCACACAGAAGATGATCGACGTAACATTTTCGAAACAATGGATCCACTTTTTTCTCTCGCTGCGCTGGCCACCAACATCAAACATGCTAAAACAGGTATGAGTTTGGTCCAAAGTTGGAGATGCGGGGGTGGAGAGTATCATACTGAATGCTTAATTGGCCCATTGTAAATCGCGTTTCATATATACCGGTTGTCTTTGTACGTGCGCGCAAAACATCATTGACGTTTGGTATATAGTCGGGTGCCGTTATGCGCTTTGCCTCTTCGAAAAAACTAAGGTTTTGTTCAGTATGCATACTCGAAGAATAAGCTCGGAGGATTCTCACTAGGGCGCTGAGTCCATTAAGTAAAACTCATTCTGTCGCTCTAAAGCTGTTGATGTGCACGGATCATTCCAAATGTATGTTATCGCATCCCCTACTGTCGAATCCAGCGGTATATTGGGATCCGGGTCGATGTTGTAATCGGTGAGGAACTCGATATAGTCGCGGACCTTCTGGCTCGTTGGTTCAAGCGAAAATTGGTGGTAGGCTCCTATAAGGGCCTTGGCGCATTCGAGGAGGTTTTTATAGACTGTCAAACGATATAACGCTAACTCTTCGACTGTATACCCATTCTGATGAATAATTTTCATTTGCTTGACAATCGTCGATTTTCCACTTTCTCCAGACCCTGTCATAGAGAATCTTAGTTAGCTCAAGATACTGAGAGGCCTGTTGAGAACTGGAGGCCGCCGAGGCCAAAGAAAGTAGAGGCCTACCGAGTAGCAAAATCTTGCATTCTCGCCGCAGGCGCCTAGAGTCCTCTTCTAGTTTCCGATCGATTGCCTGACTTCTCTTCTTCTGTTCCGCATCTCCTGCCGACTCTGAGCTAAAGCAGGAACCCATTTTCAAGACGTTGTCGTTAACGGCGCGGGAGTGGACCATAAGCTTTTCACCGAGTGAACGGTGTCAGCCGGTCAGAATTGGCAAGGCCAGTTAATTCCAAGCCGTTGAGTAAAAAGCCACCCCCTATAACCTAAGGAAGGTCGCTTCCTTGAGAGCAGGTATTGGCGCGATCGAGGGGCAGTAAGCGACCGAATAGAAGTAGCTATGGCTTCGCGAGAGATGGGAGCTGGCGCAGAGAGACGAAGGGTAAAACTCAGAGACTGAGCGACGAGGAAAGATTAGGGATCGGATGAAGGCCTGAGCAACGACTGCAGGCTGCCGAGTACGGAGGTGACGGGTTGTGGCGCGGGTGTCGAAACTAGGGAGACGACGGGACGGAGAAGAGTTGCGAGAATTCAGCGGTAGAGGAGCTTTGTCTCACCAGGCCAGGTCGTTTGGGATGAGGGGTGACAGGATACAAACTGCGGAGCAAGAAGACGAGAGAGAGCGACGACCCGACGCTAAAAAGGGTAGCAAAGGTCGATCGGGGGATGATGTGGGAGAGTTGGATGGGGGCGGATCTCCAGTCAGACTCAGATAATGTAAGCAAGCTGCTGCCGCTGGAGCGGTTTGGAGGCAGGCTGAGCAGCAGCACGGGGTTTATGCATGTAATACTGGACAATAAGACAGTGAAGCTGGCCTTCTTGCGAGTGTTGACACGTTGTGCAAGAATAATACGATCGATCCAAGGGCTTGAATCGGTTATGAGATAATGCGATCCTCCCAGGCTCCTCCAGTCATGACAGCTAATTAGCGACGGGTAAGAGGAGACTTGACGTCGTCGGATTAGTAGTTGTCATTACTATTTGCACTATTTTTTTATTATCGCTTCCAGCCTCCTAGTGGTCACAGTCACACTGCTCTTAATTTCTGGTGTCTGAACTCTGAACTCTCAATACTCTCAACCCAAGATGAGGGTCGTTTTTCGTCATTCCAGCCGCCCATCACTGCGGCGGTGGAGTTGAGCTGAGAAGAGGGCCCCCGTCCGTACGTATTAAACTGCTAGGGTGATTACTATTAGTTAACAGGCCCTCGGCCCTCCCATCTCGATCTGTGGGACGCTGGGAGTATGTGGACCAGCACGGTTACTGTAGCCGCAAATAAGGGCTCCGTGGTATAGTCGACAAAATACAAATACGTACCGTATTATAGCCATCCCCAGATTGTCTCCATGAACCTCACCGACAGTCAAGCAGCAAACCGGTAATTAAGCGATAATGGTAAACCCCTGTGGTCTCCATTTTTTTTTATCACGGTTGGTGCTACGTAGTGTCATTCTCCGTTACACATACCTCATGGCTCGATTTCGTCTCCGCTGTATGCATTCACGGGGGCTATGACTGCTATATATAGTGATTGGGACTCAATACTTTTTCAACGTGCAGGTTGCTCCCGACCAACCGTCAACATCGATAAA
Source organism: Aspergillus puulaauensis (assembly GCF_016861865.1). Taxonomy (NCBI): domain Eukaryota; kingdom Fungi; phylum Ascomycota; class Eurotiomycetes; order Eurotiales; family Aspergillaceae; genus Aspergillus; species Aspergillus puulaauensis. Next base: position 1,998,653 of record NC_054861.1, on the reverse strand, counting down.
TTATCGGATTCTCTCCGAGAAGTCCATCCGAAAGCTAAGGAAAGCTCATAGTTTCAAGGTTCAGGTTTTGCTGCCATGAGCCATCACTTGAACCAACCAAATCGCTCAGTCCTGGCACTCTCTCTTGGGCTTTCCGGTGATGGTACACATGATTGGGATTACAATCACATGATGCCTGTGCAACAGGGCGGGCAGCATGTCATGAATTGCAGATCCAGTCGTTGATGCTCTGCAAGACCTCGAAGCTTTACGAGGCTCAAGGTGGTGCCTGACAGGAAACCTCAAGCTGGATAGTGACAAAACAGTCCACTTGTTTCTAGGTTTTTTTTCTTTCGAGTCTTTCGGGGCAACGGAGGAATTATCACTCTGCCTAGCCGTGCGGCACAGTCCGTACGCTGAGGCTGGGCTTGAGACTCCGTGGTGCCCGCGCCCGAAAGCCCATTCAGTGTGCTGGTGGTGGGGGCTGGCGCTTTTGACACTGACAGAACAAGTATTGGACGGGGCACCGACGGCTCCCTTGGCGTCCAATTCGTGTTGAGGCATTTCTAATTGTTCTTCAGAGCAAAATGCAATAAAAAAAAAACGATTGCGATTCTTATCCTTTTCCTACTCGGCGAAGTATGCAAAAAAGGATTAGAGGAGAATGGGGAGGGGAAACAAAGAGGAGCAGTGCCTGGTGCGATGATCGATGCTCGGCCGATTTTGAGGTTTACCCAAGGGCACAATACTCCTAATGCGATCCCCACGTCTTTATCCGGAGATCATCTTCTCGTTAGCTTTGGCTGCGCCCCGGAAAGGAAGCCCAGGCGCACGTCCCAGGCTAGAGCGACCGAGTTTCCAGTTGAATGCCAAATTCCCAATGCGCCCAGCTCGTGCTGAAAGGGGTGGTTTCTCTCGGACCAAAGCTGGGCGCCCAATCTTTGGACAAACCATGAGAACCCCAGTCAAATAGTTTGCAAGGTGTGTTACAGTCAGAAGATCATGCCTGCGATGCCCGTCCCCCATGTGCTAACGATCTTAAAACCCTGTTTATCCACTGGGTTCTATTATAAAAGATGTCCTTCTCCTCATCTTTCTGGGATCCTTTAAGATCGATTTCTCAGCTGGGATTATACGTGATCATGCGTTCCTAACTATAATGAGGGGTGTGACGACCTTTATACGAATATAACCAGGTGAAGAGATAGCAGTGTCCTTGGCTCAAGAATCCCCTCGCGTCTCACTACGGAAAGAACCAGTGATTTGCTGGAAATGCTCTATTTCTGATATACAGATTATACTCAATGTAAACCCCAGGTAGCTGAACTGATATACAGCGGTAAGCAGACAGTGACACAAAGTATATGCGACTATGCCTTGACAACGAGCTGGCCAAATTTATGCCTGAATGTGACACAATATTTGACCGCTGTTCAAAAACAAGGACGAAGCTTGGAGATTTACAAGAGCCAGCTGTAGGTGCTACGATGCCTCGAGCCATATATAGAACCGTTTCTCGTCAACGGTGCAGGCGGTGAAAGTGTGTGCTGTCATGAGGAAGCAGGGAGTGTGAGTTGATGCAGTGTATAGAGTGTAAACTCGGGGTCGCTGGTCGGTAATACCCGACTCTGGTTAAGTTGAGAAGAGATAGGTTATTTTGACATATGATGCCTAGTTTATTGCATCTCAACCACGGTGGATTTCTGTTCGCAGACCCAGTTCTTGCAGGGCAGAGGAAGTCGATGAGGGTCGTGGGTTGGATGCTGCGGAGATCTATGACGACATCACTGGAGACAGGCCCGGCGGACTCCTCTCAGACTTTGTCCTTGCCTGGAAGACTGGCTCCCGCTTAGCGAAAGACCTAGACCTAGTCATGGATCGCCAAGAGGACTTCCAGGAAACTTCTTTTTAGTCGGTCAAAATTTAATGTTTATTGTAAGCCCAGCTGCGAGGGGCAAATATCGCTGGTGAAGCCCATTTTCCTGCGGGGAAAGCGTCAGCAAGGCAAAGAGGGGTGATGGGGGACGTTTGTTGAGCAGTGCAGAGCTAGTGGATGTCATTGAGTGTTTGACAAGAGACTGAAACTGCTCTTGAAAGGCATCACTGTTAGTAGAACGTAATTGGGTCTCCTGGGGTCTTGGAATAATCATCCGGCCAATGCGTGCCTTTCTCAGGAGCCCGAAGGACCACCACCAGCCTGAAGTGCGGTTCGAGCTGTGGTGCTGGCCAACTCGCACGCCGCGACCGTTGTTGTTAGTTGTTGGCCGTCCCTTTCTTGATTGTGCGCTATCTTGTCGCGCACGTCATCGTTGCTCTGTTCCTCACGGATCGGAAACTTGATAGCAGCAAACTAAACTGCTGAGGTAGGAGAAGGTTCCTTTTCGAAGTTCCCCACACACCATTGGGCGCGCCACCACCGCTCTGGCTCCCCTCGTCACTTCATCCATTCTAACAGCTCTCACCCTATCTTGGTCTTCGTTTTTGCCCTTCCCGTTTTCTTCTTCCATCTCTCATTCATCCTGCAAGCAGGTCCGTCAAGCTTCGGTGTCCCATATAATCCAAGGTCTTTACTGCGCCCGCGCCAGGCCCCCCACTCTCGCTCGCTCAAAATGGCGGAATTCGTACGTGCCCAGATTTTCGGCACGACCTTTGAAATCACCAGCCGGTATGGATTTATTCGATCGCGCATGTAAAAGTTATCTCGAGGCTGACATGGCGGACTCGCAGATACACAGATTTGCAACCTGTAGGCATGGGTGCTTTTGGACTGGTCTGGTACGGCTTTAACCCCCTCTCCCTCCAACGGCGCATCGCCAGCACATCCTTTGATTCGCGTCACCCCCATCAATATAAACGAACTCCAAACTGATATGCATTTGCAACGATAAAAGCTCAGCGAGGGATCAATTGACCGCCCAGCCGGTTGCCGTTAAGAAAATCATGAAGCCTTTCAGTACTCCAGTGCTCTCTAAAAGGACGTACCGTGAACTGAAGCTGCTCAAGCACCTGCGACACGAAAACGTTAGTCCGCCCGAAGCCTCTTCTTTTGCGTCGCCATTATGATGTTAATGGCTAGCAGATCATTAGCTTGAGCGATATATTTATTTCTCCCCTTGAGGACATGTACGCCACAGCCCCGCGATAACCGCATTAATGCAATCCTCCGATCAAATTCTGACTATATGATTATAGTTACTTCGTCACAGAACTTCTGGGTACCGATTTACATAGACTGCTTACTTCCAGGCCACTGGAGAAGCAGTTCATCCAGTATTTCTTATATCAGATTCTGGTGAGCTCTAACAAAGCGCCTGCGATAGCTTTTCTAGTGGGCGTTCATAAGCTAACTCGACACAGCGGGGACTGAAATATGTTCATTCGGCAGGTGTTGTCCATCGTGACCTTAAGCCCAGCAATATCCTCATCAATGAAAACTGCGATCTTAAAATTTGTGATTTCGGACTTGCGCGCATTCAAGACCCGCAGATGACAGGATATGTATCAACTAGATACTACCGTGCGCCGGAGATCATGCTCACATGGCAAAAATACGACGTCGAGGTGGACATCTGGAGTGCAGCATGCATCTTCGCCGAGATGCTGGAGGGAAAGCCTCTGTTCCCCGGAAAGGACCATGTTAACCAGTTTTCCATCATTACGGAGCTTCTTGGGACGCCTCCGGACGATGTTATCCAGACCATCTGCAGCGAGAATGTAAGAACCAGATACCACGACATTTCAGATTGTCGAGGTCTCCTGCTGACGCCTTTTTTTTTTTTTCTTTTTCAAAATAGACTTTACGGTTCGTCAAGTCACTACCGAAGCGAGAGCGTCAGCCGTTGGTGACTAAATTCAGAAATGCCGACCCGGACGGTATGTATCCTGCAGCGCCTATGGCCATTTTGGGGAAAGTAACTAATCCGACGCAGCTGTTGATCTCCTCGAGCGTATGCTCGTTTTCGACCCCAAGAAGCGAATCCGTGCTGCCGATGCTCTTGCACATGTATACCTAGCCCCATACCATGATCCCACCGATGAGCCTGAAGCGGAGGAGAAGTTTGACTGGTCGTTTAACGATGCTGATTTGCCCGTGGACACCTGGAAAATTATGATGTGGGTTTTCCCTTTATTTATATCCTGCCGCCACTTGACCTTGAACTGACCCTGTGCTTTCATTTTTCAGGTACTCGGAGATTCTAGACTTCCACAACATCGACCAGAGTGCCGAAGGTAACCCGGCCCTTGTCGAAGGGGTTGGACTGAATCAGCAAGGGTTCCAATAGAGCTCTCATCAGTTGCGCGGATGCAGCGCAGGTAGCAGTCCGAGCACGATGCGGTGGGCTTATTTCCTAATTCCTTCTATTTTCTGGCATGTAGACCGGGCGTGAGAGCTGTTAAATGTTTTATCTACGAACGATTATTTTTACGTCATTCGCAATATCCTTTTTTTGTCTATACTTATTTGATCTTCCCTTGTGCTCGTGAATGAGCTGTTCTTACCCCGGTTGTACACGGCCATTAACTTGGGGTTGAAAGATGGGCGGTTGGGCTTTGTAACACGAAAGATCATCTTCATGTGTCTCGCCAGACGCTTCAACGAAAATCGACTACGATAAAGTTGTACCCGTGGATGCCTTGAACGGCTATACTTCTTTTATAGGGGCCTTCCAACCGCATAAACCGGCGAGAAGCCTTAGATAAAGCCAGTTGTAGTTAAAATCCGATCAGCGATCTCACCAGAGCTGCGGTAGGAATATCTTCCAAGTGCCTCTTCCGTAGTTACTCCGTAGTACAGAGTAGATACTTATTTAACTTGTTTTTATTCAGGGGTCGATAATTGAAGGCGGGGTCCTGGTCAAATATCCCCCATCGGCGTCAATCTATCGCCAACTTCGTCACCGCCCACAAAAGGTCCGACAGGAGCCAATCTCCTCCAACACTCGCCTCCTCGCCCTCGTCTCCGATTTATTTATTCTCGAGTTCTTGTTCTGTAGTGCATTGGTGTCTATTCGTCGAACTTGAGCGGCTACCGATTCCTGTCTTTTTCTTTCCGGGAGGGCCTCCCTTGTTGCTACCGGGCTCCGGTCTTGTATTTTCCCACACGACAGGACACAATGTCGCGCGCTCAGGTCCACCAAGAACCTATTGTCATGGTCATTGACTTCCACCATGCTAGGTGAGTTGCTGTTTGAATTTGATTCATCTCCGCTGGTGACGAGAAGCAACGCCGTGGAAATCGAGCGTCCTCCGCTTGCTGCCTTGTCTACCTCCGCATACCCGACGCCGGTCCGTTTGCCTAGATTGTTGTGCAACTCCGACCAAAACGCCAGGGCCCACTATCTGGCTTGAGCAAGAAATGGAAACAATTTATTGTTAGACAGAGCACTAACGGACCGTTCTTATACAGGGGCCCCGAAATCGAACTATGCATTGGACCTGAAGGAACCGACCCCGCGGCCGAAAATGACTGGTCACTATTGCCGTTCATGGCGCTCTCCGACGGAGCGCATATGTACGACCCTGAATCTAGTATACCCATGATACGGAATCCGTTTATTGACATGACTCTCTGCCCGCTGCTAGGTCGACCGAGGAATTCTCATACTTCACCCTCCGCCGTAAAGGCACCGAGACCGAGCCCCCCACGTCACTTTTCGGTATCGCTTGTTCGAGACAGATTGACTCCAAGACCCTTATCTATAAATCGCCCGATGTGACGAGGTCGACGGTGCAGAAGGCGGTCGTTGTTGTTACGGATACGCCGAAGAGCCTTGGACAGCTTAGGGAGAAGCTTTCTGTTGTTACGTCGGCTTGGTTTGCGCAGCGGTATGTCAGTCGGTCGATACTGGGGATAGTGCAGGTCGAGAAGTTGGCTTTAGGATGCCTAGAGAACATGGCTGATGTTAAGAGATTGGAAACAGGGACTTTTCGGACCGTGATATCCTGAAGGTTGGCAACCTGATGATTTGAACCCGAGTGTGCTCGCTGACGCGCTTTGGCTAGAAATTCCGCGAAGGCCTAGTTATAAGTCTGGAGAAGGGCGAGGGGGTTAAGGACCAAACTCTAGGTGAGAGTCAATTACACTACAGCCATACTGCAAGTTAACATACTGACAAGCGCCAGGACTTTCTTTGCGAGAGATGATCCATGAGTTTAAATACCAGACTCTTGTCCTATTCAAAGCATTGCTATTGCAACCAAAGGTGGGCGCTCTGTTACCGTTGTTTTCTCGCCTCGTACTGATACAGTGAACTGGGTAGATGCTTTTCTTCGGGTCAAGATGCGAACGACTGTGCATGATCCAGTTTTCTCTCGTGTCTCTCATTCCCGGCCTCATGAACTACCTTCAAGACTCTGCCGATCCGTCCTTTGACACCTATGCGCAGACGGTTGAGAAACCGACCTCCCTCAAGACAAGTGACAGGAGCTCTTGTATGACGCCTGGAATCTGAACTTTTATCCCGGAGAGTGAGTGCTGATTACTAGCAGTGTTGGCATATATGGGCCTCCCGTTGCAGATTTTTGGAAAGGTATGTGCGCCACAAACGCACTTTTTATAAGAATTTCCCTGACCGTCTTTAGGGAAGCATGTTTGGACCGTACACACCTTTGCAGCAGCTGGATCTGCTGGCGGACGACGGAACGAAATCATATGTTGTTGGCTCTACAAATTCCTTGCTTTTGCAGCAGAAAGACCGTTATAGCGATATTTTAATCAACGTAAGACGTCCCCGTCAATTAATTGAGCTTACTCTAACATATCCACTTTTAGCTCGACGAAGACACGATCAACATTACATCACCATCTTTACGAACTGCGCTGACCCTATCTGTGGCAGATCGGCGCTGGATTGATGCCATCACCCAAATCGTGAGCGATACCTGGGATGAAGCGCATCCCCAGCAACCGAAGACGCACGGGTACATGGGATCTGAAGAGTTCATTAGACTTCAATTCGAAGAGTACCTTCTCGCATTGCTCTCATGCATGAAGTATCATGAAGAACTCAACTCCTTCCTCGCGGATGAACCGAGCCGCCGTAGTCGGGCGCATTTGGATTCCTACAATATCGACGGCAACCCTGCGTTGGAGTTCAACCAGGAGTTCCTCGCGCAATGGAAAGGAACATCCAACTATGCCTTGTTTGAGCGTCTAACTTCTGACGCCCTTCTATTCTCCGTCGCCGAACCTCGACACCCGTCTGCTGGCGGCCTGACGATAGATGATGTCCAGAGACGAATCTCCCAACAAGTCGCAGACCTCCATCTCGACGAAAAAGTGCGTGAAGGCCGCGAAGCCCTCAACAGACACCTCTCCACAGGCCAAAAGAAAGTGTCCGCCGCATTCAACAGCTTCTGGGCAGATATCGAATCCATGCGAGAAGCTCAGCGTAAGCGAAACGAAGAAAAGGCAAGCCAGTCACCGCGCCCATCGCTGGACAGATCTGCCTCGCTCCCGGTCTCACCGTCAGACTCCGCATCATCCACAGCCGGCTCCTCATGGTTTCCCAACCGCAAAGCACCCGCCCCAGCCGTAGATATGACGCAGGCTCAAGCCTCCGTCAGTGTCGTCGGCCAGAAAGCAGGCGCGTACTTCAGCTCCTGGGGCTCATGGGCAACTGAGAAGAAGAAGGAGTGGCAGGAAAAGAAGTCTACCTCGCCCTCCCCAACGGAGAGCGCTGCTGTGACATCACCGTCTACTCCGACTTTGGCAAGCATCACGGAGTCGAATGATAACACGGAAAAAGGCAGACGACTATCAATGCAGTCTCTTCGCAGCGAGGGCTCGAACACGTTATCCCGTAGTGGAAGCAGAAGGAAGCGACTCAGTAACATCTTCCTCAAGCGCGATAGCCTTGACATCAACGCTGCCAACCGCGACAATGACGATAACGAGACTGTCTACCCGAAATCTCCTTTGTCGAGAGAGGCGCCTGGCTTGGGCGATGACTATGTCTCGGAACCTCCAGCGAAGCAGACTGAGAGCGAACAGAAGGCTGCCGCCACAATACCTGAAGAAAAGGAGAATACCGTCGAGTCTGCACCTAGTGACAACACAAAAGAAGAAGAACCCTCAGCAGCCGCCGCCAAACCCACCGAAACAACATCAGCCGTTAAACCAGACACTGAAGCCGAAGTCTCACCCGAGAAACCGTCCGCACTGACTTCAACACCCGCAAACGAGTCGACATCATAAAATACAACAGAATGGCCTCGGAATCGGGTTTTGTACAAATCTAATCTACCCATTCCTATTCAGACGTTCCTTCTTACACCTACATATACATACATACACGACTTGCATACTGCATGCAGCCTGGGCATCAAATCCTTGCACATTGTCATTGGCTGACCGACCAGCTTTTATTTTATTCCTGCCAGGTCATGTTTCATCTTGTTTGGACTTTGGATTATCGTGAGATGTACAATCATACATATTTATTTTCATTTTCATTTCTCTTGATACCACTTTTACTCTTGATACTTTTGCCGTTTCTTCGACAATGTGATTGATATGATGATATGCATGCATATTCTTTGATTGATTTTGAGATATTTGAGATAGGTTGGTGGTGGTAGTGGTGGTTGATTGGATTAATTGATTTCCGGGTAGCCATCTAATGCCAAGGATATGAACCTACTGCTAATTTGTTGCATGCACGATGAGCAGGTATGCAAATACCGGGGAATGAAATGGATATGTTGCGGAGTTAGGCTACCAAAGGAGAAAAAGAAACATGAAACATAGTCAAGCGTACTTCATCAATTAGGCTAATACCTATTTTATCTAACAACATTACGGCGTGGGCACATTCTCTGTCTAGATAGAGACTGGCGCAGACTGAAGTCGCAGTCAGCTTAGGGACAGGCGAAAGAAACTGAATGAGACGAAACGTGACAAATGGGATTGTGAGATAGCGCTGCCTGAGATGAATTCCTTGTTCTCGCAATAAAACGCCTCAGATGGGGGAGGGAGAAAACCAATAGTGGAATAAAAATGAATAGGGTGAATTTGATTGTATTAGGCAATCATGCAATGTAAGAAATTTCATCGCCGTCCAGACGCTCGATGTAATCCTTCTCCATCAGGGCTTCGATGTTTTTCTTGATGTCAGGTACTTGTGGTGGGAAACGTGACTTGACTTGATGAATCACTTCTTGCACAAGTTGCACATGCTTCATCTTCTTCCGGGACTTCATGATTCTGACAATGGCGGACTGATTGAAAACGTTAGTGAATATGGTACAAATACGAAAGCAGGGAATAAAGAAGTAACATACCTGAAGCAGAAGCTTGCGGTCTTCTTCAATCGTCTTGTGCGTGTCATCCGTCTCGACCTTCTGCTCGGACTTGATTTGAATGTTGAGGTTGACCTTGATCTTCTTGTTCTTGAAGTTGTAATTGAGGGAGAAGGTCGTGCCCGGGCCGGGCTTAGATCCCTCTGGGCCGATGGTGAGGACCTTGGCCTTCAAGAAGATACTCAGATTCGGATCAAGCATCTCAGGCGTGAGAGAAGTAGCCTTTTGGATATCTTCGTATGTCAGGGAGTCGCTCTCGTTGAAGAGCAGAAGAATACCCATCTGGAAAGTCGATACTTGGAATGTGTATGGAACCTTGGTATTCTTGATATAATTAGCCTTGATTTCGCCCTTGCACAACTGCCAGAGCCAGGTCAGCTTTCGACCGTTATGTTTATCGAAATAGAACTTTTGGAACCGCTCAGAAGTCTTGACAATTTCAGGAGGCGCAAGGAAATCGGTTGATGGCGCGTTGAGGGGCCAGAATCCAGTTCCGAGAATCTGGAAATGTGAGTCCACAAGCTTCTTCCGGTCATCGTCGTCTAAGAAAGATTTATCTAGCCAATCTTTGTAGCTGGAGTTCAGATCCTTAGAGATCTGGATGTCCTGGAACATTCGCTGCAACTTGTTGGTGTATTCAAAACCACAAGCCTCCTTAAGTTTGCTAATCATGCTTGTCTCAGCATCGTCAGATACTGAGCTCACGTGGACCAGCCGCTTAGCAAGCATCTTAGAGTAGAATTTCTGGAAGACATCCTTGTCTTCAATGTACTTGAAAACGGTCATGATCTGGACCAACATCTCCTCCAGCTCCGACTCCTCCGCAGCCTTTGACCCCTTCTTCAATAGAGAATCCGTGTACCGCGCCAGTAACTCGGGTGTTTTGGTAGACCCAGACTTACAGATCTTGTTACGATTCACGAATTCGCGGCATGCATTGTCGAGAGAGCGAACAAACTCGGACTCGCCATTGAAAGCTTCCTTCACGAGACTGTCGTATCTGGTGTGCACAGATAGCAATGCATCGACGTACATCTTAGGCTCGAAGGATTCACCTTCAGCGGCTACCTTCTCGACGGCAGATAGACCAGCTTTTCTCACGTGCGCTTCGAACTTTGTGCGGAGAGGGTCCAGCCCATCTTTGATTCGCGACAAAAGCCGGTACATCCGGGCAAGGTCTTCTTGACGTTCATTGTCGAGTAGCGGTTGGAACTCATCGCGCAGGAGCTCAGAGTGTGCAGTAACAAGCACATCCAAGCAGGTTTCGGTTAGTTCTTTAGCAATATCATTGTGCAAATAGAGCCCGACACGTGCCTTCTCTTCGTCGAGACGGACTTCTGCCTTTTTCATATACTCAACAACGCTGTTCTCTGCAACGAACTGGCGGGACTCATCTTCGTAGTAGACTCTAGTTGCACCAAGGAAAGGCTTCTGGAAATAGAAGCGGTAAATTTCCAGTGTAGACTTTGTGGGGTCTGTTTCGTCGAGTCCAAGAGAAACAAATGAATCGACAATACTCTTAATTTGGGACTGTTCGATGGTTTCCCCATTCCGCTGCTTCTCGACAAGCTTAAGAACCGCGCCCATGACCTTGTCGTGCACCTTGACGAAAAAGTCCTCCTTCCACTTGACTAGGTGCTGTGTGTATACATCGTAGACATTTTTCTTCCCTTCGTCAATTTCTCGCTTCACCCAGTGACGGTTGAGGTATCTGAAAAGGTGGTTGATGTATTTGGCAGCGTTGGTATATCGCTCCCATTCACGGATATAGAATGCGAGTAAGGCCTCGTCGGCGTGGCCTGTCGATTCTTGGTAAACAGAATCAAGGTGGCCAGCCAAGTATTCCCCAAGTTTTCTATAGAGCTCCTCTCCGAGCAAATGCGCTGCGGTGACGGTCAGTTGTCTGTGCTCGGAGGTAGGGACCGAATAGTTTGGGGACGAACCACCACGCTGTGATTGTATAGCTTGACCGCTGACGGCTTTGTGTGAGGTGCAAAAATTGTGAACCGCTCTATGTGAGTGTTAGTGATGGGGGGAACAACGAGGGATAATAGGACCCTTGAGAGGGTAGACGCACGTATAGAGGGCCATGTACTATCGGAAGATCGAGGGGTTAGTAAATAAGATCACCCAGTAGCAGAGTCCGACTCCGGTAACGATAAAAGAACATACGGTTTTCATATCCACACCCTCCTCCAGCTTTACCATAACATTGTTGATGCCATTCTCCAGAAACGCCCATCTGTAGCGGTTAGTCGATAATCCGAAACGGAAGCCGCCATAGTATCAACCGGCGAGAAGAAGATGAATAGACCTACGTTTCTTCCAGGTCATCCTTGTGAGGGGTCTGAGGAATCAGAGGGGCCATATTGATCCGGGGAAATAACGCCCGATGGATGCGAATACGAGTGGAAACTGGTTAGAGAGCGTCAGCGCGGAGTAAGGAGTCCAGGAACGAAGGTTGATTCTGGTATAAAATACCTACCGAACCGGAGCCGCGATCAGACAAGAGATAAGTGAAAATGATGTCGATGCCCAGATGGCTTGACTCGCTCACTTCCAGAGCGGTGGGTAGTTCGAGGGCAGTTGAGAGAGGGGGCAGTTACGCTCGAAAACAGAGCAAGAAACGACGGTGGAAAACGAGCCGGCTCCCGGAATGCAACACAGACGCAGAACTCTGCAGGAACCGAAGTCGAGGAGTGAGTAAAATAGAGACAAACTCAAGAAGGGCGTGGCGGCGTTGGGGCGATGACGGACGACTTAAAAAGAGTTGGCGGAGATGTGGTCCAGATCAAAGGCGGTCAGCTGCGAATCTACTCGCACCGTTAGCCACCATGTGTATTCTTTCTCTCTTTGGTAATTATTTCTTTGAGTTTTTTTTTGACAAGTATCTTTGTTTCTTTATTTTTGGAAGTAGAACCCCTGTTTTTATGAATCCCAGAAGATCTTTTTGGAGGTGCATGGTCTTAAGCGCTTAACATCAGGCTCCAGACATATTTGTGGCTGGTTGGAAGAGAGGTTCTGCTGCCTGAAACATTCATGGCGCCTAGTCAAAAAAATACGATGATCCCTTGTAAGCCATGACTGGGCTGTTGGTTATAGTAACTATGGAGTACACGGTACAGCTTAATTTCTGGTCCTTTCTGATGAACAGAACGTGACTCGTGAACACTGGACAGGTTGTGGAGGCATCCGTGAGGCTCTTTCTGCATGACGTCATAGCATCCATTAATTGCGGATGCACTGGCAAACTACACAGTATCTACAGTCTCTCTCTACAAACTCATCCTACATAATGACAATTCAACCACCCTCGGAAATCCAAATTACCTCCCGCCAAATCCCGAAGTGGGAGCGGATCCCGAATACATCCATCCAGTCCAAGCCTCTCTTGATCTACCACCAAGCCTTCGATGCTTCAGCCGATGCCTTATCGAAGCATCTTGACAAAATAGGCGAGGTCTCCCCAAGCTGGGTCTATACCATGTACAGCCAAACCCATTTTCATTCCACTAGTCACGAGGTTTTGGGTGTCGTTTCTGGCTCTGCGCGTCTTTGTTTCGGAGGGGAAGGGAACCCTGATCGGTTTGAGCCTGAGGTCTCTAAAGGGGATTTGATTATAGTCCCAGCTGGAGTAGGTCACCAGCTTCTTTCCGAGACTGGTGACTCTGGCTCTGGTTCGTTCAAGATGGTTGGCGCGTATCCACGAGGCAAGTCTTGGGATATGTGTTATGGACAGCCAGGGGAAGAACGTACTTGTCGGAATATTGGGAACCTAGATTGGTTTCATGGGGACCCGCTGTATGGGGAAGAGGGCCCTGCATTGCATGTTTGATTGGGTTTTCATCCATGAGAACGACCCTTTGTCAAGAACAACTTTTGATTGTATTAAGCCATATTATCATCCGCATTCCTAAAACCGTAGGGTATTTAATAATAAGACTTCCTTTCAACCTAAGTGGGACATGGTTCATTCGTAGGGTTGTACCCAAAAGGTAGAACATTCATAAACAAAATAAATATATCAGGGCAAGAGAACAGGAGGATAAAAAGAAGAAAAAAGTTCAAATATGCATCAATCACATGGTACCAGCCACAGACACTAGATGTTGCAAGCGAATGAGATGGAAAAAAAAAAAAAAGGAAGAAGATTGTGAAAAGGGACTACGGCGTCTGGGCCGCTTCCGTAGAGCACTGTCTGCGATCTACTTCGTTGACACTCGCTCGACAAGTCTATCCATTATGAACCGTGATTAGCATTCTAGATCCAACAAAATTGTGAGGCGGCTTCTTACCTGAGAACACTGATCGCAAATGTGATGAGCCAAGCTATGAGTGCAATTAGTAGAACAGAAGCCAGAGCTATCTGGCGCTGACAGATATTGTCGTTCTTAGGGATCAACATTTGGTTGATTTCTGCTTCAGTGCATGCGCCTTCCGCGCTCGATAAAGACGCGAAAGCTAAACTTAGGTTGGCCGAGTCAAAGACAATAAAGAAAATATCTAAAAGAATGAGTCGTGCTTTAGCCGCTGGAGAGCGAAGCCCCAGCGGCTTAGATGTATATTCATCCCAGGTTATGTAAATGAGGTAAACCAGGGCAACGGCGTCCACAATGATCGCCATCAAGGCTGAAGGTCCTTGGTGTCGGGGGAAATCACCCGAAAGATGTTGAATGGAGCCACCAAGGGCCAAAGCTACTAGGGAAAATGTCCACACGGTCAATCGGATAATCAGAGGCACAATTGGACTCTGTAGAAGGGTGTTGTGGAAGCGCTTGAACCATATTTCGCGTCGCCGTTTCTTCTTGAGGGGATCGTCGGAGTTTTCATCGGGTTCGAGCTGCCCGCGCCAGGGTTGCGAGTAATCGGCATAATTCTCTGCCAGCCATTCTGGTGTCACGAGTTTTTCCTCTACACCGGCTTCTCGAGGATATGTCGTGGACTTGGAAAAATTCTTCCACCGTGATTCTCGCTCCTGATCAACCTCAAGGCTTCCCCCACGAGTCGAATAGCCGGACTGCTTGGATGTTGCGTACGGCGAGTGATTGTGCTGCGCGACGAGAGCATCATTGGGTTGGGAAGGTAATAGCCGGGACGTGGCGTTGGCTTCGATATCATCATCGGGTGGGTATTCAAAGGATCGAATCCAGGCTAAATGCACATCCGAATCAGTAAATAACTTCCAATGCGTAGTGCGCCCAGGGTGAATTACTTACCCGGCAGTGTCCGCAGTTTGCTTCCCCATGTTGGACTAGGCCCGGCATTCTCTTCCACTTGATCCGATAATACTGGCGATAAAGCCGTTGCTTTATCCTTCGATTCGGTATGTAGAGGATCCATGGAAGGGCTATCGTTGTTTTGCCCGCTGGGGAAATGGTTCGAAGGCGACGAAGTCCATTCTGCGGCGGATGATTTCTCCATCAGCGGATCGCCCGGGGGTAGGCTGGAGTCAGGAGGCTGGACTCGAACTTCGCCCGCATCTTGGGCCATTGCCCTGCGGTTCAACGTTCGGTGAGGTGAGGCTGTGCTGACAGGAGTCGCGCTGGAACGGGCTGCATCGCCTCGTAGCCCTTCTGTGAAAGGGGTTCCAAAGGCCTGTCCGGCCGCCGAGCTGACCTTGCAGTGGCGCTCGAGTGAATTATGCGCGAATGAATGACGGCGCGGAAAGCACAGAGAACGTGAACCCGGGAGTGTGAGCGAAGGGTGTTAGTGAACAGGCTTAGCCGTGAATTGGGTATCGTGAGACATAAGGTTGGGACTGGACTAACCCGGAACAGCCCCGTTGCCGAGTAAACCCCGGTCCAAATCTCGGACTGTGGAACTCGATCCCTGCATGGAATGACGTTCGTGGTTTATCACTCAACTTGCTCCAACGCCGAAGCTCCAGCTATACGAAAAAAAAAAGTTTCTCAATATCTTTCAAAATACAACAGAGACAAGGCTAAAGGCATGATACTTCCCGTCGCTCGCTTTCATCGCCTTTTCCCCTTCGTCGATCGATAGTTGCGCTCTTCTTGGGTGCCCGCAGCTCCCTTACCAATCAATACCAAAATTTAGTTCCAACGGAGCCCAGCATTGGAAATTGCGCCATGACTTTGCGATTATTTGTTGTTCCGATCTCCACCAGAAGAGCCTTGATCTATGCCCGACTCCTGCGCAAGGATGTTTCGAAGGAGCGCTCCATTCTAGACCGGATCACCGACAAGGCGGCGCAG
Organism: Aspergillus puulaauensis; assembly: GCF_016861865.1. NCBI lineage: Eukaryota > Fungi > Ascomycota > Eurotiomycetes > Eurotiales > Aspergillaceae > Aspergillus > Aspergillus puulaauensis. The sequence continues at coordinate 1,983,159 of NC_054861.1, read as the reverse complement.
ACTTGGACCCAATGGGAGGAGGCTGATAAGGGCTGGAAGACGCACATTGTGTCGTGGGGGAATCGAGTTCAGCAGCGGATACCGTATGAAGAATGGGGTCTCAAAAGCATTCCCTCGTTGAGCTCTCAACGGCGGATTGATGAATCACATGGAACAACACGTGTAGATGTCTTATTTCCAGGCAATGCGATCAAGGAGGAGAAGCTGATCCCCATGCTGCATCAACTCTCGAAAGCACGACAAGAATTGCATCGACGGAGGATGTGGTGGAGCTTCATCGCTGCCCCCTTGACGGCGCCAATTGCCCTGATCCCTATGTATGTTTTCTGCAATTGCCGCCTTGCGTGTATAAGGCAAATCGCATTTCTGACCTTTGCAATCATAGAATACCGAATATCCCATTCTTCTACCTCGTATATCGAGGCTGGTCACATTGGCGAGGTTGGTTTCCCACAAACCCCTGTCTTTGCTTCATACTTACAACTACCAAGCTTTGAACGGGTCCAAACATTTGCAGTTTCTCGTCGAGAAGAATCTGCTAAATCCGATATCACACCCAGGACTAGTGGAACTATATGCGAAACGCGTCTCGCGCACTTTAGAAGAGACGCAACGCGAAATCCCAGCTGCAGAGATGGTCGAGAATGTAGAGAAGAGCGATGACAGGATATTACTTCGAACGAAAGATGCGAAGAAGCTTGCCACAATACTCGATGCACCTGGCCTTGCTCTAGAAGCGGAACGAGCCGTTATTCAAGTTTCAGAGCAGCTCAAGGCACCAGAAGTGTCTCAACAAGAGAAAGACGGCGCAAAGGCATCGGAGAAGAAACAGAAATAAGCAGGTTAGATAACATTGTTAGATTGCATAGACAATCTATGTACTATACCATTCAGTGCCGTATTATATGTGGCCCCGACATTTAGAAGAGTACGATATAACATTCTCAAATCCATACTTCATACCTAGAAATACCTAGAAATATCTAACATGGACTTTGTACTCCGTTTCGTTCTTACTGCTCTATATATAGAGGAGGGCGGATCTACCTTAATCCGAGCGCCCCCGTTGGAGCCACATCGAATTGCGGGACGCCCGAATCTAAAGGAGCTCAACTATCAACACGGGGACATCTCCGCAGCCGGCTCCCATTGCTTGTTCCCCCTTGACCCCCCACGTTTCCTATCTGAAAATAACTGCTGAAAGCGACCGATACCATGTCGGGCAAAAAAATCGAGCAGTGGGAAGTTGAGCGATATTGGGAGATCTTCTCCTCGCTGGCTGGCGGCCAACCCCGTCTGAACAACTCCCAGGCCGCCTCCGTGCTCAGGAACAGCCGGCTTCGCGACGACCAGCTGGAGAAGGTCTGGGATTTGGCCGATCTGGACGGTGATGGCGAGCTGGACTTTGAGGAATTCTGTGTTGCCATGCGATTAGTCTTTGATCTGGTCAATGGGGTATGTCATCATTTCCCCGGCCTAGGTTGCCCGCCAAGCGCGCATGTGCATCTATAAATTTACTATAACTGACATTGATTTAAGGAATTACCGCAAGTCCCTAACACACTTCCCGATTGGCTCGTTCCTGAATCCAAATCTCATCTTGTCCACGCTACTCGTGCTCTGAGCGGCGGCCAAGAGCAGTTTGAGCACATCGAGGATGAAGACCTCACTCCCGGATTGAAAGACGGATTCGATTGGTATATGAACCCGGGAGACAAGTCCAAATACGAAGATATATACTCTGCCAATAAGAACCAACGCGGTGAAATTGCCTGTATGTGTCCACCCCAAGTATTATCGGAGTCCTACCGTACACTAACCGACAACTAACTTCTAGTCGGGTCGCTGGAACCGCTTTATGAGTCCCTTGATGTACCAGACACTGACGTCCGCTCGGCCTGGAACCTGGTAAACCCATCTGCTGCGCCTGAAATCAACAAAGACGCAACACTCGCCTTTCTCCACATCCTGAACTACCGCCACGAGGGCTACCGCATCCCCCGCACAATCCCCGCTTCGCTGCGAGCCTCATTCGAGAACAAACAAATAGACTACCAGCTTGACAGTGCACGGCCAGCACAAAGATGGGGCGCAAATGGAGAGACGGAGACTTCAACAGGTCGCAAGGGCAAGTTCGGTGATACATACCTGAGCCGACTCGGTGTCTCCGGCAAGACGTCCTACACTCCAAAGGGCACGGACTTTAGCGACACAATCCAGGATGAGGAGTGGGAGAAGGTGCGCCTGCGACGTGAACTCTCAGAATTAGACGCCAAGCTGCAGTCCGCGAACAAGGCTGTGGATGACCGAAAGTCAGGCCACCGAGGCGATGGTCGGCCAAACTGGGTTCTCATTAAAAAGGAGGCCCTTCAGCTTCTGGAATATAAGGAGCGAGAGCTCCGTGACTTGCGTGAAGGTACAGGGCGGTCTAAAGCAGGTGGTGATGTTGAGCGTCTCAGTGAGGATGTCCGAACAGTCGGCGAGCAGGTTGAAGGATTGAAGACTCACCTCATTCAACGGAAAGGGGTCCTTGAAGATCTGCGAAGAGAGGTTGAAGATGAGCGGTCATCTCGATAGTCTGACTGTTTACTCTACGCGCGTGTTCATTTCTTGTATCTATGGTGGTTTTGATCCTGTATGTTTATGTAGAGCCACTTTCTTGGCGAGGTGTTCAGGCGTCGAATGCATCTGGTTTCCTACCTTGAAGGTCACTCATATTACGATTGATCTCGTTCATTCCTTGCGAAATTAGACTTGCTGTCAGATACACAGTCTATATCGTGTATAATACATCTAGTACATAACAAAATCCTCGGAGCAGGATATACCCAAATGGCACCACTGCTAGTACGCCCCAGTAAACCCCAGTAAAATCACCCGAGAACTAAAGAACAATGCAGTACGAACGCCTAATTCAGCCTGGGTTCATCTTACCCAACACCATAGTAATAGGGGCTTCACTTCCGCTCAAGCTGAGCCATGAGGCCTTCACCATCTCTCTTCGTCTCAACAGCCTTGAACGCCTTGCCACCTTGGTCAAGACCCTTCTCAGCACGCACATAAGCCTCCTCACTGCGATCCGTAAGAGTACGCAGGTCCTCGTCTGATAGGATAGAGGACGGATCCGAGCTGGCCTCAAATCGTTCAAACTCATCCTCGCCCAGTGCCCTCTTCAGCTCGTCCACGTCATCCCGGCTTACAGTGGACTCGCTGAGCAGACTCTTGAACTTGCCCTTTTGGATGACGAGACGTTCAAGGCGACGCTTGGAATCGGCTTTTTCGAGGAGAGTCTGCTCGACTGTTCCTTTTGTTGCGAGCCTGTAGACGATGACAGGCTTTGTTTGGCCGATTCGGTGGGCTCTGTCCTGAGCTTGCAGATCCTGCTGCGGGTTCCAATCGGAGTCGAATAGGATGACTGTGTCTGCGGCAACAAGGTTGATACCCTGTCCACCGGCACGAGTGCTGAGGAGGAAGAGTTTGTAGTTCTTGTCTGTGTTGAAGGCTTTGATCTGGGCTTGACGGTCTGTTTGGCTGATTGCACCGTCGATGCGGCAGCAGTTCCAGGAGCGGAGGTAGGTAGCCCAGTCTTGGAGAATGTCAAGCTGGGTTTTGAATTGAGAAAAGATCAGGATTTTGTGGCCCTTTTTCAGGAGTGAGGGGATGAGGCGATCGAGAAGGAGCATCTTTCCTGATGCCGTGACGAGGGACTCATCAATAGAGGAGGGATCGTCGGCCCACGGCCAGTAGAAGTTGTGAGGTGAGTTGCAGGCGAGTCGGGCTTGCATTACAGGGTTTTGCATTTTCTTCTGGGCGATTTCTCGCTCTGTACAATGAAAAGTGTTAGTATGAATATATATGGTTCTCGGAGAGTGATCGTGTGTACACGTACTGGCAAGCTTGATAGTGTTTGCTCTTTCAATCTCTTCTTGTTCCGACTCGTCGATACTCTCAATGTCTAGTTCCTCTTCAATACCTTGTTCCAGATTTCGCAATTTGGAGTTGAATTCGCGATCACTGATGTCCTTGTAGGTTTGCGGTGCCTTGCGTCTACGCGAAGAGCTAGCCCTGCTTGCGGGAGTCGAATCCCGGCTGGAGCGGAGGCTCTTGTTCGGCGTCGAGGCGCCGCTATTAGTCGCACTGCGCTTGAGGCTTCCTGGGCGTAATGTCCTGTCGTTCTTTGCCAACAGACGCTGTGTCGCCTTCTCCTCAAGATACTGACGCCCTGTACCATTGAGGATCTCCCGGTAGAGGTCCTTCTGCTCCGCAGTCAAAGGCGCATACAAGATGTACTCTCGTTTCTTGGGAAGAGCGGTCTCGACATCGGTCTTGATGCGCCTGAGGAGGAATGGCTTGAGGATCGAGTGCATTGTGGAGACCAGGTTCCGTTTCCGACGCTCAATCGTGTCTGTTTGGTCATTATTATCCAGCACAGATGAGAAATCGAACCAGTTCTGGAAACTGTTCAGGTCATTGAAGATTTCCGGTAGCAAGAAGTGCAGAAGTGACCATAGCTCGGTAATATTATTCTGTAGCGGAGTACCGGTAATAAGGAGTCGATTGGCCGAGTTGTACGACAACAGTTCCTTGATGAGACGGCAGTTCATATTCTTCAAACGGTGTCCTTCATCCTGTACAATGTTAGCAAGCCTGACCCCTGCAAGAGCTGGGAGTTCCCAAGACGTACCACAATGATGTAGCGCCATTGGTATTGGGCGAGAAATTTCCGATCATTCATGCAAATCTCGTACGACGTGCAGACGACAGGGAAGTCCGGGTTCTTCTGGTTCCTGAGATTCATGAACTTCTTCCTGAGGTCTGCACGTTGATCCCTGGTTCCGTGGTACAGGACCGTGTTGATCCCAGGAGTCCATCTCGCAAACTCGTCCACCCAATTACTTATGGTACTCAGCGGGGCGGATATTAAGAATGGCCCAGAAACATTATGTTCCTTAAAGAAGGCGATCAGGGATATGGCTTGTACTGTTTTTCCCAAGCCCATCTCGTCGGCTAAGATACCACACAGACCATTCATCCACAAAGACTTCAGCCACTCCAAACCTTCGAGTTGATACTTCCTCATCTTACCGCCGGTAACAGGTGCAGGTTGCTGGGTTGCAACAAGCTCCTGCTCGCCGAGAACAGTTGGCTTGGCTTCGAACTCGTCAGCAGCGTGCTCCAGGGCTTCCTGGACGGTGGTGTTTTGCGCCTCGTCAACGTTCACGTCCGCCTTCTTGAAGTAGTTCGAGATAGAATTGCCTTTGGCCGCAGGGGCCGCCTTTTTCCCTTTCCCTCTCTTAGACTTTGCCGGTTCATCCTTCTCATCACCATTTACTTCCGCGTCCGTCGCTCCGCTCTGTCTTGCGCTTGCACGAGTCCCCCGTCGTCCAGTCGGTTGCGCGGCTCCCTTCTTGCTTTCGTCCGCTTTACCACCCTGTGGTTCCTTCCGCTGCTGTTCCTGTTTCTTCGTCGCTTCCAGTCTCGCCTGCTCCTGCTGCTTTTTCATCTTCTCGGCCATGATCGCGACAAAGACCTACGCCAGCGTTCGAACACTCATCAGCAACCCATGAACAAGAAATCAAATGAAATAGGGTCCGCGCTCACCTCGCTCGTATTCAGCAGATGCATGAGCGCTTTCGCCTTAACATCCATACCCTCTTCATCCTCCATAGTTCCATTTTGTCCAGTAGTTCCATTCTCGTTTGCCATTTTCACATCCTGGTCGACGTCCGCCATGGGCGACGACGGCTGCGTGGAATCCCGCTGTATGGTGTTATCGCCGTGCGAGAAGGTAGGCGTGACCGGGGAATCTCGGTTCGACATTTTCACTATTATATCGCAAAGTTTGAATTCATAAACCGATTCTCATAGGTAAGAAGTGTTCGTCATAGCCACTGCAAGCAGAAAAAAAGTGACACCGGATACGCGTGACGCCACTCGATGGAGGTCGCGTAGGAGAAGAGGACGGGGGTTATCAACGAGCGGAGTGCAGATAACGAAACATCAGCTATGAAAAGTATACAGTAGATCAAAGAAAGAATACACGCAGAGTCTGGGGCAACGCCAGGCAGCTGCCAAGGTGGGAGGCAGTTATGCTCTTTCATTGAAGAATTGGGGAAGACGCGGATTTTCGCGTCGGTGCACGGGCCAATTTTAGATTGCTGTGGTTCCATAAATGGAAACTCTTTCAACATCAGGGCAACGACTTAGAGCTTAGAAGAATATCAAAGGGGGTCTGTCGCACTTCGGACACTATAGTATGCATCTCTATATATGTGTCAATATTAGGATTTGCTTGACGAACACTTGCTTTGCACATGATTGGATTACTTCATACAAGTCAAAGTCAGACCATTCCCATCTCGCTTAAACGGAATCCCTCAGTCATCACCTTCAGAGCTATTGTCTGTACCATCAGCTGAGTCTTCTAGGTCATATGCACTGAAGTCCGTCACTATGCCGCTGCCTTCATGGTTCATACTGTATACTATAGTGGACTGCGTTGGGCAAGCGCTCAGCATTTCACGGGAACCGGATATTCTATCTATCATATGATCATGCATCCCGTGTCCTACAATGCGATACAAATTCGTTGAGGGTATCAAAGAGCGAATTAGTAAGGCTTGGGACCATTTGAAGCGGTCGCCAAATGAAAAGTCACCGAAGGCGATGACCATCAAGTTAGGGAGGCCAGTTGGCCCAAACGCCCAGTCTGCAAAGTCTCCGAGACATGGCATACAAGTGACTAGGTTGCAGTCCTTAAATGGATCTAAATCGTCTGCTGTGCTGGCTGTGCAAGTATTTTTTCGCTTATAAAGTTCATAGTGCGGCTCGAGGTTGTGATGATCACCGGCAGTGATTCGAAAGTGAATGAGTTTGACGGTCTTAGCTGCTAGATTGGAACCGAGTGCGTGACGCTGAAGTTATTGCAATCAGAAGAAGGCCAGCCTGACTTAATGAAAACGAAGGGAGAAAGGAATCATACCAGCCAAGAAGGGCTTTGGTGACACCCAATACACTCTAGCGGAACAAGACGGAAAATATTGTCGAAATCTTCAAGCATTGGCCCATGCGTATCGCGTAGGGCGCCGTGTAAACCTTACGTTTCATTTAATCCTCTCATATGGAAAACTAGGCGTTTCATAGTTGCTCTATGCTGGGATATTATGTCGTTGAGTGAAAGGGCGGAGGGCGAGGTCGATAAATAAAGTTCTTCGAGGCCCTCGAAAGATTTCAGGAACTCTGAGATATGCCGAACCCCCCGGTAAATCTCAAGTATATCGCCGGAAACCCACTCGAATGAGCGGAGATTGATGCGCTTTCCTGAACTCGACATCCCCGAAAGGATGTTTGAACCGTACACGCAAACGAGAAGTTTCAACGACTGTAACTGGTGCAGGTTGATAGCCGACATCAATTCTTCATATGAGCCTAATAATATATTGAAAAGTGACAAGTGCCGAAGAACCACCAATTTTGTGGGCGATGTTTCCGCCAACAGGGAACACTCATCAGGATGCGCGACAGGCGCCGTATGCCCGTCCAACTCCACATCGAGGAAATCTGACTGTATATTTAGAAGTTGGTCAATTTCAACTGCGCCATCAACTTTGACGGTTGGCTCTAGTTCCAAGCTCTCCAGGTGAGCGGAATTCAAGGCCAGGCATTGTCGAATCATATGATGCTGATGTATATCGTGCTCCTCGAATCCTTTCCAGGAGAACGAACGGATCTGGGTGAGCTTGAGAATTCCAGCTTCTTCCGGTTCTTGGCTGTAGCATGTTCCATCAGTTATCAGCGACAGGGTTCGAATTTCGCTGTGCTTCGAGGGAAGCCAACCATCAATACCGAGTATTGAGGAAGGAACGCAACAACCTAAGTGCCAACTGCGATCGTCAGTACCAGCAACTGAGGAGGAAACAAACCCAACGTACGAGAAGCTTCGCAAGGACTGCTCGGGAAGGTGAAAGAGCAAGTTTTGAAAATTAGAAACCAGGTCTTCCATGCCGAAATAGTGGGACTCTAGGTTCGCCGTCCAGTGTTTTGGGGTGCGCGGATGCTCAATATAAACATCACCGTAATAGCACCTTTTTTGTAATTTCTCCTCTATCGGTGCCACGAGTTTTAGATGCTTTGCAAACTCCAGCGTATTGAAGATGGTCTTTGATCCGTCTTGTCGGAACCATGTTTTTACTGGGGTCAGCTCGAGTTGATCGAGGAATTCTTCATTTGTCTTGATGACAGCCGTTTCATAAAGAAGGGGAACCAGGGATTGATGAAGGTGTTTATTGGCACGCGAAAGTTTAGAAAGATCTGTGGAACAGTTGACCTAAGACTGGTGAGAAATGAATGGTTAAGGAGTAGGGTGAGATTTAACTGCGTGTGCCACCATGTGTAGGATTTCAAGTGGTAGCTGGTCCAACATGGTGACAAGAGCTCTGTTGATCTTTTGGAACTGCTTGCCAGATGGAGTTGATAGGAACTTGTAACAGAGATGGAGGAGAAGAGGGAGGAGGAGGAGGAGGAGGAATAAGAGACTTTCAGAGTGAGCTGCAGTTGAAAGGTTCACTTCATGCTTGACCTCACTTCAGTGACCCTGGTGATTCCCTTCGGCTACCTAAGAGAGCCGCTCCTGCTTCAAGCACCGAGTGGACGACATACATTTCTGCCTTTACAACTGAGTATGCGTTGCCAGGATAACATATGCAATTGAATCAAACAGGAGTGGACAATACAATAGATGATCGGACAAGAAACGTAAGGAGCCTACCTATAACTTGAAGACATGCAAGAGAATTACAGAGATCGACACTTGGTACACTCTCAATATACGTCTACGCCTTAATATCTATTCATTGGAATTTTAATAATGTCCCTGTAGTAGAGACTGGGGATCTGGTCTAGGCACTGAACATCGTGCAACTGCGTTTCTTGTACATTGACCTGTGGGATGTTATTGGAAGAACTCTGGCGTTGGACGTGCACATTCTCCATAGTTGTGGGCCCTAGAAAGCCACTCAAACAGAGAAATCTTATGTCAGATACCGGGATAGAGGTAGGTTCTCACAAGGTGGGAGTCTGGGCTCGTAAGTATCGAGCGTGCTCTGGAGTGACAGAACAGGCGCCCCGTTAAAAGTATATCCACACGGTTATCTGCTCCGGCAGAAGCTGAATGGCAATTGATGCAGAACCAGAAACCTCGAGCGCGCTCAGATTCCAAATTCACCAGCCCAGTTACCGAAACACCGTCTCCTAGGACATGTTGGCATGGATGGAGTCCTGCGGTAGTGGTTTCCGATACGACGCCTGACCATTTACCTATTCACGATTAGCACTATTAGTATGCACTGCATATCAGGTGGGGTTTGAGAGCTCGTCGATTCAGAGTGGTGGGGTTGTAAATGTATCCTTGACGGCAACCCGCAAAATATGTCGAGTGTTTCTGATTTTGTTACTGGCTGCAGCCGTCTCCTGAGACATGCATGGGCTGGACACCAACGAGATGCTGCGTTTGGTGCACTTCACAAGAATTAGAAGCCGTATACAGACATGCGCAGGAGCGTGTCGCGGACTCGGAACGCAGATGACCTGAGAGTGAGACGGTTTTGGGTCGGTGGGTGTTGGCGATGAGGTCCTGAGGCATCCACTTATAGCAAGTTTTATACAAAGAGCGCCCATATATCTATAGTATCGTGCTGGGATGGCGATACCAGTAAATCACAATGCGAATCACAGACATATTGCTGGTGGACCGTACCGCTATTCGGCAACATTTTCCCTTGGTTGTCAATCTCAGGGGATTCCTGGGGATCAAGTATATACATGCCTGAGGCAGCGAGGTGTGGGTATACAGAAATTGGGGCTGCGTAACACCGCATCTTCTGTATACAGTAGTTTCATGAACTGCTTGCTGGCCATCCCTAATAATATTGCCGGCCTACGGCACAGTGAGAGTAATATTGATCAGGGAATTATCACAGTGCCACTGCTGTATCATCATTTTGCGCACCGACTCGTTGCCCAGTATTTATGCATGGCAGTGAGTTGGCGAGGGGCTTTGATGAATTAATCCCGCCCGCCGCGTATATCTGAAACAATCTTCTGTTTCAACCCAGCTCTCGCATGGTCTCCTCTCCTGCCTCAACCTCTTAATCAGATTAATTTTCCGTCGGCCCTCCAATCTTCGCTGTGTTCTTCTGCCAGGGTCGACTCTGCGATCTTGCCCATCGCCTCCATCTGCGACAGCATCCCTGTTGCGATCGACAGGTGTTCAAGTGTATGGTACAGTCCAGCCAGTCCAGCCAGTCCAGGCGTTCGGCCCCCTCAGTCCCTCCGTTCTGGCCCCCCTGTTCTTCCAATTGTTCTTGGTTCCCCCCCCATACCTTCCACCTTCCTTAATCCTTCCTCCTGCCTCGCCCTTCGTCCCGCCATCCCTCTCTCACCATGCTGATGCTTAGCCGACTACTAATCCTGGTCTCTCTTTAGCTTTGCTCGGCTCGCTAGGACCCCAGAAACATCTCATCCTTCCCGTGCGAATTGCGTCCCTTCCAGGCGCGGGCCCCGTGTCCTTTTTCTCGCAAACCGCCCCCTCCCGACCGCCTGTCGTACGCCCTCGCTCGATTGCTGTCATTCCAGGGGCTCACTTCTTGTGCCTCAAATCGCGAACTCTCTATCTTTGTCGGATTCGTGGCTGGACCCCGACCCCCTCGCTTTAAGCCATCGATGAATAATAGCCTTGGCTCGACCGATCACTTGTGCGCCCTGTACTCTGTCATCTGTCGCTACCGTTTCCGTCTTGCAGCATTGCGGTGATCTCGTCGCCGCTGTCTTTGCATACATTTCGTTGAGCGCCGCTTGGAGGTGGAACTCATCATGGAGTCCCCCACTTACCCTCCAGAGTCTCCCATGGAGCAGGAGGATATCCCCTTCCCTTGCAAGGGCTGTGGAGAGGTATGCATGAAGCGCCCGCTGAGGAGAAAAAAAAAATTACCAAGGAGTAGGGATGGTGCTGACTTGAATAGATTTTGGAAGAAGGCAAGGCCTTTGAGCTGGGTATGTTCTGCATTTAGATTGTTTCATCGGCTCAATTTACTGATCGCGCTCTCTTCTAGCCGGAAACCGATGGCATATAGACTGTTTTCGCTGCAGCTCGTGCACTACGCTACTAGACTCGGATGCGCATCTCCTCCTTCTCGGCGACGGGTCGTTGATCTGCAGTAACTGTACATACAGCTGCAGTTCATGTGGAAATAAGATCGAGGACTTGGCTATCTTGACCGGCGAGCAAGCGTTCTGTGCCCAATGCTTTCGATGCCGGAACTGCAAAAGAAAAATTGAGAATCTACGCTATGCCCGAACGTCGCAGGGAATATTTTGTATGGATTGCCACGAGTCTTTGATGCAACGACGCAGGAAAAAAAATCGTACCATAGCTGCAAAGAAGCACGCCGGTCCCAATGTGAAGCTAGACAAATCGCTCCCCTCGCTACCCCCTGAAGAAGCCGATTCTATGTTACAAGCCGCCGATGACATCGACCTTGATGGATATGGCGAATCGACGATAGAGATTGGCTCTCGGAAGGCAGTGCCTGCGCTGGACGCAGGAAAATCCTCAATTACTACTGATAATCAGGGTAAGCACTTCCAAATGATACGTTGATGGCGGGTCAATTAACTGACTTGCTACTGTTTCAACAGATAATTTGATCCTACCGGCAAGCACATACCGCAGCAACCGACACTCTGTTGTGCCTACCGAGTCCGATGCAGACGGGGGGGAATTTCTAATCCCTCTTGCGTTTGATCCTTCAGAAGAACAGCGACCGCCTCGCGGCACTTCTAGTAGCCGCACTAGGTCCCCAGAGCGCCTACCGATAGAGAGCTCCTCTCCCCACATTGCCTACCAGGAGAAAGGTCGTGATCGCCCAGAGCGCGAATCCCAACGCTGGCGTCAAGAGGAGTCTTTGAACAGAACGGCAAGGTCAAGCTCTGCCCGGAGCTCTAGATCGGACATCCCACTAGGGCATAAGGGGACTGGGTCTTATTCATCCGCGTTGGAGAGCGGCAAGTCGTCAACGACCATTGGAAGAGATGGTTCGACTCTTGATTCACAAAGGTCTACAGCAGTAGAGAGTTCGACTACATTACCTACTCGCCCATCTTATGAGCTTCGCCGTCTCCATGACAATGGAGGGTCTTCGGACTCGGCTGGATTTGCCCATCCCAAACGAGGCGATTCGCTGGAAAGCAGACAGCATAAGGTCCCTCGGAAGGAGGTCACGCGATCTCCCGGTGCAAGTTCAGTCAGTCCAACTGACCAGTGGAGTGAAAGGTCTGGGGATGCGCGCAACAAAGGCACCCCCCAGGCCGGCGGGTCGCCCCGTATCCAGCGTAACGATTCCTATGATCAAACAAAAGCTCGCGCGCGTCCGAATTCAATCAGCACGCCACAGCCGCCAGGCGGATTCCGCTCTGCTGACCAGGGTGGTACCCCGACGACCTCTCCTCTACGCTACAGTGGCGGGGGCGACTTTTCTATGGACGAGGATATGGCACGAATTATGGGCTCAGATGAACACCCCTCCCAATCGAGTGAGTCTTTCCTTCGTCGCGTGTCCAACTCCGTGCGCCATGGCCGAAGCTATAGCGATAAAGGCTCGAGATTGTCGTCGAAGGACCCTAAGTGGTCTAAATCGCCTGTAAACGGATCCTCGCCAAAACAGGATAGTGCTAATGCGTCGACCGACTCTCCAGACCAGGAAACAGACGAATTGACATGGCTTCGGAGTGAGTTACGCAAGGAGCGTCAACGAGTTCAGGAGCGGGATCAAAAAATCACAGAGATGGAGTCTGTCATAAGAGCCACGGCGGACGTGAAGCAGGTCAACACGGAATTGAATGAGAAACGCTCAACCATGGTGGTGTTGGATGCCAAAAAGGAAATCGTTATGAGGGAGCTCAGCGTTTTGACCGAACACTTAGAATCCGAAAAGCGCGGCGGAAATAGTGGTCCTCTCGACGTGAGCAAACTCACCAATAAGGCTCTGCGAGACTTCGTCGAATCTATCCAGAGTCTGAAAGATTCGTTCACACCTCAGATTGAAGAATTGGTGCAGAAGCGCAACGAGGCCGCCGAGGAGCTTGCGAAGATTAACCGCATGAAGGATAAGAGCTTCCAAGAATTCGAGCAGCTTTCTTCGAAGAATGCCCAGCTAGCCGAATTGAACAACCAGCTTGTGCATCAAATCCAAGAGCTTTACAAGGCAAACAACAATGATGGAGGTCGCGGAACCAATGGCCTTGGAATATACTCGCACGGCAAGGAGAAGTCTTTATCCTCAATCGATGCATTGAAGGCCGCAGGCGATTTACCGCCATCCACATCGACCCCTAATATGTCCGAAGAGGCTGAACCTGCCACCGTTGTCCCGGGACCCCAAGTTGTCAGCATCCGCAAAGGACAACCGCGCAAGTTCAATTGGAAAAAGGGAGGCCAGAACGTTGCCAAAGGCGTTACGAAAGGGCTCAAAGGGGCGTTCATGTCTAGCGAAAGCAATGCTGGTGGCGCGGACGGTGCCACAACCTTGCCGCGTTCCCAAACGCAAGATCCTAGTCGCCCAGGCTTTGGGTTCTTTGGAAACCAGCGTAGCAAACAGGGAGGAACAAGGATGCCCACCACTGATAGTGTCCCAATGCTATCTGAAGGCTCACCAGGAGGTACATTCACGACGGCACTTTTTTCACTGTTAATTCCACATGCTAATACATTCCTTGTAGGACTCTTTGGAACCGATTTGGAACAGCGCATGGAGCACGAGAAAAGCATCATTCCGGGTATCATCACCCGTTGTATTCAGGAGGTTGAATTACGAGGTATATTACCCTGACATTCTTTCCAAGTCCAGCAAACTGACTCTTAAAACAGGCATGGACATGGAAGGCATTTACCGTAAATCTGGTGCTAGCTCAGCTATCCAGACAATCCGGGAAGGCTTTGAGCGGTCTCCTCAGGATTATGATATTTCGGACCCGGATCTTGATATTCACGCAGTGACATCGGCGCTTAAGCAGTACTTCCGCAAACTACCGATGCCGCTGATCACGTATGATGTATACGAGAGGATCATTGAAACAGGAGAGATTACTTCGCACTCCGGTAGGGTTGAAACGTTACAAAAGAACCTCGGAGAGCTACCGCGTGCTCACCAGGACGTGCTTGAGTTCCTCGTGTTTCATCTGAAGCGTGTTGTGGAGCGGGAGAAGGAGAACTTGATGACGAGCCAGAACATTGCCGTCGTTTTCGCACCCACAATCATGAGGCCACAGAGTTTGGCGCGGGAGATGACGGATGTCCAGAAGAAGAACGAGGTGGTCAAATTCCTGGTGGACAACTGCCAGGAAGTGTTCATGGGCATGCAGAACAACGCCTAATCATTGACTGGCGTTGTCTTGCCGGCTACCAATTCAGCCTGAATGGATCGCCATTATTTTTTATTTGCTTTTTGCGACTGGCCTTTACAAACAACCCCGAGCTTCGTCGACTCCGACAGCATGTATATATCAGGGGCGGCCGTCCACGTTATTTCCCTTTCTTTTCTACATGGCGATTTCTACACTGTCTGTCGCCCACCCCCGCAAAGGGCAAAAAACCTTCGAACTTCTGATGATCAGCGCCTCACTCTCGATACCCTTCATGTATCTTTTCCGTTGCTTGCGTGCTATTTTGATTACCCTCCATTTGACCCCGCAGGTTCGAAGCTAGTTCCCCTATCAGTTTCTAGTGGTGTGGTGTATGCATGTTCTCAAAACTTTTAGAAGATTCCCCTTTACTACCTTTTTATTGTTGGTCGATGCGGATGTCTGATAACCTAATTACTACGTATCCGGTGTCGCACCCTCTTTTCTTTTTGGACTGTGCTAGCTTATGTTAGAGTAGGGTTGTTGTGGGTAGCAGGGGCAGCCTTGGGGTTGCTACGGTGGTGGCTGAGAATACCTATATGAAGATTTATCAACGTATGAGTATGAACAAGGTGTTGTTTTAATGAAGCCCGCTGTTTGTTTTCAATTCGGGTTGAAGCATCGTAAGTATAGATATCATTGAAGAACTATGTACTTCATATCCTTGTATCTCATCTTTATACATGTCCAAAAGAGTAATATACGTAGTATGTACGATCACGCTATAAACTAGAAGGTATCGTCCTCAAGCCTCTCCACCCGCCGAATAACGCTCGGGCTCTGGTCGTCCCCCAACTCCTCTGTGGTGTCGTTCGCACCAGCTGTGAAAAGCAGTTGTTCCACGATTCGCCTCGATGCTTCCTTGGCTGTTTCACACTAACGTTAGCATACGTATTGCTAGAATGATAGGAAAGGGATTCACGAACCTGGTGTCTTCATAAGTCGGCTCTGGGGAATATGGAACTGCATTGTCTTGGGCGGGCTAACGCCAAGTTCGTCTTCGTCCTCGTCACCGAACTGGTCATCGTCGCTGTCCCAGTCGCTGCGCTTGCCGAGACCGCCCTTGGCCGGTGTGAGGACGCTTTTTCCTGGCTTTGGAGTGCCGCGTGGCCGGCTACCGCTTGGGCGTGACTTGCGGCCCGTACCTGGGGTTTGGGGTTTAAGCGGGGAGGAGAAAAGCTCTGAGTTGAGTTGCGGGGCTTCGGGCTCGGGACTGGACATGGGGGAGTCCTCGAAGGCGTATTTCGTGGCAGAAGCTTTTGGGGTGACGGCGAACCGGGACCGCGTGGCATCGTAGCCCTTTCCGAGGGGTGTGGCTTGAACGCGGTAGGTTCTGTCGTTGAGATGGTGCAAGACGGGGTCGGCGCCCGGTTTCTCGTGCGATACGGGTGGAATGAAGGGAGATGAGGACATGAGATCGTCGCCGTAAGTCTGCTGATGAGTTCCGCGCGATGGCTGCTTTCCGGGGGTGGTTGGAAGGTAGGAGTCGTCGTCATAGTCATGATCGTGGTCGCCTTCGGGGAGACCGTAAGGGGATGGATGGGCGATCGAGGAGGTGACGGTCGAGTCGTTGAGCGGATTATCATGCATAGCGCGAGGAGTACTGTGTGATGAAAGGCTTAAAGAGGTGAGATCGATATCGTCGGGCTTCCGATCGTGGTCGATGCGTTCGGTAGACGGAGTCTGGTAGGATTCGGATTCGGTGAGGTTGCTTTGAGAGATGTTGGCCGAGTCATCTTCCGTGAGGGTTTCTTCAACAGTTGTATCCTGGTCGGGCTTTTCCTCATATCCAGACAGGGAAACATTGGCACTGGCTTCGAAGAATTGTTTCCAGAACTGAAGGGACAAATGAGCCTAAGTTCGCCTAAGTTCAAACGATCGGACAAATGACGAACCTTTGCGCCATCCCAAACATCGCGGGAAGCTTCAGAGTATTGCTCGACAACGGGAAGAACACTGGTGGTGACAATACGGTGGGCACGACTGAAGTTATGATCGATCTCTGGAGAGTAAATCCACTGATCAGTTATCTGAAGGTCGGAAGCCATGTCGGGAAGTTTGTTTACCTTGAAGCGTCAGGGTGATGGATTGCTCCAGCTTCTCTAATTCCTCTGTGAGCGTCAAGG
This sequence comes from Aspergillus puulaauensis, assembly GCF_016861865.1. Taxonomy (NCBI): domain Eukaryota; kingdom Fungi; phylum Ascomycota; class Eurotiomycetes; order Eurotiales; family Aspergillaceae; genus Aspergillus; species Aspergillus puulaauensis. The sequence goes on along the minus strand of NC_054861.1, from coordinate 1,966,579 downwards.
GACGCTGAGGCATGGTAGATTGGCGCGACATAGCGACAGAATAGAGCGATTTCAGGGTAAAGCCGATTGCCGATGCAGTCCGCGGTCTGTTTGAGGTGACGAAGTTGTTGACATGAGGGGAAACACGGGATACCGAAAGCGGTTGCAACGTAGGGCACGTGGATAAGGGCCCGATAAGATCACGTGGAGGCGCAGCGGGGAAGAACGCCGACAGAGCGCCAGTGGGCTGACTTGACTTCAACGGTTGCCTACGACACGGATCTCTCGGATACGCTTTAAAAGTGCTAGAGAGCTGGAGAAGCCGAGATGCCTACTCCAGTTGCAAAGGGTATGTTGCTATTTTCCTTCTAGATGCATTCTCCTTTGGACGCCTTGTATACTTTCGCCGGGGCGGTGTGCTTATCAGTGATGATGCATGCTTTGGAATGGAGATCTATCCCTATTTGAAGAATGAACTGGACGCCGTACTATATGAAAAAAAAAACTCGCTTTTTAATATTGCGCGACATGAGTCTGTCCATGTATCGGAGCACTGACGAGTGGTAGGAATCATCATTGGTGTGGCGGCGCTTGTTGCCGCGGGCATCGCGGTCTATGAATCACCTCAGTTTCGACGATGGGTGGACAATTCGCGGCGAAAGCTGGCGATGACGCTGCACAACCTTGGGGATGAAGTTGATCCCGGCGAGGCTGAATCTCTTTATCGACATGATATATCTATGACGGAAGAGCTGGGTCCGGCTGCGGAAGAGCGACGGCGAATAGCGCGGGACGAGATCCAGCGACGACGAAGTTTCCTGGAGGAGCGCCATAAGAAGAGATCAAATAGCTCACTAGGGACATTCGATACGCTCGTAGATGATAGTGGTCATCTCCTGGATAGCCAAGATCAAGGTAATTCTGCTGCAAGGTCAACTGCCGTGGATCTTGGCACTTCGCAGCCTATGCAACGGGGCAAACAGTCAGACCCTCCGGTCGCCGAGTCGACGGTGATATATGATGCCGAGCCAGTGGCCGAGCAAGACAAGCTTCGACTTGACATTCCAACGCAGAGGAGCCGCGTCTCATCCGTTACTGCAGCTGACTTTACTCCTGTTTCCGAAGTATCAGACGGCATGTCGGCTTCGATCGTTTCCAGGCCATCGGCCGATGAACACCAGCCGAGAACATCTTCATCTAGCCACACAGAGGGAAGCCTCTCCGACGTAATTTATGCTCACCCTGATTCGGCCGCTAGTGGACCTGCACCAGATGCCCAGTCGCCATTTTCAGATCTAGAAGGCCTTCGGTTCACCCAGGACCGCGCACCGACACCACCAACACCGTCCACCGCCGACAACTTCAGTCACATTGCGGTGGATGCTTCGTCGGACGGTGTACTCAGTGAATTTGAGGGCTCCCTGGGGCGAGTTGCCACTCCTGCTAGTTGGTCAGAGGTCTCGAGCGAGATCAGCAATGACGAGTACAACCATCATGGATTTAGGTCTTGAACCCAGTATTTGAAGGATCGTACAGATTTTGGATGGATAGGCGCTTTAGGATGGGAAGGAGTATCAAGGTAATGGAATAGGCGTCAAGGGTATCAAATTGACTTGTTTTGGAGCTTGGATTATTAGAGGACTTTATTGTTGGTGTCTTAATTTATAACAGTTCTCCATACGGGGTTTACCTATATCTCTGACCTCCGTGTCATGTTGGCTTTGGGTTCAATTGTGAAAGTAACTTCCTTCCGTTTTTATGACTTGAAAGGAAAAAAGGAAAGGAAAGATAATTGAAGGCCAACATCCTAGTCTTTACCTCCAGCACCTAAATGCTGTTTCCAAGCCGACCTATAAATAGCCTGCATACTGTGCTTCGGATCGACCAGTGAGCCCTGCATTGCCCAGCGCAGCTACTGCAGGTGTAGTGCTCGACAAGAACGCGTGTTTCAATCATTAAAAAAGAAAAGCACAAACACAAAAAACAGAAAAGTAAATTAACTGCAGTTGAACTACCTACTGATAAATAATTATTAACAAACAAACAAAGCCCTAATTCATATAAACAAACAAAATCACACCCTCTGGCGCCTCCGAATCCTGCACGGCCATCCATAAGGAACAGCAAGGAACCGGGACTCATACTGCCAGTCCTTCTTCGGGTTGATTTTCTCGATATCGTAGTCTCGCACGATGGTCGTGAGGACCTTTGAGAGCTCGAACTGGGCGAGGTTGCGGCCGGGACATTGGTTGTATCCGGCTCCCCACTGTAAAGTAAATATAAGTCAGAGATATTAACAAATGGGTAATAGAGGGGCGTACGTGGATCAGGAAGTAGTCCATCTTCTTGGTATCGCCTTGGAGCCAGCGGTCCGGGTTGTAGGTCTCGCAGTCTGCGCCGAAGATGTCGGGGTTGCGGTGGATGACCCAGGGGTGGACACTGAGGATGACCTGGTGTTTTGTTAATATAGTTAACTAATAGGAGTATATCTTGTGAGGCTTACTCCTTCTGGGAAGTATCTTCCAGCAATAGTTATTCCGCCCTCAGGGACAACGCGGGGAAGATTGTGCGCGACGCCAGGGTGGAATCGGTATGCTTCTTTTAACTATATCAGAGTTAGAATGGTTGTGATTTATTCAAAATTGATAAACTCACACAAGCCTGGAGGAAGGGCAACTTCGCAGCCTCACTATATTGAACCAACGGCGAGAGTTCTCCACGGGCCACCGCAGCATCAATCTCAGCCTGCGCGCGCTTCATCAAATCCGGGCGACGGAGCAAGTTATAGATCACAGCCTGGGCAGTGGAGCTCACGGTCTCGGCACCGGCTCCAATGTTCGCAACGGCAGCGCCGAAGATGTCTTCCTCCTTCATTCGCTCGGGGTGGGTAGCACGCACGTCCAGCCAGCGCTGTACCATATCATGGCGGAGCTCTGGGTTACTCTTGCGGCTTTCGATGGCGAGAAGGCAAGTATCGAAGATGTGGGAGTTAGGCTGTAGACCGAGACGGCTGAAGAGGGGGTTCCCCAGGGTGAGGTTGTGGAACCAGACATAGTTACCGAAGATGGCGATGTAGTAGACGAGGAGGCCTGTGTTTGCGATTGCGCTGCGGATGTCGATGCCCGAGTCGACGAAGCCGAAGGACTTGGAGAAGGTCACTTCGCCGAGGACGTCGAATGCGAAGAAGCTGAACCAGTCCTGGAAGTGGATTGGGGTGTTGGAGTCGCTGAGCGCGTTGAGGCGGGTGGTGAACAGTTTCAGCACGGAGTCGATGTACGGCTCTGTCTTGGTGATGTTGGATAGCGAAAAGCCGGCGGAGAGGTTGCGGGTCTTGTGGATGTGATAGGTAGGGTCGAGTTCGGACATTTGGTTGACATATCGGTAGTCTGGGAGGCTGAAGACGGAGTAGAATGTGCCCTGGTCGCATCTTAATTAGCTATGGATAGATCACGCATATTCAGGGCCAATACCTTTGGGATATTTGCGTGGAGAAGCTGCTTGACTGCGTCTGGGTGGGACACGCTGACTTCATTGTCGGTAAGGCGAACAAAATGGCCTACTATATTAAGACTTCACCTCAAATAGCGGGAGAGACTTTCACCTCAAGGTGGAGAGAGAGACATACCGTGCTTCTTGTGCAGTTCAAGGATTTCCAGCTCCGAGTGGCCCTTCCAGACCTGATACACTTTCCAAATGCTCGAGAATGACGCCCAGAAAGGGCCTGGAATATCCCTGATGGAGGTGCAGTATTTTCTCCAGAGAACACGGACCACAACGGCCCCAGCGAGAAACACTAGCACACGGTGAACATCCAAGAAGGACAATAACTGGGGCGCATCGGCGATGGCCATCACGTTTGACGCTGAATTCGACATGTCTACGCTGGATATTGCAGACGGGGTGACAGTCCAGATCAAAAGCAACAAGAACCAGCATTCAAGTGATCACAATGACCACAGGGGGGTGCTGGGGTAATAGGACAAAGTACCAACTCTCCTACTCCTCCTACTACTACTACAGTACTACGATCAGCGTCCATCCTGGATGACAGCGGCCCCTCCCGAGCCGCCAATGCGGAGAGCGGGCCCTGTGGAGTCTCTGGCAGCCTAAGTCTGGCCCTCTGCTGCCCTTAGTGCACGAGCGGCACAGTTTAAATTGGCCAGCTGCAGTAGTGAAACCGCTAGCTGCTGTCAACGGCTGGGAGTAAGCCTGGGGGCCAGTTAAACTCCGGTGAAGACTGTTGACACTTGACAGGTCCAAAACGCTTTGATCCATGCCGTCTTCTGATTCTGGCTCACTTAAGCCTCTTCGTATGACCCTCGGCTATGTAGTACTTTTAAGAAATGCCCAAAAGTCCCTTTGGACTACGCCGCTTAAAGTCCCAGTAGCCCGGGGGCGTCGCGACTAGTCTAACGGCGTCGCCTATCCACTGCCCTAAGTGGTTAAGTGACCATGTTCTAGACCGGACCCTCCGCTGTGCCAACTCCATCCTTCGAACGGAATGTGAGGCATCACTCCATAGCTAGCTTCTGTCTTGTTTCTCCCTTACCCCGTGGTAGTTGGTTGTATTTAGACCAAGCCATCACAGGGAATTATCACGCAGCCTACCAATCCATTGACTCATTGAGGCTTGCTTTGAGGCCCAGCCCGAGACTACCTCGATTGGCCTCTCAGCGCGGTCTTAGCAGAATGAATAGTGGATACGGAAAAAGTACCAACAACGACCAAAGTACAGGATCCAGGCAGACAGACTCCTTCTTGTTTCGGATGCATCCAGTGACTAAATTTAATCCCTAGCGCGATCAACATAACAGTACAGACGGCACGCAGCATGAGGATTGGTGCGTTTCCTTAGGGCTTCTTCCCTGATATGGTATCTGGACCTTTGTACTATGCCATCAAACACTGAAGAATATTCACCTCTATCCGACTGATGGTCTTTGTATAATACCTCCGGAGCTGCCCCTGGGATACTCTGCATATCGAGCTGGCTCGAGTTGCTACCAGGCAGAATGGCAGACCCCTCGCAATTCTCACCTGGCTATCTGGAAGAGGATCGCAGCCGGCCAGCATACATTGGGATCATATTCGCCACGTCGCTTTCCTTTGTTGTTGTTCTTGTGCGTCTGTATTCTCGCAAGTTCCTGGTCCGAGAGCTAGGATGGGATGACTACTTCATTTTGATGGCGCAGGTAAGCCTTCTAGTCTACGCAGTAGTGCTTGCTTGATTGCTTCTCCCCTGACACCCCTGCGTCTTGCTATAGCTGGTTTCCTGGGCGACTATGAGCCTCTGTATGATGATTCTGCACTATGGCTCTGGTCGCCATCTGGCGGCGCTGATGCTCGAGTCTCCAGAGGATCTTGTCCATATGTACAAATGGCTCTTCACGACCCAGATGGTCTATATGTTCAACCTGTGGCTCTGTCGTGTCTCGGGGCTGGCCTTTTATGCACGCATCAACCCCATGCCGCAGTTTATTCTCTACCTCAGACTTTCCTTTGCGTTTATCACGTCGGTGTACGTTGCGCAGACGCTCATCATTGCCCTTCAGTGTATCCCTCTCCAGGCGATGTGGGATCAGAGTGTAGACGGGAAATGCATGGGATCGGGAATCGTCTTCATCTCAACGGGGGCTCTGACTATCGCCTGCGACTCGCTGGTACTGCTTCTCCCTGTCAAAATCGTTCTGACTCTGCAAGCACGCTTGACACGGAAGATTGCATTGCTAGGTATCTTGTGTTTTGGAGTCTTGTAAGCATCCCACATTAACTATATTCATCAAACCCTTGCTAACCCTTACAGTGCCGTCGTGTGAGCACCTATATTCCCTTCCCTACAAAAGTAACGAACTAACAAGCCAGAACATCCGTCCTCCGCATGATCTCCATGATCGTCTCCGTCGAAAACGAATCCGACGCAACCTGGTACTTCTCCCCGGTCATCGCCTGGACCTGCGCCGAGATCAGCGCCGCCATAATCGCCCTCTCGCTGCCCGCCCTGCGCGCCATATTCGGCTTCCTGAAGGAGAAGCGCACAACCAGAGACCAGAGCTACTCGCACGGCTCTGAATCAATTGGTCTGGAGTCCTCGGGTCGCAGAACAGCAACAAACAAGGGTCGCATCTTCCATGGCTCCGGTGTCTTTGAGAATAGGGCTGAGGTGGATGTTGCGCGGAGTCCGAGCCAGGAGGTGCTCTGGGATGGAAGACATGATCGGAAAATCCGTGTTACGGATACGGTGGAGGTGAATGTGAGGGGGTAGGACATTTCTTTTGTATTTCCTTTATTTCTTTTGTTTTGTACTATGGGGTTGTGTAGATAGAAAAGGGTGTCCTTCGCGGGACATTGCATCATCCACTATGAACTGCTAAATATACTAAATATACTCTGGAACAGGAATATTACTCGTGGTCGCTCTTTCCTTCGATATTAATTCTGAACTGTATACGGAAAGACAGCAAACCCATCGCACTTTCCTTGCAGAGTCAGTAAAGTATTCGTATTAGGAAGGTCCTGTCCATTCAGGATACTATTTGGAAGGTGCGATGGGATAAGCACATACTACTTACTATGTTGTCGCCATCTATCTCGGTGTTTGTCTTAGTATGGGTTTTATCTGAGGACATCTAGACGGAATACAGCTATGAATCTACAATAGTAGTGAGCTATGCGATAACACCCCAATCCAGCACGCTGTACAACAGGTTATCGAGGGGAAGTGCAGAAGCATTGTTGAGGGTCATATTAAGTAGTTTACCTCTAGAATAGGAAAGAGCGATTTGTATTCTCTGGGTTGCTCTTTCGTAATTGACTACGTGAGCAATATATGGAAGGAACGACCAGTGCACCTTCCTTGCAAGAAGACTGTATTCCAATGGAAGGTGCTGTGCTGTTATTGAGAAGGTACGATGGAGCTACAGCTTAGCCCTAACCGACAAATCCAACCTCTTCAGCCTCTCCGTATTTATAACCATCGATCGCGGAAACTCCACTGGCACATTCAGGCCCAAAACCATACAAGCCAGAGCCTGGGCTGATCGAAACGCCCTAACCATGCCGATTCCCTGGTACGCACCGCAAACCCACTGATGCCTCCTCTCCTGTCCCGGCCACTTCCCTATAAACGGGTTTCCATCCTGCGTGAATGCAACGCACTCACTCCAGGCGTGCGTGACTTGCACGTTTCGAGTCTTGAAGTCGAATAGCGCGGGGACGACAGTGCGGAGGTGGGTTTGGGGTAGAACGTCCATGTTCCCGTCATCGCTTGTTGCGCGGCGGCCTGTGTTCGCGCGGCCGATTATGAATGCCCCATCTGGGCGTTGTACCATGTAATCGTAGTCGTGCTCGGCGTAGCGCAGCCAAAGCGAGTTGTCGACGTGGATGTTTGAGTCTGGGGCATGGCGCTGGACATTTGCACGAACCGGCGAGACGAACGGCTGCAGTTCCGGCACGAGATGGCTCATCCAGGCGTTTGTGGCGTGGATGATGATCGGTGCTTTGATGTCTCCTCGTGTGGTTTTCACTGTGCCGTAGTCTGGATTCTCGTGGACGTCTGTGGCGACGGTGTTTGTTTGGATGGTTAGACTGTGGTCGCGGACGTATCTCTCCAAGAGCCCGGTTACGAGTTTATACGGCCACACTGAGCCTGATGGCATCCCGATCGCGCCGACGCTTTTCGCCGGGCAGTGCCGGGCGTCGAGGTCCGCTCGGTTGGTGTATACGGTATACTTCTCTGCAAGGTCCGGTGCGTATTTGCGCATATCCTCGAGTGCGCGGATAGCACGACTAAAAGTGTGTTCGTCGTGGTAGACAACAACGCCCTCATGCAGCCGCAGGTCACACTGGATCCCATTCTCCCTGACGCACTTAACCAGCTCGTCGAGATGGCCGTGCTCAAAGCGCATGACGCGCAGTGCCTCGTCCGTGCCGTATGCCTGCTGTCTCTCGAACCAAACACCGGGGCTCATGACTTTACAGTGCCCCCCATTACGACCTGTTGCGCCGGAGCAGAGACCGCGGGCTTCGACGACGACGATGTTCAGATTCGGCTTACGGGCGTATAACGAGCGGACGAGACTTGCCGCTGTCATGCCAGAGCCAATGATGATGATGTCGGCTTGGTCGATCCATGGTGATTGGAGGTTGCTTATCCTGGACGGTTCAGAGAGCCAGAATGGCTGTGTTGGGGATTTACCAGGGAGACCGGGGTCGACGATGCCTGGTTCGTAGATTCCGTCGGGGGAGGTTGACATCCTAAATTTTGAGACTAGATGGGGGTACAGAATTGCCAGTGCATATGAACCAGGTCGTGGAGCGTTAATAAGTGCGCCAGCCGCTGGGGATTACCGCATTAGGGCAGCGATCGCGATGAAGCCCTGATTGGAGAGTTGCGTCTCCAACTCTGCTGTTGATTGACATCGGGACACTCTCCGGCTTGCATCAGATAGGCCAATAATACTCGCCTGGACGAGCAACTGGGCGAGTTGGGGTTCACTTTGACTCAAGAATAAGCTATTCAGCAGTTTAAGCAATCAGACCTCATATTGGATTTAATAATTCTTCGCTGCAATAGATAAAGGGCTCTCCTCCCACGTCTCAGGATAATATACTTGGTGACTGAACAGTCTTAAGCTTCAGTGCGTATACGTATTCGTTACTACGTCAGCCCAATAGGCGACTAGTGGCCTCTCCTGCTGCAGATGCAGACTCAAGTGGTATAATTACCCCTCGAGCTGACGGTTGTAACTATTCACTGAACACCAGAAACAATACAAATATTCTTGATAATGACAACTCTGCACGAGCCGATAGCCATAATCGGCTCGGCATGCCGGTTCCCAGGACAGTCCCAGACGCCTACAAAACTGTGGGAGTTACTGCAGCACCCCCGAGACGTCCTGAAGGAATTCGATCCAGAGCAACTGAGCCTGCAGCGCTTCTTCCACGAGAATGGAGAGACCCACGGCTCAACGGACGTCACCAACAAGTCCTACCTCCTAGACGAAGACATCGGTTTCTTCGACGCCTCCTTCTTCGGCATCAGCCCCGTCGAGGCAGCCAGCATGGATCCCCAGCAGCGAATCCTACTTGAGACCGTCTACGAAGCACTCGAAGCCGCCGGTCTTACCCTCCCCCAAATAAAGGGCTCCCAAACAGGCGTCTACGTCGGATCCATGACAGACGACTGGTCCGCGATCCAGCGCAGAGACATGGAAACCGTCACCACATACGCCGCAACCGGCACAGCAAGCAGCATCCTCTCGAACCGAATATCGCACGCATTCGACCTCCACGGGCCCTCCGAAACCATCGACACCGCCTGCTCCAGCTCCCTCGTAGCCCTGCACCACGCAGCCACCGCCCTCCGCATCGGAGACTGCGACACGGCCCTCGTCGCGGCCGCCAATCTAATCCTAGACCCGAGCCGGTACATCCTCGAGTCCAAGCTGCATATGCTCTCGCCAGACGCGCGGTGCCGGATGTGGGATGTAGGTGCGAACGGGTATGCGCGTGGGGAGGGCGCTGCAGCGTTAATACTTAAACCGCTCAGCCGCGCGCTCAGGGACGGGGATCACGTCGATGCGCTGATTAGGGGTACGGGTGTGAATTCTGGTGGTCAGACTGCGGCGGGAATTACGGTGCCTTCGGCGATAAGCCAGAGGGATCTGATCCGGAGCACGTATCGTCGTGCGGGACTGGATCCGGTGAGGGATGCGCCGCAGTTTGTGGAGTGTCATGGCACTGGGACGCCTGTTGGGGATCCTGTCGAGGCGCGGGCTCTCAGCGAGGCATTCATTGCTTCTACTGTGCCAGGAAGGTCAAAGGTAATCCACGTCGGGTCTATAAAAACCGTCATCGGGCATCTAGAGGGCTGTGCGGGATTAGCGGGTGTGCTCAAGGCTATACTGGCTATCAAGCACAAGACCATCCCTCCAAACCTCCTCTTCAACAAACTCAACCCAGAGATTGAACCGTATTACGGTCCGTTACAGATCACAAAAGTCCCGCTCGCATGGCCAGAGCAGCCCGCAGGTACACCGATGCGAGCGAGCGTGAATAGTTTCGGATTCGGGGGGACCAACGCCCATGCTATCATCGAGGGCTTCGCAGAAGAGAGTAACATTACAAACGAACATGTTCCTGTTCCGGAGGACGAGTTGACTCCCGCGAGCCCGTTATTGCTATTCTTCTCAGCCCGGTCTGCCTCGTCGTTGCTGCGTTCCATCAAGGCATATATACAGCATCTGCGGCATAATCCTCGCATAAATCTCCGCGATCTCAGCTGGATTCTTTACTCGCGCCGCTCTGTGCATCGCATGCGAGCTTCCTTTTCTGGAGTATCACGAGAGACTCTCTTGGAACATATGGAAAGCTATGTCTTGCGCTGTGAGGCTGGATACGAACCACGGCTGGTAAACCGGGCAAGTCCTAGCCCTAAAGCCCTAGGGGTATTCACAGGCCAAGGCGCACAATGGCCAGCTATGGGGCGTGAACTATTCCTCCACTCCCATCTTTTCCGTCAGAGTATCGAAGCCTGCGAAGCAGTGTTACAAGCTTTACCAGAGCATATCCCGAGTTGGTCACTAGTGGATGAACTGACGAGTACCAGCACCAGCTCATCGCGGATTGCTTTGGCCGCTATTTCGCAGCCTCTATGCACAGCAGTGCAAATCAGCCTGGTTAATCTCTTAACTACCGCAGGGATCAAATTCGATCATGTTGTCGGGCACTCCTCTGGTGAAATCGCCGCTGCGTATGCCAGTGGCATTATCACGCTTGAAGCGGCAATGCAGATGGCCTACTACCGCGGCTTCCACGCAAGTCTTGCACAGGGTCGAAACGGTGAAAAGGGAGGGATGATCGCGGTGGGACTATCCTATGATGATGCATTGGAGTTCTGCACGCGTTTTGAATTCGAAGACCGTATCCAGGTCGCGGCTGTTAATGCACCGCAGAGTGTGACTATTTCTGGCGATCTTGAAACCATACTACAAGCTAAGGAAAGACTCAAGCAGGATGGTGTGTTTGTGAAACAACTCAAGGTTGATACGGCTTATCATTCGCATCATATGCGGCCCTGTGAGCAGGCGTACTTGGATTCGTTGCTGGCGTGTGATATACAAGTACAGCTCCATGATAGAAAGTCTCCGATATGGCATTCCAGTGTACACGGCGATACACTACTAGAACAAGATGACCTGAGCGCGCTTTCCGGACCGTACTGGGTATCCAACATGATCCAGCCCGTGCTCTTCTCTCGCGCTATCGTGTCCGCCATACAGCATGGAGGACCCTTCGACTTGGTCGTTGAAGTTGGGCCCCATCCCGCGCTCAAAGGGCCGACGGAGCAGGTCTTCAAAGAATTAGGTGCTGTTCCTTATTACACTGGGACATTGAAGCGTGGGGAGAACGACATCGAGGCGTTGAGTGCTACTGTCGCGGGTATATGGATGCAGCTAGGCCCTGAATCCATAGACCTGAATGGATTCCACAGGGCATTTTCTGTTGATCGTAACCTGCAGGAGTATACATCTGCCACTCCCGCGCTTATAAAAGATCTACCGACTTATTCCTGGGACCATGACCGGGTCTTCTGGCGGGAGTCGCGCATGTCTCGCCGATTCCGCACAGACAGAGACAGACCACATGAACTACTAGGCCGGCGCACACCAGACGATAACAACCGGGAACTTCGCTGGCGGAATGTTCTCAGACGGAACGAATTGTCCTGGCTTAGTGGGCACGAGGTCCTGGGCGATATTTTGCTCCCCGGGGCAGCGTATGTGTCTATTGCGCTTGAGGCAGGCCGGTATCTTGCGGGCATGCAGAAGAGGAGATGTCTTGAGCGGCTTGAGGTTGAGAAGGTGAGGATTCTGCGGCCGGTGGTTGTACCGGATGATAAGGCTGGGGTTGAGACGCTTTTCACTGTTTGCGTAGAGGAATCTGCGTCTGCATCAGAAGGCGATGTTCAGATCATCACAGCCCAGTTCTCGTACTACGTCTGTCCTGACGAGACATCTGGGTCCATGATACACACCTGCAGCGGTAACCTCACTATCCATCTCCGCCGGATATCCGATATCAACGCTGCTCAGAACTACAACGTCCTCCCTCCAAAAGAGCCCCCTCCTACAGATCTAACCCCCATCACCACCTCCGACATCTACTCCATGTTCCACCGCATCGGCCTTACATACTCCGGTATCTTCCGCACCATCGACACCTGCCAGCGGTGTCTAAACTTCTCCACCGCCACCGCAGTCTGGCCTGGCGGTGCACTAGGCCGTCGTGATGAGTACCTGGTCCACCCGGCCCTCCTTGACGTTGCATTCCAAGCACTATTCCTCGCGCGAACGCATCCAAATACAGGCCATGTCTCGGCTGCTCTGCTACCATCGTATATAGAGCGTGTTCGCGTTGCTGGACCTAGGGCAGAACAAGCCGGACTTGGAACGGGACCTGGAGACATCCGCGCAGAATTCGAAACATGGATCATCCAGCAGACTGCAGAAACAGTAACAGGGGATATCAACATCTACGATCCAGCAGCAGAGAGCCGCCGAGTTCTCCAGCTCGAGGGGTTAGAGGTCCGGATGGTTGGGGAGCTTGATGTCTCGGCTGACAGGCCCATATTCTCCAAAACGGTTTGGGGGTCTGATATTGCACGCAGGATTGAGATTGCTGAGTTGGTTCATGAATATGATACTGTTCGAGACGGGCAGCTGTTACGCTTGAGTGCAGCTGCTGAGCGTATGGCGCTGTTCTATGCTAAACAGGTAGTGAACGAAGTTGAGGGTTTTGATAATCGGGAAAAGATGTCGTGGTATCATCATCGCATGCTCGAGGCATTAGATACGCACCTGGAGCTTACGCGAAAAGGTCAGCATCGGATCATGAGGCGGGAGTGGTTAGAAGATACACAGGCAACGATGGATGCGCTGGACGCGGAGAATCCGGATGAAGTAGAGCTGGAGATCCTGAAGGCTTCCGGGGAGAATCTTGCAAGAGTAGTCCGGGGGGAGATGCACATGCTGGAAGTTCTCAAGGAGAATGACCTGCTGGGTCGGTATTATATGCGCGATGGCGGCTTCATCAGGGTTAATCAGTGTCTTGCCCGTGCGATGCAGCACATCTCGTTTAAATTCCCGCGTTGCAATATTCTGGAGATTGGGGCTGGGACTGGTGCTACGGTATGTTTCTCTTCAATCTTCTATTGGTATTTTATACCACTCTTGTAATATTCTATTGATCTTTATACGACTGCTGATGTTATGATAGACCTGGAGTGTCCTGGACGCCATCAAGTCCGCATACGAGATGTACACGTACACAGACATCTCCGCTGGCTTTTTCTCCAGCGCAAGGGAAAAGTTCACAGACTCACTCGATCAAATGATATTTAAAGTCCTCGACATTGAAAAAGATCCATCAACCCAGGGCTTCGCACCGCACTCATACGATGTGATCATCGCAGCCAATGTCATCCACGCCACCCGTAATCTGGAAAACACACTGCGGAATATTCGATCGTTGCTCCGGCCTGGGGGATACTTCCTTCTGTTTGAAGTCACAAATACGCAGTCTCTTCGGATTCTGGTTAGTTTCGGTGGCTTGAGTGGGCTGTGGCTGGGAGAGGAGGAGAATCGTCGACTGAGTCCGACAGTCTCATGCACAGACTGGGATAGACTCTTGGGACAGACGGGATTCTCGGGTGCTGATACTGTCGTTCATGACGTTGCTGACGAGGACAAACATACCCTGTCTTTGATTGTTAGCCAGGCAGTGGACCGGGCATTTCTTCGCTTGCGAGATCCGTTGGCTACTGCAGCCGAGTTTGACCTTTCTCTAGGACCTGTGTTATTGATAGGAGGGCAGAAGTCGACAACGTCAATTGCTAGCCAGATTCAAGAGATTCTTCCTGAATCGTGGCATCGGGAATTGCACGTCATTCCCAGCCTTGATGGGCTTGATCCAGCTCAACTGCAACCAAACATGGAGATAATCTGTCTGCACGAGCTAGACGAGCCACTCTTCACAGGGATGACATCACGACGGCTAAACATGCTGCAAAATATGCTAACAAACGCCCGTGTACTACTCTGGGTGAAGCCCGCAGACCAGACGCAGACCCCTCGAGCTGCCATGTTCCCAGGTATTGCACGCGTTCTTGAAGATGAGATACCGCAGCTGCGAACACAGGTTGTTAGTCTTGAGACGGGTGTAGATGGCTCCGTGGCAGCTCGATTCTTAGTTGAGGGTCTCCTGCGACTGCATGAGCTGAGTGAGCATGACCGCGTAGCGCAGAGCGATAGGGACGTATACCAGCAGGTATGGAAACAGGAGCCTGAAGTTACGCTGCGTACCACTGGTCAAGTCCTGATTCCACGGGTCGTTATGGATAATGACCTGAACGAGGTGTATATTGCGTCAACGCGCGCAGTGACAAAGCTGGTGGATTCAGCAGATACTATCAAGGCAGTGCCTGGGGCGTCCAAGATGATGCTGCAAGTTGACACTGACAGGACCACGACTGCCTGTACTATTTCTGTTAAGTATGTGGTGCATATGCCAGATAACCAAGGTGATGGACTGTACCTTGTTTATGGGACTCAGGATGGGTCGACATCTGTGATTGGCATCTCGAAATACAACTCCTCGGTGGTGCAGTTAGGGCTGGCTGATATATTCACTGTCGACAACGATACAGCTGTGAGCACCATCAAAGCAACCACGAACTGCTTACTCTCTCGAGCCCTATCCATGATTGCAGGGCCCGGAGCGAGAGTCCTTGTGTACGAGCCACCGTCAGAATCAATTGCTTCTCTGGTTACCACTGATTTGATGCACGCTGGAGCACGAGTTCATTTCGTGACATCGGGTCTCAATGGACCGGTCGATTGGATCAGGGCCCACCCTCTGGCATCGAAACGTGAAATTGAGCGTCTCATACCTACAGATATCACGCTGTACGTGGACTGCTTGACAGATGGTTTGGCGAGCCAGACCATTCAATCGTGTCTTCCACCTAATTGCACACGGTGCCATTTTGACAGTCACCTTCTGAAGCAGGTCATCAAAGATGGAGTAAATATTCCAATATTACTCGGGGACGCATATAGGGCTGCAAAGGGTGTTGCACGAGACGAAAGCGATATCGTCCCAGCATCTCAGTTAGCAGGCACAGACCTTAGCCTGCTCAACAGACAATATGTGACTGACTGGCAGCGGAAGTCTGAGCTCCTCAAAGTCACAGTTCCGCCTCTTTCGATGAAGAACCTCTTCCATCCTGACCGGACATATTTCATGGTAGGAGCCGCAGGGGGCTTGGGACTCTCGATCTGCCGCTGGATGCTCCGTAACGGCGCCAAGTTTATAGTAATCGCCAGTCGAGACCCTCAAATAAACACTTCCCTCCTTGAGGATGCCCATCGCCAAGGAGCCAGGGTAGAAGTCGTCGCCATGGACGTGACCAACAAAGAGTCAGTAGAGGAGGTTGTCCACAAGATCCAACAGACAATGCCACCAGTCGCCGGCGTCTGCAACGCAGCGATGGTCCTCTCAGACTCCCTATTCCTAGACATGGACGCAGCCCAACTAAACAAGACCCTCGCCCCCAAAGTCGACGGCTCCGAGCACCTCGACGCCGTGTTCAGGGACTCAGATCCGAACCTCGACTTCTTCATCCTGCTCTCATCCGCCGCTGCAGTCGTCGGCAACGCAGGACAGTCGAACTACAACTGCGCCAATCTCTACATGGAAGCACTCGTGGACCAGCGCCGTGCCCGCGGCGCCCCAGCCTCTATCATCCATATTGGATATGTGAGTGATGTGGGCTATGTATCGCGCAATTCCAGCCGCCAGATGCAGCGGCAGTTCAGTAAATTGCGGTCGATGCCTTTGTCCGAGATAGACGTGCATCATGCATTTGCTCAGGCAATTCGAGGGGGGAGACCGAGTACTGGTCTATCTCACAATATCATTATGGGCGTCCAGCCTCCTACTGTTCCTCTGGTCCCGAATCAGCCAGTCGTGTGGTTGGGGAACCCACGCTTTGGACATTTCGTGCCTTATAATAAAGTAGGAAATAAGCAGCAGCTGAAGCCAGGAAAACTAGGAGACGTCCGAAAGCTGGTAATAGAGGCACAGAGCGAAGAGGATGCCGTGGCGGTTACTGTCGCGGCTTTTTCTACCAAGCTGGAGTCCATATTACAGTTGCCACCGGGGTCTGTTGTAGAAAATCAAAAACAGCCGCTCGTCGAGCTGGGCATTGACTCTCTTGTCGCGGTGGAGATACGGACGTGGTTTGTGCGAGAGTTGGGCGCTGAAGTTCCTGTCGTGAAGATTCTGGGGGGAGACTCGGCCTTGCAGCTCTGTCGGATTGCTGTGCGGAGCGTAAGGAAACAGATAGTTGAAGTGAAGGTAGAGTAGTACATTCGTCAGCAGGTAGGGGTCTCAAATTGACAGATATCTGTGTACTAAGATACAACTATCCCAAAATCCTTTCTGGATTGGCCATAAAATCAGAAAAAGTCCTCCCCAGCTCCCCCATCAGAACCTCCAGTCTACCCTCTTCTACAACCATCGTCGAAGAAATCAACTCAATCTTCAACTCAGTATCTCCCTTCTTAGGCTCCGAAAAGACTCTAATGGCATCCAACGGAGGCTCGATACTGAGGTGGTCAACCAGCTCACACCGCAAGCCCCCGCCTAGATCAACTTCTTTCTCAATATCGAAGTTCAGGTGTACGTGTATACTCTGCGGCTCACTGCCTTGTGGCCAGTCCGTGCTGTTCGAAACGAGATAGTCCCATTGGGAAGCCTTGAACGGGATAGTCTGCGTATGCTGAGCTTGGAGAGCCTGAAGAAGGTCTAGAACTGTCTTGATGGGCTTGCCGCTGCTGCCGCTGTAATCGACGCGGACTGGGCAATGATTCACACAAAACACGACTAGTCGATGGCCCTGCGGGATGTTCTCCAGGTCTCTGGCGGCGACGAACTGGGCGAATACGATGTCTTGGCTCCCTGTTGCTTTGCGGAGGACATGAGACCACGCAGCTTTCACGACCGTGGCGAGCGTCACTCCGATGGGCAGGGGTTTATCCGGGATTGGTATGGTTGTGTTGCTGTGGAGCGAAATGGCCTTCCCGCTGGGGGTTTGAGGGGTTGGCAGCCTAGTTATCTTTGAGCCCTCGAGGAGTTTCTGCCAGAAGGGCAATTCATCTGGCGTCTGCTGGCGCGCGAGTTCGTGCGGGTAATAGGCGAAGTTTGTTGGGGCCACCCCTGGGTCAGAGGGGTTTTGATAGAAAGAGCATAGATCGGAGATGAATGTTTGCTGACAGATGCCGTCGTATTGGCCGTGTGAAAGTCGGAGGATGAGGACATGCTCCTGTCCTGAGGAGTCTGGAATTAGAGTGAACTGTAGTGGGAGGACATATGGATCAACGGTAAGATCGGCGGCGCACAGGTCTTGTGCAAATGATAGAGGGTCTTGCGTCGAGTTAGTGCTGTGCCGGATTGTGAATGGGAAATCATCGATATCCTTCAAGACAACTTGGATGAATCTTCCATCATGCGAAGTGAAAAGGGATCTTAGTGAAGAGTGCGTCTGAACCAGACGGCGACATGCAGTTTGAAGACGGTCAACCTGGAGTGGCCCAGAGAAGCGAAACACAAAGCCGCCACCTTTGTGACGGCTAAGCTGCCATTGCTGCCCATGACTGCATGGGAAAAAGTCAGAGACATTGGGTGGGTCAATGATAGGAGGAATGAACTTCATGAGCTCTTCCTTTTGGGCGTCGGTTAGGGGGAGCTCGCTCGGAGTCTCAACGCCAATGTCCCTCGCAGAGCTAACACCCCCGTGTTTGCCAGCTAATTCTGCCAAAGACGTCTGCTGGAACACATTTGCTGATGTAAAGACAAAGCCTGCTTCACGGGCACGACTAACCAGCCACATAGCGTTGATTGAATTGCCGCCAAGTTCGAAAAAGGAAGCATCCATGTTGATGTCCTCTGTAGCCGAGCGCAGAAGGCCGGCGCACATATCCCGAATCAGAACCTCATTCTCCGTGCGCGCTGGGCGATGAGCTTTTTCCTCTGTTAGGATGTGGTACGTCTGCAGCTTGAGCCCTAATTCGCAAGCCTTGCTGCGCAACAGTTTTCGGTCCAGCTTCCCCGACGCTGTCAAGGGTAGAGTCTCCAAAGGTACAACGGTTGTTGGGACCATATACTTGGGTAGAGTATCTCGTAGTTGAGCCAGGGCATTTTGGCTCTGCGCAGAAAACTCAGCAGTTGTATCCGCGAAGAGTGCATCGGCGGCGGCATCACCAGACACCGTTGCATGGCCCACCAGGATAAACGCAACCAGGAGAGCACCGTTATCATCTTGGCTGGGATTCACAACCTCGGCTATTGCTGCATCTGCCTCTGGGAACTGCTTTTTCAGATGACTCTCCACATCTGCCAGTTCAATCCGCTGTCCTCGCAGCTTAACCTGGGTCCCCCCGCGGCCCACATATTGCAGCATCCCTGACTCAGGCTGATACCGAACCAGGTCTCCAGTTCTTAGAAACCGAGCTCTCTCGCCTGGCCGGATCTTCTGCATCCAGATAGGGTTTTCAATGAACACAGCTGCTGTCTGCTCGGCATTGTTATAATACCCTCTCGCGAGGGATGGCCCCTCGAGCCAAAGCTCCCCTTCAGCTCCGATGGGAACGAGGTCATCAGAGTTAGAGTTAACAACCCAGCAATGCGCTGCCCACGGATACCCCATATCGCTTGCACTCGAAGTCTCCGTCTTGTTATCAACCAACGCACCCAAGCAATTTTCGGTCTGTCCATAACACATTTTTAGATCTACGCTGCCCCTCCACATGTCTAGATCCGACGGGGTGGCTGCCTCGCCTACCAGAACGACCGTGCGTAACGTCTGTACTCCCCGTGGTTCAAGGCCGCGAGCCACAGAGGGCGTGATCTCGACCCAGTTGGCATTCAATTCGGCTATAGCGCTGGCGAGGCTGTTTTGGACTTGCTCGGCGGATGGAACACACAGGCAAGCGCCGTTCATCAACGCGCCCAGGTGGTCCAGGATGCTGATGACGAAAGAGTAAGATGAGAATTGAAACATCCGGCTTTCCTGGGTTAACCCCATGCGGCGAGAGTATGGCCCTATTCCGCTTGTAGCGGCTGTGTGAATGTTGACGACCTGTCATGCCGGTCAGTAAAAGATAACTAGATGGAGGAATCACTGGACGTACACATTTGGGATCCCCAGTTGACCCGGAAGTGAATGCTACATAAACTGCGTCTCTAGGGCTGACAGTTGGCAGAGAAGCTAATGTTGTTATAGTTCTTTGGGATTCATGTTCAGCTACCAGTATGGGCCGCTCAAGCTGACCCGCTCGCGTAGACAGACTCGACGAGGTTACGATGACCGAAGCTTGGGCAATCTCACACATACGTCTGATGCGCTGGTCAGGTAAAGATGAATCGATAAGAAAGAACGCAGCTCCGGCTTTCATGACAGCAAGAATAGAAACAGCAGTCCACTTGGACTTATCAAACAGCAAGCCGATGAATTTCTCCTGGCTGTGGCCAAGCTCAACTAGACGGCTCGCCAGGGTCGTCGATAGAGCATCGAGTTGGGAATACGTTAAAGTGCCATCCCAGGCGGCAATCGCTTCTGCTGATGGGGCTGTCTGAGTCTTCTCTGCGATTACATCGTGTACGCAGCGTTCAACGCTTTCCAGCCCAATGCGAGAGTTCCATTTTTGGATCTGGTTGAGCTCACTGGTGGGTATATCGGTAGCAGACTTGATATTCAAAATTGAAGTGGTGGTCGAATTCATGGTAGCCATTGTTTTTCTTTTTCTTTTTTTCGAGGTAGGCTCACAGGAGAACCTGACTTCGGGCACACTCCCTTTTGAATAATCGATCAGATCTCAGTCTGGACCCACGATCTACGGGTGTTCGTCATTATCATCGACCTTGCAGATCACCCGCTGGGTCCCAATAGTCGGTAAGCCGATAGCTCGAAGGAAACAGTGACAAAATGGACATATCATAACTTTAGGCATTCTCGTCCTTCACAGACCCAACTTTGTTGATCTTCCATGCCATTTAATTCGCGCCCCTCCGGAGCCATTCATGCCCCTCCAAACAAAACGGTAGGGATCTCCGCATGTTCGCCCTTGGACTTCTTGATTGCCCAGATGAAGCGGTCTCCATCGCAGCTTTTACGAAGTACAATCATGCCGTCGATGGTGGCGCTGGTTGTTGGGAATTGGGAAGAATCAAGAGAGTGATTCCTGATCCACCTTAGCATAGCCCTATCACCTGCAGCCGGGCAATGATCGATGAGACCAAGATGAAACTAACCCTGAATGTAACTTTTCACAGTTGCTCTGCCAATAAATTAACACATCCATCATCCGCGACCTCAGTGCTACCTAGGCCATGGTTCATATCATTTGCCCGTAGTACGCTGGGAAATTGAAGCTGTAGTCACCTTGTGTGCTGCAGGTGGCAAATGGGCTGTAAACCCGAGAGTAGTGCAGTAGCCTCAGTAGACCTCAGCTCTATTCATTCAATGGCTTTCGGCCGAATACCCTCGATGACTAGGCGCCAACAAGTTCGTCTTCACGTGTATCCTGTGGCCTATATCTCTGAGCGCTGAAACACATGCGTGGAGATTAGCACAGACATGATGGTCGTTTACGATCTTGCCGGCTTGGACATGTGGGAGAACGGTGGTATCTCTCACTTGTTTCCCTATATCATATGAATCAGTACCTTAGTCAAAAAATATGAGACGTTGACCAGCTCACAACACAAAGCCCTATCCACTCGTTGCTTCATATCAGCTTCTGATTTGCAGTTTTCAATAAGGACAATCGCTAGATAATTCTCTGGTTTTGTAAAATGCGGAAAATCGGCACGTGGCATGCGTGGGAACAGTTTCACCCGGATCATATAGTCCAGAGCCGCATGTCTACTTTTCTTCTGCGAGTCACTGAGTTCGTGATCTTCGACAGAGAAGCCTAGGCACGACGGGTACTTGAAGCCCATCGCCTTGACGTATTCGTCCGCATCCGCCATCATGTTCAACCTGTATACTACCTTGTTCAGCAAGCCTTGGACTGTCTCTGTCGTGCACGACACAGGGACCCCTTTGAAGAAGTTGCTCAGGCGCGCATATAAAGTATGGTTGGGCGGCACGTTATTCCGACCCGGCCTTGCATTCAAATACTCTACTGCAAAACGATGAAGATCTCGCTGAAGAGAGCCCGTCTGTCGGTTCGCCAAAGAGTGTTCCTCACCAGTAGACTTGGTCCCGCTTGGCGGGATCTGCCGCAGGCATTCCCACCGTTCCTTTAGTCTTGCAAGTGGAATCCCTGTTCGCGACTTCCAATGCGCTTCCCAGTCGTCGACTTGTGCAGAGAAATGCACATTTTGATCCTTTAAAAATGTGTCAAAGGTAATCGCTTTGTCATAGATTGATGTGGCAAAGTCGATATAGGTTGGATGGGAGCTTGGATCATCCTCCGCATTTTCGTTCTCCTCAATGTCTATCAACTGACTGAGTATTGCAGCAGCGATTGTGCTTCCAGATGCGCGGCCGACGCTGTCACTCATGTACCAGGACAGGGTTTCCTCATTCGGGTCCGATGCTGAAATTCCAGGCACATTCAATCTGTGATTGTAGTTCACATCTGGGTGAACTAACCAGCCTCCCGAATAGCATGAAGTCAGAAGGAGAGTCGTATTCAGCCCCTGTGGTATAGCTTCCCTTAATCTCCGAACCTTCAGCACAGAATGGTCTGACTCGGGGTTTGCACCGCCGATATAGACTCCATACTCACCGTACTGAGCGTGGCCGAAAATGAAAATCATTAGATGTTCATCATTCTTTTTAGCCTCTCTAGCTTGCTCTTCGACCGTCTTCACAAAACTTTCCAGTAAGACAAGTCTATCCACGAAGCGGATATTTCCAGCCCGGCGAATATCTGGCAAAAGCGCTTCCTCGAGGACAATTCGGCGCTCGTTTCGGGGGTCGCCGTGAGCATATTCACCATATTTGGCCACCAGATGCGCTGGGTCGACACATGTCAGCCATATTTGGGATGAAGTGCGGAAGTCTATCGAGAACGACATTCAGGTTAGTTTCCGAGCAGCAAATGAAGGGAAGGACTGTTACACATACGAAGGGGGTTGGATAGATAGTGAAACAGATAGAAGTCGCTAAAGAGCCATCCATCAAGCTCCGGGTCCGCAAGGTTGTCATAGTCGGTGATACCGCAGACAGCTACAATGCGGCTCCTTTGCGAGACATCGGGAGGGTGGGTGGTTGTAAAAGCGAGATCTGTACAGATTTCTTCTGTTTTGCTGCTAACCGCATTGAAATCCTTCCTATAGGATTCTCGGCTCTCTCCCATCTTGAATAGCTGAAGTATGACGAGGGTATAGAATGCTTGGACACGGATATGGGATGGGGTTGGTAAAAGTGAAACAGGAGAGTTGGTGTTCTGGGGGTGCGGGAAAAGAAAAGACCAGAAAGACAAGTAAAAGTGAAAAACAAGAATAAGCATTATTATGCTCAAAACCAACCATGGACAAGTTCAAACTTTCCAGTGGACTGATCCATCTGCGGCTAAGAACCTCAGGCTGTCTACTGTTGAGAAGAGATAAAGAAAAGAGTTCCGGATAGTTCTGGGTAGTTCTTCATAAAATATTGATATTAAAGGCCTTTCCTAATAGATGCTTGCTTGGTCCCGGCTTATATTCTTGGTATTTTATTGACGAAGAGTTCCGGTAAACAGGTAGAATATCATGACCCCCTCGCTCTTTCCTCAACAATACCTAGTAACACAAGAATAAGAATTATGCTCAAAACCAACCATGGACAAGTTCAGACTTTCCAGTGGACTGATCCATCTGGGGCCAGGAACCTCAGGCTGTCCACCCATATTCGTTGACGGCGTCAGCCTGAATGCTGATACTGCCAGCCTCCAGGAAAGGGCAACGAAACAATCCAATTACCCATGTATACGTCTAGATAAACTAGTTTCGACGTTGGCCTGTCAAGAATAAAATAGTGTTGATTGTCAAACCCACCAGAACGCGGGGTCCGGTGTTTGGCGGATGCGGGGGACGAATGAGATCCATCACGATGTCAGTCAGGAGCAACTAGCAAGTCGACTAGCAAGTCAACTAGCAGGAAATAGGTAGCACGTACTACTTGGTGGTCAGCGCGGCGTAGAACAGCTCATAGCTGCCATAAAACCCCGCAGTCTGGCCTCGTGCCTCTTCTCTCATCTCTGCATCCCCAGACTGTCATACTACCAGCTGCCAGTTTACTGTTTACTGTCTACAAGACTCCACTTGGGAACAAGAAAAACACTGTCTTTCGCTGTCTGATAATGAAAAGAAGACGTTCTAGAAAGCTCCCAAAATAAATAACAAAGGTCACGTTTTCTCAGACTCCCCCCCTATACGCCTAACAATCAACCGACTGAAACTCGCAGCTTGCTCTATGAATGAACGCAACAAGAGCATCGTGGCCATTCCGTTCCGGCGAGATACGCCACGAGAGATAAATCAACCATATAAATCGCATTCAGGCCATAAGATTAAACCTGACAACACACCCACATTCTATGTACCGAAATGACGTTGACGTGCGAGAGCAGACCTTGTCGCTTTATTTTTGGAGCTTCACGGGGGGAACACCGACACCGTTGGTGTTGCGGTAGAAGAGGACGCCGGCGTTCTCGCCCTTGGTTCCCTCAGAGGGTTCGACCCATTGGCAGACACGAGCGCTGTTCCACATGGCCTTGAAGAAACCAAGAGGACCGGTGTGGGCGTCAGTCCGGTAGTGGGAGCCCATGACCTTCTTGATGGCCTCGCTGGCTTCGTCGGCGTTGTAGAAAGGGATGGTGCTCACGTAGTGGTGGAGGACGTGAGTCTCGATAATGCCGTGCAGGATGTTGCGGCCAATGAAACCGAACTCGCGGTCAATGGTGGCGGCAGCGCCACGAGCAAAGTTCCATGACTCGGGCTGGTAGTGGGGGAGAGTAGGGTCGGTGTGCTGGAGGTAGGTAATGGCAACCAGCCAGTGGTTAATCCAGAGGTAAGGAATACCGTACCACACAAGCAGGTTCATCCAGCCGTACGTGGAGCCGACAAAGTACAGGACAGATCCGGTAATGGCAAGACCGAGGTCACTCAGAAGGATGAGCTTAGCATCCTTGGCCTCGTACAGAGGGCTAGACGGGTTGAAGTGGTTGACACCGCCAAAGTAGCCGTTCTTCTTGCCCTTGCCACGTCCCTCTGGCTGGCGCTCGTGGTTGTTGTGGCCGGTAACGTTGGTGATAAGGTAGAGGGGCCAGCCGAACAGTTGCTGCAGAACAATGTGGGTGGCAGAGGCAATGGGGGTCTCCTCCATCAGCTCGTTCAGGTCATAGATGGTCTTCGAGATGCGAGAGGCGTACACCTCACGGGTCTTGGGAACGAAAACCATGTCACGGGCGAGGTTACCGGTGGCCTTGTGGTGCTTGCCGTGCGAGATCTTCCATGAGAAGTAGGGCACCAACAGAGCAGAGTGGCAGATCCATCCAACGGTGTCGTTCAGAGTCTTGGAAGGAGAGAAAGCCTGGTGACCGCACTCGTGGGCCAGAACCCACAGACCGGTACCGTACAGACCCTGGACGATGGTATAGAACCCCCACAGCAGAACACGCGCCGGGTACGAGGGGACGGTCTCGGGAGTGACATAGTTGTGGAAGACATAAAAGACGGAGGCAAGTACAGAGATATCTCGGAAGACATAGTACAAGCTGGTCACGGCGGAGCGATTGAAGCAGTGGGCAGGGATAGCATCACGGATGTCCTTGATCGTGTAATCGGGGATCTTGAACTCATTGCCATAGGTATCCAGCATCTTGCCATTGTCCACCTTCTCAGCGTCCGAGGCCATTGACGAAAGCGAGGTCGACGAAGGAGACTGGCGAGGGGACTCCAGCGGGGAGACAGAGACGGAGCTGGGAACCGAAGAGTCGGTGGTAGTGTTGCGATGAAGCGCAACGCGCTTGGGGACGGCGGTAGACGACATGGTGGAGAGAATTGGGCAACTGGCAATTCCTGAGGAAATCTGTTAGCAACAGAAACAAAACGACCGCATTATATATCGCCTCGGCAGGTGGGAAACAACCTCCGCGGCGATCGGACAAATGTTGGGAAGCTCGCTTCGCACTCACCAATGGACCAAGAAAGTCTGAGGTTACACGAGATATGGAAGAAATGGCTGGGAGACCTGAGATGGAGGGTGACAAGATCTTCAGGATCGTCCCCAGGGAGCCCTTGACGAGAGAGTCTTGAGGGAAGAAGGAATGGAGATGAGGAAGAAAGAGGAAGCCCAAAGGGACGCAGGAGATGTACACAAGCCGGCCAACTTATGGGGACGAGAAGACAGAGGGAGGGGAAGCTGTGAAAACAACGAACGAATCAGGGACAGGGAAAAACTCGAACAATCAACAATCAACTGAGGCAAGAAAATTGCAAAATCTAAATGGCAATCAGCAGAGCTTCGGCCAGAAGGACGACACCCATCGTGAAGAATGGGCGCATCGTTTCCTCCCTGGTACCGTGGCGGTATCTTTGCAATCTGTGGTACCGGTTGTGAAAATTTACGCCACTTCACAGGCGGTAATTGGCTGAAGAATGTTGTTCCTTGTTCTGCCTTACCGTGGCGATCCCCAGCGTTTTCGTTTTTCAAACGGGGTATACTCGGTCTGGCTCGACGATGGAGCAGTGTTATTTTCAACGCTACTCGAGCTTAGAAATCAACTACAGTCAAGTCGACTGTCAACATGGCACTACCGATGCGAATACTTGATGTACGTACATAACCTAAGGTACTGGCTTTGTACTGGGGTACAGGGTGGGCAGGCTCAGTTGCAGAATAAAGTTGTGGGATCAAGGGACCCCTGGATTGCAAAAAGACAGCCGCCCACTCACAGCTGGTCCTCCCCGAACGCGAGTTCTTCCGACTGCCCGTGCTCTCATGACTGGCGATGGGCTGCATGGCCTGTTCGCAGTCGACAGTCCTCTCCAACTCTGAATCATGGAATCATGAGAACCTTGAAAATAGCTCTTCCACGCCACCTCTGTACTCCTGTGTACCGCAATACGTACACTTATTGACTAAGAGTCGATCAAATAAATTAAACCCGGGGGTGGGATCGCAGACCGCACACCGCCTGAAACAGCCCAATCACCGCCACGGAAAACAAGCAAACAGCATCCACTCCACACATGGAAGACAATCGGCTTCTCAACAGTCTTGGCAGAATGCCTCGATTGAGTCGATTCTGACTGATAGCGACCTATCAGGCAACTCCGAGGCATCATGTGTTAACAGAGTACTCTTGGAGCTGTGAGTACATTGTACAATCACTATCACAATACAAAGTAGTGAAAGTACAGTGACAGTGCACCAGCCAGCCAGCCACTGCCCTCGCCACATCAAGGATCAAACTGCTTATCCAGATAAAGCTTGTCAATCAATCATCGCTCGCCTTGGGCTCCAGTCTCCTCGCATGGTTCTCTGCAGTCTGCATGGGTTTCCTTCGGGCTGCCGATCTTGGGAGCCCATCGCTGGTTGGCATGGTTGCTCTTTGACGGCCTGAAGGATATGGGGTGGTGGTCCTGCTTGCATGTGATGGATCGGGACTCGTCAAGACAACCTCGCCCACACCGTACGGTGATGAGTCTGACCACCTTGATAGCGAGAACTATACATGTCGACGACGTAATAAGAATTCCCCAACACCAACCTGAGCTGATTCAAATCCCGATATTCAGGCCGCCCTACTATTGTTCACGACGCTCTGTATGAGATGCCATTATCAAATCTGAGATGGCGTGACTCCGCGCAGCGCAACTCCGACGACGTGGTTGTGATCCAGTTTTTTGTTGGGGAGCCCGTGATTTCTGTTGAGGGTTCGAGGTTGAGCAAATTTGGCTGCGGTGGGGCCCGCTAAGAAAGAAAAAAAAAAATAAACTAGGCAAAGTTACCGGGCCGTAACTTTGGTTTTTTGCACACCCAGCTTTGGAGATTCCGAGCACATTCATCGTATCCAATGTAGTTAAGAAGTATATACTGGAGAGGTATCTATTGTTAGAGACGGGAAAGCTATGATTGAAACCGTCGCTCTGAATCTACCAACCACGAGCCCCCATGCCCTCCTCCCGATAAGCTCAGACTCACCGTCGTGCCCCGCAGGTCAGGTAATACGAGCACCGTCTCGCCGTGATTTCGGTAGTCGACCTCACAGGCGATCGGCCTGCGCTGCACCACTGGTGTCCCCGCTGCCGCCACCGCGGGCGGCACGTTGGTTCCCGTGCTGGTGGTCGACGGCGACTGCGGCGGTGGCGGCACAAAGCTCCTAATCTCCAGCCCCGGCAAAAGCAGGTGGCCCGCTTTCTGCGGCAGTAACATCACTGCGAATGTCGTTGTCTCGCCCTCGTTCGCGGAGAAGTTTCCTCGTCGTCGTCCGCCAACCATCCATAGCTCTGGGTTGGCGTGCAGTTCGTACGAAAATTCTAGCGGGCCTCCGCCTGCTGCTTCCTCGCGCTGATCGGGCGTGCACCAGCGTCGTGTATGCGAAAGCCGCAGCTCCGCGGTTATGGTTTGTCCGACCGCTGCATGGGGTGTTTGTTCTGGCAGGTTGGTCAGGCGAAGCTCGGCCGTGTGCACGACCTGGATTTCTGGAATGTCGACGGGGATGATGATGTGGCGTCGACGGATTGACGGCTGCTCCGGGAGAGACAGCATCAGATGATTCTGTAGGTATACAGGTCAGTACGATGACTTCAACAACATAATCCCCAACAGATTCCGAAACAGGGGAGGAAGGGAAATGAAACTCCTTACATCATGCCACGCCTTGAGCCAAGCCCGTAGGTCATCCATTGGCTCCTTCAACGCGTTCAACAATCCTTCCCACCGAACAGCTGCGTAAGGCAAGGCTGCGACCTCGCGCACAAGCCCGATGACCTCCATGTCTGGCGTCGACAGCTGCGTCCGGAAGGCATCGACAATGTGTGGCGTGAGCAATGTCATATACTGCGCGAATTCACTGCGGGAGATGCTTTCTTTGAATGTCTTCTCCACCGCATCAAAACACTCGTCATCCACGCAGGTAAAGTCGACTGTGAGTCGTAGAGCTCGCTTCGATCCAGGAGAAGCTGCAGTGTCTTTGCGTGGTTGGATCTTGTACAGCAGAGAAGCAGGTTGTTTGGGGAACACCCTCATCGCGACGGGATCGCCGACATTGGACTGCACCTCATAAACGTCCGAACTGGGGATGCTGCATTTCGAAAGCCAGAGCGGGATCATCGTAGCCGGGCTGACGGTGAATCGCGAGAAGAGCATATTCTGTTTGAATACATCTTGCACATTCACGCTGATTGGCAGAGCAGAGGCAACGTTGTGTGCAGATGAGTAGTTGAATCGTCCCTTCTCCGTGTCGTAGGTAACCTCTGCCCTTGCAGAGAGCGTCGCGGGGTGCTCCTCAACCGTGTATGGGATCCGGAATCGAACAATCGTGCTTTCGCCGAGTTTGCTAAACTCGATGTTACCCGACTCACTATTGGTCTTGATCGCCAAGTCACCTTCTACTATCTCTGCCTCGGTGATTCTCAGTCGCAGACCCGCTGTTGCAGGCCGTACTCGTAAAACACCCGTCTTGATATCATTCCAACCACTGCTAAGTTCCAGCTCGAGCGTACGCAAGGCCTCCAGGTTCACAAGATGAGGCGACTCAATCCTTGCTTGCAAGCCTTGTGGTGGTGGGTAGCACAGGATGTATGATCGAGTATCTTCGTCCTCATCGACATCCTCCCTGAATCCCACTGGTAGGTTAGAATTCGCTCCCCCACTCATGGAAAATAGCAGGTTGCCCGCCCGCATCTCAATGCGGTCCACGAAGTATTTCCCTTGCAACGTAGTCTACGCAAAGTTAGCTGATTCCCAAGGCACAATGAAGAGGGTGATACGTACCGATGAATCAACCAAGACCCTTGTTGAGGATGATTTGATAGTCGCTTTGGCTGGTGTCTCTATCCAATGCTCGCTGCTGTGAGTGCTGGCATTGGCGCTGACGAGTCGAATTTTGATCGAATCAACATCAATCCGCTCGCCAAGGAGGAACCGGAGGTATAGCTGTAGTTGGAATCCATCTCGGTCTTTATAATGAAGAATGGCAGGTTTGACGTTCAAATCCCCAAAGAAGTCCGTCAACGGTGCAGAGACATCTTTCTGCAGCGCACCGGACGCCCGAAACAATTCCTCCACATACTCAGAGATCAATGCCTTCTCTGCAAATATTGAAGACGCATCGAGTGTCTTCTGTCTACTCGACAACTGGGACTGGGTATGCGCAGCATACTTCGCCAAAAGGCGCACAACCATCTTGACATACTCCTCATTTCGGCCCAACTCTTTCAAACACCGGGCGTACATCTCCAACATGACTCCCTCTAGAATAGTCCAGTGTTTATTGCCGTAGAACGGAGCAATTTGATGGAAATACGACGCAGCGGCGCCGTAATCGCTTTGTCGATAACGTAAAATGGCCATATCAGCCAACGCAGTGTGCGTCGAATGTGTACGGTTCGCCGCGATATAGTGACGGTACATTCGATCCGTAAGCTCTTCATAATGCGCACGGAATGCTTTCCTAGATTTCAAAGCCGCCTTTAGTTGTGATAGGTCGATACCACTAAGAGAGTTGATGAGTTGGGTTTCCTTCACTGGCTCGGAGCTCTCGTCATCCAAAGCCACGTCCGCCATGTTTCCAGATTTAGCATCCCTATCGTCGAAGAGAAGCCCAAGATCAGTCCACGATTCCTTCCACCCACACCGGCCAGCGATCTCTTCTAGGAGTCTTCGGGCCATCAGGAGAAGTTCACCTCGCTGAGATGCCAGTTGCTCCGACCCTGTTTTAGGGGTGAGCTTTGGTCCTTCGAATCCCGGTTGCTCGTGAACGGATGAAAGAGCGTTGGCAGATATCATTTCCGTCTTAGCTGGGCGCGACTGGCGGTTTGCAGGCATGACTAGGGAAGTCGTGCGTTTGGGGACATCCTGCTTTTGCTTCTCGTCCAGCGTGGCCTCCGTCGCATGTAGGGAAGATTCAGGAAGTGTGAGCGCTGGTGTAAAGGTCTGTAGTAGAATCTGGTACGCAGCGGCATAAGCCCAAGACGAGACGAGATTGCTTATAATCTCCGACTTGGCCGCGTTCTCTAAGTCCGCGAGGCCCCCTTCGAGATCAGCTCGAAGTGTCCGAGCAGCAAGGCTGATAAACTCGGCTGCTCGCTCGCAGACCTCGGCCAAAAGCATTAGATCTTCAGGCTTCTTGGTTCCTTTCCCTGACTTGGGGTCGGCATCCGGGTCCTCAGTGATAAGCGATGGCGCCCTTGATGCTCTAAGAAGGAGCGTCAATTGTCGAGAGAAGATGTAAGTGCGGAAATCGAAGATGGAGATATTGCTAGAAAGAATCATCTCTCGATAAGTCTTCCTGGCCGGGTCAATCGGGAAATCCGCCGGGTCAAGATCAGGAATTGGAGCAACATCTTCGCCATCCCCGTCAGGCCCCTTTGAATCCGTCCGAGCATCTAAAGCAACCTTCGCCCGTTCCCGCCAGTCCTCACTGTTCGTTAAGAAAGCGCTGCCATGCTGTTCACTAGACCCATCCAGCTGGTCCTGGATCGCGGCATCCAACCCAACAGCAAGCTCATCATACCCAACCAGCGCATCCTCAAACAATCCCACATTCTCAAACCCCCTAGCAAGACCCTCCTTTAGTATAAAGAACGTGCAAAAGTTCCAACCGGGCAAACTCCGCTGCGAGTCCTTCTCTTTAATATCCTCCTCATACTGCGCAACCCTCAGATCAAAGGACGCCAGAATCCCATTCTTCACCTTCTCCACAAAGTCCTCAATCTGATCAGCCAACTCCGGCGACTTGTTCGTACTCCCGAGCTTCGGAATCCGCAACTGAGCCACCCGATCCACAGCCGACTTCGACGACCCATTAAAATCCGCCTTCACCTTCTCCAGCACAGTCGTGTTCGCCCGCCCCCATTTCGACGTCGGCACTACCTTCTCCGCCCCGTCCCCTTCCTGGATAACATGCAAGATGAGCCACTCGAACGCATCGTGCTTCTCCTGGCTCGTCGCTGCTGCTGCTGCAGCCGCGGAACCAGATGTCGACACCGACGAGGACGAGGACGACCCATGCGTCTTGATCCACTCCCGCAGTTCCTTCCTCGCGGTACTCTTGTACGTGTCGTTGTCGTCACACCGCAGGATGTAGATCTTCAGGTAAGGTGTCTGCCGGAGACCGGGGATCTGGTGCCGGCGATGCGTCACGGCGCTGCTTGGCGCATCGCTGGAGGACTTGCGTTCATCAGACTCATTTTCGGCCGGTGTGAACCCGATGCGGAGGGATTCTATTGAGCGGACGGGGCGCGTGGGTGACTTCCAGTGGAGGTTGCGGAGGGGGAGTTTGTTCGCGATGACTGGTTGGACGGAGGAGAACAGGCCCGAGGGATCGGTGTATTCAACTATGGGGTGGTGGGGGAGGTTAGCAAGGAAAAAACAAAAATTGGAAAGAAAAAAAAAAAAAAAGAAATGTACAGCGTGGACTCTTTATTCCGGGCAGGGGGGTAAATACCGGTGACACTGCTGGAGGCGGCCTGGGGTAGAGAGTCCATAATTCCCGGCGCAGCGCAGTATTCAGGGGGGAAGCTGGCTGCGCTCCTGGAGCATTCCGGTCAAGCAATTCGGATGAGAATTGCCTACCCGACGTGCGAGTTAGTGGTAGGAGAGCGAGAGGGGACGTTATAGGTGAATGCGAGAGGCGGAGTGGTGGTTGTTGTCTCCGTGGTTGTTCGGTGGCCGCCTCCGCGTTGGACTCTTGGCACTACTCAGCAGCACTACAACACAGCCCAGGGCATCTAAGCTTACTACGTACTGGAATGAGAGAAATCTGTCTACTTAAGGTTTGAGGTAATGATTGACATATATACATTGATTGTACTCTTGTTTACATTAAACTTCCCATCGAGCACTGCTGCTGCTGCTTCTACTAGAAACGGCTGAGGTCTAACAAAAAGCCACAGGAAACCCCATACTGACCCAGAGAGTAGCAAGAAAACGGACAAATAATAAAATAATAGTCATATCCCATCATTATACGCAAGTTAATCCAAACAAAGGAAAGGAAAGCAGGTCCCAGTGTATTGTGTCCCAAACACGCATAACGCCCCAGCTGAAAAACATCGATCAAACAAACATACGGATAGTCGGGTGAGAAATGACGTCTAGGTGCCAACGTCCAACACGCGTTGCGTAGTATAGCGGTCCTGTACGAACTCGAAGACATCGGAGATTCCTTGCGAGATACCGGGAATGTAGCTTCGAGCCCAGGCGAAGATCACCAGAATGAGAAGAGGAATCTAAACCAAGATTAGCAGTGCGAAATAAGAAATTAAGGGTATGTAAGGTTGGTAACTCACCCAGAAGAAGTACAGATTCCTGTCACTACCCAGACCCTTCATGCGTCGAGCTTGTTGCTCCCTAAGATGCTTCTGCTGCTCCCGGGAGATAACATTTCGACCAATCCGGATGTCTTGAAGGTCTTCCCTCTCTTGTCCACCAGTGACTCTAGAGGAGCTGGCCTGTGTTTCAAAGTGTTGGTCTAAAGCCGCCTCCGCAGCAGCTTGCAATAGGCTAGCCTTCTTTGCACGCTCCACTTCTTCCTCACCCTGGCCTTCGTTACGCGGGTACAACTCGTCGTACGATGGGAGCTCGGTGTTGCCAGGTGAAGCAGGCGAACCAGGTGAGGAATTGCCAGTCAGCATATCCCACCAACCCTCTTTAGCCCCACGAGAAGATCCAGGTCGATGCGGGACAAGGTTCGTAATGCGACGCATCATGGGGTGTGCCTGGTAGTCTGGCAATGCCGGCATCGGTGGCAGAGCCGGAAGATTCGGTAGATTAGGGAAAGCATTCGACACACTCTGCTGGAACTGGTTGATTTGTGTCTGCAGCTGATTCCGCCAGGCAACAAGCGCTGCTGGTGGAGAAAATGGTCGCGCCTCACCCTCTGCGGCAATCGGCTCTGGCGTCTGTCGTGGTGGGACGGCATCATGATGCGTACTAGGCCGGCGAGAAGTCGTCATGCTGAATTCGTCATCCTCATCTGAGGTCTCTTCAGAGTCATCAACAGTATGGTCGAACGAACCCGACGCTGACGAGGACTCCCAGAGTGATTGGAGAGAGGCCGAGCTGCTGTGCCTACGACGGGAAGTCAACGACCCAGCACTACGCGAACGGTGACGCGCAGGAATCAAAGCTGCTTGGTGGGCAGGCAATGTGCTGGCGAGATCGGCGGGGGTAAAGCCTCTGATGCTCCGGATGTTGGGGCTAGAACCAGCAAGGCGGAGTCTATTGACGATGTGTGCGTGGCCGTTCAGGGCAGCAAGATGCATTGGCGTATTTCCGGTGCTATCCTGCACATCTGGATTGGCACCGCGGGCGAGCAGGCCAGCAACAAATCGTGTAAGGCCCAACGAAGATGCAAAGTGAAGCAGAGTCTGGCCGGTAGCACAGCGAGTATTATATCTTGGCGCGCGAGGATTGTCATCGAGGTCGATAAATTCCAAGTAAGTCAACATCTTCGAATCCATGTCACCAAGCTTACCCTGAGACTCCAATCCAGGGACCTGCCGTTGGTTGCCACCGGAAGAGCCTTGGAAGTCTTTCTGGAGGTTAAACGCCCCCTTGTAATCACTACCCATAATCTGCTGGGCAGTGTGGAAGGCATCGGCCTGGTTGCCCAGCTTGTGTCCAAGTATGCCGAGCGCCAGACGATACATCTGCAACTCACGATCATCTACATACCGGAAGAACTGTTGTTGCTTCGGTAGTAGCGGTTGTGGCTGCTGTTGCAGCTGATTAAAGCTAGGGTGCTCATGTTTGAAAACCACGACCACCTGTCCAGGCTGGAGGGCTGGCGGGGTCAAGCAGTTGAGGCACTTATCGCCCCAGAATGTAGTTGTGGTCGCGAGGGTATCACCAAACACAACTTCCATGCCCGGGTAAAAGCCGCTACCTAATAGCGTAACTTCCGTTCCTCCATTAATAGAACCCTCCGCGGGAACTAATTTATGAATCACCGTAGGCAGCCTATTCCCGGCACTCGTAACACCCGGCCACATCGGCGTAGACGGGGTCGGGCCCAGCGAGAGATTCAAGTTCTGCTCTTGGAAACCGCTCCTAGCAGACCCACCAGGAGTTCCCGGGCGACTAGGTTGGGCCGAATTTGGCGCCGACATCAGCTGCTGCTGGATGAAGTTATCCAAGTTCTGCTGGTGTTGCTGTTGCTGCAAATTCGTCAAGAAGGGGTTCGTTTCGCCGTTAGTTGGAGTCAATGGACCATTGCTGAAGTGGTTGGACATGGCGGCGGAGGTAACAAATGGCCTTTCCGTTGGAGATGCGAATCCACGAGGCGCCGAGAACTGAGACTCGTTGCTCGATGCCCTGACCGATGGCTGGCCATTTTCGAGTTTAGTCATAGTCAACTCCGATGGGAGTCTGCTAGAACTGCTGTGTTTGCGGCGTTTACTCGTAGGTCCTTGGAAGTCATTGGGCGATGTTTGCCGTGACAGGCTACGCGATCCTTGCGAATTGGATGGCGTTGCACCACTCGTCGAATTCATAAAGGGCCCGGAGCCTGGTTGGTATTGCGAATTTAATCTTTGCTGGAGACCCTGTAGATCTGTTGCGGAAGGTGAGGCGCTCGCCTGCTTCACAGATCCAGACGATCTCTTTGTATCGAAGCTAGGACCAGATGGGAAGACACCAATACCTGGGAGTTCTGTTCCATCCGGCAGAGCGGGCGGGGGGCCGGGTGCAGGGGGGCCTGAAGGTGCGTGCGTCTTGTGGTCATCTGTGATCATGATTGAATTTGTAATCGCTTGGGCAATTACGTTGTCCTTATAATCCTTAAGCGTGAAGATAACCCTACAGACAGTCAATGTTTTTCCAATCCAGGAGCGAATTACCAAGATATACTTACTGAAATCCAATTTTCTCGTTTTGATGCCTGCAGTAGCATGCGATTCGCATTGGAAGTTCCACCTGCATAGCACCATGCGGAACTCCAGGCACCTGAACTTCGTTTGCAGCGGCAGTTTTGGATGGTTCAGTCCAATCTTTGATCTCATGGGTGTTGAACACGATAACACGCTTCTCCTCATGCTTTTGGAACAGCTCATCCTCCTCTGGTTTCCGTTGCTTCTTCCGAAAAGCCCGTTTTCGTTCCCGTTGTATACAATTAGAGCAGATCTTCACTTCTGCACCGTCGACAGGTTTATCCTCCTCCTGGCTCTCATCTGTAGCCATTGGGGAGGAGCTAGACGAGCGACGTACCGATTCGCCTCTTGCTCTTGCCAACGCTTTCCGCAACTTGTCTTTGTCTTGTAGTGCACTTGTACAGAAAAGGCTTGTGTATAGTTCGACGGTGTCGGGGGAGCGTTCTGCAGCCGGCGGCGCAAGGAACTTTGGTTTCGAAATCGTATGGCTAGGCAAACGTAGCTTTTTGACGCCGGGCGGTAATGGGTGCAAGGTAAGCTTTATTGGTATTTGCGTCTCCACGCGCGATTTGAGAGAGGTGGGATGGACGGTTAAGACGGGATGTTGAGTAGGTTCTGGCTTCACGTTGCTCAAAGGAGGTGAAGGCACGATGCCGAAACCAGAGGGAAGGCCATTGGGGGAAAAGGTGAAAGCCGAGTTTGGTTGAGAGCTACCATTCATATTGATGCCACCGAAACTTTCCTCGAGATAGGAAGAGGGCGAATGCTCGCCCCATGGGCTTAACGGCGACTTCACCGGAGGCATCACTGAAGGTTGAAACGGGGAGGGAGTGTTTGTATGGTGGGGGAAGAATAGCGAAGTTGTGTGGTGGATTTGCTGCAGATAGATTAGCATGGAATGTTCAATCGGCATGGAAGGTTTCTATATCTCACAGGCGAAGTAGACTTTCGTTTCATGGATGCAGGCGCTCCCCGCAAACGCGACTTTGAGCCCTTCAGTGCCCTTGGTTGCAGTGTTGCCCCAGACTTCAAAGGACTGGGGCTACTGGCAGCACTCTCAAAGTCGAAAGCGGCATCCATGGCTTTGTTGCTCGATTCAAGATCGGGTTCCCCGGTGGGATATGGGCCTTCCAGGTTCGGCAACGAAGCGTCAAAACCAAACAGCGACTCGTCCTTCACGTGGTCATAATCCGGATTCACTAGGTCATCAGCCGTATAGCCGAACGGCATCACTGTGTTCTCGCTATGAACCGCAGATGTGGAGGACGCGATCGAGGTGTTTCGGAGGTGGTTTCGGGGTGATTCTGAACTGGAGCTGGGGCTAGAGTCTTCGGGCGATTCGGCGGGGGATTCCGATGCGAACACTTTCGGCTGCCGCAGGGCTTCGTGCTCTTGGTACGATCGCTTGAGCGACAACTCTGACGGGGAAAGGCACGGGGGGTTCGATTCCGCGACTGTGTGGGAGGATGACGGATGTGAAAAGAGATCATCGAATTCCTGCCCAGCACTCTCGGACGACATCTGCAGCCTCGCAGTATCGAGAAAGTCCATGTCGGTATCCTGGTAAGGGTTCGCCATGTCGTCGTCGTCCACGACAATCGGGTCCAAAGCGGCAAATGTAGGAGACGAGCCCGGTCCCATCCTTGACCTCCCAGGGCAGACAAAATTGAGGCGAGGGAGAAAGACCAGCAAGACTCCCTCAAAGGCCGTTCAACCAACTCCCGGCGCACAATTCGTAATCTCTCACACGGGCAAAACTTTGTGGACGTTCGGTTGTTGAGGGTGGAAAAAGGAACGAGCCGTCACGGCGATCAGATTGGCCAGGAGACGAGCTCCACGGGCGCACTGCGTTGTGGTCAGGCTTGGAGGCTAGCAGCAATCCTCGCTCAGTAACATGTGAGATGCTTGGTGAGAGTTGGTTCCTGGTTGATAGGAGGGACAAGTCGGAGGGAGATCAGTAATCGTGTTTGATCTGGGGAAGCGAGGGCGTTTGTTGGGAGAGGGGAGTCAGCGGTCGGTCGGCGAGGAAGAGCGGAGAACGTCGCGGGTGGTGGAAATTGAAAAAGGAGGGAAAAGCCAGACAGCGGCAAAACACCACAACAGCCAAGATTCTTAGGCGCACGCAGAAATTTGTGCTATGACCGCGAAGTCGTGCAATGGGCCGTCCCGAAAACGGTACCTGATCGCTCGACGGTGAAGAGAGAGCAGAGACTGTCTACGGCGACTCAAAAGTACCGGGACTCTAACGCCAGCTCGACATCAAGCCGTTTTCTGATTACGAGGCCTATTTGGCGGTGATCCATAGGCGTGTCCCATCCTGATCCATAGCGGCCTGAGAAAGGTGGAATCAACGGGCTCTGCTTAGTCACATTACAATCCGCTAGTCCATATTGGGCTAAACGGGCCACACCAAGAGGGTTAGGCTGCCACGTTCCTGGTTGGCGCTATCAGTGACAGCCAGCCTTATCAGGTCAAGTCCGTCATACATTGGAGAATGGAGATACCACTCGGGCAACTCGGGCAACTCCTAAGGCAGAACATGCAGTACGGAGTGAATTTGTGTGACAGTGAAACTGCACGGCTATGGGCAGCCTTGGCGCATAAAAACAGCCAGTCAGCTGCATCAAACTACTTTCTGACCGCATGCTGTGGTCGCCTGTACTAAGGAAAACAATGTCTTAATATCTTTCGTGCGTCAGGCTTCTCTTGCATTCGTCGGGCTTTAGAGCTGGATTGATCTGGGTTTCGTCATCCAAACCAAGGAATTTGCCAAGGATTACTTATTAGGCTGATATGAGAAATGTAATGCTCCTGTAGTATGGGTATCCTATGAACTATGTAGCAGGACAATTCGTTGGCAAACTGTTCTAAGGGGGTTTGGCGGCATATATATACTTGTGATATGAAGCTTGTTGTCGTGATTTAAAGACAATAGTAAACACTAAGTTTGGAGACTGTCAATCTATTCCTGTAAATATTTATATGTATCATGGATAGGAAGGCACTAACTGGACCTTGGAATTCTCAGGAGAATCAATTGCAATCCCCATGTTGTTATCTACACATGAATTGTTTGAACAGGCGAAAATAAATAAGCAACTTTAGACCAAGCTCTCACGTAACTTGGCTGAGGGAGCCCAATTGCAAAGTAGAATTGACCGCTTGCTAGATAGCATATCCGTGTCGACATTGACAATCCCGGTGAAGGGATAGTTCTTCACTGTAAAAGTAGCAAGGTCGATATTCACTGTTATATAGCAAACGAAGTCTTTACTACGGGGTCACACCAGGAAGCCTCGCTTGTTTCTAGTGTGATAATAGAAAGGTATA
Organism: Aspergillus puulaauensis; assembly: GCF_016861865.1. NCBI lineage: Eukaryota > Fungi > Ascomycota > Eurotiomycetes > Eurotiales > Aspergillaceae > Aspergillus > Aspergillus puulaauensis. The sequence goes on along the minus strand of NC_054861.1, from coordinate 1,928,116 downwards.
AATAGGCCTTACAAGGCTGTTTAATGAGAATCCATACACTCTTTTCATATTGACTTTGTAGGGAGTTTTCCACAATCCGAACTGTATATGGTGGATTCTATATGTCGACCAAAATATATATTGGTGCTCGGCCACGATACTTGTATATTTAGAAAAGAGATACGCTGTCGCACAGATTCAAGACCACAATAAAACAAATCCTACTCATTAATATTATCGAAATACTGTTCGACCATAAAAACCACTAGCGGTATTAGGCCGTCTTTCTATTTGCATTATATGCCAACAAATATGTAGTTTTCCGATTTATCCAACTTGAGAGTTATTTCCCTATTGTGTGGCCGGGTTGGCAATAGCACACTATAACCTCGACCAGGGTCAATGCGACAAAATTGATACTGATATTATTTACTGAAGAGACATTTGTTAACGTTTGACATGGTACAAGATAAATCTATCATCACATCAGCTACGGCGGAGTGAAGATCTCACCTTCTGAGCGAATGTCGTGATCCGGCCCAACGGCTTCGGACAATTGCACCATGTGAGATACCCAGAGCCGATGATTCGAGGTATATGAGAGAAAAAGAAGTTAAAGACAGTCCCTCATCCCTAACCGCCTGGCATCCAGCCACACTCACAGTTGGCGTGGCCCCACCCAATATCTAGGACCCATCAGCTTAATCTAAACGTTTCATTTTTATTTCACTGGATTATTGCTCAGAAACACGACAAGACAGCGGTTCTTCGCATTTCTAGAAACGTCGCCGCCGTTAATTACCGAACTGACTCAGGAGATGGTCCAGTCACCGTTTTCAGGTGCTATCCTTGATTCTTTATACTAAGTCGCAATGTACTCACTGCTCAGTACCACGGAACCAAGGATCGGGATATCTTGTGGGAGTATAAGAGGCTAGGAGCACTACCCAGCGCCCTCTGGCACTCTGCTCAATCAGAGTTTTGGTCTAGGACGTTCCCCTGCACAGATCCTTAGGGCCAAAATAGCGCCCTCGCTTCGATCTCGAGCTGAGAGCCGAGAACCCGAGCCAGCCAAGAGAAATTAATAACGATAGGTTAATAGTAACAGATCGATAAGGACGAGGGTCAGCTGCAATAGTCTCCAGTCTCGAAGTAGCCTCATGCATTGTGGATGCTGGAATTCTTGCTGTCTGCACTCTGCGCCTGCTTTTAACGCCGTCCATGCAGGCGGATCACACCTCCACCGGCTGTTGTTGCCTGGACCGAACGAGCTGTGGATTTATCTAATTTATCCGGTACTATTTGATATATTGAGGACTGAGGAGTGCTTGCTTAGCGCCGCATCACTTCTCCCAGTCCCAGACGCATATTGAGGTGGCGAGCCACTGTTTAGAGATGAACTTATGGCGGCTCTACTTTCTATCCATGTCGCTGTTACCGAGGAAGATGAAGCAGGTTTTATTTTATTTTATTCTATTTTTTAGATACTGATGTCTTCGCATTTTGTGTACTGTCGAGTGTTTGCTGATGTGAAACGGCCCGCACGTGGCGCCGGTCCTTCACTCCAGCCCCAGAGCAGACGGAGAAATGCCTGAATCCTCTGCCAACAGCTTTATTCCACCTGTGAAACACCCCGATATCTTTTCCAGAATCCGGCGAGTGGAGCTGACATTTCTTCGGCCCGTGAGTCGCAGTCAGAAAGTCAATCCAGATTCCAGCAGGGCAGATGGTGTCATCTTCGCTGAGTGGCAGCTCCACCGAGTTAGGGCACAGTTTAATGACCGGGCCACTTGGCGGGGCGGGCTCTCGGGGAATTCCAAGCATTTGGAGCTGCGCTTGCTTAAGTTGAAACGAGCCCTGTCAGAGACAGAACTAAAAAGGATTGCAGGCTGATTTAAGCGCCTTTGGCCGACATTGCTCTGAATCCTTGAGGACCCCCGTCTCCGCCTCCTGTTTCTCCATTGCACCCGTTCAACGGCCCTAGCCCTCGAATAGTCGATTCTCCTGACGGGGGCCCGTGTTCGTCAAACTCAGCAGGCATCGGTGTCTCATCGCCCAGAGCTTAGTGCTTGGGCTTTCATCTACTTCAGACTGCAGGCCTCAGCAGGCCTATCGCAACGGTTCCTCGGAGGGCCGGAACCACAGACAGAGCAACTAGGGCTTGCAGGCAATCAAGATGCGGCTGGACACGAACCTTTCATTCGCCGGCAGGGCAGGAATGTGCCTGGCTTAATCTGAGCTTTGACATCGGGAGTTGCTGTGGGCAGATGGCATATCGATGCATATAAAGGCCTTCGTCCTCACGCCAGGAATGGATCTTCTTCTCTCTCCTTCTCATCACCAACCTTTGCATTCTTTTCACCCCGGATCAACGATCCATTCATTCTCTTAACTCCCGCTTCATTGACTGAAGCCCGGACATTCTTTTTCAACCCCAACCCTCATTCAATCCTTCAGAACCTGAGTAACGCTGCGCGTTTAAGAAACTTCAAACCACAACCTGCAAAATGTCTGTCGCTAGAACTGCTGGTTTCGCCCTTGCCTCCGCGGCCATGGTCTCGGCCCACGGCTACGTCCAGGGAATTGTCGCCGATGGCTCGTACTACGGAGGATACCTGGTCGACAACTACCCCTACAACCCCAGCCCCCCTGATGTTGTCGGATGGTCTGAGCAGGCCACGGACCTGGGCTTCGTCGAGCCCAACAGCTACACCGACGCCGACATCATCTGCCACAAGGAGGCCAAGAACGCCCAGCTCTCTGCCGCGATCAAGGCTGGTGGAGAGGTTGAGCTGCAGTGGACTGAGTGGCCCGAGAGCCACCACGGCCCCGTCATCGACTATCTCGCCAACTGCAACGGCGACTGCGCGACCGTCGACAAGTCCACCCTCGAGTGGTTCAAGATCAGCGAGGCCGGTCTCGTCGATGGCAGCAGTGCCCCCGGTACCTGGGCCTCCGACGACCTGATCGCCAACAACAACTCCTGGACCGTGACCATCCCCAGCAGCATCGCCGATGGCAACTACGTGCTCCGCCACGAGATCATCGCCCTGCACTCCGCCGGCCAGGAGAACGGCGCCCAGAACTACCCCCAGTGTGTCAACCTCAAGGTCACCGGCGGCGGCAGCGACAAGCCCGCCGGTACCGTCGGAACCAAGCTGTACACTCCTTCCGACGAGGGTATCGCGTTCAACATCTACGCCCAGCTTGACTCCTACCCCATCCCCGGTCCTGCTCTCTACTCTGGCGGCTCCTCCGGCGGCAACGGTGGCGGCAGCTCTCCTACCTCCAGCTCTCCCGTCATCCCCACCTCCAGCTCCGGTGCTTCTTCCACTCCTCTTGCTCCCAGCTCGACTGCCGAGGTTTCCGTGACTGCTCCCACCCAGGTTGCTACCCAGGTCGCCCAGCCCACCACCGAAGTTGTCACCTCGACCCAGGACGCCCCTGCTCAGACCCAGACCGTCACTGAGACTGCGTCCGCCCCTGCCCCTACCGAGCCTGCCACTGGTTCTGGCTCTGACAACAGCTCTGGCTCTGACAACTCCTCAAGCGGCTCCAGCTCCGGCTCTGACAACAGCAGCTCTGGCGGCTCTGGCAGCTCTGATGGCTCCAGCTCTGGCTCCAGCACTGAGCTCCCCACCGACAGTGCCAGCCTCACCGAATGGTTCAACTCTCTCAGCGCCGAAGAGTTCCTCAACTACCTGAAGGCCACCTTCTCTTGGTTGGTCACCGACAAGGTCCACGCTCGTTCCCTCGAGTAAGCGGTTTCTAATGCCTCCCTTACATGAACGAAAATAGACCTCATCCCCTGCCCCCGTCCCTTTTTCTGTTGCTATACTTTTCTACTACATTCAATGGTCGCGTTTGCTCGCTGCACTGTTGAATTCTTCCTTCTTCTAATAGGATCGGGCATCCTTTTCCCTATATGTACCTATACTTGGCATAGCCATAGCGGATAGTTGGAATTTATCCTTCTTTGCTACTTTACTTGAACTCCACCCGTAGTGCTAGTAGACTAACCACCCAAGCCACTGTTCGGCCATGCGGCAGATTCTCATCTAAAGGCCATATGCCTTATCATCTCCTCCACCGCCAAACAATCATCCCGGATATGAAACATATTCCGCCCCATTTGCATCGGCGGCCCAAGCGGCCTCGTTACTACCTCCGCCCACGGCTCCCTATGACAAGAAAAGAACGAAACAAAGCTCCCCTCAAACACCGCAACCCAGTAATCCCCGGTCTCGATAACGCCCGACGCATGCAGTCTATTCAGCTCCGGCCGCACATCAAACTCATAACCAGCTTCAGTGGTCGTAACGATAGCCACCACGCGGTCCTCAAAGCGCGGACGCGGGCTCGGCGCCGGCGCTATGTCGGGCACCCATCTCCCCACGCGCATTATTAGCCCGCTTTGTCGATTGTCGGCACTGCGTCTGGGGAGTACCATCCAGCCGGCTTCGGGTGGGAAGTAGTGGTGGAAGATTTCGTTTACGAGTCCGTTCACCCAGTTCGGCATATCGATTATGTGCTCGGTTGGGTGCTCGAGTGTGTGGATGATTGTGTGGATGGTGGCTTCGATTGTTGGGACGGTGCGGTATTGGGCTAGTAGTGCCATTTTCTTTTGGATGTTTTTGAATGTGAGAATGGATGGGTTAAGGCTGGGTTTTCCTGTGATTAGTTGGTTGGGTTGTATATTCCGTTGAACAGTACGGACTCTGGTTATGAAATGCGTACCTGTGTCTGGTCTTGAGGGAGGATGCGTGTATTAATTCGGTAGTAAGTATGTAGTGGTATACAACCGGTGCGGAAAAGAGTTCGTCGATAGTACTAGTGATTGATCGATAGAAAAGGATCAGAGTGTCTGGATTCTATCAAAATACTCTTCAGAAGCCTCTATTTATGCCTGAAAGACAAACTACTATACTAAGCGAGCTCTTCTTGTCCTACGTGGATGAAAGGCAACCTCGCCTTCTCCAAACGGGGCTATTCACACCTCGCATCTAGATCAAAAGCAATTATACTAACTCTAGCCTTCCGCTTTCTTTGAAAGTATGCATGGAAAAGGCACATCTATGTGCCATAGAGTAAGTGTAGCTGGATACATATATTAGGTAATATTTATGCACGGCGCCTTCAAGTTGGTATTGTGCTTATGTTTACTTCAAACTTCTGGAACAAAAACCTCAGGACCGAGGACCATGTTGTGTTAAACGAAAGACACGAGATGCCACCGGGGCTTATTTATCGGCCTGATATACCTGGACTCATGTAGGCTGTTGCACGGGCGTAACCTCTGGCATATCAATTGATCCCAATAACTATATCTGTCCGCTCCTACCTAGAAAACAAACCATGTGCTCGTCTTGATATAGGCGGAATTCACCGAACATACCATGTAAAATAAGGGCGAAAAGCATGCAGCGTAGTTTACTGTGGCATCCCACCGAGTTTTCAGCTACGTATTTCAGCTACGTACCTCCAATCCGGTCACTTGTCGGCCGGAATTATGGTTTATTCGGAGTCTCGTACTGCCTCTTCCAAATCCTATTCACTATACCGTATATTTCAGTGGGTGTTTCTGGTCTCGCTTATGGGTTTGATCTCTAGTACAGGGTGGAATGCGTCGGCTTCGTAGGTAGTCTTGTTTCGATACTGTTCGTTAGATGCAGCAATTGTAGATGTTCTTCTTAGGCTTACGCCATGAGCAATGGAGGATCGGGCTCAACGCTGGCGTGTATCAGTAGGAGATATAAATGGCGTGGTCAGATATTGAAGAATGGATCTAGCAGGTCCATTAGCAAAATTTAGAGAATAAAGCGTTTGTATCTCTTCCCGTTGGTGGTGGTGAATGTGGCAGGCACAGCAAACGGATGAAATTGTCTGCATCTCCCATTAGTCTCCTCCCAACACTTCACTCTCTCCACGCATTCTTTCCCATTCCTTCTCCAATTTCCCCAAATACATCACAAATCTGTGTCCTCTATTCAGTTCCACCCTCTATATCTATCTTGAGACGTCTCTGGATCAACATGTCCTCTCAAAGCACCACCAACCCTTCCTCCTTCCCACCCGAAGAAAAGAGCCTGCACCAAGTCCTCAAAGAAAGCGGCTACGACAACCTACAGCATTTCATGCAAAGTCACAACCTCAGGATACACGACGTTGATGACGTACAACGCGCAAAAGCAATCCTAAGCCGTTTGCGAGAGTACGATCGGACCAGCACACACGATCGACACTCCGAGAACGACAAACCGACTAACATCAACCAAAACTACGATTCAGATTCAGAGTCAGAGTCGGACTCTGGCTCTTCGCGCGGGGTCCCTATCGGTTTTACTGAAGACGTGGAAGATGACGAGGATGATGCGGACGAGAGTGGGTGTCGGGTTGATGGGCCGTATAGTCACTTTGAGTGGGGTTTGGATGAGCCGGAGTTTGAGGGATACCCGGTGTTTTCGGATGATGAGGATGGATATGACTCTGATCAGGGGGAATATTATGATGGGCTGGAGGGCTACTCAGATGATGGGGAGGGCTGGTAGGGGACAGTACATTCCGAGGGGGTTCGTTGGGGTTCATCACTTATGCAAGTTCATCGAATATTTGTGTTTCTTCCCTGGTGCTAACGTTGGGTGTAGGGGTTTCTAGAATCTTCAGCGGGTTATGGTAGATTCTACAAGAAATGAAGACTACCCAAGTATATGATCTAATTGACTTTCGGCGTTTCGTATGAAATAGAATGACTATTTAGAAAAGGGTCTTAGTTTGCTACACTGGATGTTCCATGGCAAGTGTTAGTCAAAGAAAAGAGAAGAAAATGCCGAAAACCATCTACTAGATCAACTTGAAATAGGTTTGCATGCTCACGTCGTAAAGCTTTGACCGTGGACAGATCCCTCACTACCTTATTACTTATCTACCACTTACCTACTAAAGAGGAGAGGTAAAGAAAAGAGTTCTAGTAAACAGGCAGAATATCATGGCCCCCCTCGCTCTTTCCTCAACACTACCTACATCCACCCCTCCACCATTCGCATTCAACACTCAGGACCTCGTACGTTATTTTAGCCCATTCGCTATGGCTAATTCGACACGAAAACCACGACACTGTCCACGGCCAAGGAACTACTACAATCAGGTTCCAGCGGAAAACGCGAAAACGCAAAACAAGCAGAGAAGGTATTGTTATAGGCTCTAATCCGCTTCGACTTGTTCCTAAGCTAGCTGGACTATTTACCACTGGTAGTTTCGAACAACCATAATAACTTTGAAGATGTGTTGCTCCGACGAACCACGCGTATACCAAAACAGGAACCAGACATTAGCCCGCGCGAAACTGCAGTCCAGACTCTTTCAAGTATGATGAGAGAGTATGGCGTCGTACACGTAAGGGGAATTCCGGCTACAGGCAAAACTACATTGTCGAAATTGCTGGCTACCTGGTTAGCCAGTACCGGAAACCGGGTTGTTTATATCGACAATTGGGAAGCGAATAACGATGCACGGGCATTCTTGGTCGAAAAATGCCACCGACTGGGTTTTATGAAGTCGATGAGATGAATTTTTTGTCTTCAGATAACTGCTCAACCTTCATTATTGACGAGGCGCAATCCACGTACGATAACTCGCATTTGTGGTATGCTGTCATTAAGTATAGGATTGGGACATGGTCCCCAATTCTGCTTGTTCAGTTCCTACGGGAGTCCACCGATTGCCCACAGACGATAACCCCGCCAGTGCTGTGTAACGCACAGCGGGTTTCGTTGCTCCCAATCAACGGAATCAAACAGTCTATTTCATTGTTCTAGAATATGGAGGAATTCGAGGATGTAGTCAAGAGATTCTGTCAAGGCTCAGTTATCGAGTTCACTCTCACCAACGAGTTACAACACTATATCTTTCAGTAAGTCCTCTTTTGGAGTTTACAAAATCTTCAATTTCATCAACGAGCCGAATTAAATTTCAGACCAAGTTGGTGGCCTCGACGTAGTTAAATTATCAAATGTCTAATTAAGGTTGGTCCATGGTCCCACGGCTCATCAGCTCGCTTCGGCAGCATTCCGCCAGGCAGGAAGAGTGAGTCACCACGTGCCTGAGGCCGTGAAGACCCATAACCAAGCAAGTGACAGAACATGAATCATAATTACTCGGCGTAGTTACTGCACAGTTGACTCAGAGTAGAGCTCTTGGGGCTCTTGGGAGCGGGGACGCGGGCGATTGTTGTTGCGGGGTCGAAAATCCAGAACGAGTTAAATATTTCTTTCCCCCTCGTACACTCAGCTCTGTAAACCACACAAGCCCTTCCTCTGGCTGGGTATTCGCATCCTCTAGCTTGCATTCAACTTTCCGTTTAGAGCTATATATCACTTTGTTTGCCGCCATCATGTTCAAGAAGAAGCCCACCGTGAGTGCTACCCCGCATCTCAACCCCTCCCTATCTACACCCATCGTGAATGCTCACACTCAGCTTGACAGATCAAAAACCTTTCGCCGCTGCGGTCTTCAGACCGTCGCAAGATTGCTGACCAAATTATCAGCGATTACAAGATCGAGATCCCCTCAACGCCTCCCGCGGAATCCAGCGACAATGCCGCACCCGCAAACCCGGCGCAACCAACCCTCTCATCCATCCGCAATGCCCTCCTCCCCGAAAACTGCCTATCGGCACGCTTCACAACCACCGCCGGCCCTGACCTGCGCGAAGTCCAAGGCACAGTCTACGTCGGCACGCACGACGACAGCGAGGAACGCGTCCTCTGGTTCAAGATCGACCAAGGACCCGGCGCGGAGAAACGTCTATACCCCACCGTCTATACGCTGTGGCATAATCCGAACATCGTGCCGCTGCTTCACACGCCGGAGCTTGTTATGCGGAAACTACGCTCTGGTGCGGATTTGATGACGCCTGGTCTGGCGAATGAGCCGCCGTTTGATGAGCGCGCGGTTAAGGGTGCGGTTGTTGCGGTTGCGAGTCTGGATCGGGAGACTGTGCCGCGCTTTGTGGGAATTTGTGAGATTGATGTTTCTGCGCTTGGGGAGGTGCAGGGAACGAAGGGGCATGCTATTAGGGGGATTCAGTGGGAGGGGGATGAGGTGTGGGGTTGGAGTCCGTCTTCACGGCCTGGTGTCCCTGCGCCGGAGTACTTGGAGGGGTGGGATGAGGAGGTTACGGAAGAGGGGGAGGCTGGAGAGATCGAGGAAGGTGTTGAAGGGTTGGAGTTGGAGGATAAAGGCGAGCAGGAAGCTGGCGAGGCAGACGCTGGAGAGCCAGCTGAAGAAGAGGCCGGAGAGCCTGTTGTTGAGAAGGAGCCTACCACAAAAGGTTAGTTGCTGTCTACGGTAACAGTGGAGCACGTTTGGATACTAACGGAAGCAGAAATCGACGACGCGTTTGAAAAAGCTTTTCTTTATTCCCTGTATAAATTGAAACAGGATAACCCTTCTGCTCCTAACCACGGTCTATCTCTCCCCATATCCCCGTCCGCCTTGATAGCGAACATGATCACACCATTCCTTCCGATATACACTGCACAGCAAGCTCAATTCTATCAGATCAAAAAGACGAGCTGGAAGAACGTCAAGAAGTTCATCAAATACCTCGACAAGCAGGTACTGGTGAAAGCAAAAGACCGCAGCGGACAGGAAACGGTCATCCTGGACGTGGACTTCGACGATCGTCGAGTCATCAATTTCACTCCGTACCGGCTACCAAATAAGAGCGCGATTGAGGGCACAGGGAAGACGTCAAATGCAGCTGGCAAGAAGCCCGTAGCAAGCACAGATGGCGACCCTGCCGTCGGGCAGACACTCACAGTGCAAACCCTCTACCGGCCAACAGCTAAGCTAACCCCAACAATATTCCCTCCCCTATCCAGCACGCACCCCAGCAACTACTACAAATACTCCGACGTCTCCAAACAACTAGATCAGTATATTCAGTCCCAAGACCCTTCGATTGTCGACCCCCAGAACAAACGAATCCTCACCCTCACGCCATTCCTCGCCAACACCATCTTCTCATCTTCTTCAGCCGAGGACCGAAACACTCTCGCCCGCGGCAAGACAACACGCGATATGCTCTTGAAGAAACTAGTGGAAGACCCAACTCTACTGGCGCCGCACTATGTCATCCTCAAGCCAGGCCAAACGCTCTCCGACGTGAAGCCCAAAGCCGGCGCAGCGCCAAAAGCCAACATAACTGTCGAGCGTCGCACAGGCTCCAAGACCGTCACAAAGGTTTCCAACCTGGAAGTCTTTGGGATTCTCCCGAATCTGCTAGCTGAGGAGCTCCAGAAGAAGTGCGCCAGTAGTACGAGCGTTTCCCAGGCCAACGGAGCCGCGAAGGGAGTCATGGAGGTCCTTGTGCAGGGTGACCAGCGCAAGGCTATAGATACCGCCCTTACTCGCCGGGGCCTGAAGTCGCAGTGGATTGATGTGGTTGATAAGACGAAGAAGAAGAAATAGTGCGGAGAAGTAGATATGAATGCAGCTGTTTATAGTTGGATATGAGCTACGAATGAAACATGAAGTATTGGTCAATTCTTCAATGGATAGTATTCCCTTGAATCTTCCGGCTGACATTAAAATACCCGTTGAGTAATTCATACACGCAGAGTGACTCATAGATGTCACTACTCGTAGCCCTCTTAGTATAGGCAGATCTATACTCCGGCAGGACTTCACCGGAAAAGCCACCGGCCGGATATAAATCGGAGCCAGTCCGACGGAACCCCTCCACTCTTCACTCCGCATGCCGGATATATAACCCCCGCAGCCCGTCAAATTATCGAGCTATTCACTATCCACTGCATCAGAAGCATACCCATTGTATTAGAAACAACTGACAAAATGGCCGTCTACCACATCGGTACTCACTCCACCAACTCCCACTTCATTATAGTATTATAAGAGCTAACAACCAACCCCATTATTTCGCAAAATACAGTCCTCTTCCGCCTCAAACAAGGCGTGACACCCGCACAGCTGCAGCACTGGACAGCCACCGCCCAAGGTATGGTTGGCAAAATCCCGGGCCTGGTCTCGCTGAAGGCCGGCGGGCCGCTCCCGATCTGTGTGCCGCGCGCAAAGGGCTTCGATATGGGGCTTGTTGCGGTGCTTGAGAAGCCAAGTGATGTGGAGGCGTATGCGGTGCATCCGGCGCATTTGGAGTGAGTTTCTCTCTCTCTCTCTCTCTCTTTCTCCTATCTACTAGGCTTTTTGGGTTTCTCGGTTTCTGGGATGTGCTAATCAATTCGGGCGATAGGGTGCATAAGATGAGGGAGGAGTTGTGTGAGGATACGTTGGCTTATGATCTGGAGTTTTAGAGTTAAATGCCGATGGTCTGGTAGGCCACGTCTCGATCACTATGGGTGGATTACGGTGCTAATGAATTTACAGTACGAGATGCGGGGGGTCGAGATGCGATTAGTATGTGGTTTCCAAGATTCAAGGAAACAAGCAATGGTATTGTATTGGTACTTTTGCCCATCCGGATTGAAATCGAACTCAAACATAGCAAGCAAGCAAGCAAATGCAATGAAATGCAATAGATCATTACTCTTTCGTGTCAACCTTCTTGGAAGGGTGGTCGCCGTTCGCGTCTTCGTCACGGGTGCGCTTTTGGCCCGTGGAGTCGGCGGTGCTCTGCACAATAGGAACGCCGCTGTAACTCTGTTAGCAGGTGTCGTATTATATTATGGATGCGCTGAGATTTCTTATCTTACCTAGCGTCCTTCTCGACCTCGCGGCGCTCGGGCTTTTGGTCACGGTCGTTTCGGAAGCCTCGCTTCTGGTCCTCATCCCGTCGATCTCTCCAGTCGCGGTTGTTGTCACGGCGGCCGCCACGGCCACCACGACCTCCCCGACCGCCACGGCCGCCGCGGCCACGACCACCGCTGGGTCTGACTCGGCCGGCCTCGATCTCCTTGACCTTCTCGTCGCAGTATTCCTTCTTGCTCTTGATGTTGAGGTCCTGGCCCTTCCACTGGGGCTTGGGGTCCAGTTCCAGGAACGCCTTTTGCTTCTCCTCTGATGCGAACTCGACAAACACACTTCCCTTGAAGTATTTGTCGTTGGTCCGGCGAAGACGGATGGCGTTGACGGGGCCGTAGGGGGCGAAGAAGGCCTCAATGTCAAGTTGCGTGGTAGGGTTCTCTTCTCCGAACCCCTTGGCGTAGATGCTGCGCGCCATGGCCTGGTCCTCGAAGACCTTGACGACAGTGGGGTCGTGGGTATCCTTAACGGTCTCGGGAAGGGGGACCTTGCGGCGAACGGAGGTTTCATTGTCTGTGAGTTCAAGGGTCTCGGAAGGCTTGAGTGCCTCGACGATGGCGCTGAAGGGCTGGAATCGGCGCATGCGCTTGAAAGAGTGGAGAAGCTCGAGGGGAACGGCGTTGTTCTTGCTGCCACCGACCTTGGAGAGGAGGAATTTGTCCATGGGAAGGTTGGAGTCTGAGAAGTAGAATTCGACCTGCTTGCGGATCTCCACTGGGTCATCGGTCTCCTCCTGCGCGGAGGGATCGAACTTGCTCTCGTTGCGACGAGCCCGGCGATCGCGACCACGGTCCTCTGTTCTGTTTTCACTCTCGGTCTTCTCTGACTTCTCGCCGAGCTTAGCAGCAGCGGCAACAATACGGGCCTCTTCCGCGTCCTCAGACTTGTCGGCGGGAGCATCGTCCTTCTTTTCAGCACCATTAGCAGGCGCATCGGTCTCGCCCTTCAGTTCTGCGAGCACATCCTGAACATCCTTCTCGGCCTCAGCGTTGGTCGCCTGCGCAGTAACAGGCTTCTGTTCTTCAGCCATGGCGAATTAAACTCTTGCGACAAATATTTCGCGAAGTAGAAAGGAGAGGAGAGGAGGTTAGAAAAAAGGAACGAGTAAAATAACAGTCGTTCTAACTTTATGACTCAGTCAGTAATCAAGCCTACTCAGTGTTCTAGCAGACGGAAACGTGATTCACAAATGATAAGACAAGAAAGTGGCTGGAGTCTCGGAGGCTTGGTCATCGCAAAATGGCGGACGCGCCGATGAGCGATGTCCGCATGGGAGCAGTGCAGCAGCAGGACCGGGGTATCATTGTGCTCCTTACCTCAATTCGGATAATAATTCTTTGACTCCGCTATAAGAGACTCGCAAAACCAAAAACCCCTTCTTAGATTGAATAAGATGGTTTGAGAAGATTTGGGCGGGGGAAATTTTCTGAGCTGCGGAGCTCAGAAAGTTCGAGTCGCAGTTTTGGCCTGAGGCATACATGACTAGTCACCTGGAGACTAGCCTATTTAAAAGGGTTTTTGATCTAACTGCTTTGGGACAACATCCCTCTTTCTAATTGGTCCATCTTATCCTCCTCCAGCTCTCCTTCTGTTCTATACACTCTTCAAAGTGTCAATCAAGAAGTCGATTGTAAACTCCGAGTCTATCAGTAAAGACAATGTGACCATATATTGAAACTTAGTTGACACCTATATCCAGCTTGGAAGCCTGCTGTTGAGCATCATGCTTGGCGGCTTAGCATGTGTACAGCGCTGGGTTGTCCAGCGTACCTGCCTCGTTCTTTCCCTGCCAACCCGGCCCAACACGTAGCAATACCCTTCAATCTCAGTGACAGGCTTTTTCTTCCTTGCGGTCATCACTCAGCTCATGTCGGTATATATAACCCAGCATCAACTTAGCATTGTCTCTCTGGCCCTTCAAGTACGCCAATGGCAGCAACAGCGGTAGTCGTTTACACACTCTCTTCAATCCGCAATCAGTATTGATCTGACCTTGACGTTCTCGAATGATACTCCCTGCTCCCACCGTCCGTCAGCGAGACTAGGCCATTAATCGCCAGATTTATATACTCCGGTATTGCTGTGCCCATCCGAAGACACATCGCCTGGCTTTGCGAGAGCCGCCATGGCGGACACCGATGGTTCAAAATCAAAATGGCCCGTCAGAGATGTAAGTAGTTGACCATTCGTGCTGCATACCTTCAATCAATAACCGCAACTCCCAGATAATTTTCGTTGCTACGATCAGTCCCTTCATGATAGCGGCCTTCATAGAATGGGTGCTTTTCCTTGCCGCCTTCATATATTGTCTAGTCAAGGTATATCAAAAGGCCGATCACTGGAGTATAAAGGCTCTTTCTGTTTCCATGATAGTCGTTTTCTCGGCACTGAGGTATTTCTTCCATCGTCGTTTTATGCCAGGGAGAGAGCTAACATTCGGCAGGGGAATATTTCTCCCCGTCATGATAACAACCTTACCACTTCCTCCACATATAAGTCAGCGGTTCCCTCCGGCAATGGTTTCATTTCTCCAGTGGTTTGCATTTTGGGCGTTTGCCGGACTTCTCACGCTACCGTGACTGTTTTGCATTTACAGGATTATTACCAATTCAATCGGCAAGACACAGAGAATAAATAATGTCCTCGACGCTAAAACTGCACCGAAAATTGTCATCATAATGCCCGTCTATAAGGAAGAGCCGGAAGTCTTGATCAAGGCCGTGGATTCCGTCGTCGGTAGTGATTACCCTTCATGTTGCATCCATGTATTTCTTTCCTATGATGGCAGTTTTATCGACGAGCCATATCTCCGTGTGATCAATCATCTTGGCATTCCTATATCACTTCGGAACTATCCCCAGAGTATTGACGTGACATACAAAGGATCAAGGATTACTGTCTCTCGCTTCAGACATGGTGGCAAGCGGCATTGCCAAAAGCAGACCTTTAGGCTTATCGACAAGGTGTACGCTGATTATCTCAAGCAACACGATGATCTATTTGTGCTCTTCATCGATTCCGATTGCATGCTGGACCGACTGTGTCTCCAGAATTTCATGTACGACATGGAACTGAAACCAGGGAGCAAGCGTAATATGCTAGCCATGGCTGGTATTATTACGTCAACCACGGAGAAGAATTCGCTTATCACCGTCCTACAGGACATGGAATACATACATGGGCAACTCTTTGAGCGCTCTGTAGAATCAGGCTGTGGTGCAGTAACTTGCCTTCCTGGAGCTCTGACAATCCTTCGGTTCTCTGCATTTCGCAAAATGGCCAAATATTACTTTGCAGACAAAGCTGAGCAATGTGAAGATTTATTCGACTACGGGAAGTGTTACCTGGGTGAAGATCGCTGGCTAACGCACCTTTTCATGATTGGAGCCAGGAAGCGCTATCAAATCCAAATGTGTACAGCAGCCTTCTGCAAGACAGAAGCAGTGCAGACATTCAGTAGCCTCCTGAAGCAACGCCGCCGATGGTTCCTTGGTTATATCACTAACGAAGTGTGTATGCTAACTGACGTTCGATTATGGAGGCGATATCCGCTTCTATGTTTGGTTCGCCTTCTGCAGAACACCATCCGGACGACCGCGTTGCTTTTCTTCATCCTGCTTATTTCGATCATGACGACAACCAGCAGAGTGGATGATCTGCCGGTGGGGTTTGTTGTCATATCACTTGTGCTGAACTACACGCTCATGCTCTATTTTGGCCTAAAACTTAAACGATACAAAGCTTGGCTTTATCCGCTAATGTTTATTCTGAACCCTTTTTTCAACTGGCTTTACATGGTCTACGGTATATTCACTGCCGGCCACCGCACATGGGGAGGTCCTAGGACCGACGCCGCCAGGGCTGACGAGTTTACTACGCCCGAGCAAGCCGTAAGGCGGGCGGAAGCGCAGGGGGATGAATTGAACGTCGAAGTGGAAACTTTCCGATCAGTAGTAGAAGGGAGGGGAGGAGTGCCCGTCCGACCGCCAAGGAAGGTCACCGGGCGTTTTTCAAACGACGAATCTATGGGACCCAGAGGGGAAGCTGGTATGGTCGATGACACAGAAGCCGGCCTGACGAGGTTCTTGTCTCCTCTTCCAGAAATCCCTCGGATTGGCCTACATTCACCATGGTCGACGGAGTCTGTGATGTCGTCCGACTCTGGCTTGGAGCCCATCGAGATGCCGCATAAAGTGGAAAGCTTGATGGACCAAGAGAAACTATACCTCAGCAATAAGGCACAAGAAACCCCGAGCTCTCGTCAAAGTATGGATACATCCAGCGATACCCAGAGCACAGATGGTTCTCAGACATCGAAGCCAGACAGTGATGTGAACTGTACCATCACTCAAGACGATTCGGTTAACCCATTAGCAGCGCGAAATATGAATGCAGCAGCAGAAGCGGCCGAGTCGGAGCAGGTGCCGAGTGATCATGAGTCTGCATCAAACGACTCGTGTAAATATGCCGATCCCGTTACGACAGCACCGAGCGTCTCGGAAGGAGACAGCCCTCAAGCTCCGCGCTTGAGCAAGGCCCCGAGCATGGCAAAGTCTCGGAAACGAGGAACGGTTGCCTAAGAATCTGATAGAACGTGACTTGGGCAAGGCAATGCGCGGTGGATTTGGACTTGGCAGTACGTAAACTTTTACGGCATTAGTCATTGAAAGGATGCCCAGCAGACCGTTCTGATGGTCCTACGTACCAGAAGTGTATTCTTCTTATTTTGTTAGCGAATGTGAACACATTATTGTGCAGAGCGCATCGCAGGCCATCGTAGTGACACGGGCCTCGGGGGCCTTGGAATCAGCTCTCTGTGAGTGGTGAGTGGGTGAGTGATGATATCGATAAGCGACAGCCCCTCGATTCTGCCGGGACGGGCGGGCGGTGGCGGAGGGGGAATTCCCCAGCAGGAGCCAGAAGGTTCGATGGGCACCGGCCAAGGCAATAAGGCTGCACAAGGACAAGAAGTTTCATTTCACACAAATAGAGCCGTTCTTGCGCAGTACTTGAGGTCGAGCATCATCTCTGAATTCCGTGTTGAAACACAAGCCAATAAATTCTCAAGTCTTGGTAGTGGACCAGGAAAAAAAAAAGTCTTGACCGCTTGACGACCCAAAGCAACCCACGTTGCTGGCCCTAGCCACTTTTCAGATTCCTAAGACCGACGCTCCAGTGGCGCCGCTGCAAATTATTCCTATCGCTACCCATCCTCCCCTCCCACCTCTCGCTCTCTTCTCCATCTCTCTACCGATTCCCCCTCCTACCATCTATCCTCCCCCGCATACAAAAATTCCGTCACAATGTCTGTTGTCGGCATAGATTTCGGTGCCCAGAGCACCAAGGTTGGCGTTGCCCGAAACAAGGGTATCGACATTGTGCGTATTTCTGCCCCTCAGTCCAATTTTACTGTTTTCCTTTGCCCAAAGGGCCACGAGCTGACATGATATCTACCCAATTAGATCACCAACGAAGTTTCCAACCGACAAACTCCGTATGTACTATTCCTTTGCAGTTTCTGCGTCTTTTACTCTTCCTTCGCTTCTTGCTTATACTAACTTAGAGCCTGCGAATAGTTCCCTTGTCGGATTCAGCGCTAGAAGCAGACACATTGGTGAAGCCGCGAAGACACAAGAGACTTCCAACCTCAAGAACACGGTTGGAAACCTCAAGCGCCTAATCGGTCGCTCATTTAGCGATCCCGATATTCAGCTTGAGCAGGAATTCAGCGTCGCGCAACTATGTGACGTCAATGGCCAGGCTGGTGCTGAGGTTAGCTACCTGGGCAAGAAGGAAAAGTTCACTGCCATCCAGCTGGTCGCCATGTACCTGACCAAGATCCGCGACATCACCTCTAAAGAATTGAGACTCCCCGTCACGGACGTCACCATCAGTGTTCCGGCTTGGTTCACCGACATCCAGCGCCGCGCCATGCTCGATGCTGGTGAGATTGCTGGCCTCAAGGTTCTCAGACTGATCAACGACTGCACGGCGACTGCTCTCGGCTACGGTATCACCAAGGTTGACCTTCCCGAACCCGAGGAGAAGCCCAGGCGAGTCATGTTCGTCGACATCGGATACTGTGACTACACTGCCACCGTTGTCGAGTTCCGCAAGGGCGAGCTCAACGTCAAGTCCACGGCTTGCGACCGCCACTTCGGTGGCCGTAACTTCGACAAGGCTCTGACCGACCACTTTGCCGAAGAGTTCAAGGAGAAGTTCAAGATCGACATCCGTACCAACCCCAAGGCTTGGGCTCGTACCCTTGTCGCTGCCGAGAAGCTCAAGAAGATTCTCTCGGCCAACACGCTTGCCCCCATTAGCATCGAGTCCCTCATGGAGGACGTCGATGTTCGCGCTGTTGTCAAGCGTGAGGAGTTGGAAGAGATGGTTAAGCCTCTTTTGGACCGCGTCACAGTTCCTCTGGAACAAGCTCTTGCGGAAGCTAAGCTTAAGCCCGAGGACATTGACTTCGTCGAGATGGTCGGTGGCTGCACTCGTGTCCCCGCCATCAAGGAGGCCGTCAACAAGTTCTTCAACAAGAACCTTTCCTTCACACTTAACCAGGATGAGGCCATCGCCCGCGGATGTGCTTTCGCCTGTGCTATCCTCTCCCCTGTCTTCCGTGTCCGTGATTTCTCCGTTCATGACATCGTTTCATACCCCATCGAGTTCACATGGGAGCAGTCTCCCGATATTCCCGATGAAGACACCAGCTTGACTGTCTTCAACAAGGGCAACGTAATGCCCTCGACCAAGATTCTCACCTTCTACCGCAAGCAGCCTTTCGACCTTGAGGCCCGCTACTCCAAGCCCGAGACGCTCCCTGGCAATCTCAACCCATGGATCGGCCGCTTCTCTGTCAAGGGTGTCAAGGCTGATGCTAACGACGACTTCATGATCTGCAAGCTCAAGGCTAGACTCAACTTGCACGGTATCTTGAACGTGGAGTCCGGCTACTATGTTGAGGACGTGGAGGTCGAGGAGCCCGTCCCCGAGGAGGGTGAGACTAAGGATGGTGAGGTAAGTTTAGATTTTCCTTAAAATTCAGCCTCATGACGACATTTATTGTCAATGGACACTAACGCGGATTATGAACAGCCCAAGAAGACCCGCAAGGTCAAGAAGCAGGTCCGCAAGGGCGATCTTCCGATTTCCATTGGCACTGCCCAGCTTGAAGAGGCTCTTAAGAACACCTGGCAAGAGCAGGAGAACACCATGTACATGGACGACAAGCTCATTGCCGAGACGGATGAGAAGAAGAACGAGCTGGAGGGCACGATCTATGAGATGCGCGACAAGATCGACAGCATCTATGCTGATTTTGCCAGTGAAGAAGAGAAGGACAAGCTGAGGTCTAAGCTCACCGATCTAGAGGTACAGTTTACCGACACATGACTGAAAGCAATGATAGTAGCTAATTTTTTGACACAGGATTGGCTATATGAGGAGGGTGATGACACCACCAAGTCCGTCTATGTGGCTAAGCTCGACGAGATCCGTTTCGTCGCAGGTCCCATCATCCAGCGCCACAGAGAGAAGCAGGACGCTGAACGTGAGGCCATCCTGAAGGCCCAGGAAGAGGAGGCTGCGAAGAAGCGTGCCGAAGTTGAGGCTAAGCGCAAGGCTGAAGAGGAGGCCAAGGCCGCAGAAGAGGCTAAGAAGGCTGCGGAGAACCCCGACGCTGAGATGAAGGATGCTCCCGCCGAAGGCGAGGGCGCCGAGAACGCTGATGCTGACAAGCAGTAAAGCTGCCTCGTTTGAAATGACGCATATTTCATCTCATTTTGAGTCATTGAGCCCCCGCATATAAGCTTGATGATAATCGCCATGAATAAATACTCAATCTGCCGGCGTGTTCTTTTTACCCTCTTTCGTTTCTCCGTTTCTCTCCCCTCCAACAAACCACGGTTGTAGGACGATTTTCATTTTATTCGTTTTCTTGATGACACTTTGATACGATGATGCGGTGTATTTGGGTTTTAAGTCGTTTGCTTGCTTCTCTGGGCACCCATCGGCATGACACGAAACGGAAGGACTAGATATCAGACATATGGATAGACTGCGGGCGAAAAGTTTTATAAGTTCGCTACTAGAGAATTTAATACTACTTTTGCACATACATCTACTATAGATTCTTCTCTGTACCTTGAAATGGGAGATGCTGTCAGAAGGTTTGCCGCATCCGACAGATCTCCGAGCCCTAATCTCGGCTGGGATATCTGCCGCGCCCGACTTTTGCCTCTACTCTTCTCTTTGCCAACCATGACATTATTGTTAATTTTATATTCGCCAGAAACAATGTTTCACCTGTTCACCATCATATGAAACCTGAATCGTTCGCCTTCCATTTCGGGGGCGAGACGTCTGGTAGCCCACGGTATGGGCCGTGTGGGTAATGTGCTCAGAGATTTTCTAGTGCCTCGAGCAAGACACAGTCAAGACCATCAAGAGAGCACGAAAGCTGTCCACGGGTTGGCCACCAGTGCAAGAAAAACCAGAAACCATGGATGGATAGTGAGTGATTCCTTGAATCCGTCTCATCCACTTCAAATCTTTCCTCAGTCAAATATTCCCTCATGAGGGACAAAAGCCAATCAATGCACTGGAGCTTGAAGACCTGAGTCGGGCAAAGAATTTGCATGATGGATTTTCACCCGAAATCAGCGCCCTGGTACATCAGTTCAATTCGGGGATCTTGGACGTCATCTGGTCCCGTAGCTTAGTCGGTTAAAGCGTCAAGCTTATAGCTTTCTTAAGAGGGAGTCTTGGCGATCGCGAGTTCGATCCTCGCCGGGACCAGTATTTTTTTTGTCTACAGCACCCATCGATCAAGTCAACTCTTGTAGTTTTTTGTAATTGGACGTTTAGATGGGTAAATAACTGTTCGGGTTTCTGTATCTGGTTGGTTATATGGTTTCTAGGATTCCTTTTCGCGTTATAAATGCTACACAAGGGGATGTTCGTGGTGGAGCTGCCACTCCTGGATGGGGCGGCGCTAAGCAATATATGTGGGGGATTGGGGAGACCAGGTGAATCATTCATTTCGGAGTTGAGAGTTGAGAGTTGAAGTGGTTTCTCAGATTGCTCAGCTACTCACACATCAATATTATGATTGAACTGATCGGCTCTATACTCGAGATAAGCTTGAATGCAGTGCTGACTGTGCAGGAATCGAACCTCGGAGCGAACCGATTGGGAAGGATGGCACGCGAGGCCCCAGCTGAAGACACCGATGATCACGATCAGCTCTGCAGAAGTTCTCTCTCATGCGGTGGATCCTTCAACAATCGAAGTTTACTTTATTTTGTAGCTGTCTCTCCTTTCCTCCACTCCTCGTTCTCTCGACCTCCTCGGCCAGAGCAGGAAATTGATGATGAGTTTGGTCATGCCGAGGCCTCGTCTCCTTGGCCACCCCTTGCGGCCGCCAATATCAGACGAGTTAATACCGGAGCCTAACAGTATCAACTCTGCAAGTGCTTTGTCCCTAAATCCTCTACTCCTCAGTGGAGCCACCCAGCTCTGCCGACGCGATTAGCAGAAGATTGGCGGATTAATACTTTGGTAATGGTTCCAGGTTGTCTCCAGATTGTGACCCAGCGGATCGTTCGGCTGTGTCCTGAGTCTGACGTCTCTTTTTTTTTTTGCAGTCCCCTTCTTCAGTCAAACCCCTCATGATCCTCCCTTCTCTCCCTCCTAGTTCGCCATCTTTTCTGGCTCCCACGCTCGCTATCATTTAATTGTCTATGCGTCTTAGTTGCATCTAGGTCTGTCAGTCGCTGTCACCATCCTCGCTCACGGTGATCTAAGCCTGTCTTCCTGGGAAGTCTAAACACCGCCAATACCCCTTCCAGACGACACCATATTCTATCTTTAAGACGTCATTCTCGTCTGTTTCGAGAACAAGCAATATACACCCGACATAGCTCCAGAATGCGATCCCATACGTGACAATCTCATAGCTTCGACTCGAACCTACATCTTTTACCACTCCGAAATGAACCTTCGGGCTCTACTGGCTCTCGTCAGTATATTGGGCACCGCGGTGGCCGTGGCCATTCCGAGCTCCGACCAAACGAACTCATCGGCATCCAGCGGCCACGGAACCGTTGTTAATCATAGTAAACCATACTATCTGCAAACAAAGTACGGGCTCAACGCATCAGAGGAATACAAATATTTCCAGGAACCAGGGAACGACGAGATCCACGCCCATTATGACTCGCGCTTCTTTAAAGAGCCAGTGCCGAAGGAGCAGCGCTCGCAGACGCTGACCCATATCGTCCATTCGTATTTCAAGTTCTTCAAAGAAAACGATCTCGAGACCTGGATTGCACACGGGACCCTGTTGGGGTGGTGGTGGAATGGCAAGGTATGCAGTCATCTCTCACCATCGTTCGGCCTTTATGGGCTATGTTGGCTCACAGGTTGGTTGTAGATTATGCCCTGGGACTGGGATATTGATACCCAGGTCTCCGAAGCCACGCTACTTCGTCTCGCGGATAATTTCAACGGAACCGAAGTCCACTATAACACCACCAATCCGGATGCACAGCACTCCTACCTCTTAGACATCAATCCCTGGGCGCGGCAGCGTAATCGCGGAACGGGAGCAAACATCATTGACGCCCGTTGGATCGACATGCAGACGGGCCTATACATTGACATCACGGGGCTCAGCCAGTTAAACAAAGAGAAGCCCAATGAATGGGGCTGCAAGAATTACCACAATTACCTTTTGAACGATATATACCCGCTTCGTGCAACCTTCTTTGAGGGTGTCGCGGCCAATGTCCCTTACCGGTATGAGGCGGTCTTAAGGGATGAATATCATGATAACGCATTGACGGAGATACACTACAACCAGTGAGTTTTATGCGGGGTCTATGTAGAGCGACGACTAATTGGCGCAGTTATACTTGGAATCCGGAAATAGAGGAATGGGTATTCGATGAACCTGTCGAGGAGGGCGAGAAAGACGGGAAGAAAGATGGAGAGAAAACCGGTGATGAGAACGGAGAGAAAGATGAGAAAGAAGGTGATAAAGACGGGGAAGGGAGTGATAAACAATACGAGTAGACTCACTTGTGCAGCTTGGTTTATAATCGCGATATTGTTGCTGTTTGTACAACATGGATTTGTTGGAGTTTCTGGGACTGGAGTTACGGTTTGGACTGCATCAGCATACATAAGGATTTACCTTCTTTATCTAGAGCCAGCTACAATAACTAATAATACCACTACTACCGAGCTTGATATTGTGCTTCACTTATAGTTCTGTGTGTTACTCTATAGTTATCGAGTAACCTCCGAGGCTATCTCCGGCTGACTAACCAATCATAGAAAGTGATCGAAGATCAGCGGATTCATCATCAGCGCCTCTGCCTGCTCTGCTGTCGCCCTCTTTATAAGACCGCCAGGTCGCCTGCGCCGGCTTCCCTCATATGCACACCTGTCACACCGGCAGAAGATCCATCGAGGCGAAAAAATGGCTGACCCAGCACAACAACTGACCCTAGCGGTCCACCACCACGGCACTACACACCCCATCACTCTCCCCGCAGAAGCCACCCTCCAAGACCTCTCAGCAACCCTCGCCTCAACCTTTCACATCCCAATCGAGAACCAGAAACTCCTCATCGCGCCTAAACCAGGCATGCAAAAGGCACCCTTCCCACCAACTCCGCTATCCGAAACCATCCCGCTCTCCTCCCCAAAACTCAAGATCACCCTCCTCGGCACGCCCACGCGGGAAATCACCACCCTAAACACCCAAGGCGCAGAAACCCGACACCGCGACGAAAAGCGCGCTGCTGCTCAGGCCGAGGCACGCGCACACCTCTCTTCATCTTCCTCAAGACGCACAGGCGCATCAATCCACACCTTATCCTCCTCTAGCAGCAACTACACCTTCCACCGCCTCGAACCCCTCCCTCACCTCCCCAACCCCTCACGCAGCCTAACCTTCCTCCAACGCCTGCGCGACGACCCAGGCATCCGCGCCGCAATGGCGAATCACCAGTTCTCGGTCCCGCTGTTAACGGAGATGGATCCGGCCGAGCACACGACGTCCGAGTCACGCACGCTCGGGCTGAACCGGAATAAGGGCGAGGTGATTGAGCTGAGGCTCCGCACGGATGCATACGATGGGTACCGCGATTACAGGACGATTAGGAACACGCTGTGTCATGAGCTGGCGCATTGTGTGTTCTCGGAGCATGATCGGGATTTCTGGGATTTGACGGGGAGGATTGAGAAGGAGGTTGAGAGGGGGGATTG
The DNA here is from genome assembly GCF_016861865.1 of Aspergillus puulaauensis. Lineage (NCBI taxonomy): Eukaryota > Fungi > Ascomycota > Eurotiomycetes > Eurotiales > Aspergillaceae > Aspergillus > Aspergillus puulaauensis. The sequence continues at coordinate 1,904,080 of NC_054861.1, read as the reverse complement.
GAAGCATGGTGGGCAGAGTGTTGGGGGTGCGGGTGGTGCGGAGTTTTATAACCCGGGGGATTGGGAGGTTGAGAGGGAGGGGGGCCATGTGCATGATGAACGGGGGTGGGTGGGGAGTTCGCAGGTTTTGGGAGGACGGAGTACTGGTAGCAGTGCTGGTGGGGGAGCGATGAGGGAGGCTATGGCGAGGGCGGCGGAGGAGAGGGCTAGGAAGGCGAGGGAGGAGAGGGGCGGTCCGTCTTCTTGATTATATTACTTTTACTGCTTCTCTACATTTTGGCTCTATATACCCATGCATTGTTTTCAGAGTTTTGATAGACATGAACATGATTTGATGTTGACAGATACATAACTAGTTACAGATAAGCATATAATGGCAGTTACACCTGCTCATTCACAAACAACCCAGCCATTCCCTGGCCAGTTCCAATACACATACTCGTAACAAGAACCTTGGCCTTCGTCCTCCTGGCCTCACTCAGAACGGTCGCGATCTGGCGCGCCCCAGTCGCACCCAACGGGTGACCCAGCGCAATCGCACCACCCCGCGGGTTCACCTTGGCATGGTCCAGGCCAAGGGTCTGAACACAGTAAACGGCCATGGAGGCAAAGGCCTCATTGATCTCATAGATGTCCACTTCGTTCTTCTCGATGTTGAACTTCTCCAATAGCTTCGGAATCGCAGCGGTGGGGCCAATGCCCATAACACGGGGCGGCACACCCGCAACCGTAGCTCCAACGAACTTGGCCACAATGGGCTGGCCCAGCTCAATCGCCTTGCTGCGGCGCATGAGCAGCACTGCCGCAGCACCGTCCGTCACCTGGCTGGAGTTGCCACCGGTGCTCTTATCCCCGAACTGCGGGAACGCAGGTCGGATCTTGGACAGACTGTCCACCGTCGTTCCGTACCGGACACCATCATCCTTGGAAACAGTCACGGACTTCTCCTCCCCAGTCTTGGGATCCTTCACGCGGGTCGTAATCGGCACAATCTCATCATCATACCATCCCTCCTTCTGCGCCGTCTCGGCACGTCTAAACGACTCCGCGGCGTACACATCCTGCTGCGCACGGCTGATGTTGAAGTCCTTGCCGACATTCTCAGACGTCTGTCCCATAGGCTGCATGCAGTCCGCAGCCTCCTGGTTCTTCAGCACCTCGTCGTTAAACGGCTTGTTGAGGCGGTCGCCGCTGGCAGACATCATTTCCGCGCCCACGGCAACACCGACGTCGATAGCGCCGAGCTGGATCTGGTTCGCGATATCCTGGACAGCCTTGAGCCCCGACGAGCAGAATCGGTTCACGGATGATGCACCAGCCGTGTGCGGGATTCCGGCGGCGAGGGACGCAGCGCGGACGAGGTAGGCGGCTTTTCCGTCGTTGACCTATACCACCACACCACACCCGCATTAGCAATCACAACCTCATATACCATATATACATAGATACAGAAATCGAAAAATGGTAAAGTAGAACGTACATTTCCTAGGCAAACATCCTCAACCAGCGCCGGGTCGATCTGCGACTTGGCAATGACCTCCTTCAGCAGCGCGTAGACGAGATAGTCCAGGTCCGTATCCTTGAACCCGCCCTTGCGAGCCTTTGTGAGCGGCGTGCGCAGCGAGAGGGTGATGACCACATCATCGGGGTTTTTCTGTGTACTGTATTCGTTCGCTCACTGGTTAGTTTCTCATCTATCCTATTCAATTTCCCGGGGAATTGCTCCATGCGTGTGCTTGACGTAAGGTCGGGATGTGGCGGGAGCGGAGGTGAGGGGAGTAAGTAGACTTACATCGCGGCGACGCCCTTATTCCCCGGGCGGAGGTGTGAGAGGATGGAGTTTAGGCGTTCGGCGGCCATGATTATAGTGTTTTATTAGGAATATCTTAAATATACGGGTAAGATATTGGTGAGGAAAGTGATAAGGAGAAAAAGAAAAGTGAGGAGAGGGAGACGCCTCTTTGATGAAGTCAAGTCTGGGGCAACCGAACATGAGCCGAGGCATTTCTGCTCGCGACGTTATCCGACCATCCAATCAGCCAACCAACAGCTCTGTCAGTGTCTCAGCCGACAGCCGATTAACTAATTGGAGTACGGTGTGTATCACTAATAAATAATTCTAGACTTTCAAAGTCGACATATTGTTTCTGTTGACGAGAATCAAACCGATGGCCGCCAGGTGCATATGATCGGCAAGCTATCTGAAAATAGTACCTGTGACACATGTTACAAGAACGAGAACAGATCTTGTGATTAATGGCGTGTAAATGCAGTAAATTACCAGCAGTGAATACATCGACCGATTCGTAGAGTATAAGAGGCTTGTACTTCAGAACTATACATAGCTAGATTGTACGCACATCATACATATAGACATATATCATCCACGCTACTCCGTCTGAAGAGCCCGAATCCCGCCCTTCCAGATCTCGAACTCTACTTCGTCTTGAAACTCAGACTGCCCAGGAACAGGTCCGCCCGCCCATGGAGAAAAGACCAGCTTCATGGTTCGTTGAATCGACTGCTCGGTTTGTTGAGAGGGCGGGGGAGCCGATGATGTGAGCTGGCTTTTTGCAGTTTCTCGGGCTGGGGGATCCCTTTGATTGGCCGGGTTCTCGTCCGGGCTAGAAGCTATACTTGATGGAAACTCTTCCTCCGTTATTTCCTCTTGTTTCTTTGGCAGTGTCCGATCAACAATAGGTACAGCTATATTAGCCTCCGCGGCAGGATCAATGCTCGCTGGCCGGAAATACTTCTTGAGGGCAATTCGACATGCAATCTGCGTAACCCAGACAAGACCCAATGTCGGGGTCTTGGGGGTTGACCGTTGAAACCCAGAGTAGATACTCTGACCCAACGGCTGTGGAGAGTCCCCCCACCCAGTGAAGAATCGTTGCTGATGTTGCAGGCTGAGAATCTCATTCCTGACAGGGTTACCCACCAGGTACGAACCGTCGAACTGCGGTGGGTCTTCCTGCGTCGGCTGGGGCGATGACGACGGTAAGTTCGGTGTTGACTGGGGAACCGCAAGACTTTGTTGATTCAGCTCGACATTACCCGGTTCTGACGTGCGTATTCGGGGTAAAGGCGATGCGGCCGATTCACGATCAGCGCCGGGCCTATACTCTCGCTGTTGCTGCGTGGCGGGAGAAGACATGGGAGTCCGGTCCTGCGGCATTCGTGGGAAATTCAAGGGAGCCTCACCCTCAAACCGATCCGAGACTTGATTAGCAACAACAATGGCAACGTCTTCGCTTGCGGCCAAATTACGCAGCATCTGGCCTAGTTTGGCGAGCTCCCCCGAGCGCGTCGATAGCCCCGATATATCATGAGCAGTATGCTCAGCTCGATAATTCGACGTGATAGAGTCGATAACAACGAGCCCAACATTGTATCGCTTAATCGCAACAGGCAACTGGTAATTCAGAATATGGTCCTGGGTCTCGAGGTCCATAGCATTGATAGACAGAACCCTCTGTAGCGAAGGAGCATCGTCACGCGAAAGGCTCGAGAGGTGCGGATGAGACTCAATGAGCTGAGACAGCCGATTCGTAGCAAGCGGTGCCTCCGTAGAGATGTAAATGGCGCTTCTGGCCGCGCCTCGAGGTGGTGGTAGCTGCGCAGACAGCAGCAGACTGAGAAGAAACTGTGTCTTGCCACTCCCACTACAATGTGTTAGCCGTTGGCCGCGCGTTGCCCATAAAAACCACGTTCAGGTGTATATATACCTTTCACCAGTGACTTCCGTCACATATCCTGTGGGAATTCCTCCATTCAACAAGGTGTCCAGTGTGGGGTCAAGGGTGCTGATCGTACACCATTTCGACAAATCGAGTTTGGTCCGTGGACCTGGAATCAACGGAAGGTCAGGGTCGAGGCTGCTGTCGGGTTGTTCGTCCTCAGGACGCGAGGGGGTTTCGAATCCGACATCGTGGTGCAGGGCTTTTATGACGTGGTTAGCTAGACGGCGGACGTCTGCAGGCGGGACGTGGGCGCGTCTGGCGATTTCTAGGGTGTCTAGCGAGATGAGATCGACTGTGTTGACTCTGGCTCGTTCGAGGGGCGGGAGGATGTGGGTGTATGATTTGACGGAGAAGTTAGGGAGGACGGATAGAAGATCCATGGAAGGGAGACATGGGTGAGAGAACGAGTGGGAGTTGAAGCTGGAGCTGGTGGAAAACTGGAAATGGAAATAATCGAGAACCTCGGGTGGAAAGTTCCCGCGGTGCCTGAAACCGAAACTTGGTGGGGAGGGCCAATCAGGATGGCCCGATTTGGACTATACACAACAATATAAGCTTCTAGTCTAGGTTACGTCTACAAAATTGGTTTCAATAATTAAGTGGGTCGTGTCATGAACATGTGGCCATTGCTGCGTAACGCCTTAAAATCATACGTACATAATCTATAGTCGACTCTCCCGAATAGTTGTTGGGGCCGCCATTGCCACCTCCGCCTCACCAGTCACCGCGTCTGCTGGAGCATGCACCTTCACCATCTGCTCCCAGAATTGTTGAACCGCTCCCCAGTATCTCTTTTCATCTTCAACTATCAACGCACAGTGCGGGCTCTTGTGGAACACCACGCTTGCCACATTGTATCCCCGGATTCTAGCATCGTCAAGATGAGTCTGTACTTCCTCCCAACGTATCGTCTCATCTGCTTTCGAGAATAGATATAATCGTGGAACGCGAGCGGAAACAACCAAACTGTCGTTCAATTGCTTCTGCATTGCACTAATCGAGCTTGTAATACCGACGGCCTGGAGCCCGGTTATGAGCCCTATAGCCGGGAAGAGCAAGGCTCTATTCACTAATTGGATAGGTAGAGGTGCGGGGGGGAGGGAGTAAACGCTTGCTTGGTAGTTGCGCATGAAGGTCGTATCGCCGGGGCAGCTGTCAAAGACGATGCCTTGCAACGGGAGTCTATGGATGCCGCTCGGATGTTGTCGGTTTTGCATGGAGAGGATCAATTGGATGGCAATGTTGCTTCCGCCATGGGAAAATATGTGCAAAAGCACTCCATTAGGGTTTTTCTCTGGGTAACCTGCATTAGGCCCCAATATCCGGCGAACGGCTTCCCTTGCTGGCTGTAGTCGAGCCCGAATGACGGCGAAGGAGCGAACCGTCATATCGATCATGCCGGTCGTTATAAGGAGAATGGCGGACTTGGGGAATAGCTGGCGGTGGTAGCCCACATATTTGCTTATCCGTCGAGGGGTTGCACCTCCGAGCCAGGTACATAGAACTATGAGTGCTGGGTGTCCATCCGGTGCGGTATAGTCACCCGTACTTGAGGGTTCGTATAGCCAGATATTCTCGCCAGCAGGCTCCAGTGGGTGAAGAGGGTTCATTTTGATAAGTATATCGCACTTGGGTTATGATACTAACCAGAAAGGATGCTGATGGGACAGAGTTTAAAGAGACGAAATCTCGGAGCACTGGGGAGAGTGGAGGGATCAGGGGCCGTCCCAGATGCGTTACCCTTTAGTACCAAACGGCTGACACCTTGCATGGAGAACCTATCCGTGGCTCGGTTCAACAAGCTACAGGACCGGGTGGAGCGGATATTGAAGAAGCCCCATAATCAACCAAGGGGTTGGTTTATATCGATCTCCGGACCAGCTCGGCCACATACCCTCAAATGGGGCTTCCACGCGGTCTCACCGTGTTCAAACAGGACGTGGTTGAGACAATGAATTGGCCTGGTTTTCCAGAGAGTGGCGTCAACATTCGGAAATCGTACCCCCCTTCCATTCCCCAACGGGCGGGCAGCTCAGTAACCCCTCATGCTCCACATAGATGGTAGTGACAATTCAAGGCCAGTCAGAGAGCCCAGATGGATTTCTTTCAGCGAACCTAAAATCACAATCGCCGGTTCCAATCTGAGCCAATGGTGGATATATGAGATCTTCGAAGAAAATGACTGGCTGGTAAGCAGAGTCTACTTCTTTGTTGGGGCGGAGAAGATTCAAGAAGGAAGAAACTGCCATCACGCCGCCACAGTTCATGCACGTCGGGAACTCCGCTGTGGTGTTCCTCGGTCCGACGATTTGAACAGAACGGTGCAGGCCCGCAGGGTCTGGTATGTGAGAATTACTCTGGGTAGATTCGGGATCTGGGTCCGATCAGAAGATCTGAGACCTGTGGTTCTGGCTCGAGCCTTTAGTTCGTGGCAGTTCTTTGTTGACCGTTGGTGCGGCTACTGGATCTCTTTTCGCTCGGATGGTCCGGGTGCTCGGGCGATCATCGAGGTCACGCAAAATCAAGACTCAAAAGGAAGCAACGACGATCTGGCGTAGGAAATTTGTCATTCGAAATTTGATGGCCATTCCGGAGAATCGTTGGTTGTCTGTGGCATATTTGTCAGACTTCCTGATACACCTTGCTTGTGGTTATCAACAGTTGCCTACCACGCGCCCTTGCCAAAGGTACCTCGGAGAATCCCCGCAGTCAAGGTCTTTTCAAACAACATTAAAGCAACCATTCAGGAAAGCCACATCCTGGTGGTGGGTGGTCTGCATTATGTCAAATTCCAGGTGAAATTTTACCGGAATTTGTTGTTGACCGTCGTGTGAAGGAAAGATGACAAACGTCAAATATTTCAGCGTTGCCCCGCATTATATATAAATGACTCGATGTACGTGTCTAGCTAGCGCCAGGATCCTGGAACCATCTGTAATTACATTTGATTTACATCTACAAGCTTAAGCAAATAAGATAACAATTTTAGAATAGATTATATTAGGCTTTTACTCGACGACGCGAAAAGTTTGATATCTCAACCAAAGAAGCGCAGTATCGACTCCCATGAAGCCAGTAAGATGTAGGTCAAGGAACTAATTTAGCGTGGCAATGGCGGAAAACAGATAAATGGCAGTGGAGGTGAGGAATGTCGCATGTAAGACCTTGTGTAAGTGATAGCGACGTTACGCACCGAGGGAGCGTGGTTATTGCGCCCCTTGCCGAGTGCAGTTCTGTACCACACTCAGCTGCTCGGGATTCCTTCCCACGCAATCCGTGGCGGGGGAATTCGAGAAGCGACTATCGGGAGTAACACGGCGGAGGGATTGTGCACCAGGGGTTTATGCATGAGGTGACGGGGTTAAAAGTATACAACGGGATAGGCAATTCCCATGGTCCGCCAGAAAGGAAGGAGTTTCGAGCGTCCAAGGGACGACTCGGATGCCAGTCCTGATGCTGCAAGAGCTGTCAGAATTGATGAAAGCAAAAAGCCGGATATCTAAGACAAGGGAAGCCTGAGAGGAGTGACCACCGACTAGCGATTACCGGTCAGATTCAGTTCAAACCCCAGGTTTTATCACCACAGAAAGCCGGGGACCCGAGGTTGCCTACTTGATGCATCAGCAACTCAGCGGCATTACGGGTGCCAAGAACAACGAGGTCGCAAGCCTCTTGCTATATCCATCTTTGACATTTTGCGGATCATGGCCTTATAGGCATGGACAGCTGTCAGCTTGGGACGAGCGGTTTTCAGACTGATCACATTTTAGCTATCACATCGAGCTCTCGTGGAGAAATAACGGTCGACTAGGGCAGTTGAAGCTGCACCGTAGCGCTGCCTGAGAGCTGCCTAGGGGTCTTAGGGGTCATTTAGCAACCAATGTCACACGGGGGATCGGAGTACTGACTCAGATAAGGTGTGATTTATGCTGGAGACTGTTGTGCATTGCACAGTGCACATCCCGGAAATTAGAAAGGTGGAGATCATATTTGAGATTAAAGCGTAGTCGTGCAATCCAGGCCCTGGCCAAGCCGATAAAGACCAGTCCTGGATCGGATTTTGAACACTTCCCCTGCAAAGCTAGCTTAAGCTGGGATGGAATAAGTGAACATGGATAAGGCTCCTTCAGGATGGAAAAGAGGACTACCAATGCACAGGATGTCTGGATTGACATAGCTGTCCACTCGGATCAGTCGCCTCATGCAGGTTGGCTGGCTCGGTTAGAGGCCTGAGTTGAACGTTCACTTGGCTGCTGGCCTTGATGTGGGCGGCATCGTCTTTGGCTCGGTCCATTTGTTCGCTTTTTCTCCGGGGGGCATCACAAATGCATGGGGAAGGGGGCGGAAAAAGCAAATCGAAGTCGTCGTGTGATTCGGTTTTTGGTTTGTGCTCCAACCGTTGGCATTTCAAATTGCACTGGAATGTGTCGAGCAGTGGCAGTGGCTTGATGTGTGACGACGATCCATGCCGGGTAGATCCGACAATGCTGAGTTGGGAGTTGAATCGGGTTGCTGAGTTGGGGACCTGTGTTGCAGAAGTCATTGCCTCAGGCTCTGCGTGATACAGCCTTGAAGCTTGGACATCTCAAGTCGGCAACTGGGGCGTAATGTCCTGTTGGTTGTCGACGGAAGATAGCGACAATCATCAAGCCCTTCGCCGGGTGATTCTCGGCGAAGGCACCCATTGGTGTTTAGGTTAAAGGGACCCAAGGAACTGCGCGACATTCTGTGACAATCCAAGATGAAACGGACTACTCCGGAGTAGAAAGGCCAGAACTGGTTATCAGCGACAATGGCCGGGTGTTATCCACGAGGTCCACCGTGGTCCATGGCCGGTCCGCCCCGAGCGACAGTGGGCCTTTTTTCTCCTGGTGGTGCGAATGTGCGTCTGTGCGATGCTGTCCAAGGCCACGCAGGGAGCCAGCCTGGACTAACACCAAGTGCATTTCCACTAACAACCTGACCCAACCATCGGTGTCTGTGACTCCTTCCATATTAGGTATAGATTCCGTCCATGCCCCATCGATCCGAGTTCGGGCCCAGAGTTGAGGCTTCTGGCGGGATTCAGGAAACCTTGTTCCCCAGCCGCCCACAGTCACTTCGATGGGCGCCTCGCCTGATATTGCTTGACCAGTCGACTTTCACGATGTGCTTCACTACCTCAACTCAAAGCCTTCTGACTCCTGAGTTTGAGAAATAAATCTTGTCAGCTTGTCGACTTTTGATGAGTGTCGGACTCGGGCGCGGGCGCGGAGGAGAGGCTCTCGTCATCCATCGGGGTCATACACCGCAGGCTGATGGAGGAAGCGCAAGAATGGCGGCTGAGTCGAGGCAAGATTCCATCGCCGTTCCTTGGTTCCAACAGACAATCATCACAAAACACTTCCAAGGTTGAAGGTCATTGTTGAATAAAAGTAAAAACTGACTCGCCGAGACCTGGAATCCTGTACCCGTAACCCAATACCGCGGATCGAGTGCATTCCCAAAGCCCAGGTCTTGGGAGATGTTTGAGCGTCAGACAGCAGAGTTGGCCAGTGCTTTTGCCCCGATTGCTGCTGTCTTGCAGGAAACCTTGGAACATTCTTCCAATAACAGTGACTGATGCCCACTCCACCTGCACAGTCGCGCAAGTCTGGAGCCTGGAGCGCAGATAAAACACGGATCCTGGAAAGAGTCTGCTGCAAGCCTGCAAAGTGCAAAGTCTTCGAAGCTGCCAAAACTGACTGATGGGATTGTTTGCCTGCTCAAGACTCGGGTTCGGGACAGTATGCCTATGACAATCATAAGTTCGGCACGGAAGTAATGCTTTGTTCATAGTCTAAGGTGGTAGTGCCTAGTCTGAGGAATCGGCACTTGCACAAGTCCGACCGGCGACAAAGGACAGTAAGATTATTTGGAAGAGCACAGCGGCGCAGCGAGGTTCGAAACTCTGTCGGACAATTTCATCCAAAGACGAGAGTTAGATCCATGCTTTCTTTTTCCTGCGAGATGAGCACATCTGAAAATTGAAGAGTGAAGACGAGCCCCAGGAGCACAGACGATGCCTGGCAAAGTCAAACAGAGCTACCCGCCAATCAAGCCCGATCCCAGGCCCAGGGTAGCCAGACCAGCGCCCAGCCGGATGCCAATCCATGCCCAGATAGGCAGTAGACTTACTGGAGACCAAGAGCTGGTGGTGGCACGAGTAAAACGACGGCCCAGCTCGCTAGCCGGCTCCGGTTAGCCTGCGCACAACCCCGTCCCCACCCCCCTATTCTTCCATTCCACTGCAGTGCCCACACCCACCCACCGCTCCGGTCGGGAGCGCGCTATCGGGTCTTCAATCAGACTCCTCCAATGTTGTCATCCTGCTCTCTTCGGAAGAAGACGAGTGAACAAGAGCCTGGAGGATGGCAGCAACAGCTGAGCAGTTGAAAGACAATTATCTGGCATCTCTTGGTTGTTGAATCTACGATCATCACAGTTCGAGTTATTGTTGTTGTATGCTATTATTTATTCTATTATTATTGTTTTAACCCGCTGATCTTCGTCTCCGTCAGCCTGGTCGATTTAACCCCGGCCAAAGTACTTAATTTTCGTTAGTGCTGCCCAGTCAAGCGCCGATAGTTAGTGACTGTGAAGCGTGAACTGACGGCTGACTTTGCCGTTTTTGACCCTCTTTTCTATCGCGGTCTCCCCTCTCTCCGACTCTCAGTCTTTGTTCCTTTGAGTCCCGTCTCTCCACGCTGTCGCTCATCGAGTCTCTTTCCTATTCTATCTCTTACCCCGATAGGGACAAGTCGTGTCCATCCAATCTCACCCTCTCTTCCTCCTTTCTTTTTCCTTCATTCTCTCCCCCTTTGGACCTTTCTCAATCTGTATGATATATCGTCCTGCACTCCTCAGCTTTTCGTATTCCGTCTGGCTGTCACCCTGGTGCTTGCCTTGACTGCCGTCCCTCGCCTTCGTTGAGCTGGCCAGGAAGGAACACAGGTTCAATCCAGTCAGCCAAAGTCGCTGAACTCCAAGTATATACAAGTCGTTCCCGTGAGTTGCAATTCTCCTGGCTCCCAACCTCCTCAATCCTAATTGTCCTCGGTGTCCTAGAATTGATCCATATCACACGTCAAAATGGCTGCGAGAGCTCCACCACCAGCTCCGATCAATGAGACGGAGCACTCCGTCAGCCGGATCACTCGAGAGGGAAAGAAGATAACGTACAGATTGAACGTTATGCAACAACCCGAGCGTGCGAGAGCTTGCGGTGCGGGTGCTAAGTGTACGCAGAACCTTACCAACTTTTGATCGAACATGAACATGGTACTGATATGATGAGCTTGAACAGCGTCTGCGGACCGCCGCCCTGTTGATCCTCCCCCGGTTGTCGAAATGCGTATCTTCGAGTCGGAACCCCATGATGATACCCACAAAACCGATATCACATTCGCTTACAACGCCAATTTCTTCCTCTTCGCAACTCTAGAAACCGCTCGCCCCATGGCCCAAGGCAGACTTGCGCCAACCCCGAGCTGCCCAGTTCTCACTGGTGTCCCGGTAGCTGGTGTGGCATATTTGGACCGACCATCTCAAGCTGGATACTTTATTTTCCCCGACCTTTCGGTGCGACATGAGGGCGTTTACCGCCTGAGCTTCCACCTGTTTGAGCAAACCAAGGATGCGAAGGACGCCACTGAAGGGACACAAGCTATGCCTCCACCAGTTCCGGGCAAGTTGTCAGCACCACAACAGTTTTTGGACTTCCGATTGGAGGTGGTCTCGGTCCCATTTACGGTCTATAGCGCGAAGAAGTTCCCCGGATTGACCACCAGCACCAACCTCAGCCGCGTCATTGCAGAGCAAGGCTGCCGTGTCCGTATTCGACGGGATGTGCGTATGAGACGCCGTGGAGACAAGAGGACAGATGACTACGACTATGATGAGGAGAGGATGTACAACAGTCGACGTGCCGACCGATACGTTACACCAGACACTTACGCCAACGCCCCCTCAGAACGCCCTCGCTCGACAAGTATCAGCACTGTTGACCATGCATATGGTTATCCGTCCCAGCGCCGCCCGTCAGGAGCCGAGTATGGACCTCCAAACCCTCAGGCTTACCAGCGCCCAATGCCCTCTACTCCTGCGCCCTCCTCTACGCCTATTCCGCCTTCGATCACGGCTCCTGGCCCAGTCGCCATCCCTTCTTCTACACCTTCGCCTGCTTCTGCCCATGCACCGGCTCCTGCTGCTGCTCATCCGCCACTACACACTCCATCGTATCAATCTCACTTGTCATTTGGTTCGACACAGACTCAGTACCCAGCTCCCCCGCTGTCTCATGTTCCTCAGCCAGCCGCTACCCCGACAAACATATATTCTCCTCGGCCGTCGATATCCCACGGAAGAAACCCATCAACAAGCACGGAGTATGAGCACTCTTACCCGTACCCGCATTCGCGTATTCAAGCAGAGCGCCCGCAAGGTTACCCGAAACCACCAACCGCATCCTTGCCTCCACTACGTCTTCCAAACACTTTCAATATGCAACCTGGCGAAGGCCACCATTCTCTCGAAGCCCCTGGAATTCCTCGATCCCAAACTCCTTCCAACATGGTCACATCTCTACCTCCCATTCAAACACTCCCAGAGCTTCCACCAGCTTCATCTCAGCCAGCGAGCAGTATTGGGTCTAGTCCAGGAAATGACTATGGACCCGTCAAGGGCCTTTGGGAAACGAACCAGACATTGTCGAAACGGACGCACGAGGAGACCTTCGGGCATGACGAACGACCACTTTACAATGGCATGCGGCCTGATAGTGAAGCCTATCCTGGTGGGATGCAGCGTCGTCCTTCACACGACAGAGTTTCTTCGCTCTTGGGCGGTTCCGACCAGATGGCCTATAAGCGGGCCAATGGGCGCATGGTTTCGAAGATTTCTCCTGCTATGCATTAAGCAAAACAAATCGGCGTTTATTCATTATACCACTGGTGGGCCTCTGAACGGAATGGCGTATAGGCGAAAATGTCGCCCATTGACAGTTAATATTTTGGGATTGGCAACAAGACCACTTAAATTTTTTTTTACACTTCCGATTTCTTTTACCATGGTTACAGGCTTATTTTTATACTTATTTTCATCTTTCGACCGCTGTATATGATTCTGTCCGTCTTTTTTTTTTTTTTTTTATATTTTATTTGCTTTGTTTTCCCTATATTCCCCAGAACTCTGCCATCCATCTGATTAGAATGACGGATTGTTGCTAGGTGTTCCGACTACTTGGATTTTTCTATGATTCGAATGACCTGTTTTGAGCGGTCTTGTTTTTCTATACTTTTTTTTATCTACATTTGAATAGATGTGCGCAAACCGTGGGAACCACATCAATTGAGACTTAAAGTCTATTTTGCAATCATGATCTACGAATAGGACATAGTCGAACTGTATCCTTCATTCTATGGTTCTTATTAGGATCTTCTAGATATGAGCCGTAGAATGCCCGTTCCTGGGAGCAAGTCAACATCCTGCATTCCGGACGCGAGAAGACTATTCAGCCTAACAAGGAACAAATAATTCACGTATCTCGAGAATCGACTATTAGAATTTGAGTTTATTCTTTTTGTTCCTTATATTAACCCTGGTCCCTGTTTCTTTGTATCTGCACTCAAGCTCAGTTCTGTTGCTTGGCGCGACAACCAAAACAACAAACAACTCGTCACTCACAACAAAACCCCTCCTCGCCCACGCTCAAACACCTGCGTCGAAGGAGACTTTATTGCAACATCCTCCTCTTTGCTTCCTCGACTCTTATTCTAAAGACGAGAAGAAAAAAGAATAAAAAGAGAGAAGCAAGAGTGAGAAGAGCATCAAGATCGGTGCGGAGGTGAGAATCTCCCCTCCCTTGCGCGCTTCAGAATGCAAGAACTGACAAACAAACGATTCTATGCAGATGCCTTCTGCTTCCGCGGCTCGAGCTGCAGCTCCTGATCGAAGTATCGACATTTACTCCTCCGATATAGAGCCAGACCACCAGCTCCAGCACACCCTCGAGTCAGCAGCCGCTTCGGGCCACAACTCCACCCGCAACTACAGCAGCTATTCGTCCCGAAAACACGGCTGGGACGCCTACCACAGCAATGACGAATCTGATCTGTTCTCCGAGATCTCGGGCCAATTCGACGATGCGGAAGAGAATTTTGGCTACGCAGACGAAAAAGACGAACCGGAGTCTCCACTCCCAGAACACACCGGTATCCCAGCAGCCGCTTCTGCTTCCGCTATTAATGTGAATGGCTCTGGCTCTCCCTCTTCACACTCCGTCAAACGACGCCGATCGAACGACTGGCCGCACCAGTCTGTGGAAAATGTTTCGGCACCGACCGCCCGCAAGGAACAGGCGAGTTCGCGCCAGCGCTGGCCCTTTGGTCGCTACTATGAACGCCATGCGAGTTCAACCCACGGCTCGCCGAGGTATGCACGTCCCACTGGGCGCCGGTCGCGGTTCGTCGAGGGCCACATGAACGACACAGTGAGTGAGAAGCCACCTAGTATCTTCTTCCGAGATATGGAGGGGCAAGCTCGCGGTAATGAGCCCGCTGCTCGCGCTGCGAATAGACATTCTGGGATTTTCCGCTTCGGGAAGGCGGTTGCCTCTGCGTTTAACCCGTTTGGTGGATGGGGAAGTGTTTCTGGTATCTGGAAGGGCTCGCAGGTTCAAGATAGGCCGCAGGAGGCCACGAATGATCGGCTTAAACAGGCAGAGTTGGCGTATGAGGAGCTTAAGCGAGCGGGGTATCAGGGGACTGCGAAGCGGAGCTACATGCAGAGTCTTGGTTCTGGGGCGGGGAGTGCGGGTATCCCTGAGGAGACCTGGAAGTCTATTCGGGAGAAGATGGAGTATGGTAGTGCGGATGCCAGTGGAAGTGCCACTGGTGGTGTTCAAAATTCACGACAGAGCTCTGAACAAGCTTCGGGTAACCGTGACTCTTGGAGTGGGAGTTCGTTACTGCCAATGTTCCCTGATCTACGAAAGGCCAAATCGTCGCTGGCGATTAAGAAATCAGATGGCCAGGAAGTCCGGCACCAGAGGTCTCGCAAGGATATACAGCGGCACGCTAAGCTCATGAAGCGAGTCAGTAATCTTGAGGACAAGCTTGATCGGGCGCGGCGGGAGCTGCGAGAGATTTCTGGTGAGGCAGAGCAGTTGATGCCCACCACTGTGAATGAGGAGAGGCCGTATCAGCGCAAATTCGTCCCAGGGGCATTGCCTTCACTCCCATCGGAAAGACTCCTGCATGATCCTGAACCTACCACACCCTTGAGCCCACACCCAAACGGCACCCTTGAGGCTCAAGATTCTGAAGATCTGGCCCAGTCTCAAATTCGTGTGAACAAGGCACGGCTCTTGTCCCCCAAACCGTGGCACAAGTCCCCTACTGAAACCCGCCCTAGCTCTGCGAACAGCGCATCGTCCCGCAAACGCAAGTCCCCGGGCCCTGAATCAAGAAAGGGCCCAGACCTATCCACTCAGCAACAACAGCGACCTCCAGACAACACACAGGGCCATGAGCAGGGGGGAGAAAACGAACCCCCGAATCAACTGGTGACCGCGACAGAACCAACTCCAACCCCGGCACCAACACCCGTGGCAGTATCCAAAACACCACTGCGCAAGCCCAAACTCCCCAAAACCGCCCGTGGCGATAGCCCTGGCTCAGTCGAACGCAAACAGAACCAAAGACGCAGCCCGGGGCTTGAGAACAGCCGTAGCTCCCCAGCCGAAGAGCGCACACCCACAAGCCGACCGCTCCGATCCCTGACGCGCAACCGTTCCGCGACACCGGTGCTCAGAATGAAACGCGGACGTGGGGATCTGCGCTCTACTGTTTCTCCTGGCCATGATGAAGACAAGGAAAACTACGATGCTGAACAGGAAAACGACGATGGTGATGCAGGTGACAGCGGTAGCCCTAGCAAGCCCGCGGGTCATGGCCAGCAACAAAACATAGTAACTCCAACTCGGACATCTAGCAGGAGAAAGGCGCAGTACGAGTACATCCCACCCGTTCCTCCGCTGCCCAAGGATCTAGCTGCGACTGCGGCAAAGGTTGATCGCCGCCTGGCCAAGGAGATGGGGAAGAGACGCTCACAGAAAGAGAACGGTGTCATCGATGGAGGGTTCCAGTGGCCTGAGGATATTTTCTAATTACTGCTTGCATTTTGCGTTTTGCGTTTTGCATCTTGTTTTTGTTCTTTCCTGTTTATTTGTTTGGAGTATCGCTGGATGGTTGGAAGGGTGTTTCTGATTCTGGTTTGGTTTTTGAGACTAGGATTGGACTATTGAACTGGAAGTAACTGAACAGGATTCGATGGGACGATACGATGAGAGATGTCAAATCACGAATGTACATGAATGAATTATGAATTGCGATTATTGAAGAAGGGTTTTGATGCATTTGCATTGCACTGCTTTCTCCCTCAACATGAGCACTTGAGCGACACTGATGTCGACATTATAAACTAGAAGATAGCTGTTGCATTCGGATGAGAACTCACACCACCTAAACAACATACTGATCAGCCCAGTCCTAGCAAGGAGAGACAAGCAACAGAACAAGAAAGGGAAAGGGAAGGAAAAAGAAAACTCACCAACAACATTCGCCGGCGCACTCGTCACAAAGAAAGTCCACCTCCCCAAACGCCTACAAGTCTCCGCCAGCTTCTCCAAATCCCACATCTCCCCAAGCGGTATCCCCCAAAGCGCCAAAATATTCTGGTGCATAAACCCGATCGCGCCCCTACCCCCCTCCGTAGCCGTAACAGGCCAGCACTCAAACGTCGGACTATCCCCAGCCACTGCAGCAAAATAGCAATCATGCAACCAGTCCAGCACCTCCTCTTCCTGCTTCAGACCCGCAAACGCAATGTCGCCGTGGCTGCGCAGTGCAGCAGCGGTGCGCTCGTCCGGCGCGAGCGAGTGGTAGCGCTGCACGAACCCCGAGCGCACGAGGAGGATGTCGCCTGGTCGGATGGCCCCGCCGGCGCTTTCGGGGCGGATGTCGAGGCCTTGCGCTGCGGCGCAGGCGGCTAGCTCGGCGTGCGAGATTGCGTGGCTGGTGTATGGGTCGTAGTCTTTGTTATGTGACTCGGCGTAGGCTTTGTAGTCTAGCAGGACTGCGCGGGAGGCGATGCAGTGGTTTGACCAGTGGTGGATGCTGCAGCGGGTTGTGGGGTTGGGGCCTTCGATGTCTTCGGATGTAGCCTGTTTATAAAGTCAGATTTCTTTCCTGTGTTGTTTGTTTCTAGTATTATTGTGTTTGTGGTTATGGTTATGGTGGACGGGGCAAGCCGAGACGAACGAACCCCGTTGTAGAAGCATTTGGAGCCCAGGTGGGCGAACTGTTGGTGGTCTTGTCAATTGTTGTTCTGCACGTAAAATCGTTTAGATGGAGACTTACATGTCGAAATCCATCCCATTGCGTTCCACTTTGGGTATTCATATGATATACATCATCGTACCCGACGCCGCTACCCAGCGGCTTGATTTTATGCTCAAAGACCTCTCGACTGAAAGCTGGGGTCTTGGGCACATCGGCAGGGAGACTTGTTCACCCGTTAACATATATACCCATCAACTTCAGCCGGAGCCCAGGAGGTAAAGAGAAGGACATACTCCAATCGAACCATCTCACCAGTCTTGATCTCCGCAGCTGCAGCCTTCACTCTCGCCGGGGTGAGAAGGTTCAACCGGCCAATCTGAAGCATATGCCTGTTAGGTCTTATAATGATAATCCAGCCATGACAAAGGCGAGAAGACAGTCAAGGAAGTACCTGGTCATTCTTCCCCCATACCCAGGCCGCCTGGTCCGGAGCCCCGGGGATCTTGGGCAGCTCCTTACGCGAGGGAAACCGGGAGGCATCGGGGTTCCAGGGAAGCTCATTAGGGCTCTGAGTTGCCCCGCGTCCGGTGAGGGCATCAAAGACATTGCTGAGGCGTTCAGTTGGGCTCATTCTGGATTGTGTGGGTTATCTTGTAGAAGCTGGTGGAGTTAGATGGAGGTGTGTGGTACCAAGAGGAGGCGTATAAGGAAGAGGGGATTGACGGAGGAGGAACCATGGTGCATTTCAAGCTTTGGAGTTCGACTTTGATAGCCGGGGGATTGGGAGCCTCGACCGAGGAAGAGCGCGGAGACAAAGCGTGGAGAGATGAGGAGAAGCTCTGGGGTTCAGATGAGGGGTTAGCCACTTGCCGGCCTAGGTAATGCTTTAGTAAAGTACTGTCCCGAGTTACATGATTGTAGTGTCTACTGAGTAATGTAAAGGCGTGTGGGCTGTTATTATCGAAGCTGACTTGACGGTCGACCTCGTTTTATGTATTTTTTTCTTGAAGAACTGTCTTCGTCCACTAGGTATGATACAAAAGCACCGTCGCTGTTCTAGGACGTCGTCCTGGATCCAGCCGCGCAGAACACAACAAAGTACAGGTATAGTACTATTGTCCAAACGTCTGAGTGGTGCAGCGAAAGCCCATGACCAATAATCCATGCAAAGAAGACAAACGCCGCATACGGACACCATGCGAAACCAAAGCCAGCCAGCGCAAAGCCCAACCACCCGTTCGAAAATCAATGCAAATCCAAACAAAGTCTGCCAGTCTTGACAAGCTTGTCAAGTCCAGGTCGAGTTCTTCGGGGAATGCTACCACCTGACGCCGGAAAATATCAGAAACCGTAGACCTCACTCAGGAAGGAGTCATCACTTCCGAGTCGGAAAGAGAGAGAAGATTGTAGGAAAATATCATGTCCACCGCTAAATGCGCCATCAAACAGTTTCCAAGCTAATGGTATAACAACAAAATGGGACCAACTAGTTCGCAGTTGGGACGCCGGTCGACTGCGACATGTTGCGGCCTCCGCGGCCTCGGCCACCATAGCCACGACCGTAACCACCCCTGCCGCGACCATAACCACGGCCTCTGCCACGGCCCCGGTGGCTGCTCCGGTATCCGTCAACACTGCCCTGGCCGAAGGTCTCAATGTTCCGCTTTTCCTCCTCACCGCGCCATTCCCGGCCAACAGGTCGAGCACCGGTAGTGTCTTCACGATCACGGGACTCACTCGAGATGTTGTCGAAGAATGATGTCGTCCTGTTGTAGACGTTCGCTGTTTGAGTGGTTGGCGCGAGTTCGGCAGTGCTAATCGACTGCGAAGGAGATTCAACCTCCTGGACAGGAGAACCAGAGGCAATGGCCTCCTTGACCAAATCTTGCTTGTTGAACTTGGCATTGGCAGTTGCAAAGTCATAGTCGGTCTTGGGAACGTCCATCTTCTTATTGCCCTGCGCTTGTTGGTGCTGGCCTCGGTGACCGCCACGGCCGCGAGAATGCTGGCCCCCACGAGGAGCACGGTTGCCGTCATAAGGTTTCATTTCACCTAGCTGTCTGGTGACACCTTCCACGGAAGCTTCTGCTTGCTGAGGCTTCTTTTGTCCATTCGGTTGAGGTAGCTTGGCCATAGCAGCGGCGACAGCAGCCGTAGCCGCACGATTTGCCTCAGTGATAGCGGCTTGAGCAGTGCCTTGGCTCACATTATTCGCACCGGCGGGAGCTAGAGGCGCGTTGGCTGCCGGTCTCGCAGGAGTGATCGGAATGGCAGGTGGCGCACGTCCTCCCCGGGGCCCAGTCGGAGGGGCTCTCTCCGCAAGAGATGCAGTTGTTGCCTTCACAGCTTCCGCTACGGAAGGCTTGGACTCAACGGGTGGAGTGGGTGCGCTTTGAGCCGGTGCGGTAGCTGGAGGGATAATCTCCTGGACAGGTGGCTTGCTCATGGGGCGATCACCAACGGGCAGCTCGGAAGTTGCTTTGGGTCCAGTTGGAGTGGCCCGCTGAGCAGGTGGAGTTTGGTGCTGGCCTGGAGGACCAATTGGCACCTGGGGAGGAAACTGTCCTGGACCTCCTGGGCCAGGGGGGAAGCCTTGACCGGGTGGAGGGTACCAGCCAGGAGGAGCTCCATACGGCATCGGCGGGTAGCCAGGGCCAGGCGGGAAGGGGGGATACCGTGGCCCATATGGAGAGTAAAAGTTTTGGAATTGCGGCTGTTGAGGGTAGCCTGGAGGAGGTGGGGGTGGATGCCCTTGAGGTCCTTGGGGTCCTTGGGGTCCTTGAGGGGGTCCTTGAGGTCCTTGAGGGGGTTGTTGAAGCGGTTGCTGGGGTGGTTGTTGCGGCTGGGGAGGGACGCCTTGAGGGCCTGAACCGGGGGCTGGAGGGGCTGGACCTGGACGAGGCGCGCTCTATTTGACAAGATTAGCTAACTGTTTGAGCCCCTTGTCACATAAACGTAGGTAACATCATGGTTTTTGGCGTATGATCTATTCAGAAGGAAGGCAACGGAAATATCCACATGGTTTTTGCGCAATTCAGAACAGGTCTGTGTTTACATCCGAAATATTTCATCATTTGATCATACGACCAGCCAACACAAGGTATGGAGAATGGGCTGGTAATTTGGCGGGTTGTACTCACCCCTAGGATTGCCGGGTCATCTGGCATCTGAGGAGGTTCGGGCTGTGCATTCTCCTTCGTATCCTCTGCAACGCTGATATCTTTTACATCACTTCCGCGGAAGACAATGTATTCGTAGACACTGTTGGATGGAGGTAATTCTTCGGCAGGGTTGCCTCGTCTGCCTTCGGTTCCGAATGATACGACATTCTGCAGAGCGATCGTGGAAGCTTCGGGGTTGATCTCATGTAAAGTGCCGACATAGCTAGAAAGGGTTAGGTGGCGAATACTCGGAGATATGGCGCGAGAGGTAGGATGGCAGATATAGATCGAGGAACATACCGAATATCACTTTTTGAGATCAAGTTAAAGCGTTGACTGCCAGGTGTTAACTCCAAGCTACCCGCAAATACCTTGGTTCAGGCCACTGACCCTATTAAATGGTTCATATCCATTTTGGCGTAGAGGATTGCGCGATTGACGCGCGAAGAAGAAGGAGGGTGGAGGGAAGGAGGTGGAGTGAGGGGAAATAATAAAGTCGAGAAGAGAAGCTGGAGAGATGGAGAAAGGGAGCTGAGGTGAGGAGACGGGGAGGTGGAGGAAGAGAGAGGAAGAAGCTGGAAGCAGAGTTTGTGGTGCGAGAAGGGCTCTCCGCTACGGTCGGGCACAGGAGCTCCAACAGCAGTTCCAGTGGTTACCCAGGCTGTGAATCAGCGATTCTCCGAACAAGCATTCTCATTGCTTGTGTTGATTTTTACATTCATTTCTTTTGTATAATAAATCTTGTACATACATTTACTGCGTTCCTTCTATACTAATCATGTCCGCTTCCACCCATCGCGACGACTTCTTCCAGACTACGTACGTACAACCCCCCTAGTTCTCCCCGCATCTTTTTGAGTCTCTCTCTGACAAGTTTAGTTCTGCTCTTGATCAACAACAACGAAAGGACGCCAAGTCAAAAAACACAGACGGATCCCCAATCAGACTGCAGAGCAAGATCCTTGCAATTGAAGCGGACCCCTTCGATAATGGCTCTGTTTATGTGGCGCAAAGCGGTGGGACAATCAGGAAGCTAAATCTCGAGGTATGTCGGTTAATTGCTATACTGTATGTTTGGGTGTCGCATGAGATTCATTGTTAACTTTTAACTCGCATTGATGTATAGACCGGTGAAACTGCCTCTATCTTCAAAGGACCTACTGCACCCATCACGAGCCTTTGCTTTAGTCCAAACGGCCGGATCCTGTTCGCAGGATGTTGGGACAAGAGCGTTTGGAGCTGGGACATAAATTCAAAGCAAAAGAAGCTACAGTATGAAGGTCACACCGACTTCGTGAGAGCCGTTGTGACGACGAGGTTCAAGGGCCAGGATCTCCTCCTGTCGGGTGGTGCCGATGCGCAAATACTGGTATTCGACATTGCGAGCGGGCAACAGCTGCATGTGTTCAAGGGCCACACAAAAGGAATCCAAGACCTGGCAATTGACCCCTTTACCCTAGACCCTGACAGTGCCGAGCAAACTGTTTTTAGCGCCGGTAGTGACAGGGAAATCCGTCACTTTGATATCTCCAAAGGCAGCCACGACCTGACTGGCACGGAGGCACTTTTGGCTCATGACACAAACATCAACAAGCTTTACTTCGATCAGGATGGAGATCTCTGGACAGCTTCAGCGGATAAAACAGCAAAGTGTCTCGTTAGGGAGGACGGCTGGAAACCGAACCTCACACTCAACCATCCCGATTATGTGCGTGACGTGGTGGTCGATGAGCGTGGAGGATGGGTTATTACAGCTTGTCGAGATGAAGAAGTTCGCGTATGGAATCGATCGGTGAGTTCCTTATAATTTCCTCACCCAGGCGCTTGCTGATGCTTTCATTAGACTGGGCAACTATACCACACGTTTTCCGGTCATTACGAGGAGGTCACAGGCTTGGCCCTAATTGGGCTGACTTTGGTCAGCGTTAGTATCGATGCTACCATCCGGCAGTGGTCTCTGAAGCCTGATGATCTACGGAATGCCGTAGCACAGGCAACCAACCCTTCAACTGACGAAGAGTCGGCAAACCCAGAGTCTATGCTAACAGAAGAGGAGGAGCGAGAGCTAGCAGAGCTATTGGAAGAAGACTAAAGGAAAAAAGAGCCAAACCATGAAAGCAGTGAAGGCTGGCCGTAGCCAGGAGTATTCACTAGTAGAAACACCGACCCGGTGTTCACTGTTGTAACTGTAGAAGTAACAGACATGCCACGTGATCGCCCCATGCAACCATGACGCAAAGATTCGAGTGCGGGCGGCCGACGATCAACCCGAGGGAGCCAGAGTCCATGCGAGAAAGCCACTCGATCACCCTCTTAGCTCCTTGAGCCTCTATCGTGCCCGGTATCTCGCATAATCACCGAGAAGTTTTCAGGACTCTGATTCCACATCACGTTTTCTGCTAGTTCCTACTTCTTGTCGCATCCGCCTCATCGGCTCCCCCGCGCGTCGTTGACTTGGTACCTGAACATCAGTGCGGGCAGTCGACTTCTCTGCTTGCAAACCCCTCCCTTCGGGTTCCAGCGGATTGTATTCAGATGCAAGAGCGATTTACAGCGAAATAACGGACTGTTCAAGATGCAGGCGCAACAGACCCAGGGCCACGATAATGCGACCGGCGCGGGGCCCAAGCTTGTGAACCGGTTGGGGGCTAGTAAATCCCCGTATGTGAGTGATATCCTGAGTTCCACCTTACTTACCCTAGTACTGACTCGTGTTCTATAGGTTAGAGCACATGGACACAATCCTGTGGCCTGGCAGCTATGGGATGCGGAAAGCATGGAACTCGCCCGGAGGCATAACCGGCTAATCTTCCTCAGCATCGGCTATTCAGCATGCCATTGTACGTCCCCGCTATTTTGTTGCAATCACGACCAAAGATAGCTACTAATGTCTTGCAGGGTGTCATGTTATGGAGAAAGAGTCGTTTATGTCGCAAGAGGTAGCTTCGATTCTCAACGAGTCATTTATTCCAATAAAGGTTGACCGAGAAGAACGGCCTGACGTCGACGATATATACATGAATTACGTTCAAGCAACCACAGGGGCCGGGGGTTGGCCGCTAAATGTTTTCTTAACCCCGGATTTGGAGCCCGTTTTCGGTGGCACTTACTGGCCCGGCCCGAGCTCGACCTCGTTGCTTGGCCCCGACACGGTCAGCTTTATCGAGATTCTGGAGAAGCTGCGGGATGTTTGGCAAACTCAACGGCAGCGTTGTCTCGACAGTGCGAAGGAGATTACCAAACAGCTGAAAGAATTTGCCGAAGAAGGAACACACACGTACCAGGGTGACCGCCAAGCCGACGAGGATTTAGATGTTGAGCTTCTGGAAGAGGCGTATCAACACTTTGCATCTCGGTACGATACGGCCAATGGAGGATTTGGGAGAGCACCCAAGTTCCCGACTCCGTCGAATCTGAGTTTCCTCCTTCGTCTTGGAATTTACCCTAGCGCGGTGTCTGATGTCGTTGGACAAGAAGAGTGCGAGAATGCTACAGCAATGGCTGTTAATACACTCATCAGTATGGCCCGTGGGGGTATTCGAGATCACATCGGCCATGGATTTGCGCGGTATAGCGTAACAGGGGACTGGGGCCTACCTCACTTCGAAAAGATGTTGTATGACCAGGCACAACTCCTAGATGTCTACGTCGATGCCTTCAAGATCACCCACAGCCCAGAGCTGCTGGGTGCGGTGTACGATCTGATTACCTACCTTACATCCGCTCCAGTCCAGTCTGCGACAGGGGCCTTCCACTCGTCCGAGGATGCCGATAGTCTACCAACCCCCAATGATACAGAGAAGCGAGAGGGTTCTTTCTACGTCTGGACCCTCAAGGAGCTAACTCAGGTCTTGGGCCCGCGAGATGCTGGCGTCTGCGCTCGCCACTGGGGCGTGCTCCCCGATGGAAACATCGCACCGGAAAATGACCCTCACGACGAATTCATGAATCAAAATGTCCTTTCGATCAAGGCTACACCAAGTAAGCTGGCCAAAGAATTTGGCCTAGGTGAGGATGAAGTAGTGCGAATCATCAAGTCGAGCAGGCAAAAGCTGCGGGAATATCGGGATAAAAACCGGGTACGGCCCGATCTCGACGACAAAATCATTGTAGCGTGGAACGGATTAGCGATCGGTGCCCTAGCCAAGTGCAGCGTGTTGTTTGAAGAGGTCGACGGTTCAAAAGCGACTCAATGCCGAGAGGCTGCAGCCAAGGCAATCAACTTCATCAAGGATACTCTCTTCGAAAAGTCCACGGGACAACTCTGGCGGATCTATCGCGACGGCAGCAAAGGAACGACCCAGGGCTTTGCCGAAGACTATGCCTTTTTGACCGGTGGACTATTGGATATGTATGAGGCGACGTTTGATGATAGCTACCTACAATTCGCCGAACAACTACAGCGTACTTCCCCCTCCCCGAAAATGGCACCATGAGTTGCTATAGTTACTAATGGCTTCTTTTTCCTTTACAGGCTACCTCAATGACAACTTCCTTGCCCTTGCCGGCTCAACCCCTGCAGGCTACTACACCACCCCGTCGACACCAACCCCAGGTTCACCGGGGACTCTACTCCGGCTGAAGACCGGTACCGAGTCTGCCCTTCCATCAGTCAACGGGGTAATCGCACGCAATCTCCTCCGCCTCTCCAGCATCCTCGAAGACGACAAATACCGTGTTCTTGCCCGCCAGACCTGCCATTCCTTCGCGGTAGAAATCCTCCAGCACCCGTTCCTCTTCGTCGGCCTCCTAGATGCGATTGTGGGATTAGAAACGGGGACAAGGAATGTTACAGGGGTGTTCAGCACCGCAAACGCTACAGCGTCTACTTCGAGCTCGGGTCCGTCAACCCAGGAAGGAGGAGGAGGGGGCCCACCAGCATCCTCGGGGCGGGACGCACTGGTGAAGAAAATTCGTGCAGAAGCGGGTCTATCCCTTTCAACGTCGGTGACTACCGTGGCATCTCTGGTGGATATCAGGCCCTCGCATTTGGGTGACTTTGTCGGGAACCAGTCTTTCTGGCTGCGCACGCGGAACCAGCTATTCAAGGATCTGAAGACGGGGAATCCCGCCAGGAATTATCTGCTAGTATGTGAGGAGGGGCGCTGTCAAACGGTTGATCTATAATGAATGACTTTCAATGTTTTGCTCGTTTGATTGTTTTGGCCGGGGTGGTTTTAATTTTAATTGGAGTTGGTATACATATACCTACTACATAGGTTGGCCGTTGCTTATTATTTGTGAAATACAAGGTGAGGACTCGCTGCAGATTGCATCCCTAGGAGGGCGTGGATGGTGGACTACAGCACTAAAGCAGTAGAAGTGACTAGCAGAGTCTTGGAATAAAAAATGTATGCACCTACAATAATTCCACCAAGGCAATCACCACTGCAATAGCCACCATAACCCTCCCCGCTCTACTACAGCCAGGCGCTCGTGTATGAGTAAAGATCGACCGGAAGAGGAGTCATTAATTGATGGATACCGCACAATGTTGCCCTGAAGATTTATTAATGACGCATTACAATTGGTCTCGCGAGCTAATTTCGTATTTTCTGTACATATCTGGGCTATGGTGCCTGTGAGTGAGGCTATTCCCAGCGCCCGGGTGTACAACCGCGGCAAGAAGCGGGAGGTCATTGTTAATGTATTAGAGTAAGGTAAGTATATTGAGCCATGGCATTGCGGCGGGGAAATGGTCTGGTTATTATAAAGAAACCTAGCTAGGAGCCTTGGAGATCTAGTAAATATATCCTCAGAACAATAATTATTCTTTCTAAATCCTAGACAAACCAGACTGCAAAGTAAAGATTATAGGCAAGTCCTCTTTTAATATCTTTATTAGTACTAGTAGTGAAATTACTCTTTATCTCAAGCCTACTATAATCTTTAGAATTATATTCGACGACTGATAGAAGGTAGACTGGTGCGCCGTAGACCTTATGCTAGATAGGTATATTATCAGGCACGCAGAGGCCAGCTATTCACTTAACAGCAACAACAGCTGCCCCTTTACCTATGGGATTAATGCTGGGTCCGACATCTACATGCGGCTTACTGCTCCTGATCTATTTGGCTGGGGTGGTAGTAAGTGTGTCACGCTTGCGTCTGCCCCTCAGAAGCAGCTCACGCCTGATGCATGTCCCGGCGATAGCAAGGACCTCAAGAGGTAGATTAGTGATGGTGCCGCCAATGCCTTGAGCCAGTATATATCGCCTCAGAGTGGCAGTTTAATGCCAATGCCCCATGTTCATCATAAACGAGACACTCTCACCCTAGGGCCGCTGGTCATAATTCCTGAGAGCTTCCTAGAATGTCCCGGTGAAGGCGGCGGGAACAACAAGTGCGTGATCTGCTTGATGTATGGTAAAAAAAAGAGCAGCGATGACAAGCGCTCGGACGTCGTCATCGAGCGCCGGGACGGTGGCTCATGTCCTTTGTACCCACTAGGGGATGATGAGCGTTGCTCAAGTGATGACGCGCGGCTAACTCTAGCCCGAGGAAGATGAAACTGACATTTGCAGACAACGGAAATTACTTCACGTATCTAAGGTACCCCAGTTGTAATGTGAGGACCAATGGCTCAACTAATATCACCAAGGTATGTTCCATTTGATTTGACGACTATTTCAAAAGAACGCGAATACTGATTAGGGCTTAGTGGTATATCCCCGAGTTTATGTTGGCTGATCCGAACGACGACGACAAGAGAAGATGCTCTGCTAGGACGGTCAAGCAGAATACGGTCAAGAGCAGCAGCGGTGTGTACGAAGTCAATGGAATCGCAGAACTTCCCGTGAAGAATTTCCGGTCGGAGCACGTTTTTGAAGTGCACCTCGTCAGCCACTTTCTGGAGTGGGTGTGTGGAGGATCCAGTGAACTTACATACGCGAGCATTGGCGTCACGGTTCCTTTCCCCGATGGGTGGACGCGTCCAGATTCTACATGGTGCGCCGCAGTATTTGGAGGTAAGTGCTTCTCATTGCCGTATTTCGACCACACTCTGAGAACATATAGGGGGCAAGGGTGGCTTACAGTGGTCTCGCAACAATGGCCCAAAGAAGAACTGGGTGAAACATACGGCGGACAAGCTCGGTAGCAACGCCAACACAGACTTGCTCGTCCTGTATCACGACAAGCCCAACGGAGTAAATGAGGTCATTACAGAAGGCAAGAAGTCAGATCTTGAAACCGTAAGCGACGTAGAGGGCCCGGCGGATATGGTGATGATGGTAAGTTTCCCTGTCTGACCTACGTGCTATAATTTTTATCCTCGTATGTGTCTGACTGGACTGCTAGGTTGCCACCACGTTCGACTACCTAAAGACTCTCCAGGACCTGTGGATGAAACCCAGTCAGGACATCGAGTTAATCTCCGATGAGTTTGATCGTCAATACACAGAACAGTACCACAGCAGTCCACCGGCAGGCAAGACACTTGGAAAGCCGGATGCACCTCGAGGTGTCAAGCACTGGGGAATGCGCACGCTATGGTGCTACTGGATCGACCGACATTTGGCGCTGGTTGAGCAGGTGCAGAGCGCTTGGCATATATCGGCCAAGTCCCAGGCGCAAGGATATAACACACAGGCGGCTACGGACTTTGCAGGGCAGACTATGACGAGCGGAGCAGCCGCGGTCAGCAAGTTAAAGTTCCCTCAGAAGAACCCCGGCAGCCCGCTTCCTGGAGATCCGCTGAGCCCGTCGAATCAGAAGAGTAGGTATGGCATGTGGGGAGACAATGAACTGAGGCAGCTGGGGTTGTAGAGGACATAATATTCTGGATTGTTTATAACCAAGGTTGTTTGCAGACGTAGAATACCATTTTCATTCCTTGTCATAGGTATTCCAGGAACCAGGCACAGGCAGATAATACCCACCTTAGAACTGCCGTGATAGAAACAGGATATTGTAAAGAGTATGGTTCATGTATGTATAGTTCGAGTGCTCTGATTAGACGTTGACCATTGCACTTCGCGTGGTTATGTAATATGTAAGAATGGCCCTGGCAACCACCCTGCCCCTCCAGCCTTGATTTACTGTACCCTTCCGTCCCTCGTATTTCAGTTCCACAGTTTCACTTCTTCCAATCTCCTAACACAAACATCTACTTGAGCGTGAAAATGTCCGACAGCGAAGACAGCGACGCCAGTGACTGGCAGGAAGTCCGCCACTACTCCGACCATCTGGGACATCCCGTGGTGCTGGAACAATATGTCGAGCCTGATAACCTCCCGGACCCCGACCACATCATCCCCATCCAGGTCTACAGTCTTGTCCCGCTGGATGCAGACCATGAAGTCCTGCGGCAGTATCTTTTGCAGACTTTTTATACCGAAGAAGTTCTGCCATTATTTGAAATCTACTCGTATTGCCCGCCGGATGCCTTTGCCTGCATTGAGCACAACCGCCGTGAAATCGCCCATCGCAAGCAGCAACACCGGTTGGGCGCTTCTGACCCGCCGCTGCTGATCCCCCAGTTCTATGGCCATTACCACCGAGCCCCTGCTGGCCGCTGTATTCTCCTGCGGTCCCACAGCTATCGTCTCGGCGATACTAACGACGAGGACCGGCTGGCAGAGACTGGTGAAGGCCCGGACTTGCTCTTCTTCAACCGCTCCTTCTCCACCACTCGCAGCCACGTTGACGATGGCCAGCGTGTGTTTTCGGAGCGCCGTAGACCTGGTGACGAGCTCTATCTGGAAGCATTTGAGCTGTCTATAGAGCGCGTCCGCGACCAGACTAGGACGGGCCAGATAATAATGACCGACATCGTCAGCAATGCCAGTGGCTTTGTTGGGGGCTCGCTCAAATACGCCATGGATGTAGACGAGGGCGCACCTCCCGACTCAACCCCGGCCCCGGAGCAACATATCCGTCACCAGTTGGACCAGCAGTTCACAGCGGGGGGCTTTGCGCTTGACCCAGCATTCCTTATTTCCCAGAATGCCGGCGGGGTGACTGTCACCAATACCCCTGACGGGGCTGAGCCTGACCTACAGTACCCCGTATACGTGCCTTTTCTCTCCCATCTCCGTGGCCCTGCGGCAATATCTCTCCTCGAAAGCACTTCTCGTCTCCTGACCGCAGCACTGGTGTCCCACTTCCCAGCCCAGAAAACGCTCACCCTTAAATTCTATATCCCAGAAACAAACAACTGGGCCGCTATCCTCCCCGCCCACCGTAACGCCCTGGGCCAGGAAACCACCAACGACTTCCCCATTGGTGCCCTCCACACCTTTCCCCCGAATAATAATGAAACCCCCGTGACTCATCGCGTCTCGCCGCAGTTGCGCCCAGACGCACTCAACACCGCCCAGAGACAGCTCGCGCATCCGTACCGCGTCTTTGCGGTTGTGCTTGATAGAGCGAACTTCGTCACCGAAGCGGGCGTCTATTTTTACATGGCTGACCCCGACACGAGCCAGAGGGATCCTGCTATAAGCGGTCCAGATACTGAGGTCTGGCGCAGCGCTGGGATGCGCGAGGTGACGCGGCGATTGGCGATGCTGGCTGTTGAGGAGGCGCAATCGCATTAGATAGCCGGAGGTTATTGGTCCAAATTTCAACTCGTCTTGAGGTTGCGGCTCTAGCAGAAGCTCCTAACATGATTATTGAAGATGGCTGCCAGGATGGGCACACCCCAGATATGTCAAAGTTCCGAATTCTCTTCTCTAGAGTATAGTTCCATAAGAAGACAAGTGACAAGATGGAACCTAGAGCAGTTGAAGGAGTATTTATAGGATATGAATCGAGCAGGAACCATTATATGGTTATGGAAAAGAGTGATCAAAGGATCTATCGAGTCACGAATCCGATATTCCTAGAGAATAAGCAAGGTTTCATCAGCAAGGAACCAGGAATTCGAGATCTTAGGGAAGAACCTGTGCTTCAAAGGGCATTTGAAGTTCCTTCAACGAGTTCAGGAACTGGGGGAGGCATTACCACAGCTCCGGGATCCAATAATGCAAGCAATAAAAATGGCAGTACCAGTACTGCAAGTGCTGAAGGCACCCCTGGTGAGAATGGTGTTGATGAAGCAGAAGTCGAAAGCGGCAGTATAGGAGACGAAGGCCGCCAGAGTACCTACTGATCTGACCAATCAGAGGCCAGAGATCAATACCCTGATATATGCATTCGCTTAAATTCTTGTTCAACTTGTCAGGCTGGCCATGGAATGTACCTAACCCAGGGGCCAAGCCACCCCATCATCCCTTGCGGCTACGAACTTTGCTTCTTATTTCTTATCCAGATGGCAAAAAGACAGACATCCGCAGCGCGGTGCAGGGAGATCTACTACCCTCACTATCATCATCTAAGTTACACCCCTACTCCCGCTTTAAGTAGACAGCACTTGCTATTTCCCGTCGGGACCACCAATAGCAGCTGCATGGCTGTCATTCGCCTGCTTGATAAGGACATTCCTTATTCCTTTGGCCAAGTCTCTAGCATTCCGATGAGCGGCTCTACCCAGGCGAAAGGATTCCGCGGGTCAAGGTAACCGTGTAACAGCCATTCCCCAAGTTCTGTTATCAGTTATCACATACGTACTAGTCAGTATGGCGATCGGGGTGCTGTTTGTTAAAGATGGCCTTTGTAAGATGCGCCGCGTATAACTAGTTAACCCGAGCATTCCATCACGATAGGTTGCCGGAAATAGTATAGGCATTTTCATTGTCATGAAACTATGAAGTTTTTCATGGCCTTCAAGTATGCAGAGGGTTTTCCAATATACTCTGTATTTCTGAAAGGTTTGCTGGTTTAGGCAGTGCAGTATCTTCGGGATATGTGGAAGACGGGAAGTAAACACCATGGTCCAGGAGGTAATGTTCAAAATGGTCGTCATATACAGTCGTTTCCCGGGCCTTGACGTAGATTCCATGTTTTCTGCAGAAGTGCAGGAGCGTGAATTGGACCTAGGTGACACGGTGGGGGGGTTGTGGATCGGGGTGGTAGAGGACACTAGAAGTAGAAGTAGCAAACAAGTCGGCTGTTCAGCGTATGGGATTACGAACAAATGTTTAAACTTTGAAGAGGGTAGGTATATGGATTATAGACCCACGCCTCTAATATCAGATAGGTCCAGGCCTCCACAGTGAGAAAGATTTTTAATCTCTTGCAAACACGCCGACTAGGCAGAGAAGTTGTGTAAGTATTCGGGAATCGGAAGCGAGAAGCAGACCCATGTACCTCTGAGGAGGCCGATCTCTTAGACCAGCTTCCCTGTCTAACTTTGGTCTACCGAGGTGGTCCCAGAACAATGGCTGAAGTTGGAAGCTGTGCTGGTGTCCGGAATAATAAGTAGCGTCATCACAACAGGACACCTGCACTGGCTGGGTCTTTCCATATTCGGTATCCAGAGGATGGTCAGGTGGAGGTATAGAGTTAATCCCCTGCATAACCAGCCACTGATTCATACTCCGTCCAGATGTTAGTAACAGTGTTTTCTGGGATAGGAATCTTGGTCATCTACAGACAGAGCATGTCGAGCTGTCGAGTTGATGTATGAATATTAGAATATTAGCAGATGAACCCATAGTTGACTGCAGTTCAGCATCGATTAGTCATCGTTATTTAACGTTCTGGTCTGCGCAACGGTTGACATGGGGCATTGTCAACCAAGGCTCATATCAGTCCCAGGATCCAGAGCGTCTCTCCCAAAGGTAGGCCACAGCCGGGTCTGTGCTGATTTCACCCCCTCACCCACAGACAGGTAATCATACATCGTTGTTCGAGGAGGACCTCGAAGGGAATAACGCTGCCTACGGCTGAGTTTGCCGACGAGAAGAAGAGTTAAACAGACTATTGGCTTACAAGGGCGGCACAATGATGTGCCTCCAGCTGCGCCCGCGGAGATTATCTCGGACGTGACAAGAAAACCCAACAGAAACTTGGGAAATGGGGAAATTGGACACAGTGTACGTGGCGCAGTGAACTGCCCCGCCAGACCCTCTGGTAGCAACGCAATATCTGAAATGACTCGCCAGATGCTTCCAAACTTCCAAGCACACATCCAGCCCGAACAGGTTCCTCGCTAAGGGGCGGGGGGGGTCTTGTCCTGGTATGCTGTGATCAAATCCATTCGGGTGTATCTGCCTACATCGGCAGCGACCCCGCCGTCTCGAGACGACAATAATATGGGGACATTACGAATGCAAGGTCGCGTGGTTCTGATTGTGATCTGACTGATGGCGTTGCTGAAACACCATGTCTGATTCTGAGATGAGATGTAGATAACCCAGGATACAGATGAGGGGCGGAGACGGACAAGCCACTAGACGATCCGGTGAAAGAAACTAGAGATCGAAAACTTACGGTGCCAAGTTGCCAACGTTCTTCGATGTAACAGCAGATGAGCAGAGGAACATGTCCGGAGAAGCAGCAGAGGTCAAAGTACGCCAAGGACGTCAGTTCGTTCGGTCTAGGGCTCCCGAGCGAACATGAAGCCAAAGAGAAGAAGCAGTCCAGACTCGACGATCATCACCGAGTCTGGAGGGTTTGGTGGACGACTTTTCACCCCTGAGGGCAGAAGTCAGAAGATGGAGCCAATGTGTGGGCGCAGCGGCCAGAGGATGAAACATCAAGGCGGTTGCCGAGTGCCAAGTTTTGGTGGTTAATCATTTGCGAGTCCCCTGAAATTAACCAGGTTTTAGCGCCGCAGTGGGACTGAGCCGTTCTGCAGCCGGGTCTCCTTTCAAGTTTCAACTCATCAAGCTCAGCGTCTTCAGTCGGAGAATATTCTGGTTGCGCCGACCGGGCAATTAGAATAAAGAAGAACCACACAATGAAGCGTCAATATCGACAGACCCTGTGTACTTCAATCATCAATAGACGCCTGTCCCTGAACCGCGGTCCGCTGTGCGTTGTTGTCCCGCGGTGGCGATGTGATTGGCCCCATATCCCCGTACCTGAAACAAGAGGCGTCCCTGCATCTAATGGCCACCGTTTGAAACCCGGCGGATGCTGTGAGATCTGGATGGCTGACTCTGGTACTGAATACTCGTTAACTGACGGTTACGCGCTGGGGTTCGCAGTGCTGTGACAATTGGGTTCGCTGAAGGCTGGGACATTGTTCTCCCAGACTCTGGGAATGCGTGGTCTAGGGATCGTCGGCATGTTAAATCGCTCAGTGCGCGGGTCAAAAAAAAGGAGTCGCAGGCATTCCATTTCCACGGTTCCAGCAGGAGAGAACCACGTTGTAAAACAAAGCAGATAATAGCCACCTCGCAGCCCGACTGCAAGTTGATGAGTATAATACTAGTGCTCCCTCATCAAACAGTGGGCGCGGACTCCGTATAATGAATTAATTTGCGTTTGATTATCCCCAGCCAGATCTTGAGCCCCACTGGCCGTCGTCTCCTTTTGCGATCATCCCAAGCTTCGACCATCGCCTTTGGTCCTTATTAGTTATTACGACGACCTCCCAGTTCCCTCGTCTTCTCTCGCCTTTTCTCTTCTCCCTCGCTCCTCTCCCCAGCTCCCCAACCATTTGCTCCCTATCCGTCTCGGTACGCTTTTTCCACTCATTAAAAAGTGTCCTTCGAGGCTGTCATTCATTTATCACCACTCCACGACTGGACTTCGTACCCCCTGAACGCTCCATCCCCTGCAGTTGATCTGCACTTCCCAACGACGTCGTTATACTCAATTCATCCATCTCCGTCTGGGTGAATTGCAAGGTCGCTTTTTCGCCTCCAATCAATCAATCAAGTCAGTCGCTCGGGTCACTTCCTGGTGAAGTCGTTCGATCGACGCAGACAATTGACCTGTGGGAAAAGCCTATCAACAACTCGTGAATATCCCTCAAGTGCAACCAACAGCTTCTCGTCATGAAGTCTTCAATGTTCTTGGGTGCCTTGTGCGCCCTCGGTGCCGTGGCCCAGGAGGTTAAGAACCCTTCCGAGGTTAAGCCTTCCTACGTTACTACATGGACCACAACCACCGTGACCGACTGGACCACCAAGACCATCACCAAGACCATCACTGTTAGACCCACCAGCACCGCCGCGCCTGTCTCGACTACAGTCTCTGTCCCCAATGCCCAAATTAAGGTCCCTCAATCCTCGACCAGCTCTGCCGAGCCCACTACTACTGCCGAGTCTACCACTACCCAGGCGCCCGCTCAAACCGAGGAGCCTGAGCAGACTGAACAGCCTGAACAGACGACTTGGTCCACAGCCTGGGAGTCGATTTGGACTCCTACTGAGTCTGCCACTCAGTCTGCCACCCAGACCAGCACCGAAGAGACCGCCCAGACCCAAGCTCCCGCTCCTGCCAACGGCTACCAGGGCAAGGTCCTCCAGAGCCACAACATTCACCGCGCCAACCACTCTTCTGACGCCCTTACCTGGTCAGCAGACCTTGAGAAGAGTGCTCAGGTCCTCGCCTCCCGCTGTGTTTACCAGCACGACACGTACGGACAGCCCCAATGATTCTTTCCTCCGTTTGGCGTTTCCCTTTAGCTAATGCCTTTATAGAGATATCGCACCAAACGCCAATAATTACGGCCAGAACATCGGTTATGGTACCTCGGCAGATGAAGTTGGTGTTATGATCTCCAACCTGATGTACAACGATGAGATGGGCTACTATGAGAACCTCTACGGAGAGGCCACCCCCGACATGTCCCTGTTCGAAAAGTGGGGCCACTTCTCTCAGATCGTGTGGAAGGGAACCAAGGAGGTCGGCTGCGCTACCGCTGTCTGCAACTCGCTTGGCAATGTTGATTCCACCGAGGCCCTGCCCTTCACAGTGTGCAACTACAGCCCCGCAGGTATGTGGCCAACCTACAATGTGTGATGTATTTGCTTTGATCTGACATACTTTCCAGGAAACGTGCCAAACGAATACGGTGACAACATCCTCAAGCCTCTTGGCAAAGCCCTCTTTAGGGCCGAATAAGCGCGAGGTCTTTCGCACTTGACTGACGGGATGCCATTCGTACCACAACAGTAGTTTTGGGGGGCAGTTGGTGCTGTTTTAAGCCTATTTGACTTTTTTATCTGTTGTAGCTGGGCGCTCGTTGTATACCTGTCAGTCGTGGGCACTGAACTCGATACATGACAAAATCTGAAATTCAAGATTTTTTCTTGTGGACAGTCTTTTTTCAAATTTCCTTCGTTTGCCGGCTATGTGGCTTTCCAGCTGCATATTGAGCTTTTGTGTTATGTACGCGATGATGCAAGGTTTTGTGGTTCTCTGCGCCACACGCCTGGTACATGTCGTTTTATCTTCTATTCTTTGTGAATATTCTACCACTCTTCGAGCTTGTCGATCGACAGGAATCCGAAACATTTCGTCTTCTCCACCTTTGCTGCTTTCCTTATCTGTGTGTGTGCATGGCGCCGTGGATAGCGTGTTTTGGCTTACCAAGAAACATGATGAACGTTCGAAACACCTGAGCTTTTGTACATGGAGCTTCTATAAGCTGTACCACCGTAGTATCCCTAGGTAACGTAGATAGAGAGCCTGAGAGACGCAAGCGGCGACTGTATGCGTGATGTCATCGCATCTCCTCCACACAAAACACGTGACCCGAAGCGATCTCCCCGCACCCAGAAAGAATCCCAGCGACTCAAGAGGGCTCCCTTCGCCCGAGGAAAGCTTCGTCCTGTCCGGGGTCCAGTCCTTTTGACGGTATACTGGCTTAGCTTTGCCGCTTTGGCACTTGATTGACCCGACGTTTTGACGGAATCATTGAGGAATGAAAGCCTTCGGGACCGATAGACTTCTTTTAAGCTAATTCTTCAAGTGCCGGCTCGGTTGATCAGATCGCATCTCCATTTTGCTGACTCTCTGATCCGATTATCAGGATTGGCTGTGTACGGGACAAGCCGTTGGTACATTCCCTTCCTCCGCGCATGATATAAGTTTCCGCATGACATATCGCTCGTCACACATCGTCATCTGGGCTTGCCTCTTATTCCTACGGGTTGAAGCAAATAGAATCCTTGATTAGCATCTCATCTCAAAACCACCTTGACCTTTATTTCGGATTTCCTCTGCTCTGTGCTGTTCTTCGACTGAGCGGACGCAGCTGTATCTCTTGGCACTCGGATTTGCCTATACATTCGACTTACTACCAAGTACAGTAGTAGCTGCGTTGGCACCGCATCCGTTCCGCCGACGGGCCCCCAGCTCTACCCGGCCGCAATAGACACGATCCACCGCATCGAAGGATCCCGGCTGTCTATAGGCGTTGTCACTTATCAGTTATCTCTGGTAAGCGTCCCTTCCTCCGTTCTAGGCTGCGATTTTGCCCGTTGTTCCGAGCCCATCCCCACCTCTCCCCCTCAGCCTTGACTCCCCATATGCGGAGCCGTGTACTACCCTAGGGGCCCTGGGAACTTCCATATATTCGTCCCATTATCGTTCATAAACACTCTTCTCCCCGGCCTTAGACCTTTTCACATAAACTCAACTTCTACTACACTTTCCGTTACTACTCGTTCTACTTGAGGTCGGCATTTCCACTCCCTCGTGAATTTGATGCGGTCATGAGATATTGAATCTCCATGCCCTCCTACTGCCTACAAGATTGTCACTACTTCTACCGAAGCGCCTTACGCTTGCTTTCCATTCCAACCTTCCTCGCTTGTCGTTACGATTAATCGATCCCATAACATCTGTGGATTTCATCAGCTAACGCGATGACCTACTCGTCAACCGCAGTTCGCTACTTTACAGCGCCAAAACCGCTGGGAGTATCGATGGAGTCTCCTCGCTCCCATCCGGCTTCCGAGCCGAAAATCAAGCCGACAACTGTGGATGGAGGGTTGACAGACCAAGTAACCAACAGGAGCGGTGGAATCACATTCCAACATCAAGATTCTCTTCCAAAGCTACCTATCCCGGACCTTGAGGGTACATGTCGGAAATATTTGGACGCCTTGTCGCCCTTGCAAACAGCAAAGGAGCATGAAGAATCTAAGGCCGCAGTGCGGGACTTTCTCAAATCCGATGGCCCCGCCCTCCAAGAGAAACTGCAAAAATATGCCTCTTCGCAAACAAGTTATATTGAGCAGTTTTGTGCGTGGGCTCCCCCAACTTTAAGTGATCCTGAAACTAACTGGTTCTAATAGGGTATGACTCTTACCTGAATTATGACAGCCGTAAGTGACTTGGTCCCACCACTCGTGTCAGACATGTCGACTGACTCTTGTAGCCGTTGTTCTCAACCTCAATCCGTTCTTCTTGTTAGAAGATGACCCGACTCCCGCGAGAAATGACCAGGTGCCTAGAGCATCATCCCTGGTGGTTTCAGCCCTATCGTTCGTGCGAGCTGTCCGGCGTGAGGAATTAACACCAGATACCGTTCGAGGAACGCCATTATGCATGTATCAATACTCCCGACTCTTTGGCACTTCGCGTGTGCCCACAGAAAATGGGTGCGTTATCAGCCAAGATCCTAACGCAAAACACATTGTCGTCATGTGCCGCGGTCAGTTCTACTGGTTCGATGTGCTCGATGCAAACCACGACCAAATAATGACGGAAAGGGATATCGCAATGAACCTTGAGGTGATTCTCGCAGACGCAGAACAAACCCCAATCCAGGAGGCGGCTAAGGGAGCCATGGGTGTTCTCAGTACAGAAAACCGCAAGGTGTGGTCAGGACTGAGAGAAGTTCTTACTAAGGATGAGCACTCCAACAATGCTGAGGGTCTCAACATTGTCGATACCGCTCTGTTTATCCTCTGTCTGGATGATACTGAGCCGCATAACACGTCTGAGCTTTGCGCCAACATGCTCTGTGGTACCAGTGAGGTGGAAAAGGGTGTGCAAGTGGGTACCTGCACGAACAGATGGTACGACAAGCTCCAGATTATTGTGTGTAAGAACGGCAGTGCTGGAATCAACTTTGAACACACTGGTGTGGATGGCCATACTGTTCTCCGATTCGCCAGTGATGTCTACACGGACACCATACTTCGTTTCGCACGAACGATCAACGGTAAAGCTCCAAGCCTATGGGCAACAACTAGTCCCGACCCATCCAAGCGGGATCCTCGAAGCTTTGGTGATGTTAGCCCGACACCGCGGAAACTCGAGTGGGATATGGCGCCTGAGTTGAGTATTGCCATCCGTTTTGCCGAATCACACCTCGCAGATCTCCTCCAGCAACACGAGTTCCAAGTGCTTGACTTCAATGGATATGGAAAGAACTTTATTACGTCTATGGGATTTTCTCCCGATGCGTTTGTTCAGATGGCGTTCCAGGCGGCTTACTACGGACTTTATGGGCAGATGGTGAACACCTACGAACCAGCCATGACCAAGTCCTTCCTACATGGGCGAACCGAAGCTATCCGAACCGTCACGAACGAATCGCTCGATTTTTTGAAGACGTTCTGGGCTGATAATCCTGCTGAAGACAAGGTGAATGCTCTACGGAAAGCTACGGAAAAGCACACTGCCACCACGAAGGAGTGCTCTAAAGGGCAAGGGCAGGACCGTCACCTCTACGCTCTGTATACCTTGTGGCAGAGATCCTTCGATGAGGCCCCAGTTTCTGCGAATAACAGCGTCGACGAAGGATCAAATGGCTACACAAGCCCCCTGGAGAACGGATCGCCTAGGTCTCCGTCTATCTCAGAGACAGATGGGTTGTCATCCACAAGCGGATACAGCCGGGCCATGCGCAGTGTGCCCCCAACCCCCGCCATCTTCAACGATCCCGGCTGGGACAAAATCAACAACACGGTCCTCTCATCGTCCAACTGCGGCAACCCGTCCCTACGGCACTTCGGTTTCGGGCCGACGTCCGCAGATGGGTTTGGCATCGGATACATCATCAAAGACGAATCAATCTCGATCTGCGCCTCATCCAAGCACCGCCAGACCGCGCGCCTGATGCAAACACTCGAGTCGTACCTATTCGAGATCCGGAAGTTGCTGCGCGCGACGAACCACAAGCCAGCAAGCCCCCGAACTAGCCGCGCCCGCGAGATGGAGATGATTGCAGAGCGGGTCCAGCGCGATCAACGCCGGGGTCGCATCGTCCGTACTGACACGGGCCATCTGCGGGCCGGGACCGAGACGCCTACGACCGATAGCGGGGAGATGGAAGATGATGGTATGGGCGGATGTAAGTTACACCACTCCTGGACCTGCGTTAATGTCGGCGGCTAACGTGAAAACCTGTCTAGATGGATTCTTCGATGCAGGGATGCTCCTCCATGCGCTGAAGGGATTGCATGTTGATCGTGAGCGGGGCGGCGACAAGCCTGAGCGTCGACGGTTTGTCGGCAAAAAGCTACGGTTGAATGAATATTAACCTGGATGGGACTCTGGATATCTACGTTGCGTTATTTGGATTAAGTTGGATCCTGAGCCATGTTTAGCCATGTTTTTCGATAGCTGAATGATCTAAGTTTTCAACATATCATCATCATTATTATTTTTTTTTACTTCCTAACCCTTAGCGTAGAGTTCTACCTCCATAAAACTCGCAAAACCAAGGAACAAGCGCCGTGGAAAACGTGTGATACCTCACACCTTATCCCCAAATCAGCCTAATGCAAACCGAGCAACCCGACAGCATGCAGGCGGTCCATTGAGGAAACGGGGCGTCAACGCAGGACGCAGGAAAATGGATCTTGGAATATCGACCGATGATCGAGAGCAGAAGGCCGCAGAGGTGTCCGTGCGGTGCAGGCATAAGCCAACGACACTGCTGCCATTCTGCCACGCAGATGCACCAGATGCATGAGTTGAACTTTAAGGAAGATTACTCACACAATTACCGTGCTGTCACCATTGCACTAAACACAACAGGCAGGCCAGGAAGGAGCTGAGTTGATCGGATCCTGGCAAAAGTCGGGAAGGGAAGGCTGCCGGTGGTTGGGGATTTGGAAATATCCTTAACCGACCAAGTTACAAACTACAACCCCTTCCCGCCCCTGTTTCTCCTCTTTCCAGAAGCTCTTGCCGCCCAGGGATCTGCTGTCCAATGGGATTGGATGATGAGATCATACCATGAATATCGCATGTAAGAATGGCTAGCGTGGGTGTTACTTATCAATCAATCAATCCAGTCGTCTCAGGATTTGGTCTGTGCCTCTGCCTCTCATGCGAGTGACTCAGTGAGAGTCCGCCAGGATCCGTGCTATTTCCGGCGCCCACACCGCCCGGCGGTACGATGACGATGTCGTAATTTGCCGGCCAGTCATGTGCGCCACGTGACTGAGGCTGAGTTTGCGAATCGCCGGTGGTTTAATCGCATTCGTAACTGGTGGATAATGGATAGTTGTTGGGGAAATTCTACTTGGTTGCTAGTGCAGTTTCATGTTATTTCCTAGCTCATAATTTGTTATTATTGCAGGCATCTTATTTTTGCCTTTGGTCCCCTGGTAACCCCCGACACCGGAGCGCCTGTCGTGATCTGCCTGAATTACAGCGACGTACGTAAGGAATACACTAGCCGGTCTAGACTATCCCCGATCCTGCCTAGTCGGATGCCTGAGTGCCCAGGCTGCGCATCACTCATCATTCCACTTTCCATGTCCAGTGCCGCTCCTCAAATCAGGCCAGACGCTGGTTCCACACTCTCGACCTTCCGACGTGATTCTCCCCCTGCTTTGGCTTTCCCTTCCACTAACAACTTCTTGTCTCTGCAACTGTCGACGAGCTAGCGCCTGTGTTGACTGGATATCCTTTGCTGCTTCTTCGTCCTGTACCACCGCAAATATCCTCGCTCCATTCCCTTATCTCAGAGGAGGAACGACCTTGTGCTCTGTGCTTTGCGACCTGCTTGCTTACCTACTTGACACTCGACTAATCTCATGTCGGCGGGTCCCATCTCATCATTAACTCGCTAATTAGCTCAGTCGACCGCTCGGCCGTCGGGACTCAGTTCCTTATCTCGTATCCTGCGGCTGCGTTCGTCCTTTTTCCAACCCCCTTCCTGCATCAATGAGAAACGGCCTACCCTAGCAATTCACTCCAGGGTCACTGGGATCTTTTCAGCATCGCTATCTCACACGCTCTCTTATTCCGACAACTATCGTTGCTATCGTTTGGACCAAAGCCCGACCATCGCAACGAAGTCCGGCAATCATAAACCTCTGCAGATAACGAAGACCAGGGGGAAAAAAGAAAGAAAGCAAACGTCTGCCGATTTCTTTTTCATCGTTTTCCCCGACCGCTGGGGATTGAATATTTGCCGTCGATCAGCGGTCGCATTCTCGACGACGGCATCCGCACTTCCTCCCGAACTCTTTCAACTCTTATTTTCATATCTCGCATGGTGATGGCTGCAACAATTGATCGCCCGCCTCTTGAACAGATCGCGGGCGGGCCTGCGACTGATGCGGCTTCGATCACACCTCCTCACAGCGTCAACGGCAAAAAGGACGCACCGGATGGAGCTCCTTCCGAGCTGTCCGACCTAGAGCTCGACTCGAAAACTACAGGCGCCCAGGAAGCTCCATCGGTGGAAGATGAAGATGAGGAAATTGAACCGGATCATTACTATGGGGGCGGCAAGATTCCTGTTTTCAAACCTGTATGTCGCTTCACTGCACAAGAGTCCAGCTTTGTGCTGTTGTTGGCTAACACAGCTTCGTGTAGACGATGAACCAGTTCCGCGATTTCCAAGCCTTCATCAACAAAGTCGACAAATATGGGATGCGCTCAGGAATTGTCAAGGTCATCCCACCCAAAGAATGGTATGGTTGACGGAGCTCCAGGTTATGATCTTAATTGACCTTTTCGTCTTCTCCAGGAGCGATGCCCTTCCGGCCCACGATGAAGCAGTCAAGAAGATCCGCGTGAAGAACCCAATCATGCAGGAATTCCACGGCTCCCACGGAACTTATACCCAGGCAAACATCGAGAAACAGAGGTCTTACAACTTACCTCAGTGGAAAGCGCTCTGTGAAGATGGCAGCCACCAACCGCCTGCTCGCCGAGGAGAAAGGAGAAGAAACCAAGAACGTGCTAACCGTGCGCCTTCGGCTCCCAAGCCCCAGACAACGCGGTCCGACACTCCAAAACGAGGGCCTGGACGCCCGCCTAAGCGATCGAACCAGTCGAAGGCCAAGGAGGAGGCAGTCAAAATAAAAGAAGAGCCCCCTGCGGACGACAGTATGGATAAGATCAAACAGGAAGGTCCGCCCACACCAGTTTCGCCTGAATCGAACCCCGTTGAAGCGAAATTCGAAGCTCTCAGCGACGGCGAGTCGCTGCCTGCGCCAAAGCCAAAGGGACGACAGCCCAAGTCGGTAACCGCGCGAAGGAAGCAGAACAAGGGTGAGACTATCGACCACATTGATGAAGAAGCCTACAAAGATTTCGATTACCGCATTCATGATAACCAAGACTATACCTACGAACGGTGCGAAGAGCTAGAAACCGCTTACTGGAAGTCTCTTATGTTCAACAACCCTATGTATGGTGCAGATATGCCAGGTTCTCTCTTTGATGAAAACACAACCGAGTGGAACGTTGCGAAGCTACCGAATCTCCTCGACGTCATCGGGCAAAAAGTCCCCGGTGTCAACACTGCATATTTATACCTGGGCATGTGGAAGGCGACATTCGCGTGGCATTTGGAGGACGTGGACCTCTACAGTATCAACTACATCCACTTTGGCGCTCCTAAACAGTGGTATAGTATCTCCCAAGAGGATGCTCCGAAGTTTGAACAGGCAATGAAGAGTGAGTATCTTTACTTTCTAGCGGCCTACCCGTGAGATACAGGCAGCAGTTCTAACCGCAACTTTAGGCATCTGGCCCAGCGATGCAAAGACTTGTGACCAATTTCTCCGCCATAAGACTTACCTTGTCTCGCCTAGTCTCCTCAAGTCTCAGTACGGCATCACAGTCAACAAAATGGTACACTATGAGGGCGAGTTTGTGATTACATATCCTTACGGGTACCACTCTGGATACAACATTGGATACAACTGCGCCGAGTCCGTTAATTTTGCGACCGAGAAGTGGCTAGACTACGGTCGGGTCGCCAAGAAGTGCAACTGCGAGTCCGACAGTGTCTGGATTGATGTGGACGATATCGAGCGTAAACTTCGTGGCGAAGCGACACCTGAATTCTACGCCGAATTCGATAGCGACCTCGACGCAATTGAGGGTGCTTCTGATCTCCTCACGCCTCCGCGTAGTGTGCCGGAAAAGACTTCCACTCGTGGCCGTAAACGCAAGCTTGATGGCGATATGACCAAGGTCAAGCGCGTGAAGGTGGATTACCCGAAGAAAATGCCTTGCCTATTGTGCCCCAATGATCTAGACTATGAAGACTTGCTGCCCACTGAGGATGGAAAATCTCACGTCCATCGGCGGTGTGCTTTGTACACTGAAGAGACTAGCGTTCTTCGCGACGAATCTGGCAAAGAGGTTGTGTGCGATATTGATCATATTCCCAAGGCTCGCATGGGTCTCAAGTGCCTCTTCTGTCGTGAGGTGCGTGGGGCATGCTTCCAATGCAACTTTGGCAAGTGTACGCGGTCTTATCATGCCACTTGTGCGCTTCTAGCAGGAGTACAAGTGGAAGAGGGCGCGGTCACTGTTTTGGCGGATGATGGA
Organism: Aspergillus puulaauensis; assembly: GCF_016861865.1. Taxonomy (NCBI): domain Eukaryota; kingdom Fungi; phylum Ascomycota; class Eurotiomycetes; order Eurotiales; family Aspergillaceae; genus Aspergillus; species Aspergillus puulaauensis. Next base: position 1,860,277 of record NC_054861.1, on the reverse strand, counting down.
AACCAGTACTCTGTGCCCAGTGTGGACTTGAAGTGCAAATACCACCGCCAGAAGAAACCGTCATGGATGGCTAGCAGCGAGCCGCTGGACAATGACCGTAAGTTGATCGAGACTGCTCGACACCTCGTTATCGGCAATCTTTTGCAGTTCCAGGTCGACAAAGAAATCTGCGGAGCGGTGGTTCTCGAGAACCGACCCACGGAACGCACTTTGCTGGTCAAAGTGCTACCACGAGGGTAAGTAGAACTTCCCCCCTCCCCCGCCATATCCTCCGATCTATGGTGGGGTGATTTGTTTGCCTTTTTCCTATTTTGGATCCCATGAAGCTGACTGGTGCATGGTTCAGGGACGTAATCGAGTTACCATACCGCTGGATGCTCCTTGTACGAAGGAGCAACTTCGCCCCTCTGGCGGCAGCCATCAAACCACTTCCCGCGCATTTAGCCCGGAAGCCCGAAGCTCGGAGGGAATTGGAATCCGCACTGCCTGTGGCAGGGAAACCATTTGGCGACGGGCGATCTCCGTACCAGTGGGCCGAATTTGAGACGGTGGACAGCACTAACCGTCCTTCTGCCCCACCAATGGTGCAGGTCAACCTGGACAAGATGGAACAGATCTGGTATTATTTGGGCCAGTCATCGACCGAGTGTAGGGCTCAATATACGCACAACCCTAGCGTGCCCATCCACAACCCGCGGTCGAATTTCCTGGACAGCGTCAAGTCCCTTGGCGCCGTGATGGCCCGACTCCCCTCCTACCCCCACCAGCGCCTGCCTCCTTATGTTTTGACTGCCCCTCATCCTCACCTCCTTTCTTCTGCCGCCGCCACCACCACCGCCTCCGCTGTCGCTGTCGCTGCTGCTGCTGCTGCTGCCTCCCGCCCATCGCTGCCGCAGCGCCCTTCTTTTGCCCCTCCTCCTCGCTCGTCTCCCGCTGCTCCGACCTCTGCTGCTGTTGCTGCTTCTGCGATGCCGTCAGCCTATCGCTCTCTTCCCAATCAATCTGCCCGTCATGCTCCGTACCCGCAACTCACCAAAGCCCATATTCAATCCCAGCAGCAACACAGTCATCAGCAGCAGCAGCAGAATACGAACGGCTCCGTCACCACCAATAACAGTCACCTCACCGTCAATAATTTTGCCGGCGTCCGCGAGATCATTGCCCGTCGTCGACTGGCACAAATCACCGATCATGCCAATGTCTTCGCCGGGTATACCATCGTCAGTACGGAATTGGTCGTAGAAACTCTCCTGGGGCCCATGGGCTCGGTGCCGCCGAGCAATGGCCTCGAAAAACTGGAGCTTGCCATGGCTCAACAACGCGTCCACCCCCGTGCCCCCGATGGAACACTTCTGCCAGTACAGCCCCTGAACATGCGTTCCGAAGAAGTCACAAGGTTATTGCAAATGCTGCGGTTCTCTCTCATCAGCCACCGCGACCGCCTGGATGTGCTTCAGAAGAAAGAATCGGAAAATGTGAAGCAGGAAACGGCCAACAAGACCAATGGGGCTGCTCCCAAACTACCGCAGAAGTATGCATATCTTGAGCAACAGCGTGAGCAGGCTCCCACTGTATACCAATCTCCTTACGATATGCCCTCGGGGTTCACCGAGTATGCCCGCACGACATTTGGTCTTACCCGTGCTGAGCCAGAACTGCCCATGCCTTCGCTAGCGAATGATTACTTCGCCAGCCTCTCCCCTGAGAACCAGGAGAAGATTCTCAAGACGTGTGGCAGTTTTGTGCAACGAGCCATGGAGCGGTCGGCACCTCATAGCCGGCAGAGTTCCGCCTCGAATCTCCGGCTCGCCTCGGCGTTGGCCCAGCAAGCTGAGAACCCGACCATTGATATAACAACGGTAGAGGACATGCCTCTATCAGGTCTTGACTTCCCTTTGCGGGCAGATTCACCATGCTCAAATTTCAGCCGGTCGCATTTGCGATTCCACTCACCAAATGACTTCACCAACCACGGCACAGAAGTTCACCACGACCATCATGACCTGTTTGGTGACCAACAAGCCAACACTCGATTCTGGCAACATGGACCGTGGGCCGCTGGCGATGGGAATACGCCCAACGAAGAGAGTCGACCGTTCTTTGGGCCTCACGAACGGCTGAAGCATGATTATGCTTCGTCTGATATCTCCTTGGGTCGTGGTGGACCGGGCTCATTGCACTCTGTCGATATGGCTGGGTTTGGCCTCGACAACCCCGACGACCTTGGTGGCGCTCTTAGCCCTTGACTGTGACTGCTTATAGACAAGCTCATGCTATATTTGCATGCTGCCGTAACTGCATCAACATGTAACGATTTATTATTAGGATTGACGACTGCATGACGGGCGTTTGTATTTTTGTGTCCTTCGTTTCTTCGCACAGGATCCCTTCATTCGCGATTCCCCGAGCCGCCATGACACGCTATGATCAGCAGTTGACGCCAACTGGGCCGGTTATGGTCCAGCTCAGGGACTTGTTATATATCCCCTGTGTTTTGTTTGCATTTTCAAAAAAGAAAACCACTCGACTTTTCGAGAATGGGCAACAAATAATGACGGTTGGGAGAAGGAACAGCCTTGGGCCATATGGCAGCCACGATTATGCTGCTGCCCGCCTGACACGTTACACCACGCGGCACCGGGCGTGCGCTCCCTTTGCCTATGACGAGATGTCTGGGTGTTGCCCGGTTTCGAGTGTATTCGGACCTACCGTCACCCCATTTCGGTTTTTCCTCTTGCTATCACGACGAACTCTTTTCCTCGCCGACTTCAAATAACCCTCATTCGCTGCCAAATGAAAAAAGAGGAACCAAAAGCAAAAGCAGAGATGATGAAAGATCAATGGTTTTTTGTGTTTCTCTGTTCTACGAGAAAATCACGAATTGTCTCATGTGCCAATACACCTTCCCATTTTTTGATACCCCCCGAATTCCCATTGTTCCCTGTTGCTACTTGGCTGTTCCTTACTCTTACCTCCCTCCTGTCGTCCCTCCCCTCATGTCCCATTTGGCTACCCTCCTCCCCCCAATTCAGACCCTTACCCCTCTTCTCTTCTTCTATATTGGCGCTCATCTTTGTCCATAGAGGAACTGGCATGTTGCAACGTGCTCGCTAGTGATGTGGATGACCGATAGATGTGGCAGCCGTCACTTTTCAGTGACAATTCGCCGTGATGTATGTTGGAAATGATAACTACGAATGAATAAATGAATATATACAATCGATTCCCTGTAGATTACTCTGAAATGTAGCGTTGTTGAAGTCCATTTAATGTTTGAGAGTGCACCATGGTTCAGTCTGGCGCTGCGGCCCACATTAATCTGTCTTTCTCGGAGGCAGGTCTGCAGCTTATCAGTGCATTAATGCAAGGGGATGTAATATTGCATGATCCGACCCGCGTTTATCTTCGCTATCAGCGTCATAGAAGATAGGGATTGCCCGAGACCGGAGTAGTGGAAACGCGACTCGCAGCGATGCAACATTGATAATCGTGAAGACTGCCTAAAATCATTGATCGTCCACGGTTCTCGTATTGGATTTCCCCTCTTCAGGTCCACCTCCGCATTTCCTTTGCCTCTTCTTTCCTTCCCCGGCTGTCAGATTTCCATTCCCATTGTTTCAAAAGGCGTTTGTTCCATCCTTCCTTTCTTCATGCTTCGATAATATCCATCCTGCTATACCTTTGCTCTATCCGCCCACCATGCCTCAAGACCCCAGCGCCGACGAGGCCCTGGCCCGTATGGGCTACAAGAGCGAACTTCCCCGCAATCTCAGCATGCTGAGTATCCTCGGACTGTACGTTTCCGCTCCACAGAGCCATCCCAAGAATAGCGAACAGCAAACTAATCAGATGCAAACAACAGCTCTTTCGCAATCATGGCCGCGCCCTACGGTCTCAGTACGACCCTCTACATCACCCTAACAGATGGGCAATCCGTCTCCGTCCTCTGGGGCTGGGTCCTCGTGACCCTAATCTCAATCGCAATCGCCGCGTCCCTCGCGGAGATCTGCGCCGTCTACCCAACCGCCGGCGGCGTATACTACTGGAGCGCGATGTTGTCTACAAAAGAATGGGCGCCGATGATGTCATTTATCGACGGGTGGTTGACCCTTGTCGGGAACTGGACGGTGACGCTGAGCATCACTTTTGGCGGGGCGCAGTTGATCCTCAGTGCGATTTCGCTGTGGGATGAGTCGTTTGTTGCGAATGAATGGCAGACCATTCTCATGTTTTGGGCGGTGATTGGGACTTGTGCTCTGATTAATGTGTTTTGTGCGAGATGGTTGGATCTCATTAATAAGGTATGTATCTTTTGGACGGCGTCCAGTGTGCTAGTTATTTTGGTGGTGTTGTTGAGTATGGCGGATGATAGGAGGAATGGGGAGTTCGTCTTTGGACACTATGATGCGAGTGAGAGTGGGTGGTATGTATTGTCTTCCTTGTTCTCCGGGCATATATATATGACTACTGGAATGGGGCTTGCTAACAGGCATTAGGCCGTCTGGGTGGGCTTTCTTCGTTGGATTACTGCAGGCCGCATATACCTTGACTGGCTATGGTATGGTGGCTGCGATGAGTGAGGAGGTCCAGAACCCCGAGCGTGAGGTTCCGAAAGCAATTGTACTATCTGTTGTAGCTGCTGGTATCACTGGACTGGCCTACTTGATTCCAATCTTGTTTGTGCTGCCGAATGTCAAGATGCTTCTTAATGTCAAGAGTGGACAACCGGTCGGGCTGATTTTCAAGACCGTGACAGGCTCAGCAGGAGGCGGGTTCGGCCTACTCTTCCTGATTCTAGGCATCATGATGTTTGCAGGTATCGGCTCCCTGACGGCGGCTAGCCGATGCACATACGCCTTTGCGCGTGATGGTGCCATCCCCGGATTCCGACTGTGGAGGAAAGTCAATAAGAGACTAGACGTCCCTGTATGGGCAATCATCCTCTCAACAGCAGTCATATCCCTGCTCGGTCTGATCTATTTTGGCTCAACCGCAGCATTCAACTCCTTCACAGGCGTTGCCACCATCTGTCTATCAACGTCGTACGGGCTCCCGATTTTCATCTCCGTGATCCGTGGCCGAAAAGCAGTCAAGAACTCCGGCTTTTCGCTCGGTCGGTTCGGATACGCCATCAACATCTTGACCATCCTATGGATTTGTTTGGCTGTGGTGTTGTTCTGCATGCCGGTTTCACTTCCTGTCGATGCGGCCTCGATGAACTATGCGAGCGTGGTGTTTGCAGGCTTCGCGACTATTAGTGTTACCTGGTACTTTGCGTATGCGCGGAAACACTTCACTGGCCCGCCGGTCCCTATGGATCAGCTTGAGGATACACCTGGGGTTGTCCCGGGGAAGCCAGCAGTGGACCCGGAGCGGGCGAGTTCTGGGCTGGTCGAGGAAAAACGGTAGACTCCAGAAGCCTGATAAGAGGCATTGTACAGTGTAAATTAATTGCAACAACAATTTCAAGTTATTCAATGAGTAAGTGAATCGAACAGTACTATCAGGAGTAAAAAATAAAAGTAATTTCCCCAGAATTTGCTTGTCAAATTGGCTCGGGGCATGACAATCACAGGGGGAAGAAGGGCAGCCCAGACGCCTCCGAGAACCGCGGTTCAACTGATCGAGCGACCCAACGGCCTGCCTGCCAAATCAATCAACAACGCTCCTATCAGTCATCACCACTCGCTCCTACGCCTCTCTTCGCGTCTGAACTGGAATCCGACTTCTGCTCCATCCTCAGTTTCAGTTCGAGATTCGACGAATTCGCCATCTTCCCCCGGCATTCTCGTGGATCGCTTCCCCTCTTTCTCCGTCTCCGCCGAACCTCAAACTGCAAGACAATCCGAGTCTGGGGAAGCTGGACGAGGGCCTGCCTATATTTGACCGAACAGCCTTGCTCTTCTCTGTCGTTATATTCCGTCTTATCGTGTATATTATCTTCCCGACGGATCTCCATGAGGGTGTCGCGCCCACATCGATGCGCAATCCCGCTCTGATGAAGCACGAGCTCAACCCCGAGCCTTTTTAATTCACACCATGTCGGACTCAGTGGGTGCGTGATCCCTTGATTTTTTCTTGCTTTCAACATACTCTTGGGGAATGAGGTCTAAGTGATGATTTATAGATCGAGTTTTCGTCCACGCCCTCAACACCGTCAAACGCATCCCCCGAACCGGAACAGCGCGGCCGCCGGCCACGGAGCGGCTAAAACTCTATGGATTATACAAGCAGAGCATGGGTATGGGATTTCCGAGTTTACTATAATTTGGGTCCGATTTTGACCTAGGAGAATCATGAGCTGACGTGGATTCTACAGAGGGGGATGTCGAAGGGGTGATGGACCGACCTGTCGGGAATACAGCAGATGTTTATATGGAATGTGAGAAATGGTACGTCCCCGATTTGCCTCGACTTTATAAATTACAAAGTATCTTTTGATAACCGTTACCAGGGATGCGTGGTTCGCTCAACGTGGTATATCTCGCACAGAGGCCAAACGGCGATACATCTCAACCCTTGTTGACACAATGCACACTTACGCCTCACAAACTGCCGAGGCGCGCGAGCTCGTGTCCGAACTCGAATTCGTCTGGGATCAGGTCAAGTCGAATATGTCCTCCTCGACAGCGTCGAGCCCCGTACAATCGACTGGGTTTCCTTCAATACCACAGCCGCAGTCATCATATGGGAGCATCGGTGCGCAGTTAGCGCATCACCCAGAGTATCAGTATCTAGCGTCAACTGCGCGCGGGGACTCTCGCTTGCGTGTATTAAGCCCTGTTAGCCAGCCCGATGAGATTTATCAAAGGCGTGCGGCGCGAAAAAGCTACGACCGCGAACAAGGGTCGGACCAAACAGTTGACGACGAAGACGATGTAAATCTAGACGAGGACGAAGATGAGGAGGAGTATGCCGAGGCTCAGGCCAATCTCTATGAGGATGATGAGGACGAAGATGAAGTAAGCGGCGTCGTTGAAGAAGATGACGATGACGAACATGGATACACAAACCACGACCCAGATGGAAACCGGAGCCGGAAACGCAACCGCAACCGCAACCATAACGGTAATGACTACCACACTCCAGACCCAGTTCCAGACCCAAGCGCAGAGGAGAAGGGAAACGTTCTATATCAAGGAGGCATGCTAATGCAGCAGGGTAAAGACGATGTCGATAGCCGGCGATGGCGCCGCAGAGTCGAGCAGGCCTTGACCAAGATGACCGCCGAGATTGCCGCCGCCCGCGAACAGTTGGAAGCACGCGCCCTGTCTGCCCGTCGGAGATCAGGCGTCTGGGCCTGGCTACGATGGCTGGTCTGGGTGACCCTCCGGCAGATCATCTGGGACTTGGCTGTATTGGGGATGTTGTTGATCTGGATGCGCTTGCGTCGGGATCCACGGCTCGAGGAGCAGCTGAAGGCCGGGTGGTCCGCCGTGAAGACCCGATTGCAGGGCTTGAAGGCTCTGAGGGGTATGAGGAGAGTATATATACCATTTCCTTGAATCATTTATTATTGGTCTCGTCAGCTATCCATCAACATGCCTCCGAAGCATTTACTCCCTTACTCCCTTACTCCCCCTCCGTCCTCTTTGGCCCTTTTCGCTGGTATATTCTGTTCAAGTACATATTAAATAGAGGGCTTTCCTTTTTCATGTTCTTATTGGGATATTTTATCTATTTCATGTTGGATCTTTACATATGTCTGCATTTGAACGAGTCTCATTGACAATCTATACGGATCATTTCTGGTTGCTTGTGCCTTTCTTTCTCTTACCTCTCCTTTGTCAATGATATCGGGTAGAGGGTACCCTTCTGTATTCTAGCATAGATTCAGATACTCAGTCAGATTCATGATACTATCATTTCCACCTGACATTAGTTTTCACACATAAAAAGAAAAACGACATTCCTAATGCTAATATGTACATAAATACATCCCGATCAAATCCAGACCATGACACGAGACTGATAACAGCGAAACTAATAAAAGACACAGGAGACCCGCAACAACCATTGGCACTGCATTTATTTTCTCTAATTATAACAAGACGTTTGCATTGCAGAGGTTGCTTAATATTGCGGTCCGGGGAAAGAAGCATACAGCTGCTTAGGTCGGAGATGCACGGGGGTGACGTTCTCGGGGGTTCCGGGGATAGTCTTCTTGAGGCCCTGTTTTTGCGCGGACATGTTAGATTTGTTTCCGGATCGACAGGCCATATAATATATGTATCGGCCAGAACGAGCCACTGCGGCCGGTGGCGGGTATGTGACAGCGAATAACGTACCAGCTGGTCAAAAACACACTTGTTCAACTCCACCTCATCCTTGCGGCATTCCCATAGTCGGTGGTTGTTGTTCTCCAGGCACTGCCAGTGAGTGTTGAATTGCTGGAGGCAGTGCGTGTTGATATCCTTGATACTGTAGAGGTACCATCTGTGGTTAGCATTCACGCAGCCAAATAACCACACTTTCTATATCCTTATGTTGGAGCGAGATCCACAGGTAAAAACGTACACACTGGCCGCACAGCGGGTCACCTTCCTGCCCTCCTTGAGACACTCAACCTCTCCCCGCCCGTTCGACTCGTCCTTGCACTTCATGTAGTCATCGTTGAATGCCTTGCACCGGTCTCCAATGAAGTAAGCAGCGCTGGTCAGTGGCGCAGAAGTAGCTCCAATCTCCGCAACCTTAGGGACGCCATTGGGCATAGGCGTCGGGTCGTAGAGGTTTTGTTGGTTGAACCTGTGATTAAAGAAGGTTAGACACTGCGCGGGCGTCGGGAACAGACCTCAGAGCGAGGAATTGAGGATAGGGAACCATACTGAGGATCTCTCCGCGACATTGTGAGTGATTTTTCGTGGAATACGCGGGTCAATGATCGCTGCGTGGCTCTATACACTGGAAGGAGGGCTTGGGGGAGCTTGAGTTGCGGACGGAGCGGGAATTGGGACATCGGTTTTTGCTATGCGCTGATTGGCTGGTTCGGGTTGTCGCTGTCCTGGAAGTCACGGGATTGGATATATTGCTGCCTGAGGCTTTTACTCTGCTGGGAGCTGTGTGAGGTGGATTCGGCTTCACGTGACACCTGCCAAAACACAACAGCTGCCGCCGATAGGAAGAAGTATCTACTAGTCGGCCCAAGCTAAGCATTCATCTCGCTAGACGCTGCATTTTCTGATTCCTGTCCTCCGGGTGATGCGGCGCTGAGACGTTGCGGCTGCAGAATTAAAGGAAAACCAATTTCGCGCTTCGTTGTCACTCGTCTTTGTTTCATATTTTTCGAGCTCTCTCGCTGCTCCTTCGTTACCAACGCAGCACACCGAATAACAATTCTGCTTGAGCGCGTCAGCCTCAGCTACACCCATTCAATATGTCGCTCTTTGGAGGCCAACAAGCGCCTGGCCAATCCCTGTCGCTCTTTTCGAACACGGGTAAATCCAGCCCCTTTGGCGGCGGTGGGACAACGGGAACAGGAACGGGGACAGGGAGCCTGTTCGGCGGAGGTGCAACCACGGGGACACAGCAGCAGCAACAGCAAAATACAGGGGGAGGTGGTCTCTTTGGCTCGTCGACCACGACACCGCAGCCTCAGCAAAGTGGTGGACTTTTTGGGTCGACTACGCAGCAGAAGCCGCTCTTCGGACAAACGCAACCGCAGCAACCGCAGCAGCAGCAGCAGCAGCAGACGGGGACTGGCTTGTTTGGAGGGCCATTGGGGGGTGGACAGGAACCGCAGAAGCCTGCAGGAAGCTTGTTTGGTGGTAATCTAGGTGGAACTCAGCAACAGCAACAGCAGCCTCAGCAACAGGGAAGTCTTTTCGGAGGACTCGGCCAGACACAGCAGCAACAGCAACAGCAAGGACAACAGCAGAGTCTCTTCGGTGGCGGTGGTTCTTTACTGGGTGGTGGCCAACAGCAAGGACAACAGCAACAACCGCAGCTCGGACAGTCGACGCAACCCCAGGGATCGAGTCTATGGTCTCCGGGGCGCGCGGTGACGGGCGTTCACCGGACAGTTCCAATGCAAATGACCATCATCAAAGACAAGTGGGATCACAACAATCGGGCCTCTCCTTTCCGGACGTACCTGTACAATAATGTTGGAGAGGACAACGCACCCTTTTACCAACCGGGCCCGCAGGACGATGAGACAAAATGGGAGGATGCGCTACGGAGTCGACCAGACTCAGGCTATGTCCCTGTTTCAGTGCACGGATTCTGGGAACTCGGCAAGCGTGCACAGCGACAGATGGACTTTTTGACCATGATGCAACAGCGCCTGCATGAGATCAATAACTGCCTAACGGAGCTGCTTTCTCGACACGATCTGAAAATCTCAGTTAAGATCGCTGATTGCCGCCGGAAACATCTCGTCCTCAGCAAGCGATGCCTATCGCTCGCCGCCAAAACTCAGGTCCTCCGTAACAGGGGTTACGCCATGGATGATGCCGAGGAAGAGTTGAAGAAGAAGCTTGCGCAACTGGAGCGGTCTGTGTTCGATCCCTCGCTCAACGGCCGCGGTGAGGAAATCTGGGCTCGTATGCTGGCGATCCGGGAACACTCCAAACGACTACAGACGGAAATGGAACGTGTTGGTGCTGGCGCTGCGGCGCAGAAGGAGGATGACTTGGACGAGAATACGATGAAGATAGCTAAGAAGGTACCGCCTTTCACTATATCTCCATGGCTTTTGATTTTCATAACGCTAATTTGTACTCTCACAGGTATTGGATGACTACCACGCCCAGATCCAGCATCTGCAAAAGGAGATGGAGTCCGTGAAGAAGGACTTCGAGGAAGCGACAAAGTCGCTTAACTAGCCCTTACTCTTTCAATATATTCCCGTTCTTTCTTCTGCACACCGCGGCTCGCTTCATGCTTTTGGTTTGGTTACAGTTGACGCACGCCTGACTACACTATTCGGAGCATGGAGTTTATGTCATTTGTCATTTCATTGAGGGAAGCCATGAAACCACCTCTAAATTTATCACTGGAAAAGAAAATCGAATACGAATGTACAATAATAATACATTATTCCTGAATTACCAGGCCCAAAACAAGCCAAGTCAAGAGATAAGATGCGCCGAAATGCTCAGTTCAGTTCTCTTCTCCGTTCACGTCTCGCCTCGTCTCATCACATCACATCGAATAGCGTGTGTAGGTGGGTGGTAGGATTACAGAAACTTCTGGACGAAGTCAATAGCGAAGGGGGCTATTTGAGGCATAAACAGTTAGCTTAGATACTGGGAATTGGACGCTCCGTGGTTTTTCTGGGGGTTGTAGGTTCAGAGTGCAAAGGTGACGTACAGAGGTAGAGGAGGACTCCGCTGGTGACGGCCATGCGGACGGTCTGGTTAGCCTGGGCCTCGCCAGCCTAAAAATTATAATACCGAGTTAGTGTTTGTTCAATAGCCTTGTGCAATTCGATTTCGCTTTCGCTTCTGGTTGGAACGGTCTGTATGTACCTTGATTTCCTCCTTAGAGGGCTCGGGTCCTGTTACGCGTGGGTTAGTGGAGGTAAGAAACATGAGCAGAGCAGCAAATATATACCTGGAGCAAACATATTGTGTTATTTTGTGAAAATGGAAGATGAAATGAAAGAGAGAAAAGCAGTGTAGTTATTGAAGATGTTATTGATTCTCAAGAACGTAGCTCGCAAGTGAACGAAAAGTCGAGCTGGGCAAATTCTGCCGCCCAACACCGCCGAGCTTCCCGATGCGATTCTGACCTTGGTTCTTTCATCCATTCTCCTGCCACTGCTCTTTCTGGTCTATAACACCTCAATCTGAGACTCGATTTGCTTCTCTAACTTGTATTTCTTTTCTTACCTTCTTATTTTTTTTTTCTCGATTACGTGGTTTGAATTCGGAGGCTGGTCCTGATCCTACTCGACCGTTTGACGGTTGCCATTCATCTCTCCTTTCGCCCTTTCATCTCTAACACCCGAATAACACACAAGCGACTCGAAACGACGTTTTGATCATGTCTGCGAGTCCAGAGCCAACCGCTACGGCGACCACCCCGCCGATCGAATCGAAGCAAGATGCAGAAGAGGCCGTGCAGCCGCCGACCCCAGGCGCAGGCGACGAGGCTGATGCCAACGAAAGTGACGCCAAACCGGCTCAAGATAAGGGGGGCGACGAAAACGAGAATGATATTGATGAACATGACCTCGTCGGCTCAGATGACGAGTCCATTCTCTCTGAAGTAGACGAGGCGCAGTTCGAGGATTTCGATCCTGAGAATGTGGATATTGAAGATCGTCCGCAATTGGATATCGATGAAGAGAACTTGAAGCTTATCGGGCGACACAAGAGAAAGCGGACAGGAGATGAAGAGGGGTCATCTAGACGGAAGAAAGAAGGGCGACGGAAGAAGAGCCGGCGGCATGCGGATGATGAAGAGGGTGGAAGTGATGGTGACACTGGAGGGAGGCGGAGGAAGCCCAAGAAGGTTGAGGTTGAGGAGGATGATGAGACACTTGATCCTGCTACGCGTATGTTTTTTGTGTCGTTTGCGATGTTTCATGGTTTGGGCAAAGGCGCTAACAGTACGCAGGTCGACGGAGAGCCCTTGACCGTGCTATGGATGAGGCGATGAAGAAGCCAACGAAGAGAAGGGCTAGGAAGCAGGATGGAATTGTATGTCTTGCGCCGACCACCTGCTCTGGGTTACAATGGCCATTTGCTAACGTGAATAGGATTTGGAACAAATGGCAGATGCCGAGATTGAGGAGATGCGCAAGCGCATGACCCATGCGGCCCAGATGGATGCCATCAACCGACGTGAAGGCAAACCAGCTATGCACAAGCTTAAGATGCTTCCTGAGGTCGTGTCGCTTCTCAACCGTAACCAATACGTTAATACCTTGGTCGACCCAGAAATCAATCTGCTGGAGGCAGTCAAGTTCTTCCTCGAGCCGCTAGACGATGGATCGCTTCCGGCCTACAATATCCAACGCGACCTGTTGACTGCATTGGGCAAGCTCCCGATCAACAAGGAAACGTTGGTTGCCAGCGGTATCGGTAAGGTGGTAGTGTTTTACACTCGGAGCAAGCGTCCAGAGCCCGGCATCAAGCGCATGGCCGAGCGATTGCTAGCTGAGTGGACGCGACCCATTCTCCAGCGCAGCGACGACTACTCCAAGCGAGTATACCAAGAAGCAGAGTTCGATCCTACGTATGTTTCCTTCCGCTCATTTTGCGCGATCTCATAACTGACTCGATATAGCAAAATCACATCGCGTGTCAAGACCGTCCAGGAGAATACTGCTGAGGCGCGCGCCCGCGAGCTCCTTCCTCCGCGCCTGGCGAACCGTGCGCGTGCTGAAATTTCACATACCAGCTACACCGTTGTTCCGAGACCGACAATGGTGCAAGAAAGCAAGTTTGCGCGACCGCTAGGAGCGAGTGGAGAAGATCGATTCCGTAGAATGCGGGCGCGCCAGATCGCAGCGGCGAAGGGCAGTGGCACGCGACGGTAGTTTTCTTGGCTTCGGGTCGCATATGCTTGTAACTTAGCTTTATTTTTGTATCGGGCGGTCGGTGGGCCATCAAAGCACTAATTAAAGGCCTCCAAGGCAGTAAATAAGCAAGGCGAATTGAATAATAATTCGGAGCCTACCATTAGCTGCGTACCATTTCCGTAGACAGTAGTTGCTCGTTGAATGCGGGCAGTGGGCGCCTGGAAAACACGGCAGCGGCGTTTGGTCGGCATCGTACGACCGGGACAAAGCCCGAGTTTGCACCGGCAGATCCCGCGCGCTCTCACTGGACAGCTCCGCGGCGAGAACGTCACCGGGCTTTGCTCCATCCGATATCTCCCTCTCTCGTCATCTGCACATCAAAATTCTCGCAGTCCCTCTTCCTATAAAGCTTCCAATTGTCCAAGCTTGGCTTCTGCACTCCACGCCACAGCTCTATACAGACCTCTGTACATATCTTCCAACATCACTCTCACACACCATGAAGCTCCTTACCAAGGAAGAAGAGGACGCCCACTACCGGTCAGCCCATCAACCCAACCCAGCTCAATTCAACCAACAAAGAACCAATCCTAACCAATATTCCATCGCAGGCAAGTCGTCAAGGGCGGCTCCTTCGGTACAGCCCTCGGTCTAGCTGGTGGCTATGCAGGTGTTATGCTCGCTACCCGCCGCTACTCTACAATCCGCAACCTCACACTCCCCATGAAGGCCTTCCTCGTCACATCATCCGGAACATTCGTCGGTATCATCGCGGCTGACCGGTCCTCGCGCGCCTTCGAAATGTCTCAGAACCAGTCCCGCCTATGGTACGAGAACCGTAAGGAACAGATGCATGCAGAGGAGCTGCAGGGAATGAGCTTCGGCGATCGTGCCCTTGCGTGGGCTCGACAGGAGCGATACACAATTGTCGGTACTACGTGGCTTGCTTCCATGATTGGTAGCTTTGCTCTCGTCGGACGTAACCCTTATCTATCGGGCCAGCAGAAGTTGGTGCAGGCTCGTGTTTACGCCCAGGGTTTGACGCTTGCTGTGCTCGTTGCTAGTGCGGCGTTTGAGATTTCGGAGAGGCGCAGAGTCAGAAGGGAAATTGATGCTAGATCTGCGGGCGCGGCTGCGGGCGCTACCGCTGCTGGTGCTGTGGCGGAATCGAAGACGAAGGCGGAACACGGCGAGCAAGGCCAGGGTGACCTTTGGAAGGAGATGGTTGCAGCTGAGGAGGATAGGTTGAAGAAGAAGCGCCAGTCGCTTTACGAGCACCACCACGAGCCTGGCTCTGCGTCTAACAAGGGCACTGACGCGCAATCTCCTTCTCCAGTGCAAAAGGCCGAAGCGGAGGGAGCTCCGAGCGAGCAGAAGCAAGAGCAAAAGTCCGAGGAAAAGAAGCAAAAGTGATTCAATTCCGTTAATTTTGGGGTTTCAGCATATATGGATAGATGGCTGTTGATTCATGGTGTATAGCATCCCTTTTTTTTTTTCGTGGTTGGGCAGGCTTCTTGTGCCACGGTTTTGCGTTTCCTTTTTACAATATCCATGGATGATGTACTTTTACACTCTCTTCTCTTAATGACGACTCTCATTGCTTCGATGTGACAAATGTTCAATCATCCTGCCTTTCGCTTTCCTGCAGCTGAAGGCTGTCCATAGTGAAGGGCTCTCGAAATTTTAATACATTGACCTCTGCATGTATAGGATTCGTCATATGTAAATATAGCCAAGGCCAAGCTCAAGCTCCTAATGTATTTGCCACCTAGCTGAGGCTCCATAAGACCCATTATTTACCTACTCTGAATCCCCCATCAGCAAAGCAAGGCCGCCATTCAAAGCTTCGCCCTCCCATCAAACCCAGCAACAAACGCCGCTCTCTTGATCTCCGGCGCCTGAGCTAGCAAGCCCCCAATGGCCTTAGCGAACTGCTTAAACGGCGTGGTGGCGGCATGCTCCTTCAGATTCTGCGAATCAGTGTATCTGCAACCAATATTAGCAATAGAACTGATTGATGGGTCTAGACTCTAGACAAGGATGGATGTTTCTCACTTCTCAACAAGGACAAATTCCTCGGGCCCCTGCGGCTGAAGCGCAAAGTAGATTTGGGTCTTGGGTTCGTTTTCCTGGACGTATTTGGAGAGAGTTTTGAATGCTTCGGCGACCTTGAATTTGATTGGGTTTTTTTGTTAGCGAGTGTTTTTTGATGTCAGTGACTTTGGTGAGAGAGATATATATATCGGTACCTCGTTAAATTTGCCCGGTTTGGGGACAAGTTTGACGATGTTGTAGATTTCTTTGGAGGACATGATGGATTATATAGATATATACAATAATAATATGTATATAAGGTGGAATAAAAACTTTCGAGGGTACTGATATGCTTAGAAGTTGAGCGAGAGTCGATGATGCCTTGGTTCAACTTCGGTTGTCATCGATGTGGAGGCCGGAAGATGCCGAGGTTGTTGCGATTACAATTCTAACATCCCGTTACTCTCGCCTTCTCCTTACTAACCCACTAATATGACAGGAGAATTCGGCATACAAACCTGATTTAGTACTAGAATATAATGAGCTCTGTGTATGGTATGGATGATAGCCCACATTATCCAAAACCAGCTTGGAATTAGAGAATTGAGATCTATGGAATCTATGATGTCTTAAGTCTAACGTACAGAAAATCACAACGAGAATATCCTTTTAAGAAGTTGCCCACTCAAGAGGAGAAATATACAATAGCCCTTCTTCGCCATTTCAAAACAAAAAAAGGTCAATACAGAGAAGATGATCCGTCGACCCAATAGTCATCTTGGTCATCTGGCTCTTCAACATCTTTCAGCGAAGAAGAGGATAGAGTTGATGATTCATCAAGAGGAGGCGGAGAAGATGATCCATCAAGAGAATCGTGTTGGTATTCTGGCTCTTCAACATCTTCCATCGAAGAAAGAGAAGATTGTTCACCAGACAGGGCTGTGCTGAACTTCTGGCTCTTCCTCGGCGTTTTCTAGGTCTTGCCCAGCTTGATCCATCTCATCAGAAGGGTCCGTTTGCGGGACTCTCGCGTTCGCCTGGCGTATAAACCTGTCTCGTTGCTCCTTGGCCCAGTCGCGGGCGTTACGGTATGCCGAAACTCCCTCATGAAAAGTTTTGGCATCCTTTGTTAAATTCCAGTGGCCAACAATCGTCATCACATGTCCCTGGCGATGGCCACTTGCACATTCAAACTCCTGGGGATGGGTTATATATAGTGCGAGTGCTCCATTGCGTGAATGGTAATTAAATGAAATTGTGTAGGCGTTATTGTCATACGTCGGTGTATCCTGCCTATAGTTCTGGATACAATACATTGCGCGGGATCCAAGTGCACCGTGATGGCACGCTTGCCGATCTGATTTAATGAGAGACCCGTTAGGGCCTTTGGCTTCAAGGGTGAAGTTCGGCAGCACGATTGGGAGAGATTCGTGTTTTGCCGGTTTGATGTAGCTGCTCAGCCCTCGCAAACTGTTCTGTCAAGGGTATCACCATTCGCGCCATAGAACCTATCTGGCTTGACCGGCCGTAGCATTTTATTCGTGATTTGGGACATATTTCGAAATGGATAGCCCCCACATTCGTCCACGGGGCCATGGTTACCTTCAATCAGAGGTACTACCTCATTTAATACTTCCTGATCATTGGCAGCTCTACTATTCACCTGACCGAAGGCATCAAAGTCGACCTTCGAAGAGCTTGACGAGTGGAGCGAGGAACGAGAACAGGAGAGCATCCTAAGAATACCCCCAAAGTTGGCCGGCGGAAGAAGTGGTGGCCTGTTCAGATACATATGCACATCTGGGTATATCTGGTTATTGATCAGATGTTGCTGCAGTTTACTTGTGTACGCTTCAGTTGCCATGGTCCTGTCGGGAGTCGTGTCTGACATTCTAGGAATAGAGTACTGGGGTTGCGAGTGTCAGCATCAAATGGCAACTCAGGAATTTGAGCGCTGTTTAATTTACTTACTCCTCTAAGATCAGAAAGGTCTGGCCCTCCATCTTGGGCAAAAGCCTCCAGTTCGTTCAAGCCTTCTGGAGATAGACCGTGGAGAGGATCCGGTAGATTCTCGTAAGAGGCCATATGTCGGCTCTAAAGTAACATGGAGGAATATAGATAGACCAATACTTCAGGAGAATCCAGGAAAGATAAACATAAAGAGTGCAATGCGGAAACATGTTGGCGGATAGTGTTGAGCCTTCTTAAAGAATACTGGTCGTGAGATTCCTGGCAAACGGGATGATGCTTTAGAGAAAGAAAGTATTAGATCTGTTTGTATCGACCAAATGACACTGAGCTGGTCTAACAAGCTAGAGCTGATGAAAGAGTTGTAGTAGCTGTGAATTAACTGGCAAGAAATCTACCCCGGAGTAAACAAATGATATCGCGTGCCAAGAACGATCTAGACCAGTGACGTAATGACAAATAACAGCTCACGTGGGGATCGGATCTTCAGAAATGTGCTTCCTTGCAGGCAGCAACAACGCCCAAAACAGTCTGTCGAGCAACATCTTCAAAGATGAAAAAAACTCTGTTACTGGTTTTTATCCACGGGTTCAAGGTAGGGCAGCCGTATACCTCCACCCATATGAGGTCGAGAGCTCAAGCTGGAGTCTCACCGATTTCCCCGGCGAACTACCCCGATTTCTGATTGTAGCTGGCTAACAACATGGCTTTTTTTTTGGCATATTCAGGGCGGCGATGACACATTCGGTAGTTTCCCGCAGCATATTAAAGGGCTCCTTAGTCGTAAACTTCCCTCCATTACTGTGGCGACACTCGTCTACCCGAAGTATGAAACCCGAGGGAGTTTGCAGGAGACTGTAAACGCATTCCGAGAATGGTACGTACTGGTTATTGTGCTCTGAGCCAAACTACCGGGGCCCAGAATGGCGCTGATATTCTATATAGGCTCCAGGATCAAGTCATAGATTTGGAAGTATCCAACCGAACAGCCTCACCGACCGTTGATCCCTCCGTGCACGTCTTTCTCGTTGGTCATTCAATGGGCGGAATAGTTGCAGCAGATACGCTTTCACTCCTAGCTTCCGAGCAACCCATACCACCGAGAACCTCTCCGCAGTCATCACAATACCAGTCAGACGGAGGATCAGAGGACACCGCAGCTGCAGAGAGCACGAGTCTAGGGGAATCCAGTACATTCATGTTCCCCCATATCCAGGGAGTGTTTGCTTTCGATACCCCATACCTCGGCATCGCCCCCGGAGTTGTCTCGTACGGTGCTGAGGGCCATTATAAGAATATCACGTCCACATACAACGCATTCTCAGAGGTAGCTGGACTGTTTGGGTACGGAGCGAACAACACCTCTTCAAAAAAGGAAACACCAGCGCCTTCGAATAATGCCAATAAATCGTTACCCCCAAGATCGGATGACGACGCGGCAGCGACACCGTCCTGGCAGCGATGGGGACGGTATGCTATGTTTGCAGGCGCTGCAGGTGCTGTTGCTGCGGGAGGCGCTGCAGCCATGTATTCTCAACGGGAACGTTTGACCGATAGCTGGGGATGGGTATCTTCACATCTTTCATTCGTGGGATGTCTAGCACGACCGGCGGACCTTCGACAACGCCTTGCTCAGTTAACGCAGGTGCGCAAAGACCGAGGAATCAGATGCGTCAACTTCTACACCAGCCTAGGGAAGGGTGCATCATCCCTGGTGGAAAACAGCACCAATTTCAACGAGACAGGTGGCAGTCAAACACCATCATTCAGCTCCAAAATTATCCGCTCAAAGCATCGTACTTTTTGCACCCTGCCGGATAGAGATGAGGGCCAAGAAACGTCAACTAGCCTGGGTGCGGGACTGGAGTGGATCAAAGCCGTTAATGACAGGGCCACTGATGAGATCAAGGCCCATACCTGCATGTTTTTACCGAAGGAGAACCCGGCTTTTTCAGAGCTAGTGAACCAAGCATGCACGGCGATGACCAGGTCGGTTGATAGGTCTTGGTATAGTACCGCTCGGGGTCAAACAACATACGATGACAATAATAACCACGCGCACATGCCGCGGCCCGAGAAGGACCGAACCCATAATCAATCCGAAACCGGGACTCTGGATGATGACGGGGACGACGACGTCGTTCTCGTCGACTGATATTCTCTATGGATCGGTCGGAATGTCGGAAATGGTCTGTTTCACTTTCGAATCCTCAGACCATTCCTTCAGTCCCGAGTTGAATGTGGACCCCACTTGGTTGACAAAATGACGATGATTTCTTCAGTCTCGGATCACCGTTGAACTTACCAGCTTACTGGAGTCCAACCGACTAACTTTATTTGGGCGATCTTTTTCACCAGTACCGCTGAGATTGAAGCTGATAGTTAAATGGAGGTCTAAATGCTGACCATTCCAACTTCAGAGCAAAATGGAAAAAACTCAGGTGCTGCCACAAGCCTTATGCACTATGCATGGAGTTTCCATGGAGCGGGCCCCATGCGCGACCATCTGTTCACCAACGCGGTAGGCCAGAAACGAGCGGAGCAGGAAACTATATCCCGTCTCTTCATGCTAGAGTCCTATCTCAACCGAATATAGTTTAACCTGGATCCTGCACAACCCACCCAGCCTATCATCGCTGCGACAATGACTCCGGGAAACATGCCAGAGTCAGTGCGAGTCAGCGAGTCCATTCCTCAGTTATCACAATTCCTTCGCAGCCAAGGATCTATCGTTCCTGCCGGCTCCTGCGGGCAGCAAGGGCTTATTAACACCCACCAATATTAAGCCTCTTAAGCCCCGAGGCCTAGCCTTGATGGAACCGGCTAAACCCGTATTTTCATTACTCGATAGTCGGAACTCGGTACCTCTGGCAGCTCGCCCAAAACAGGCGAGTGAGCGCCGGCGGAAGCACTAACTCTGGCGCACCGACACTACTTTGGCGCTGGCGATACTCAACATGAAGAACCAATCGACGGCTTGCGCCTTTTGGACGATAGTGAAACTGGAATCTCATTCTGTCGCACTGAGATGTTTTGCCTCTAGTCGTGCCTACCATATAGTTGTTGAGTCGCCGCTCTCGGCCAATAAAATAACGCTTGCGCCGTTGAATCCTGGTACATGCAAGTAATCACCATGCCAGAGAATTGGAAAAATAGAAAGTAGAAAGCGCTCAAAGCAGCCATGGCTGTGATAATTCCAAAAAAAAAAAAGGAGGCAGAAGAGAGCCAAAACAGGAAAAAACCCGACGCTGATATCGCTACAAAGATTCGCAGGTAAATCTACCTAGCTAATGCAAAGCAAAATTCCATCCCGTCGTCAATATTAATTACATCTCAACCAAATGCTGGCTTCAAAAGAACCGTCTGTAATCGTATAAATATGTAAGCGGAATTATAAAAAGTCGGCGCGTTTCGAGGCACAAAACTATGCGGGATATATAGGTGCCAGGATCAATATCCGTGACCGTTATACGTCGAGGCGCGATGGTGGTACATGCTTCCGGCGTACTCCGAGTTCGTATCTTGGTAGACGGTGCCGCGTCGCTCCTCTTCCGGAAGGAGCTCTTTGACTTCCCAGTTGTTTGGCTTGATTCCTACGGAGAACTCTAAATCCTCCTTTGTGATATAGTCCCAGAACTAGAGAAGAGGGCCCAATTAGACAGGATGCAAAGTGGGGTTGGGGCCCTGCGAGTTGAGACATACCTTATAGACCATCATAACAGCTAGTAGATTGCAGAATGTAGCGAAGAACAGTCCATCCAGGTAGTGCTGGACGTTGTCACATATCGTATCGCCAAAGGCATAAAGGATCACCTGCCCAGCGATAAAGACAATAAGACCAAAGGAGATATGGCCGAGGGGCCATCGGTCCTCGAGGGTGTTCATAACCAGGAGAAGCTGCATGACTAGGTAGACTGCGATGCAGATCGCATTGATGACATATAGCACAGCGAACATGGCGACGGTGTTTGTGGGGCCCAGGCCGCCCCATGACTTGAAGGTGAGGATCGAAATCACGAAGGAGATGGCGAACATAATCGTGGATGTCGTCCGGAGCAGCCATACAGAAAGAACAGTACCATCTTCATAGAGTTGGAACCCCACAAATCCATTGACGAGGAGACATGTACAAAGCGCGGAAGCGAATCCGTTCTGAACGGCAACGAACCATGGGAAAGGACCACTTCTGGGTGGAACCACACCCGCGTCGATGATCAGGGAACAGATGGTGAGTGCCATGTAAATGTAGAAAAACGTGATAATCTCCTTCCGACCTGGGGAATGCTGTCAGTGGGGCCTGGTTTCGCCGAGTATATACCGAAGGGGAGGTAACTGGTAAGTGTCAAAACGTACCCACAGCAGTGAATTTGGACCTGATGTGCAGGATCATGATCACCGTCATTCCAAGGGCAATGATGTGGATGAAGGACGCAGCGCCCTCGAAAATGATTGTGTTGGCCAGCTCGATATTTCGCGCATAGCAGTTGGGTACGATGCCGGTGGAACCTGATATCGCCGATGATGGGCCGACCAAAGAACAAAGAGGCAGCGCTGCTTTTTTGCAGATCTCATCGAAGTCGCCAAAACCCATGTTGTCGGTTGATTGGGTGGTATTTCGTACGTTCGCCTGACTTGCCCACTATGTTTTGATTGTGCCGCAACCGACAAAAGTGTGAGGCGCGCAGAGATAGGGGGCTCCGCACCTGTGAGGGAACGGGGCCAGACCAAGATGAGTTAGGGAGCAGTGCCAGGCGCAATCGGCAACGAGACGTCAAAGAGCGAGTGACGACAGGGAAGTGAAGGAAGGATCAAGGGCAGTGAAGGTCGGACTCCAGAAGAAATGCTACGGTCGCCCCGACGAGGCTGGAGGAGGGGAGTTTTGCGGCTGTTTGAAGTCGAATCACGAGATGCACTAGTGCCAGATCTGGGCGAGGCTGGTTTCCGCTGACTAAGTGCCATGAGTGGCTGGCCTCTCAGGAACAAGGCCTGCACGCTAGCCGAGTCGGGCATGTTGTTTACTGCTCCGGGCCGGGCTGGGGTTCCCCACCAGCCGAAACCTCCTCATTCCAGTGATTCCACCTCCTGCGCTGAGGGATATTCTGGAGCTGCTGCTAATTTGAGACATATCTGTCTGGCACTGCTCGCAGATCCATGTTTCAGATCCTGCGAGAACCTGACAAGTCTGAGCCTCTGAGGGCAGGCACAAACAAAGTTGCCTCGTTGGATGTCCACTTTGCCCGCGCGGAGTCTGACGCAATCCTAGCCTGGCAGATCGAAAAAATTTAGCAGCGAACTCTCAAAAATTCTTTCCAGAATCCTTCTGCCAGCCACACGATCATCGCTCATCAGTCCTCAAACGGTTGGGGCAATTCGGCTTCGATGCGTCCCTGACTCCCTCGTGCGGTCGTGCCGATGCCCTGAATTCACTCCACCGCTCAAACTTGGCCCTCATCGTGGCTACCTGGGAGTTCCGCTTTGAAAGCTTCGCAGTCTAGGCAACTGCAATATTCGGACGAGTCCTATTCGTTGTTCGGCAATGGTAAACCTGCTAATTTACCGGAATCTACGGCTATGCGGAGTAATTAAAATGACCTTACTGTTCTCGCTCTGCCTCCGTTGCCGAGTGTCTCGACATACGGTCATGCTTGGGCAATAATGGGCATCCATACGAACTCGGAATTCCAATAGCGGGCCTCTTTGGACGGGCAGTGCGCGGAATTAAGTTCTGGAAGTGGTGCCATCACTACTTCACTAGTTCATACCCGCTATCGAACGAGTGGCGGGCACGTCTCATATTTGCATGGGGTTGCTTACTTGCTGCGGGAGATCTCGCAAATTTACGAGAAGGAAAAGCTGCGGGACGAGAATAGGTATGATCTGAAACATCGGCTGCTGGGCGACGGAAACCGTCAAGTCTTAGTATTTTCTTCAAAGGGCTTGTCGTCTGGATGATTGCATGGCGTTCTTTGCCAATCCCCCACCGGTAAGACGAGCCGTGGTTTGGTGCTGGCCTTCCAATTCAGACCAGATCTACAATGAACGTTTTGCTGGAAAGACACACGGCGGGAAAAAGAATCCGAAACATGATAAGGTTCTCGACCATACCAAACTCAAATCCAGGCGCTGTTGAATGTCTATGGTGCTTGGCAGTACGTGAGGGAAATCATGGATACAACCCAGACACGCGTAAGTGGGTGCTTGGCGACGAGGTTGTTCCAAAAGCGAAGGGGTCTCCAGGCCTGGTTGCTCAACAACTGGTAGTCAATTGGTTGCCCCCCGTATTGGGGGTACAACTTGACATTCATGGAAATGGTATCGTGATATCGTGTTTTAACGCTCTCTTCCCAAGGTTCTCAACAAAAACAACTGCACTTACTGTACTAGGTTTATGCCGGCTCCGGAGAATCCCTGGCTGCCCCCCCCGTCTGCCTTCTCTTCCCGCTGGGCAATTCGAACCCCAGCAGACTGCCCGGGAAGTAGCTTAAGGTTTTTCTGTGCTGACAGTGGGGCGCTGCAGGCACTGTTGGTTGGAACTTCACCGTACACAAACTTACGGGTTTCCCCATAGATTAACCTAACGCCGTAGTCAGCCAGCCGTCCACACAATTCGCCCATTGGTTTTGGATTCCTTCAGAGCTCTCTTCCCTGCCTAATATCCGGCTCCGCGCTCAGTGCACTTGCCGACAGTCGGCGGTTTTCTTGTTGCGGGCAAGCCGACTAACTGGCAACGCCATTTATGACCAATCCGGTGTGGCTTCGTATATCTTGTCTCCAAAAAAAAAAGACAAAAAGAAAAGAAAAAAATTCTGTCCAGCCGCTGTGCATGAAGATCCCAGCTAGCGCCACGTGCCGTGGAAGGCTTGAAAGCGTCAACGGCTTTTGAGGGATGGGCGTCGATCCCTAGGGCCTGTTATCCCGATCAAGCCGAAACGGATGGATCCATGAAGATATTCTATGGTGCTACAACTGT
Source organism: Aspergillus puulaauensis (assembly GCF_016861865.1). NCBI lineage: Eukaryota > Fungi > Ascomycota > Eurotiomycetes > Eurotiales > Aspergillaceae > Aspergillus > Aspergillus puulaauensis. The sequence continues at coordinate 1,835,837 of NC_054861.1, read as the reverse complement.
ACTATATCCAAGTGGGTCCTGCCCGAGCCCACTTTTCCCTACAGTCGTCAGTCCCACTTGAACTCCTTCACGGTCTGCAACCGCGGTTCTCCATCGCGACAGACGCAGTCTCGGAAACGGGAGTGTTGCTGGCGTGCTATGGATATTCCACGACGCTGGAGCGGTATCTCAGTGGGGATTGTCCCTTGTGTCTAGTTTTCGGCGGCAGCGACAGACTGCTCTGTGGTTGGCCCGGGTTGTGTTCTCCATCAATCCTTGATATTTAATCCGAGAAATAGAGAAATGGCACGGAAACGGGCACCGCGATAAATAAGAATAATAATAGACCGTCTCAAATAATAATACACAAAGCCAAATTCATGGAGAAAAGGCCAATCATAAAAGGCTCTTCTGCTCTGTTCTTTTCTGTTTCATTTTTTTTATTTTTTATTTCTTTTATTTCCTGGCCCTCCTCCCCTGTCGAGTAACCCTGACAGCACGGGCTTGTGACGGACCCTGATCCTTGATGATGGCAGTTACAAGTTGGACCACTTCTTTCCTCAGGAATCCGTCATGAGCATATATATAAGTGTTCTTTTCTCTGGTACACTCTTGATCGCCAAACTCAAACTTCTCTCCAAAAGGCTTCTAGACCGGTTGCCTACTACTTCTCCTCCACCCACCTTCTTAACGCTCTCGCCCCCACTACTGCAGAGTGAATCTATATTCCAACCACCCTAGCCCTACCGGACCAGCATACATACTTTATCATTGCATACAATCACCACCCCCGCTGCACTTTCCGTCCATCATTCTCTGGTGGTTTCGGTTCCAATCCCTCCACGCTTGGGGGCCGTTTGCTCGTCAACAATGTGCAATCACTTCAAAAACTACTACATATACAGCACCTGCAGCCAGCCCAGTTCTCATATTATCCGCACATCCGTGGATGAGCCGAAAGAGGCCCGATGTGCCGAGTCTCCACATGAAAGGTTCATTGTCGTCGTAGGGAAATGTTTACTTTGCAATCGGCACTGATGGGTTCTTCCAGGCGGCGGACTTGAACCTTTGCAGTATACTCGACAGCCATTTTTACACAGCTGGTGCTGTTGCGGCTTTTCGACCTTGTATTTTTTTTTTTTTTTTTTTTTTTTTTTTTTATTTACTTTTTACCTTTCTTTATTTCCCCCAGGGGGAACAAAAGGACGATGATTTTGACATATCGTTCTTTACTTGTCGTTTATGATACCTCTGTTTTTCTATTTTTTGTTTTACTATACGGCTGGTCCTGATGATTCTGCTATCGCCTATCAGGCCGTTTTGCTCCCCTCTACTATATAAATACTGTTTTCTTTTTTGGGCGGTGGTTTGAACGTGCTGACTGGATCTGGCACGCAACTGGACATGTCCTGGACATTGGGCAGAGGGACTTAGACGGAACGGAGTATGCAAGGCGTTTGGGAACAAAATTGGGAGTTGGAGATCGGGCAGGCTCTAGACGGTTTTGAAATCCTGCTACCTACAAATGGACGAGTTTACGAGCAATTTCTGTGCATGATTATTATCGCAGCAACTCGGAAGTACTGCGCCTGTTCGCTCTAGACCATCACATGTTCACAACTGCGCTGCAGCGTGGGAGCTTGGACGCTTCTGCATGCCTGCCAGTGCCGACTTACTCGGCGGTGCTAATTATTTGGCTCCTTTTACTGAGACAGGAACGGAGCGGCATCAGGAGATCCAAGGTGCTGCTGCTTCACCGGCGGTTGGGCCTTGGACAATACCACACTGCCTGTCGGACGTTTGAGATTCAGAGCACCAGCAGGCCATCCAATCTGCGCAGATTGCAAAATATAAATTGCTGGTGACGCAGACAGACCGTTGCTGCCAAGGAGCTAGTGTTATTGCACCGAGATGAAGATGTGAAGTCTGTGCTCATCCTTCTCAACTCGGATCGCGCGACCGGCAGGAGACCGTTGTTGATGGTGATTGATTTGCCTGTTGAGCTTGGATGTTCGCTGTTGGATGAACTCGGCGATTGACTCGACAGTCGACACGAGGCCCGTCACACTCACTTCCGGCCAATTGGAGTTCTCGTTCCATCTTTCTTTCCTTTCTTTTCTTTTCTTCGGCGACGGCAGCCTCTACTCCGGCACAGGCAGTCTTACGAAGTATTTCTCGCATACTGCACTCTCACAGACTCACTCTCCAAGTACTGGGGCGAGCGTCGCGAGTCGCACCTCTGCGGCGTCCATGGCTCTATGGCCTATGTCCATGTGAGTATCCGGCAGAACTGGCCTGGCTGCAGCAGCAAAGCCAAAACCAGAATAACCGCGAGGTGGGATGAGCTCGCACGACCCTTTTGGTGTAAAGTACGAATCGCTATCTCATTTCTCGGACTTGCCTTTCTTGCGCTCTCTGCCGGCGCCTCCCAGCTGCCACTCCTGCAGGAAATCAACTGTTAACCTTGGCTGATGGCAATTTGTATGAGTCGGCCTGCGATTTAATTTGTGCGCAAGTGCTTAAGCCTGCACCAAAGAAAAAATAAAAAATAAATGTCCGCCGTGCACGAATCACGGCACTTCTCATCGCCAGCTAAGAATCCTCCCAGGTCATAGGAGCTTTAGGCTATGCGCCAGGCTATGCGCCAGGCTCGTAAACAGGCCAATCCTGGTCTCCGGCCGATCGCTCCAGATACAGGTTTTCATGGATTTGCAGCGGCATTGGACGACGCTATCAGCTTTCATGTCCTGCGCTTCTACCTTTGCGGCTTCATACATCAACCCCAGAACTGTCTGTCCGACTCCGACTCACCAGCGTTGATGCTTAACCTGTCTCGAGCTCCGAACCGAAGCTCCGAGCGTCTGTGCTAGCTGCCAGCTATTAACCATTGCCAGTGTCTGCAGACGAGCCCCATTTCCGCTTGAGCAGCGACGTCACCACCGGATGCCGTCGTTCATGTTATTGTTAACCGGCCGGCGATCTATAGACCCTACCTCAGTATCCGTATCAACGGCGCCATTACGACCATCAAATAAATCTGGCACAAACCAGAGTGCTTAGTTGTCGATCATATTATCCTTGCTCATATACGTTCTCAAGCCCGGAGACCACCCCGATGACGGACGCCGCGGCGCCGCGTTCGCCTTGCCTCACAGCCTGGCATTACCAAAATTTCTAGAAACGAAAGAAAAAGAAAAAGAAGAAAGAAGAAAAGACAAAAAGAAAAGAAAAGTTAGATGACGATGCCGCAAACACTAACTGCCTAGCCACTGCCAGTGCCATATCTGGAGAAACTCCGGAGCCAATAGCGCTAACAACGAACAAAGACGATGGATCCCGTGCCGCGGGCGAACGTTTCGTTTTATGAAGATCGCGCATGCCTCGCACCATTTCCGAAATTCTGAGCGAACAGCGAATAGCGAACAGTGGCGCACTGACAGGTTGCTGCTACTGGCGCTGCTGCCCTCGATCAGACACGGATCCGGGTCCTCGATTCCAACACTAACGCCGTTGCCTGCGATTCCCAGTCCCGGCGCCGGTGTCTGTGGCACTGGACTGGGACTGAGGTCAGGGAATGGATCCGAAAGCCGACATCTGTCCAACCACAGCGGTATACTCTAGTAAAGTACCAGGAGCGCTGGCATATCTGAACAGCCAAACCCAAAACACTTGGCACGCAGTCCACTAATCAGCTGCTCCGTAGTGAAAGGGAAAAGGTCTCCTGTCGATCGGGACCAATTACGCAATTATGAATTCATCTGTCTGGTGTATACTCTGCAGAGTCAACTACCGAGTTCTAAACGGCGGGGCGGAGCTTTTACCAGGTACGTAGCGAGGTACGGAAGATTATTAGATGCTTTTTGGAATCTGCAGGTACCAAGTTCCACCGTCTCTGGAGATGATACGCGATGTTGGAAATGGAAACATGGAATCCCGCCCCCACAAGGAATCGGGCGTCTATACGAACTTTGCCTGTGTCCGTCCAGTTCCACGAGAACATCCTCCAGACCGCGGCTAAGCCCGACAATTTCTCCATCCACCACGGTTAAAAGGCCTCAAAGAGTCACAATGGAGTTCGCCCGTTTAGCCTTTTGTTATCCGCCTCGACAAGACCAAGTATTGAATCCCGCCAGGACTACAAATGCAGTAGGTGCAGCCCCCGGAAATCCCCATAAGGCATAACCCCATCTGGGGGGCTTATTCGGGTTTCCCTGTACGAGACATGAGCCCTGCGTGTGCTGTTATCAGGAACCAGGGTAGGAGGAGAAATACGTAACTAATAATCAATGGTAGCGTGGCATCCTTGCCGGGTCTTGACTCGTACACCGCACAGCCAGAGATCCGTGCGCAAGCTGCCTTGATACTAATTACTAAGTAGTAGTATGGAGTACTCTGTACGTACCTGCCATCGAGGAGTGGAGTAGTTAGTTAGTAATTCTACTAACAAGGTAATTCTCCAGATTCCAGAACATTTCCTTCCTCCTTCGCTTTTGTTTTAGTTTTGCTTTCGTTTTTGTGGCTTCGGGCTTCTTCTGCCTGGACCTTCTGGAGATTGGAGACTGGAGATTGGAGGTATATTAGATTAACGGAGTCGTAAGTCCCCCGTACTTCGTACTCAAACAAATACGACATAGGTTACTTTGCACATCGAACAGGGATGGTTACTCCTTAGGAGTAAGCCAACAGTCCCGGCTCGAATCGGCTTGACTCCGATTTCTCCCTTCGCTGATAAAGTCAAAAATAAAAGAAAAAGAAAAAGAAAAAAAAAGCCCACTACTAGTTATTACGTACCTCGTTAAATAGTGACTGGATAGTTAGTTATATTTTCGTGGCTTATCAACGGAATCTTAACTTCTCAAAATTATTTTTTTGGCAATGGCTTAGGTAGTGAAATGAAATGGTTCTTCCTTTTAGTCGATTCGCAAGAGCTTAGTTTAAGTAGTCTCTTACCTGTTCGATGTAGTCTCCGGTTCCTGGACTTGAACCTGTTGGAGAACGAGAACTGACTCGGTCTCATTTCTCCCGTTGGTTTGATCGCTGGGTTGTTGTACGGCCGACTTTTTTTTTTTTGTTTCTTTTTTTTTTCTCCCACCGTAGGTATACCATCTGCCGCGCAATAAGACAGATGGGTTACTTTTTTTGTAAGTACTTCATTCAATATGCAGTATGTTGAGATGTTTCGTTATTCTGCCGTCCAACCGACATACTTATCAAGAGCATTCTATTTCGGCATTAGGTGTCGAGTTTCAGGAACCGAAAATTGGAGGCTTGATATTAATATTAGTACTATAGTACCCGCCAGAATGCCTGAACACGCACAGTCTCCGTGCTCCGTTTTTACACTCCTCCGCATTCCCCGCCAATTGAATATAGGCAGCTTTGGGTATCTACCAGTGTAGGTAACGGCTGAGTAGAAAATGTTGAAAACGGCACAGGCCGGTCCGAGCCCTGACGATTCCTTCAAGTATCTACCTAGGCCCGGACATCGGATCACCGAATGCCTGGATGCAATAGGTTGATGCTGAGACTTCATGTGTAATCGAAATAAAAAAGGTCCTTCGGTTTGGAAATAACGATCCTGTATTCCACATTAGCCGCAGCATGACTCGGCTGCTGCGCGGTCCTTGAATATCCGCACTGAAAACCCGCACTGCAGACTTGCGACTCGTATTCAGCACTTATGGAAAGTACTGTAGATATCTAGGATAGCTCCACTTCTTTAGCACATGCATGCATGTGTTTCCATCCACTGCACCCTGATTCGCGCGGCGAAGACTCCGATATCCGAACTTGAGGCCGTACTTGGATCCTGAGGATAATCACCTCAGCCATTGAGGTACTCTACTAGTCAGTTGGTCCACCTAGTACTTCGTAAATAAGCACCCTGCACGGGGAGAGACGCAGCTTCTCCGGTCCTGCAGCACACTAGCAGAAATAGAAACGATTCGGATGCAAGTGCAACATCCCGGTTGTTCCAGAAGAGTCGATCCAGGGCAATCACCCCATTCATGATCTGACTCGGACAGCCAGAGTCAGTTTTAGGTTTTCTTTCTGACTCGCCGCTTGCCGATTTACCGAGGGCGCTAGGGTAGTTTGTTTTTGTGAAGATTCTGGAAAGGTTCCTTGGCCCTTGAAGCGATTGTGGTGGGTAACACATACATAGTACTTGCACTAAGTAATAGAGACAAGAGGCCTCCAGTTCGTATACTAAATACCCGGAAAGTTCTGTCTGAGAAAAAACGTATCATGATGTAGGTAGTGTTCATGGTTGGTCAAATTGGATTTACTCCGTACATCAGAGGGAAATGCAATCTCCGTAATGACGAGAGGGGGAAGTACAGCAAGGAAGGAGCGATGGAAGTCAACAAGATGCAACGGCTTTGGCAACACAATCTGAGCCTGAGGCAGTCGACCGCCCGGTCGTGTCATTACCATTCTAGCCATTATGTATGTCATCATGCGAGAAAGTCTACCTTCAGCCAGTCCTGTGGGATGGCGATTAGATTGAAACTTTATACAAAGTTCTGCAAAGGGTGGTTGCAGAAATTCGTCATGGTACCGCAGCAGTTGAAGTCTGCAGTCTCAATGATTTCTCAACTGTCTCTTGACTTCTCTTCCATCCCAATAACCAGCTAAAGATGTCGCCAGGAAAGAAACGACGCATCCTGTTCTCCTATCTTATCCGGATCCTTCTCCCGCTGTTGGCCAACGAATGGTTTATGAATTGGAAGCTTGCTAGGTATAAGGCGACAAAAGCGAAAGATGACACTGTGGAGTTTCTGAGGATTTTCTTTGAATATATACCAGACCTTGGACAGAAACACCTCCTAAAGGATGTGGCGAGGTGCTTGGGTGATGAAGAACTACGCCAGCTAGTAGAGCGCATCGAGTTTGGGCTGTTACGACCCATGTTATCTCCCCGACCTGAGATAGTGAAGTCTATCGAAAAGTCGATATGCAATAAGTGTCTGTCAAGAGACGGGAACCGGTGCGTCATCACAGGGGTTCCCATCACGGCGCGGCACTTGAACAAATTCGGGAAATCGACCGAAATTCAGCTCAGTGCTGCCCATATCATCCCATTAGACATGGCCATGGATATCAAGCGGGGGGTTCTCCAACATCACCCACAGAGCTCAGATATGGACGAGAGATACCAGCATGGGAAAGTGTGGGATAACCTCCAGCGGTACTTCAGATTCCGTATCCTCGATCAGCAGAATTCGCCGTCTCTGCCGGATATCTTCGAATTCGAGAAAGAACAAAACAGGATGATTATGGCCGTATCGATTCGTCGCGAGTTCGAGATGTTCCACTTTGTCCTCGAAGCCACGCAGACCCCTAACCACTATTATTTCAAGGGGTTTTCCGAATTACCCAGCTACTTTATGGTGTTTGCGCCTCGTGATAGGATTGTGAAGCTGAGAAGCTATGATTCGAGATATCCACTCCCAAGCGCCATTCTCCTTTCGATCCATGCCGCTATAGGGAATATTCTGCACCAAAGTAGTCGCGGGGAGAAGATTGAACAGTTGAAGGAAGATCTGTCGCGCGGCCGCCATGGCTTGGCTGGTGCCGGGAGCTCAAAAATTGAGGATATTTTTTCACTGAGCAAACTCTCATCACTCATATCCTCTGATGAAGGGTAAACGGCCGCAGACTAAAGGAAGCCCTGTCATTTCTAGACGTGGATTAGCGTGGAGTTCGGGACTAATGCTCGTTTACTGATCACCAAAATATACGAAGAGGTTGTGCATAATTTTAATGTGAAACAATTTATAGGGATTGAGCATTAGACCAAAGCAGTATAGTCCAGAAAGCGAGACCCGACTCCATCGCCACGGTCTCTAATGCAGTGAGCAGTCTAGGCCAAGCTCTTGAGCCCTAGAAGCTTTCCAGAAGCCGCTTCCAATTGTTTCTAATCTCCACCAGGAAGATCATGGAGAGATACCTTCGACTCTAGCAGCGCTGATCTAAATCCCTGAACTCCATGAAGTGGAGGCAAGATCCCCCTACTGACCAACCTCTCGAGGCGATCCGCATTTCCCGGAACAGGGATGATTGAAGATCCGATCCAGGTTCGACTTGAGGACGCCAGTGTTTCACCCAGTGCAGATAAGCGTCACCGGTGAATTGGTTTTGTTATGCGTTCTGAAACAGGGATGAGTCTGAGCTTGCCCTGGGGGATGGGACGGGGTGCAGGGCCATGGTCCGAGTGCCAGTCGTTGAAACGGAACTTGGATTCCGAAACTCGATTTAGATGGAAAGTCTAGCCAGGGTGATGAGTTATAGTTCCAACATTGATGTCTCGTTGAGGCGAAGTATTTAGCAATATATTCTCACGTCTTTGTATGTCAGGTATATGTTTCTACTTTGTTTTACTCGATTAGCAAACCATCCATGAATTTATCCCCCGTCGGGTCAATAGAGAAAAGGCAAGCTGATACAGTTTATTAGACCAAGCTCAAAGGACTACAGATGAGCTCTAAGCAACTTTCTTGAAAGGTTACAGCAAGGTAAGACTACAGAATGAAACTGAAACCTGCAACCGGTGAATTATATTGATATCAAAGAAAAATATATAAATTAAGCCATTCTTGCCAATAAACTAGCACCGGCACCAACCCTTATCGAAACTGAAGTTGTATCAGTCGACTCACTTCAAACTCGATCGCGAGTTTATTGGCATGGAGATAGTCGATGTCGTCACACAGTTTTTGAACACGCCTTTCAATCTTGACTTTGTCGCTCACATCAGGGCTGTTCAGATCGCGTCTGACCAGGCCACTAAGACGGCAATGAAGGTCTTCAAGTTCACCGCACCCAAAATAATTATCCACTGCATTCGTTAGTTAGATATCCCCGAAGCCAAGGGGGATATACTAGGTATTAGTTATATATAACTTACACGTGTATACAATATCCGAAATCCTCTCCAGAGTGAGTTTGAAAACCATAATCTCACTACCAAAATCAAGACGGTCCTCGAGCGGTACTTTGGTCAGCTTCCCGGAGAGGTCGACTTTTGAAGCCCACTCGAAAAAGCGTTTGCGTGCTTCTGTGATCTTTGCTTTTTGCTCGGATTGAGGCTCGCTGTCATATCTGGCTTGAAGACTGGCGAGTTTCTTGACCAGAAGCCGAGAGTAGTGATGAAAATCAGGTGAGTCAGACATATTAATTTGGTTTTAGATATGAGATATGGTGTTTGCTTTTTGGGTGTCGATGAGGCTGTGCTTGGGATGAGAGCGCTGGGGAGATTGGCGTTGGTGAGGGATCTTGAGATCTATATAGCTGTTTGGTCTGCGAAGTATGTGGCCTGGAAAGAGCATTCTAGTAATTGTACAAGGGAGAAAAGAAGAGATAATGAACTGGGAAAACAATCACCTTGATGGGGAACCATTGCATTATTAGTTTCAAACATATTATACACTTGAAGGTTTGAATAACAAAAGCTCGATATCTTGCTTCTATCATAGTGTTGCTATAATGAACAATATAGGAACTAGTTCTTTATGTGATGTCACAGGAGAGAATCAGGGGAAACAGCAATAAGGTAGCTGAAGTATACAAAGCGTATTAGCATCAATGTTGTTCTGGTACAAAGGTCTTTCACTGCACTGCGTTTACAGGCTGTTGTAATTATCACTTTGTCTTATTTGAAGCCATCAGATGTATTCCAAATAAGGAATGGCTTGAATGAAAGTGTCAAGCTCGTTTCTCCCGTCTTCATTGGAACAGGGACATCATCAGTGGCCAGTTTGACCCCAGGACTGGGGTTTGAGATGGTACTACAAAAGATCCAGGTTACTTTAATAATATAGGAGCCTCTGCATAATTAATCAAATATAGTAAATATTAAATTAGCTGACACTAATACAATGCGAAAGAAATACTAATCATTAAAAGTCATATAGTCATAACATCATACACACCCTGTCTAAGTAATATTCCTTACTCCAAACCCCAATGAATGAACGAGCCAAGTTTATATCCCACTCCACCCATACGAACGCGCAAACCTGGGCGGCGACGGCAGCACAAGCACCTGGTCGTCCAACAACGTATCCGACGCGATCCCATCATCTACGGCATGAGGCTCCGTGCCCCACGGGAATATCCCTGATGACCGCGTGGCGAAGGTTCGATAACTCAGGGCTGGACTGGATGGGATGCTGAGATCCGGCTCTGCTGGTTGTTGTGGTGCCCGTTGTGTTTGGAGTGGGAGCCAGAGTGATGGGGTGGGAGGGAGGAGCGGGGACGGAGGGTGGTGAGGTTCGTGTGTTTGGCTTGATGATGTTGTGGACTCGTCGTGTTCTTGCTCTTGGAAGTCTGGGTCTTGGTATGTATGTACGGCTGGGAATAGGGAGAGGTTGTGTGGAGGGGGTGTAGCTGTCATCGGCCTGCGTGCGGATGCGGAAGAAGGTCGTGGCTGTGAGTGCGAGTTTTGCGGAATCGGAGTCGGTGGGAGTTCCTTGCGAGGATCAACAAGAAGCCCGAGGATTTCGAGTTCCTTGTCGAGGGCTTTTGGTCTGGCTGTTCGCAGCGTCGATCCGGAGTCATTGTGGTCAGAGGCACTGGTTGAGCACCGCTTCGGCGCCCTCTCATTCTTCGCTTGCTTGGAGCGCCGCGAGAAGAGCGAGCGGATGGTGAGGCCTGAGTTTTGTTTGATGCGCATTGTGATGATGAGAATGAGTATCGCAGTGATTCCTGTTATTGGCATTCCTTGTTATTATTGTCCTCTGTGTTACTAGGGTTGACTGCGACCACTCACCTACAAGTCCAAGGATGAGTCCTGCTTTGGCGGGTGGAGAGAGGGAAGTGTTTTCGTTTCTGTGTGAGACCGCTGGAAGATTATCTCTTTGCTGTGTTGATGGCCGAGTTGTGGAAAGGGAATAATAGATGGATGTGGCTGTAAACGGGGGCATCGATCTGTTTTATTTCAAGGGGAGTACCCCGCAGGAGAATAAAATCAAATAATGCACAGATCATGAAGATGAATGCAAATAGTTAATCAAAACGAAGCGATCTGATCCAGAATTGCGACCCAGATGTGACTTATACGATTCTTCTCACCATCTTCACCAGCTGAGGACCAGAAAAAGCCCCCAAGACCAACCAATCCAAAATTAGCACTGACACTGACGATTCGCGACCCATAATCCAAGCTCCCGGGCTCGCAGCCTCAGACTCTCTTTGTTTTGCGTTTGGACAGGTCCCTCCTGCCGCTTCACACATCCCATCAGCCGATCATGAGAAAACGCGGCGGTGCTACCTGAGCCCTCGAGATTTTAGGTATCAGCCAGCCAACTAGGGCCTCGGGGAACGAAACCCGCAAGTGACGAAGTGACGAAGCACACATCTGATCCAATCAAAAGCGGCCCTGGAGATCTCTTTGTGCTGCGGAATTGATGTATCAACTGTCAAACGGCTTAGCCTGCAGCCACCGGGGCCACGGATTGCCACCGAGTGAGCTGATCGAGGGCCCGGGGGCCGGCCCGTAATCGTGATCGTGATCAGTGGGACTGAAATGAAAGGAAAACGATTTTCATCTGGACGTGCTTGAGTCAGACTCAGAACAGGCCGCGGGTCGGTTTGTCCGGGCCCCTGCTTGCGGCGCGGGTTGGCCGTTTGAGTGTGGTTGATGCGCCGACCGGGACTATGCGTAGATTGGCCGCGACCATGCAGTTGATGATCTGGGCGTGCTCATTTTGGGTCGATTGAGATTTGGAATCTGTGATGGGCGTGGACGAAAGTACGTGCTTTGCTGATGTCAGGTTTATACATCGAGTTTGACCACCTTCTTTTGCTCCACGCCTGATGATAAGTAATCTCGCGTCGTTTCTCTCATATTAATCATGCAGGTAGGAACGACGTTGCGTGGGCTTTTCGACATGAATTATTCCTTCAAGAGTATGGCATGTGTGGAGTGGACATAGTATTTAGCCACTCTGCAAAACAGTAGAACTCATGAGATGTCCAAATTAACCCTCAATAAATCACAACGCCAATCCAGTACTTCTGCTGATGCTCCCCCTATTCTGACGTGGACTTTCGCTACTCTGAGTAAGGATGATGCTGCGACCCGAAGATGGACAACAGCCTGAATGTTACGGATATAAATAAACCACGTAACCATTCTATACTGAGCTCGTATTTTCGATGCACCATCTCGTACAATCGCGACTCCAGCGAGAGTTGGAAGCTGATATATGAAGATTCGCAAGCATTTCAATAGCGACAGCCAGCACATAAGTACTAGCCATATCCCGCAGCGCCCGTGCACAGAGCAGCAAGTACAGATTTTGAACAGCGTAAGCATTGACATTTGACAGACAATGCCTTGCATGAACCGGTTTCGACGGGGCGGGCCTTTCTGACGGGCCAAATTCTGTATCACCGGGGCTGCATGTTGTATAACCCCAGGACGGGTCACACCTGCCACCAACAGTGACACTATAATCATGATGGAGATTATTTTTCCATAAGACACTTCGCGATATTATGAAGTATCTGCAGGAAATGGTCTCTATCCCATTCGGAGCCCTATTTCGGTGACCAGGATACCTCTCGGTAGATGTCTAACCCCGGTCTACTATGCGGAGACGAGTTTGCAGAAGGTAAGGATATTCGATTTTAATGCTAAATATTGAACACCATACCAGCAAAATTCTTCCATTCCACTCCATTCCACCCATACCTCGATACAAGCAGCTTTGTAATTCTCAGTTAGGGCTGGTCAGCATCGGCGGTCGGGGATTCGGTTTCCCGACAGGCCGAGATGACCAGCAGCATTAGCAATCATGAAATCACGACCTCAACTGTAATTAATCCAGAAAAGCCACTCACTAAGACCATAGTATATAAACAGACTTCTCTCGCCTTGACATATTTTGATCCAGTCCCCACAGTTAGTCTCATCTATTGACCCCGGCCTACAAATCCAACCCGCTTAATATCACCACTCCAAGATAATAACAGCAATGACAAAAACAATCCTCATCACAGGCGCCACAGGCAAACAAGGCGGCAGCGTAATCGACAATCTCCTCCAACAAGACGCCGATGTCGAGATCCTAGCTGTCACCCGCAACACCAAATCCTCTAGCGCGCAGAAACTCGCAGACAAATCACCCAAGATCAAGCTGGTGCAGGGAACGCTAGACCAGCCAGATGACATCTTCCGTAACGCAAAGAAGGTCACATCGAGTCCAATCTGGGGTGTCTTTAGCGTGCAGGTCGCCTCCTTCAGCGGAAACACCGAACTCGAAGAACACCAAGGAAAGAACCTCGTAGACGCCGCACTCCGAAACAACATCAAACACTTCGTCTATGCATCCGTCGACCGCGGCGGCGACAACTCCCTCAACAACCCCACAACCATCCCGCATTTCATCAACAAGCACAACATCGAACTCCACCTCATCGACCGCTCCAAGGGCACAGACATGACCTGGACAATCCTCCGCCCTGCTACATTCCTAGACGGCGGGCTTGTGCCCGGTTTCGCGGGGAAATTGTGGGCGACCACGTACAAGGTTGCGCTGCAGGGAAGACCGCTGCAGGTTGTTGCGGTTTCGGATATTGGGTTCTTTGGCGCAAAGGCTTTCCTGGAGCACGGGGAGTATCAGGGAAAGGCGATATCGCTGGCTAGTGATGAGGTGGCGTTTGAGGAGTTGGCGAGGGTGTTTAAGAGTGTCACGGGGAGGGATGTCCCCACGACGTGGGAGTTTGTCTCGCGGTTTTTGATGTGGATGGTGCCGGATGCGGGGCTGATGTTTCGGTGGTTCCACGATGAAGGGTTTGGGGCTGATATTGCGGCGTTGAAGAGGGTGCATCCGGGGTTGAAGGATGTTAGGGCTTGGTTGGAGACGGAGAGCGAGTGGAGATAGAATATTGTAAGTTTCAAAGGCGCCTATTTAATAATATACGGTAATAATCTCATTCATCAACCTCTCTCCTCCAAGCCTCAAACCTCCTAGCAGGCAATCCCTCCTGAAACATCTCATCCAGCTCAGCAAACGACCGCCCCTTCGTCTCCGGGACATCAAAGAAGATAGCAACCCATGCAATAACAGCAGTGGCAAGGTAAACAAACCCCATCTTGCCACCAAGGTTCCCCTGATCTGTATTGAACATATAAGGCACACAGACATTCCAAACAGCAGAGAAGAAATAATTAAACCCGAACCCCAGCGACTGGGATTTCGCGCGAAGACGGGCCTGCGATACCTGTCCCGCGACACTCATTGCGGGCCCGATGCACGGCCCGATAGACCACCAGATTAACTGCAGCCCTATTCCGGTTGTCCTATCGAGGGTTTGATTAGCGAGAGGATCTAAGGATCTAAGTACCTAGGGATAGATCATAGGCGCAGGGGAATACCATTTCGCTGCTTTCGTATAGAAACACCCAGAGACGCCGATGATAATAAAGAATAGCGCCGACCCGGCCGTCCCCCAGAGCATGAGGGTGCGATTCCCCGTCCGCGGGATAAGGAACCACGTTATAATACTACTGCAGATAGCAAACGCGATTCCAATCTCAACCAGCATCCCCGTTGACGAAGAGGGCAGACCCGCCGAGATCAAAAAGTACGGCCCGTTGCCAATGAAAGTAGCCCCGATCATCTGGTTAAGGGCGTTGCAGTAGATGATAATCCTGGTTCGGCGGATGTTATCTTTGCTGAAGAGTTCGAGGAAAGAAGCGGATTGGGCTTCGCTGGCTAGGGAACGCTCGTCCTCGACTAGCCACTCTATTGCTGTGAGCTGCGTGGTGACATCTGTTCCCTTTGGCGAGAGCTGGATTAGGGCTTTGCGCGCTTTGTCGGGGGATCCTTGTCGGACGAGATGGAAGGGGGATTCGGGGATGATGGAGAAGAGGAGGAGCATTAGGCCGGGCCAGGCCCATGCTGCTGCGAAGAGGACCTGCGATAGATCATATTATTAGTCCGTTGGACATGTTGCCTGGATATGGACGTACCCGGTAAGCGGATGCATCCATAATAGTTAGCCGTTTGAAGGCGACCGAGGCGGCAATCATGTATCCCAGATTCTAGTCATATCATCAGCAGTGGGGAAGGGAAATACGTAAATCTGTACTGACCATACTAAATGTGAACCCTGAAAGGGCAATGCCACGCATAGCGACAGGCGTAATCTCCGCAACGTAAGTCTGGCCAGCAGAAATCGCCATTCCCAACGATAGAGCATTAATAGTCTTCCCTGCAAGAAAGATGCCAGGCGTGGTGCAGATATACAAAACCGCTATACCAGCAGCAGAAAAGACCGCTGAGACGGCAAAGCACACTCGTCGTCCAAACCGGTCGGCAATGAAGCCGACGGCCACTGCACCCAGCATAGTTCCAATCTGACCCATTGCATTCCAGACGGACTGCCACCATGCTGCGATTACTGGAGATCCATCTACCATTTCTCCAAACTGAAGTCTAGGCAAGCTGTTAGTTAGATGGTTAGGTGGTTAGGGTTGTGCGCGTACTCGAAAGCAGGCATGGAGAGACAGAGCGAGGTAGCCAGGTTGTCGAAGCCGTACATCAACGGGCCGACATTTGCGAAGAAACAAAGTGCAATGATCTTCGGGTTGCCTTTCAGCGTCTGCCATGCCGACTTGGATTCCTCGTCGGATCCGTAGGTTCGGACGGCGTCGTCAAGGTGCTCGATCGTGGCCTTTTCATGGTCTGTTCGGGGTGACATGTTGAACCATAACATATACAAAAGGGATATCCTGAATCTCCACAAAAGGACCCAAATCAAACTTATATACGGGGAAGTGTGGAGAGGCCGGAAAGGTGGTCGTGGGATATCCGGGGTAGGGCTCGGGGTGAACTACACCGAGCACTACGACACGGGAAATCCGACATCGGCCAGCACAACGTTAAGTCCTCTATATCCTCGCCCACTCGCCACGTTCCCGATCACTCGGATATCGCGCCCTCATCGATCTCTTGGCCCTTCATAAAGAACTGGCCTTCAACCAGCACTCGTGGTCCCATAACAAACCAGAAATGGGCCGCCACTGGAGTCAAGACACCGACTGGATCTGGTCTCCAAACTGGGACGAGAGAGACCACGTCGCGCGCCTTGTGCAATTCCGCAAGACTTTCACTGTCGAAAATGTTTCAGTCCAGTGCTTGGTACATGTCTCTGCGGACACGCGGTACAGACTGTTCGTCAACGGGCAGAGCGTTGCATTCGGGCCGGCTAAGAGCCATCTGGGGGAGTGGAACTATGAGACTGTGGATGTTGCGCCGTTGCTTCGCCCTGGTAGCAACGTTGTCGCTGCCCGTGTGCTTCGCTATTCCCCGTTTCATTCCGGGAATATGTCCATGACGAGAGGGATTATCCCGGGTTTTATTCTTCATTGTTCGGAAATTGTATGGTATCAATGTCTATGACTGACCAAAAAGCTAATCCAAACTGGGTAGGGCATATCGACAAACTCATCATGGAGGTGCAAAATCGATGAATCTGTAAAGATCCTCTCGACTAAGGACTGGAATCCGGCTCTTGGTCCGTCATTTCTGTCTGTCAGCGAGGATGTCGATGGATCCAAAGAAGATAGGGGCTGGCTGGGTATTGAATATGATGATTCAACCTGGGATTCTGCGATCAAGTCCACTATGAAGGTCCCAATTCTTCCAATTCTGGATCCGTGGAGACTAGCAGAACGATCAATTCCACAGTTTCCAGAAATCGAGGCAAAGTTCTCCTCTGTTGCTAGATGTGACGGAGAATCCGACACAGTGCGCTGGCACCGTCTTGTGCAGAGCAACGAGGCAGTTGAGATACCACCAAACAGCCAAACAGCCGTCGTTCTTGATGCAGCAAGCCTAACGACTGCATTTCTTCAATTCAATTTCCAAGGAGGTGCAGCGTCGAGGATTCGTATTCGCACTGCCGAATGCTTCGAAAAGCCGTCTGAATCGCTCACGCCGAACCCATTCGCCCGCAACAAGGGTGACCGCGCTGATGCATCTGGAATACTGGTCGGACAGGATGATTTCTACACTATTGACAGGAATATTCCTGCTAACTTCCAAGTCTCCTACGAGCCCTTCTGGTTCCGCACCTTCCGATATGTCGAGCTGCACATCGAGACGTCGTCCACTCCTCTACAAATCCTACAAGTAGACTACAGAACTATACACTACCCACTCGACATCAAAACCCAACTATCCCACTTCCCCTCCGCAGACACCGCAAAGACATGGGAAATCAGCCTCAACACCCTCCGCAACTGCATGCACGAAACCTACGAAGACTGCCCCTTCTACGAACAGAACCAATTCGCCATGGACGCCCGGCTCCAAATCCTCTTCACCTACCAGCTCTCCCACGACGACCGCCTCGCCCGGAAATGCATGCACGAGTTCTACGCCAGCCGCCGCTCAGACGGGCTAATCGAGACTCACTTTCCCTCTCCATTCCCGGGCGTGAACATCCCATGCTTCTCGCTGTACTGGATCCTCATGGTCCACGACCACATGATGTACTTCGGCGACGCGGCCCTCGTCCGTCAATACCTCGGTGCTATAGACGGCATCCTCAACCACTTCGACCAGCGACTCAATGAGACCGGCCTCGTCGGCCGCTTCGCATGGGACGCTTGGCCGTTCGTCGACTGGACAAGAGAATGGTCCGACCCTGCATCTGCAAAGGGCGATTTCCGGAACCTGGCTGTGCCGCTAGCGTATCACCGCACGGGCGTAGCCACGTACAACAGTCTGATCTACGCCTACGCGCTGCAGAAAGCAGCAGAGCTCTGCGTCTTTATTGGGCGGCGCGACACGGGCACTGAATACCGCCGGCGGGCGACGAGTCTCAATAATGCAGTCGTGAAGAACTGTCTGCGTGGGGAATTCTTCGTCGATGGGCCTGATGGTCTAGATGAGGAACGGAGCCAGCACTGTCAGGTTTTTGCGGTGCTCTCTGGTGCTGTTGGGGGTGAGGAAGCGAGGGATATTCTCCTCCGGGCTCTTACGGAACAGGGTGGGTACGCGCGCTGCTCGTATGCAATGGGGTTCTATGTCTTCGAGGCAGTGCGTAAAACAGGTCTGTATGACCAGCTGCGGCCTATGTTATTAGAGCCGTGGTCTGCTATGATAAGCCAGAATCTCACGACGTGGGCTGAGTCGGCTGCGATGCCGCGGAGTGATTGTCATGGGTGGAGCGCGGTGCCTATCCATGATGTTGTTGCTAATGTGGCCGGGCTGAGTCCTGGGAGTCCTGGGTTTGAGAGGATCCGGTTTGAGCCGCGGAGGAAACATTGGCAAACTATGGAGGGGACGTTTGCTATTGCGGGCTCTGGGGTGGTGAGGATTGCTTGGGCTCCTGGGAAGCCGATTGAGTTTACACCGGATTTTGATGCCCAGGTTGAGGTCCTGGGCGTGAATGGTTCTGGCGCGATGTATCAGGTTGCGAGCGGGGAGACTTTGGCGATTCGGCATGAGTGATTATTGATTAATTATTTAGACCAGTTGTATTAACCGCATCAACAGATCCAGTATAGTACTTACTGAAACATCAGAAAGTAAAATTAGACAAACTGGCTTAAAGTTTAGAGCGTCGTCATGCTGAGCAGGGGAGTGAATGCTCACATCGCTGTATGGACAGATGTCGGTCCGACATCGCACTATCACTGGATATTACAGCAGAGCGAGGTCGAGCCACTTCTAAACCAGATCGCAAATGAGAGACAGTCGCAAGCGCCATAATTTCCACAGCCGGCGAGTTGTCGGTAATGAGATGGCATCTAAGCAATCAGAACGTGGACGAAGCATGTAATGGGCTTCCTCCGGCGTTGTCCCGGCCCTCCCGGGCGATCAATCCTTGATGTGGCTGTCTCTACATGGCGTCAGCCCCGGATTGCTTGTTCTGCCCCGTATAGTGACCGATGTACACTTCTCTCCACCGGAGGAGCTCCCTATCTGCGACTGATCGGCCCGTTGCCTGTGGGCGCAATATCCGGTGCTGTAGGTACGGTACATGTCAAGCCATGTGAATGACCAGCAAAAGTATAAAACGTAGTTGAACATCTGCCATGGAATCCCTTAACAATCACAATCTTCAATTTGAACAGCCTAACTCACCATGACCCTGTTGAAGTCGTCAATTTCTCTCCTCGCTGCAACCGGGGCTGTCGCCTTCCCCCGGTACCCGATGTACAAGAGGGCCGACGTGGAGTCCTTTATAAATTCGCAGACCCCCATATCCCTACAGGGTGTCCTGAACAACATCGGTGCCAACGGAAGTCTCGTCTCTGGAGCATCATCCGGCATTGTTGTTGCCTCTCCATCCAAAGATGACCCAGACTGTAAGTAGAGATGCATTAGACCATAGGAACTCATGAATAACCACCATAATCCAGACTTCTACACCTGGACCCGAGACGCAGGCATGACACTGGCCGCTCTCATCGAGGAACTCCGCGCCGGAAACGCAGACCTCGAATCCACGATCCAGAACTACGTCGACTCGCAAGCAACCCTCCAGTCAGTGGACAATCCCTCAGGCGGCCTCTCCGATGGATCTGGGCTCGGCGAGCCTAAATTCAACGTCGACCTGAGCCAGTTCACCGATGAATGGGGCCGCCCACAGAGTGACGGACCTGCTCTGCGCGCCTCTGCCCTAATAGCATACGGGAATTACCTCGCGAAGAATGGGAGCACGTCCCTAGTATCATCCAACATCTGGCCAATTGTCCAGAACGACCTTGCATACGTTGGCGAGTACTGGAACGAAACAGGCTTTGATCTTTGGGAGGAAGTGGAAGGGACATCGTTCTTCACCACGGCCGTGCAGTTCAAAGCGCTGGTTGAGGGCGCGGCCTTTGCTGAAGCTCTAGGGGAAACGTGTGATTCGTGCTCGGTGGCTCCTCAGATATTGTGTCATCTTCAGGAATTCTGGGATGGCTCTGCCATTGTCTCGAATAGTCCGACGAACGGCCGTGCTGGTGTTGATGCTAACTCGGTTATTGCTTCGCTGAACTTGTTTGACCCGGAGGCTGGCTGTGATGATGCGACTTTCCAGCCTTGTTCGGCGAAGGCACTGGCTAACCATAAGGTCTATGTCGATTCGTTCCGCGATATATATGGAATTAATAGTGGCATCGGTGCAGGTAAAGCAGTTGCGACTGGCCGTTATTCAGAAGATACCTACCAAGGAGGAAACCCATGGTCAGCATAACCCAAGTTACTTTCCTTTCTTGTTATACTTACCGACCTCAGGTACCTCACGACACTTGCCGCCGCCGAACAGCTGTACGATGCCCTCTACCAATGGGACAAACAAGGCAGCATCGATATAACAAACGTCTCCCTCCCCTTCTTCACCGACCTCGTCAACAACACGCAAACCGGATCTTTCGCCAGCTCCTCTTCCGAGTACGAGTCCATCACTAGCGCAGTCAAAGCCTACGCCGACGGCTTCATCGGTATCGTGCAGGCGTATACCCCGAGCGACGGCGCGTTGGCGGAGCAGTTCTCCCGGGACAGCGGTGACCCTGCCTCTGCAACGTTGCTAACTTGGTCCTTTGCATCGTTTTTGACGACCGTTGCGCGAAGGAATGGCCAGGTGCCGTTGTCTTGGGGGTCGTCAACAGCGAGTGAGGTTCCGAGTCAGTGTAGTGGGGAGACGGTTGCTGGGACTTATGCTTCTCCGTCTGTTGGCTCTTGGTAGGCGACTGAACCTGGAAAGAGCCTAGTATATCTGGAAATTAATTGTCTTATATGTCTCTCACCTTGTTTTATTTTATATCTGTCATTTGTTTATGTCAAGATGTCAATGGCTTGCGCGTTTAGGAGCGTGGATCGAGCACTCATGTCATTCACTGTGTACATACCTAATCGAAAAGAAAAAAAAGAAAATCAAGTTTGCAATCTAGAGTACTCCTGAAATGGCTGGAAGCCGCGCTGAAATATCACGCCTTGCTAAGATGGCAGGCTTTCTGATGCACTAGAGATCGATTTGTTCCGGATGGCTCATTTAGATGCTGATGCTGGTATTGGCTTTTATCACAAATCATGAAATTCCCAAGAAGGTTGCGGAGTAAAGAAATGTTGTTCTTGCTTGGTTCGTCTCATCAACTTAGACATGGACGCAGTTGAATGAATCACCGTCATTTTCTATTGTTTCCCTTAACGAATGATAGTCATTGGGAAGGTCCTATACAGATATATCACGTCGGCTCTAAAAACAATTGTAAATCAAAATAGTTCTGCTTCTAATACTCTACATGTGTATTCTTACATAGGTATATCATGAATGGAGGCTACACAGCTTGTCTCAGCACGTAGGCCTTGAACGCAGCGACCCGATTTAGATAACATTGCATTTCAAGAATGTCTGACGATGGGATAGGGATCTTTCCCTCGTTTGTGGTGTTGAACGCAAAGCGTGCCATTCCCCAAAGTCCATATGCGTTTCGACACATACAGAGATGGGCAGTCGTTTCCTTGCCCTTTACTGCATCAGCCCATAGTTGGACCTTTCCTCACTCAAAAACATGCGAAGGACCGCCCAGTAGTTTGATTCCATATAAAATTCTCTCGCACGAAGCGCAGAAGGAAAAATGTGTGCCACTTCGATGGGTTCAGCATTTGCTGGAATATCTCTCAAGACACTAACTCGGTCAGTGATTGTTATCCCAACACTAAAGAGTAAACATTAGATAACTTACACTCTTGGAGGCTTCTCGAGTTCCTTTTGTGGATTGAGCTGTTTGTTCAGTGTTGTTTTTATCGTCATTCTCCGGCCTTTCTTTTTCGAGATTTCGCGAGCCCTATACATCAGGAATCATAAGCCGCCCCGTGTGAAGGGAAAGGATCATTAGAGATAAAGAGTCTTACACTCGCAAATGGCTTTGCGGTATCGTCCATGGTTCAAAGGAAATGTTCCTGTAATGGGAGACTGTACGTACATCTGGAAGCTTCGAAATCGGCCCAGGTCAGATAGCCAGAGATACTGGGTCAATTTGTTGACATTGGCCGTCTTTTCTTTCATATTCTCAATGAGAGTCTGGCGCTCACACTCTTCTAACTCCTTTGAGGTTCTCAATTTGTGGTCATGGCCATTACAGGGTTTGAGAGTTGTGAGTATAAAGGATAGGTGGAGGAATGGGAGGGGGGTGAGCTTTCTACCTTCGACAACCCAAAAGTGAAACCAAACCTGGGCAGGTTAACACAACCTTCGGTGTCCATTAAAGCAATGGGCAATGTGGATATGCGCGCAGCGCAGGTTTTTCTTCCAGGCCCTGGGTGACTGGGTGCAGAAAGGTCCAAAGTGAATGTGGGTGGGGAGTATTTTGAGCAAATATCAATCACAACACAACATGCGCTGGGTTGCTCTCCCACCCTCAATTCTCCCTGCCTCTTCTCTTTCCTTTCTCTTCTTCCCTTCCTCGTTCTCATCTTCGTCCTCTTCTTCTCGTCATATCCCATTCTAGCCTTGGTGACTGCCAATTGCTCATCTCCAGCCATGGTTCTCTCCAGAATGAGGGAGTCTGCGGACATGACTTGCTATACCGCCAAACTGGCAGAGAGACGACTCCAAGAGGAGAGGAAAGCCGCAGCGATAGCCGCTAAGTCTTCATCGAGTAACTCTGAACGTGAATATCCAACTGAAGAGGAGTTCAAGACCCTTCCCCGTGTTGCTGGCAATGTCCGCTGGACTGCGTATACCATTGCCTTTGTCGAGCTGTGCGAGAGGTTCTCGTATTATGGAACAGCCGCTGTTTGTATGTCTGCTTGGGCATCCTCAGTGTTACTGTTCTATCAGTATGGATGCTAACCTTTTAGTTACCAACTTCATCCAGCAGCCTTTGCCTCCCAACTCGACTACTGGTGCCGGATTTAGTGGACAACCCGGGGCTCTTGGACATGGTCAGAGGGCAGCAACTGCTTTAATCACTTGTGAGTTCTTCGTGTTGTCACACAACACTTACAACCATGGGTCCTTATCAACATGTGCTGATGTGGGCCCTAGTCAATACTTTCTGGTGCTACTTAACCCCAATCTTCGGAGCATGGATTGCCGACGAATTCTGGGGTCGTCTGAAGACAATCCAGGCGTCGTTTATCTTTGCTATGCTTGGACACATTATCCTCATCGTATCCGCTCTTCCCCCTGTCATTCAACATCCCGATATTGCTATTATCTGCTTTTCCGCCGGTCTTGTTGTCTTCGGTATCGGCGTCGGCGGCTTCAAGTAAGTAATCGATCATGGAGGCATGAGCCCTACTAACAGGCACAGGTCCAATATTGCCCCATTGATCGCTGAGCAACATCAGCACGCCAAACCCTACATCAGAACCGATCCCCAAACCGGAGAAAGATGCATAGTGGACCCAGTGCAGACGATCTCCCGTATCTTCATGTACTTCTACCTCATGATCAACGTTGGTGGCTTGGCCGTTTCCATTTCCATGGTCTACGCGGAGAAGTACATTGGATTTTGGCTGTCATTTACAATTCCTACCCTGCTATTTTCGTTGTGTCCTCTGGTCTTGTTCCTCTGTCGACACAAGTACCATACCACACCCCCTACGGGATCCGTTGTTGCAAAAGCCTTTAGGCTATGTGTTTATGCGTTGAGACCTCATTGGTCCTGGAACCCCATTCGACTGTGAGTATTTAGTGTTTGACTTCATCCAGTTTCCCTACCCATTAACACCTGGTGGCTTCTCGATCAGTTTGCTTACTTGAACAGTATCAAGAACTGCAGATCGCCTGACTTTTGGGAAAATGCGAAGCCCAGCAAGATACGTGTCTGTCGTCGTCCGTACTGGATGACATTTGATGACCAATGGGTCGATGAAGTGCGCAGAGCCGTCAAAGCATGCGGCGTTTTCGCTTGGTATCCCGTCTACTGTATGTTCCACACTCACCCCAGTGACAAACAGGCAAACATGGTATTAACACCACACCATCTAGGGTTCGCCTTCGGACAAATGACCAGTAACCTGACTTCCCAAGCCGCGACAATGGAACTTCACGGCGCGCCCAACGACATAATCAACAACCTAGACCCTCTCT